>NC_053492.1:310599649-311199649 GCF_905171775.1 Rana temporaria
TGGATCGATGGATGTAGTAGCATTCTCAATGAACTCTCAAGGTGCTCATCAGATACTTTGGGGAAAAAAAATAAAAAAAAATGTTTAAAGTACGTTTACCCTTGTGTTGGGTCTTAGGCCACAAGCGGCTCGTAAGCTGTCGGTTAGACACCACTGCTTTAAAGTGTAGGCTCAGTTTTAAAAAAAAAAATAATAATAATAATCTTGATCCTACCCATCATATACAAGATAAATAACTTCTGATTTTTTTTCCCAAACCTTTAATGTGACCTATAGTCTGTGCAATTAAAAAAAAAAAAAAAAAAAAACTGAAATCTTTAAAAGAGGGGGGGGGGGTGGGGACAACACACACACACACACACACACACACACACACGTTGCGTCAATATACACAGCCTTAAAATACCCTTTTGATTTTACATTTGATTTGGCAGTTTTTCACAGGGGTGTGTAGACTTTTTATAGCCACTGTATATACACTGTAAAGTCATGCATAACGTATAACCCATGTTGACTTTGTGATTTCAATCAGAATTTAGCACTTTCAATCTTTTATTCAACAAAAATTAATTTAATAGTGTACTTTGGAAAAAAAGTACACCCTTGGTGTTAAAGCTGGCATTGCCCCATGTAGCAGAAATTAATTCTTGTAAGACATTTAGTAAAAGCCTCCAACATTGACTTCAAAACGTTTTACCACTTGCATGAACTGCCCATTTCCAAAATCATCCTATTCATTTTCTATGACAATCAAGAGCTTTGATTAGAGCAGTCACACAATTATTTTTACAACTTATAGCAATTGTGGATACTCAGCATGCCCTGAGATCTTACTGGAAGGGAAATGTTTTTAGCCTTGCCCAGCACCAAAAGTAAGTGAAGGAGAAGGCAAGTATATTTAATGACTTTTTTGTCATTTAAAGCAGCCATTGTTGGAGATTGAGGACCTGCTATATTAACCAGACCTTTGCTGCGTCGCTTCCAGAGTTGTTGTAGCTTCGACCGATGCAGTACAATAATTACGGTATGAAAACTCTCTCTATATTCTTGAAAGTTTGCTTTGGTATATTTTGTATTAAATTAATACTGCTGTTGCAACTATTAAAGAGCCCATAAGTTACTGGTATTAAACAGGAGGAAAATATAAAAAAAAAGTTACATCCAGCACTTGTCTGAACACGTGAATATATATAAAAAACAGAATCACATTCCAAAACAGCATGTGCATTCCCTAAGCAATTATGTATAGCAATATGCCACTTAAGGGAAGTGGAATGTTACATGCATAAGACATTAATAACCAATGTGTATGGAACAATGTTTTGAATTCTTTTAGCATACCAGAAGATGATAAATCAAGGATGCATCACATGACACATCAACATCAGTTGTGATACAACTTCAATGAACAATGTGACCTGAACTCAAAAAGTGATGATCTGCTAATTTATTGGGAACATTTAGAATTGGTATTTTACTTAAAGTAGCTGTAAACTCTTACATACATGTACATGTGGTCTTCTCTTTTTTTACAGCAGTTTAAAGTCCAGAATTTATTAAGTTGTCTAAGCGGTCAGAAAAAGGGGGGCGGAGAGCTGAAATTACACTATGCAGAGCTCAGTGAGCTGATAGGAGGGAAAGGATACACCCCCATTCACACAGCTCACAGGAACAGAGTTGAGGCTATCAGCTGGAGCTCCCATCTTTTTTCTATTGGTGTCAGGAAATCTTGCAGATAGCAGAGGAATGAAGCAGCAGATGGAAATCGCACTCAGTGCTCGTATTCAAGACAAGTACACACTACAAAAAGGGAAATGCTTTGTTCATGAGCAATAAAGTAAAGCCTCGTAGACATGATCGGATTTTCGGACAGGAATTGCGTGTTGACAGCCTGTTGGCGGAAAATCCGACAGTTTGTACGCTCCATCGGACAATTGTCAGATTTTCCGCAGACAGATGTTGGATGGCAGGCTTTAAAATTTTCCCTGGACAATAGTCTGTTGTCAGATTTTCCGATCGTGTGTACACAATCCGTTGAACAAAAGTTCAAAGTACAAACACACATGCTCGGAAGCAATGCTCACCAAAACATAACATTAGCAGAAGGTGCCCAAAGTGTGGCGCTAAAGAGCTGAAAAAACACGTAGTAAGTCACTACGCTAGTGTTAGTTGGCCGACAATTCTTTGCCGTTTGTATGCAAGACACAATTCCTGGTCAACTCCCTTCGGACAAAAGTCTGACACTTTCTTCGCGGAAAATCCGATCGTGTGTAGGAGGCTAAAGTGCTACAACTCCAAAATCCTATAAGGATAGACAGGATGAGATGAAGACATCTTTGCCCGGACTCACGCACTTAATGTCCAAAATCCAATGACTAAGGCCTATTGTAGGAGGCTGAAACATCTTGATTTTTAGGAATCGATTCCTTTTTATGGTTTGTTGGATTAAATGAAGTACAGGTAATCCATTTTCATGGCAAGACAGCCTGGTATAAGATTTTTACTCCCTTCATGCTTTGTTCATATTTTTGTCTGAGGTTTATGATCACTTTAGGCAGTACCCCAATTGTGCCTTTAGTTTGGTATGCCCTTTGAACACTGCCCGAAGTGGTACAGTTAGGACAGTATATATCCAGGGATGATTACCCAGAACAGACTTTTTGCAGTCCAGGAATTCCCTTGTGCATACTGACCTCAACGCAAAGTACCACTAGGTGCACTGTTCAGCATTCAACAGAATGCCTGCAGCAAGGCTGGACAGCACACCTGTACCCTCCGCACAGCTACGTTTTTATTTTTACCCCCTTTTAAAGAATTCAGTTGGTTTTATTTGAATTGCACATATTTTAGGTCCCAAAAAGGTAGAAAATTTCATTAGTGAAGGCAGTTTGAGGTACGCTTTGGGTCAGTGTCATGCTGTGTCACTTGCCTTTTTAATTTGGTATGCAGCCATTGGTTGAAGTGCCCCTGGACGACGTCACATATGACGAAACGTGCGTAGGGAGGAGCGGCGTGCTGACATCACCGCAACGACTCATGGAAGTCCCGGAAGCTATGGGCTGTGGAAATAAGCCAGCCGGCTTTATCCATTTGAGACGCTTTTTATCCATCTACCAAATGTGAGTGAATTTGTCTTTTTTTTTTTTACTTAATAAATTTTATCGTACTGGATTACGCTATGGGCTGTTTTATTTTCTTCCATTCAGATCTATGCTATTGCTGAGCGGATGATTGTCAGATCTCATCGAGATATATGCATCAGCTAGTGGAAGGATACTACAGCGAGCCACCATTGTTTGGGCTAGGTTGTGAACCTCAAGCGTATGTGATCTCCTAACACGAGATCTATACATTTGGTAAGCGACAGTATTATCATTGGTGGAGGAATTTCTTTCTGAGAAGAGCACTATTCTGGAGGTGTATTGCATGTGTTCACGCATATCTACATTGGATAGGTCTCAATTGGAGAGACCATCAACTCTAATTGTTTGGACTTTCACTATAGTTTAAACATTGCATTTGTCATCACTCTTTTTTTGTGTTCACTGTGTCACATTATGTGTGTTATGAGACTCAGTTTATTATCAGTGGAGTTCTCCCCATATCATTTGACACTTTATTCATCAATATTAACTGTTAATTTATTGTGTTGCACTTTCTATTAATATGTGATTTTTTTTTTCTTACACATTTTTTTGTTCATTCGTGTGAACAAGAGTTAGTTATCACTCAGAACATTATTCTGCAGCGCAGCTATTTTTTCTTCCATGTAGCCATTGATGTTGCTCATTCAAAGCACAGCAAATAGTCTAAAATATTCATAAATTACTGTCCCACACTTTCAACAAATATTATGTCACAAAAACATGTGTGTACATGAAAATGTTTTACAACTGGCATTGCTGTCTAATATTACCCATCAATAAAACATTAAAGAATTAGTGTACTGAAAAGCATGGAAATCCTTTTAACTTGTTAGACCTGTTATGGTTTATGAGTTTCTCTTTGACGCAGGCTGTCAAACAAATTACAAAAGAGCCAGGAATCTATGGAAATCAAACCCACTATGAAAGAAACTGGCAGACTGGTCATATAACAAGGTGCAATATTGTACCTCAATCCCAAATAAAAAAAAAAAAAAAAAAAAGAAAAAAAAAAGGAGGGGGGGGGGGTGAAGATTTCAGAAATGCCAGATTTTCAAACAAAAGTATCTTAAAAAAAAAAAAAAGAAGTCAAGTTAAATAAAATATGCACTATTGCTGGTCAGAGGAGATTAAAAATAAACAGTCATTCAGCATGCGCACACACACACACCACAAAAGATAATGGGCTCTTACCTATATCCTCAAACTCCAATGAAGCTGTGTTAAAGGACAGAAAAATCACTCTATTTAGTTACTACTTGCATTCCTTCTTGGAATGAACACATGTGTGCGCACAGTAATTTCACCAAAGTCTGAATTCTGCATTCTATTTTCATGATGTTATATATATATTATACATGGTTATTTAGATGCTGTTAGACTTACATGAATGCAGGGTGCCACTTCTCCATTGTCTATTTTACTTGTCTAATAGTGTGAACTATGGCTTCAGGAGAAGTAAGGCAGGGCAGCAGAAATATGTTGCAAGGAATGCTAGATAAGTCCCATCACTCATATCCCCCCACAGTATAAGCATTATGCAGAAGGATTCATACAGAAAAAAAGCATCATCAGATAAGAGCAACAATGCAAGGGGTTTATTTTTCTAGTCTAATAAAAATCCTACAACTGCATTAATATTTCCTGGATCTAAAGTCAAAACAGGTATTGCATGCAATGGTAAAAACACCTATTGAAGACCCATCCCTTTGGAAAGTATTTTCTTTACTAAATGTCCAGGAGTACAAATTAGGAAGCAAGAGCAAATACCTTTTAGTCAGTGGAATGTGGAATTATTCAGCCTCAAAAGCAGAAAGTACTTTCAGTTTGATTTCAGCAGTTTAGCTCAAGCAATATTCACGGTACAAAGGGCATAAGGCGCAACCTATCCCAGTAGTAGTGGCGGTGATCTCTCACAGGCAGGGAAGATTTTCACTAGAAGCAGGCGCCTGCAGATATTGTGCTAAATAACATTTCCAATAACAAATCTGTATGGTGCTGTATTCCATAAAAAAAAAAAAAAAAAGTATGTGCAGATACTACAGTTTCTGGATTTCAGCTGGGTTTTTAAATGAGAAATGTTGGCATCCAGTTAGGTGCAAATGTTTTTCAATCAGAATCCCAAAAATATCCAGAATTGTAATTATATTTCCCATCAGACCTTGTACGGCTTTTACTTTAGATCACACCCCTCCCGACCTGTGAGCATCTAGGTCAGGGGTCTCCAAACTTTTTAAACAAAGGGCCAGTTTAGTGTCCTTCGGACTTTGCAGGGGCCGAACTGTGGCAAGTGTAAGTAAACATAGCCCCATCATTAGTTTTAACATTTTTGGTTTTAGCAGGAAGAATAGTGTCCCATGGTCGGGATCAATGGAAGGAATAGTGCACCATGGTTGGTAACAATGGAAGCGATAGTATCACTTTAACAGTGTCAGTGGGAGGAATAGTGCCCCACCGTTTGTCTCAGCAGGAGTAGTACCCCATCGATGGTGTCAGTGGGACAAATAGTGTCCTATTAATGGTGTCAGTGTGAGAAATGGTGCCTCATCCTTGGTGTCAGTTGGAGGAATAATGTCCTAAGGGCCAGATAAAGGCAAGCAAAGGGCCGCATCTGGCCCCTGGGCCACAGTTTGGAGACCACCGATTTAGGTGCACGAGCGTGATTTTAGTGCCCGCTGTTCATCTCCCAGCCAGCTTCTAATCATCATGACTTCTGGATTACCAATGGACATTACCAGGAGCACAGCACACAATACAGTCTTCAAGGAGTGCTGCAAAACAAATGCAGCACTCAACCCTTAGGCCCTATTAACACCCAAGCGTTTTGTAGCTTGAAGCCTCAAGCTACAAAATGCTGGAGGGAAAAAAAAAATCAATTACCGTATTTATCGGCGTATAACACGCACCCTAACTTTAAGAGGGAAGTTTTAGGGGAAAAAACTTTCCACAGCCCCATGCGTATAACACACAGGCCCAGTTTACCCTCTATATCCAGGGTAAATAAGTGAGTGCTATAAGTCAATAAATACAGTATTCTCTATGGAGATGGTTTACACCTCCTCTCCAAAACGCCTGAAGCTCAAACAAACAAGTTCTGGGATTTTTTTTTTGTTGCCAGATTTGGAAGTTTTTCTGCTTTTTACATTGGTCACCTTTTGACCTGTACAAAATCGTGTCAAATGTGCGACTTTCTGCCTGAAAATGCTATGCTCAGGTGTGAATGGGGCCTTAGTGCCCTTTCACACCAAACACAGCTGGATGCATTTTGAACTGCACTCCAGATGTATAGACTGTCCAAAATCAAGGTAATCCTATGGGCATAGTTCACATCATTGCAGTTCAGAAAAAAAAATTCAATAAAACAAAGTAGAGCGTGCTGCATTTTTCTGCATCGCAAATGCAGGGAATGCGCTAGTAGCGCGCTTCAAATGCATAGTGCCCCTTTAAGCCAAGCCCAAAAAAGTATAGAAAAGTTTGCAGTGCTAAGCGCAGTGAAAAATGCATTCAAGCCTGCGTCAAATTCATGCAAACATGCAGTCAAAAACCGCACAGTTATATGCAGCAGTATTGGAGCAATATTGGTATTTTACAGCGGCTTAATTTCACCACCCATCAATTAGCATAGCCTCTATTTTCACAGTAACATATAACCCAGCTATTTAAAACATAAGATTATGTGCATTTTAAACTTTAGGTTAGAGAAAATAATTGCAGTAAGGTACAGAAATCTACTTCAGATTAGCAGGATTTTGTATTTACTGTTAAATCCTTTTCTCAGAGCTCATTAACTTTTATAGTTCAGAAAAAAATTCTGGTTTCTTTTTTAAGTTCATTAAGGAACACAGGATTCATGTATTTAAAAAGACAATTGGGATGTCCAAAAGAAATTCAACTGAGGGCCAACAGTAACAATACACCAACATATCAATGCAGGACTGGGGAGCTGCCTGAACGACCTTATGACCTTAAAATTCACCTGGTAAAACAGAGAATGTCTGTACAGAAGCCTTGCAAATCTGGGAACTAGTTGCCCAATGCCGAAATGCCCAAAAGGCACTCACAAAAGCTAGCAGAGTGACTTAACAGAGAAGGGTGAAACCCGACCCCAAGCTTGAATCCTGTTCTGTCTGAACTAGTGAAGAGATCTGGCATGTTTAAATCCTAGTCCAAACTCATCTGAATGAGCCTGACAGGAAGTAGTCACCGGTACTGAGCCAATCATCTGCAGCCAGGGCATTCATCCACCCCACAGCCACATGTATACTCACTTATTGACCCAGAACAACGACCACTTACTGGCAGGATCAGTCAGGTGGGTTCAGACTACGATCCAAACACGCCTAAGCTCATCACGATTCTGAACCACCAAGCAATGTGAGCGAGAAGCTGGTTCCCTGTTACAGGGGCCATCAGGATTGACAAAAAAGTCACTAATTAGGAAGGAAGGAGGTTCTAGGCCTCAGCACCACCTTATCCTTGTGCAACACTAAACAGGGTCCTTTACAGGAAAAGGCTGCCAGCTTAGACACACAACTCGAAGACATAACAAGCAAAGAAACTTTGTGGGTGAGGGTAGAAAAGGGAATATACTTGATGGGTTAAAAAAAAAAAAAAAAAGGTCTTTGAAAAACAGAGAATCAGATTCAAATCCCAAAGAGAAGCTTGGCAAGAAATACAATGTACAGAAGTCTTGACCAATGAATGGAGGCCTATCTGTCTTTGAAATAAGATCAGGAGGACTGAGATTTGCCCCCTTAAAAATGGTACTTGGAGCCAAATGCTGATCCAGGCCAGGTTGCAAAAATATTAGGTTTCTTCTTACTAAGAATTTTCTGGGGTGAAAGTCTTTCACCATGCGAAATGCACCTTCTATGTGTAGACTTTACAAGAAGTAGACTTCATAGCCTTTAACAGCCATGCCGTTAATGCTGAACTAATGTTCTACTGTGACGAACAGCAAGCAGGCGGGATCTTATTGCCTAAGAGACATGCAAAGTCTCTTCTGCAATGTAGTTGTTGGGTGGCTCTGTGTACATCGCTGGCACAGTCCCTTTATGCTAGGATAATGGCCTCCTGTACATGTACAGGAAGTGACATCCTGCACCTGCCAATGAAGACCTGCACCCTGGAGATGCCCACATGGGAAGGGAACCTTTAGTTCCACTTTAAACCCAGTGTATTGAAAACAGGAGACCCAGTCAATCTAAAAGAGCCCACATAAGCCTGAGCCAGTTCAGATCCTGCATAACAGACGAGGAAGGGGTTTTACAAAAGGAAAGGTGCAGATCAGCCTGTACCGATCTCAAAAAGTTACCAGAGCTTTCACTGCTTCCGCCAGATCTTTGCATCTGGAAACAAACCCGTCTAGTTTGTTGTTGAACTTGGGGACCAGGAGATCCACATCCAAGGCCCGTTCCTGTGGCACAAGTCCTGAAACACGAAGAGCGTAGAGACCTTTCACCCAGGACCAGCTGCTGCTGGCTGAGTTTGTCTGCCTGACAATTTCTTATACTTGTAATGTAAATAACTGAAAAGGCTGGAATGTGAAGTTCTGCCCAGACTGGAATCCTTTGCTACCTCTCTTGCTGTAGTTAGACTTTTGGTAATTTCCTCATGTTTGGTATACACCACTGCTGCGACATTGTCCAAATAGATCCTTATCAGATGCCACTCCAATTGGGGCCTCCAGCTTTGCAGGGAGAATCGAGTTTCTCAGAGCTCTAAAATACTTTAATGCTGCCATCCATTGTTTGGATCTTCCAACAGTTGGGGGAGGAAGGATTTCCCCATCTCCAGAGCTGGATTCCTGAGACTGAACCAATTTGTCCCAGGATGACAAAATGTTATGTTATAGGGGTCTGGAGTGGAACGGAGAAAACAGAACTGCCTCAAAGATGACCACCTTCAATCCCCATACTCTCATGCAGAATCGCAGAGTTGGATGGCGCCTAGACTGTCTTTTTTTGGGGGGGGTAGAGAAACTAGCTCGAGCTGTGCCTAGGACAAGACAAGATATTCCAAGCATGGTGTCAATTCCAGCCCTGACATCTGAAAGTTCAGCATCCAATAGAACCTTTATAAGGTCTGTACTGTCCACATCACATTGTGGGTCAGTATTTGTGCTGACTGTTCCCTCAGTGGGAGATCATTCAAGTATCCCACAATGGAAATGTCTTGGGAGCATAGTAAGGGTGCAGAAAACAAACCAAATGGTATGGCTACAAACAAAAGTGTTGTGCGCCTACTGCCAAATGGAGGTAGGGATAATGCACTGAAAATTGGGGACATACAAGTACATATCCTTTATATCCGCAGAGGCTAGAAAGTCTTCCTGATGGAGGGAGGCTATGACAGACTTGGTGGTTTCCATTCAAAATTGGAAGACTGTAAATTGAGACAAATTAAAGCCTTCGGATCCAAAATGTCTTTTTTTTTTTTTTTAAACAGTGAAAAAGGACATAGTAAAAACCTTAATGCCCCATGTACACTGCTGCTGCTAAACGGACATTCAGAGGCAGTTGGTGCTTTTTTCAACTGCCCCTGAACTCATTCAATGTTATCTTATGTGTACATGTACACAGGTTCGTTTTCTGCCGTTTTTAGTCAATTTTGTATATAGGCATTGTTTCGAAGGCAAAAAGAGGAGTTCAGATGCCCACATTTCTGACGTTTTAGATGCCAAGCGCGACTAAATGCGGTAACCCGTGTTTCGTTTATAGGCGTTTTTGGCCATTTAAAAAAAAGAAAAAAAAAATTCAAATGCTTCTAGGACACAAACGTGGCTAAACCTGGCATGTATATGCGGCTACTGACGTTTTTAGACACTGGTTTCTAGCTGTCAAGCGTTAAATCGTCCTGTGTACATGAAGCCTAAAACTTTCTCCATTGGAACAATGGCAATAACTACTTGGCTGAAAAGGTCTGAAAGAGCGGCATGGAGCTCTGCTAGCAGCGTTCTTTTTGTCCACTAAATTAACACTATTTTAGTTGACTACAATACGACTAAAATGGCATTTTAGTCAAAAGATTATGATTACAACTAAATCGAATTTTGAGGTCAAACATAACACTGCATTACCACATAAGAATAAGTAGGGGGCATACACTGAGCTTCTGAAAGAAAAAAAAAAAAAAAAAAAAGCTATTCTAAATTTTTCTTCTTAATATTTAATGTTGGGAATATATTCAAGTAATATGTGCAATGGCCTTACAGCCAATAGGATTTACAGTTTTTTGGCTTTTTCTGTATTTTAAAGTTGAACTTCTGTTTGTCAAAAAGAAATAGGTTTGTTTATGAAACTTGTTTTAATTATAAAGACGTTATATCTCACATAGGATAAGTCTGTTTCTGTAGTGCACATTCAAACCTTAATACCATAACATGTTATTGCATTTCTACTCCAGGCATATACAATGAGTTTTGCAATTCTAGAGAAATGCTTAAATAATGCATTACAATTTAACTAAACTCATTCGATTTTAGTTGACAAAAACGACTAAAACAATGTTAGTTTTAGTCATTTTTTTTATTTATTCAAGAGCCAAGTGCCTAAGGCCCCTTTCACACTGGGGCGGGAGGCGTGGTATAGCCCCGCTAAAAATAGCGGCGCTATACAGTCGGAATCGCCGCGGGATTCGCCGCTAGCGGTGCGGTATTAACCCCCCGCTAGCGGCCGATAAAGGGTTAATACCGCCCGCAATGTGCCTTGCGGGCGGTATTACTGCGGTTTCCCATTGTTAAAGGAGTGGTATACATACCGCTCCTCTCACCGCTCCAAAGATGCTGCTTGCAGGAGATTTTTTTATCTCCTGCCAGCGCATCACATTGAGGTTTCTGGGCAGGAGTTTTTCAGGCGGTATAGCAGCGCTATTTTTAGCGCTGTGCCGCCTGAAAAACTCCTCAGTGTGAAAGGGGTCTAAAGGTCACATTCTAGGCAGGCACTGCCTAGAACTGCAGGCATTCCAGTGAAGTCCAAGAATGGCCTACAAAGCTATTACTAAGTATACACAGATCCAAGTAGCTGCCTAAAGAGGCCAGCTCAACAGAATGTTGACAAAGTCTTGATCGAAGAAAAGAGAAAAAAATAAAAATTAAGAGGGGAATAGATTGGTACAAGTTATTTATTTTTCAGAAAAGACATCCATTCTCCTAAGACACTAGCAAAGAAATGGATGCATGCTGGGAGTAGAAGCTATATCTGGCTGGCCAATGCCTTTTGTTTGCCAGTGTCCAATTCCTCCTTTAGGAAGCAATATAACAAGGGAGAGGACAGGAGGGCTTCACAGTGACTGATCGCTGTGGTAGCCTCCGATTAGCTACCACAGTGATCAGGTGACCTCAAATTGGGAGTTCTAAGTCCCGATCATTAGAACGGGCCCGGGGCTCTCTGAGAGACCCCCAGTCTTGGTGCTGGAAGTGCGCTGCCAGCACAAAGGGAGGTACGCAAATATACGGCCCCATGGCAAACAGCCCAGTGCAGTGGGACCGCATGTGAAAGTCTTTAATACAGTTTACAGTAATTTAAAGGACCATAAAATGCTATTAACTAGATCTATGTGCCAAAATTCAACACGAAATATCAAATGCCTGACTTTGGACCAGATTACATCAAACTAATGCAAATGTCTACTCTAAAACCTTAATGCGCAAATTCAAACATTAGATATAAAGATGTCTTACCTGTTGCCATTTCTGCTGTAGGAAGGTGTCCTTAACATACAAATATTTGCTCATTTGGTCCAATACACCCTGATAGTAAACCAAGGCAGAATCATAGTTGCCCAGAAGAGCATATTCACGTGCCAGTTTCACATTCTCGCTTATCATAAGGAGACTCATTTTGATTACTGGAAAACAAATATACATATATATATTATTGTAACTTTTCTCCAAGTCATTAAAAAAAAAAAAAAAATAATATATATTATACAGGGAGTGCAGAATTATTAGGCAAATTAGTATTTTGACCACATCATCCTCTTTATGCATGTTGTCTTACTCCAAGCTGTATAGGCTCGAAAGCCTACTACCAATTAAGCATATTAGGTGATGTGCATCTCTGTAGTGAGAATGTGTGTGGTCTAATGACATCAACACCCTATATCAGGTGTGCATAATTATTAGGCAACTTTCTTTCCTTTGGCAAAATGGGTCAAAAGAAGGACTTGACAGGCTCAGAAAAGTCAAAAATAGTGAGATATCTTGCAGAGGGATGCAGCACTCTTAAAATTGCAAAGCTTCTGAAGCGTGATCATCGAACAATCAAGCGTTTCATTCAAAATAGTCAACAGGGTCGCAAGAAGCGTGTGGAAAAACCAAGGCGCAAAATAACTGCCCATGAACTGAGAAAAGTCAAGCGTGCAGCTGCCAAGATGCCACATGCCACCAGTTTGGCCATATTTCAGAGCTGCAACATCACTGGAGTGCCCAAAAGCACAAGGTGTGCAATACTCAGAGACATAGCCAAGGTAAGAAAGGCTGAAAGACGACCACCACTGAACAAGACACACAAGCTGAAACGTCAAGACTGGGCCTAGAAATATCTCAAGAATGATTTTTCTAAGGTTTTATGGACTGATGAAATGAGAGTGAGTCTTGATGGGCCAGATGGATGGGCCCGTGGCTGGATTGGTAAAGGGCAGAGAGCTCCAGTCCGACTCAGACGCCAGCAAAGTGGAGGTGGAGTACTGGTTTGGGCTGGTATCATCAAAGATGAGCTTGTGGGGCCTTTTCGGATTGAGGATGGAGTCAAGCTCAACTCCCAGTCCTACTGCCAGTTTCTGGAAGACACCTTCTTCAAGCAGTGGTACAGGAAGAAGTCTGCATCCTTCAAGAAAAACATGATTTTCATGCAGGACAATGCTCCATCACACGCGTCCAAGTACTCCACAGTGTGGCTGGCAAGAAAGGGTATAAAAGAAGAAAAACTAATGACATGGCCTCCTTGTTCACCTGATCTGAACCCCATTGAGAACCTGTGGTCCATCATCAAATGTGAGATTTACAAGGAGGGAAAACAGTACACCTCTCTGAACAGTGTCTGGGAGGCTGTGGTTGCTGCTGCACGCAATGCTGATGGTGAACAGATCAAAACACTGACAGAATCCATGGATGGCAGGCTTTTGAGTGTCCTTGCAAAGAAAGGTGGCTATATTGGTCACTGATTTGTTTTTGAATGTCAGAAATGTATATTTGTGAATGTTGAGATGTTATATTGGTTTCACTGGTAAAAATAAATAATTGAAATGGGTATATATTTTTTTTTTGTTAAGTTGCCTAATAATTATGCACAGTAATAGTCACCTGCACACACAGATATCCCCCTAAAATAGCTAAAACTAAAAACAAACTAAAAACTACTTCCAAAAATATTCAGCTTTGATATTAATGAGTTTTTTGGGTTCATTGAGAACATGGTTGTTGTTCAATAATAAAATTAATCCTCAAAAATACAACTTGCCTAATAATTCTGCACTATATATATATATATATATATATATATATATATATATATATATATATATATATATATATATATATAGATATATATATATATATATATATATATATATATATATATATATATATATATATATATATATACATACATACATATACATACACACATACATACATACATGCATACATACATACATATGTATGTATGTATGTATGTATGCATGTATGTATGTATGTATGCATGTGATAGATACCACACACACACACACACACACACACACAGGGATTCCACCAGGTTATTAGAGTACTGACAACATAATGAGTTACTTTTGAAGTGGGCTCCACTTTAACTTCTGAAGTTGGTTACACCCTCACTCCTGGGGTGCCATCAAGATACTTCTGCCTCCCTAGTGAATTAAGATTCTGTGTGATGAAGCGGCACTGAGAGACGCTACTTGGGCACCCACCCAGTGGGTCTGCCCAATACAGAATCTGACTTTGGCTGTTAAATAGAAAAACATTTCACACAAGCAGTTGTCAATGTACCCAAAACTGAACGTTATTAGCAGCTGAAAACATACTACCTGAGCATCTCTGGTAATTTTGCAGGATGAGAGATTTTAGCATTTGTAGGAGTTTTTGTGAGTATCTGAGCCCTGAGCATTTGTTTAAAAATATTTCTTAGCCAATAGAAAGCTAGTTATTAGGGGGGGGAAAAAAAAACGCAATAAGCTTTTTATGTGCATTTTTCAAACATCTGTGAAGTTTTCAGGCACTTCCATTAAAATTCTACTGGGACCGAAAATGTTAAACTACGCTTAAACCTGTTGCCACAACCCTCAGAATAGGTAGTATTTACCTATTCTGAGGGTGCTCCTTTCCGGTCACGTGACTAGGCTGAAAATAAATATCACATGTGATATCCCCATACCCAGGAGTAGCAAAATGTGTTTTTGGTTGCAATTCCAAGCATGTCCATGGTTATATATTAAAAATATCTTACTGTTTTTGTTGTTTTATGTGCAAAACTCAATAAAAATATCTTTAAAAAAAAATAAAATAATAATATCTTGTTAACCACCTCAATACAGGGCACTTTCACCCCCTTCCTTGCCCATGCCATTTTTCAGCGCTGTCACACTTTCAATGTACCCAAATGAATTTGCCCACCATTTTTTCCCACAAATAGAGCTTTCTTTTGGTGGTATTTGATCACCTCTGCGGTTTTTATTTTTTGCACTATAAACAAAAGAGCAATCATTTTGAAAAAAAAAGCTATATTTTGTACTTGTTGCTATAATAAATATCCCCAATTTAAAAAAATAAAATAAAATATATATATATATATATATATATATATATATATATATATATATATATATATATATATATATATATATATATATATATATATATACACATACAGTGAGGAAAATAAGTATTTGAACACCCTGCTATTTTGCAAGTTCTCCCACTTGGAAATCATGGAGGGGTCTGAAATTGTCATCGTAGGTGCATGTCCACTGTGAGAGACATAATCAAAAAAAAAAAAATCCAGAAATCACAATTTATGATTTTTTAACTATTTATTTGTATGATACAGCTGCAAATAAGTATTTGAACACCTGTCTATCAGCTAGAATTCTGACCCTCAAAGACCTGTTAGTCTGCCTTTAAAATGTCCACCTCCACTCCATTTATTATCCTAAATTAGATGCACCTGTTTGAGGTCATTAGCTGCATAAAGACACCTGTCCACCCCATACAATCAGTAAGAATCCAACTACTAACCTGGCCAAGACCAAAGAGCTGTCCAAAGACACTAGAGACAAAATTGTACACCTCCACAAGGCTGGAAAGGGCTACGGGGAAATTGCCAAGCAGCTTGGTGAAAAAAGGTCTACTGTTGGAGCAATCATTATAAAATGGAAGAAGCTAAACATGACTGTCAATCTCCCTCGGACTGGGGCTCCATGCAAAATCTCACCTCGTGGGGTCTCAATGATCCTAAGAAAGGTGAGAAATCAGCCCAGGACTACACGGGAGGAGCTGGTCAATGACCTGAAAAGAGCTGGGACCACCGTTTCCAAGGTTACTGTTGGTAATACACTAAGACGTCATGGTTTGAAATCATGCATGGCACGGAAGGTTCCCCTGCTTAAACCAGCACATGTCAAGGCCCGTTTTAAGTTTGCCAATGACCATTTGGATGATCCAGAGGAGTCATGGGAGAAAGTCATGTGGTCAGATGAGACCAAAATAGAACTTTTTGGTCATAATTCCACTAACCGTGTTTGGAGGAAGAAGAATGATGAGTACCATCCCAAGAACACCATCCCTACTGTGAAGCATGGGGGTGGTAGCATCATGCTTTGGGGGTGTTTTTCTGCACATGGGACAGGGCGACTGCACTGTATTAAGGAGAGGATGACCGGGGCCATGTATTGCGAGATTTTGGGCAACAACCTCCTTCCCTCAGTTAGAGCTTTGAAGATGGGTCGAGGCTGGGTCTTCCAACATGACAATGACCCGAAGCACACAGCCAGGATAACCAAGGAGTGGCTCTGTAAGAAGCATATCAAGGTTCTGGCGTGGCCTAGCCAGTCTCCAGACCTAAACCCAATAGAGAATCTTTGGAGGGAGCTCAAACTCCGTGTTTCTCAGCGACAGCCCAGAAACCTGACTGATCTAGAGAAGATCTGTGTGGAGGAGTGGGCCAAAATCCCTCCTCCAGTGTGTGCAAACCTGGTGAAAAACTACAAGAAACGTTTGACCTCTGTAATTGCAAACAAAGGCTACTGTACCAAATATTAACATTGATTTTCTCAGGTGTTCAAATACTTATTTGCAGCTGTATCATACAAATAAATAGTTAAAAAAAATCATACATTGTGATTTCTGGATTTTATTTTTTTGATTATGTCTCTCACAGTGGACATGCACCTACGATAACAATTTCAGACCCCTCCATGATTTCCAAGTGGGAGAACTTGCAAAATAGCAGGGTGTTCAAATACTTATTTTCCTCACTGTATATATATATATATAATATATATATATATATATATATATATAATTTCCTCAGTGTCGGCCGATATGTATTCTTCTACATATTATTGGTAAAAAAAATAAAATAAAAATTGCAGTTCGCCTCGGGAAGGCGAAGACGTTGTATGGTGTCCGCCCAGAACGAGCCCTATATCGTCCCGCTGTCATATGACAGTAGGCTAGTGGTTAATTGACAACTGTGTGTAAAACGAAAAAAAAAAACACTATCAAACGACTCCTTGTGCATTCGGCATTCGCTTTCCAAAATGTAGTCATTTTGTGGGTGCTTCCAATGTCCTGGGGCCCCAGAGCATCGAAAGGTGCAGTGAGGAAATTAGACGAGTGATCTATGCCACTAGAAAGCCTCAAGGTGCTCTTTGGATTTCTGGCCTCTATGTGGCTAGACTGGAAAAAGTCTCACACATGGTATCACAGTACGAAGAAAAAGTGGAATAATGTGTTTTGAGGTGTAACCGTATGTCAATGCTGTGTGTGAGATGCGAGATTAAATGTTTTTAAATAGCAACTTTGTGCAAAAAAAGAAAATAAATTACTTTACCAATTTGCCTCAGCATGCCTATTAATACCTTGGGACAGTCTACTTTCCCAAAAAAAAAAAATGGGGGGGTTGTTGGGGTATTGGTAGTATCCTTATATTTTAGGACCTCAAGAAATTAGATTAGCCGTCAGATCAGGATTTTGGCAGTATTTAAACACCACTTTTTTTTCTGCTAGGTTAAGGAAAATAAGCCCTGTTTTTTTTTTTTTTGTTATAAAATTCTTCAAATAAATGGCAATGTATTTTGATACATTTCTCACACACACACAAAATCGCAGGCCTGCGGCAGGCGGTAATTGAGGCCGCGGCTTTGCGGCCTTCTGCAGGCCTAAGCTTCCTTCTGTGATCTGGCGCCATCTTGTGGTGGCCGTTGACATGACAAGTAAACCTGCCATTCTAGTGTGTTTTTCACTGTGTTTTCACTGCCATCTCCTTCCCTCCAATTAGAGCCCCCAAACATTCTAACACCCTAGAGAATAAAATGGCGGCCATTGCAATACATTCTGTCACACCGTACTTGCGCAGCGGTCTTACAGTCGCACTTTTTTGGGGAAAAAATACACTCTTTTTAATAAAAAAATAAGACAACCGTAAAGTTAACCCAATTTTGTTTTACATTGTAAAAGATAATGTTACGCCGAGTAAATTGATACCAAACATGTCACGCTTCAAAATTGCGTCCGCTCGTGGAATGCCGACAAACTTTTAGCCTTTAAAATCTCCATAGGCGACATTTTAAAAATTCTACAGATTGCATGCTTTGAGTAACAGAGGAGGTCTAGGGCTAGAATTATTGCTCTCGCAAATTGCGGCCATACCTCACATGTGTGATTTGAACACCGTTTACATATGCGGGCGCTGCTCATGTATGTGTTCGCATCTGCGCGCAAGCTCGTCGGGACGGGGTGCGTTTTCTGGCTCCTAACTTTTTTAGCTGGCTCCTAGATTCCAAGCAAATTTGTCAACCCCTGGTGTATGTGTATATAATTAAGTTTGGGTATAGTGTTGCTGGTGTCATTCAAAGCGTGACAGCACAAAAACACAGTATGCAAAAGTACTATTCACTGGCCCTCTAATGGTAGTACAGCCCTGCGCTTTAGGATAACTCACAAAGTCCAAGACAATTAAAATTCTGTCCAAATAAAACACAATAAAACAATAAAAAAGCAGCTGCTTAAAATCTAAAAGTCACTTTGTAAAAGCAGAATAATTAAAACAGCCCGCACAGAGCTTGTCAATAGTCCTGCAGCAGCGCTGCAAACTCCTGGTTTGATAGGAAAAATTACTAGTGTAGGATGGCCAGATCAGATGTAGCCAAAGTATGTGCTCCAATCACCAGAAAGGACAATCACCACGTGGGGGGGATATAGGGTCCCCTTCGGGGGAAACACTCACCAGACGGTTTCTTTTAAATAGCGTTTCAATATATATCTCCTTGCATGCTGCCCTTAGATGTTGAAATCTGCATACCCCTCTCACTTCTGGATCACCGTTTTGTCCTGTCTGGTGATTGGAGCACATACTTTGGCTACATCAAGCACAAAAAACACAGCCTGAACTGGAAAGGGGGGGTGAAACGATCTGGTCTTGAAGTAGTAAACAGACTGTAGCTTTGCTAAAACATTATCACCAAAACGGTTGGTAACAATCCTCCACAAAACACTCAGTTCTTTCTCTGTAACATGGTAACCTTTATAATGAAATCTATTCAAACAACAAAAAAATAAAACAAAACAGTTGTACACATAAAAATGGCCTGCTTATGACCTAAAATAGCAGTATAATTCTTCAAGCAATCACACAATTCTATATGAAAGTAGCACGACAAGTAAAAGCCGTGCACACAAATAATGTCTTTGTTTGCATGACAGCACATGTGTAACTCCTTTATGCACCTCTCCCATAAAACATGCACAAACAGGATCAGGAAGGTATCCATACAGGATGCTTACAATGATGCTGACCCACCTATGTAAAAGTAAACACAGAAGAAAAATACGAGTGCCAACAATTACATCACACTTTACAGATACAGCAGGTCTGTATTCATAAAGCCAAAATCAATCATAAGGATTCTTCTGCTAAAAGGATTACTTCACCTTCATATCAGCCTCCTGAAATCCTGATTTACTACATTAGAGTGCTTCTTTTACAGAAGAAAAAAAAAAATATGCTTGTAAGTTGTATTTATTGCTTTTGACATAACAAATACATACAAGGTCCGACGGGCCACACACAAAAATAAACGATGTACATTTCTTCAGCATTGGCTCTTACCTCCTCCTTCTGGTCCTCACTCAGTGATAGGAACAATACAATTAGAAGGCCACCAACTCTCAGTAACAATCAATATTTCGTATAAACATGTCAAGCAGTTACAAACATAATAACTCCTGCTGCAGGTGCATTCTATTGGGTGCCACTCAATCCGCCACCGTAATTTCACTGTTCATCCAACTGCCCCAGACCTTATCAAATGCCCCTGCTAATGTATGTAGCTTTGTAAGGAGATCCAGCCCTATTAACCACGCCCTTCCACGTTGATACAGATGGAGGATTAAAGCGAGGGTTCACCCTAAAAAAAAAAAATCTAACATTGCATGGAGCCGACCTATGAGACCGACAGTATGCTGTTTTTTCTTTTTGCGTACATACCATTTTAGGGCTATTTTCACCCCCGTCTTCCCCGCGGGAGTGGGCGTTCCTAATCACAGGCTGTGATTGACGTGCTTCCGACCGGCGCATACTGCGCGTCACGAGTTGCCGAAAGAAGCCAAACGTCGGTGCGGCTCTATACAGCGCCTGCGCACCGACATTCGGCTTCTTTCGGCAACTCGTGACGCGCAGTATGCGCCGGTCGGAAGCACATCAATCACAGCCTGTGATTAGGAACACCCACTCCCGCGGGAAAGCCAGGGATGAAAATAGCCCTAAAATGGTATGTACGCAAGAAGAAAAAAAAAACACACACAACAACAGCATACTGTCGGTCTCATAGGTCGGCTCCATGCAAATGTTAGAATATTTTTTAGGGTGAACCCCCGCTTTAAGCTTTTTCCATTATAGCACTATCATTTTCCTGGCGTAATAGATTAGAATCGTCAGCATAGTATGAGTCACTCTCTTTGGAGCTAGATTATCTACCAGTCCCAAAAGGCACACCTCTATCGTGGGCTGTATGTGAATGGCGGTTACTTCAGCTATGCATTCTGTAACCCCCCTTCCAGAAAACTTGGATGGCCGAGCAATTCCAAAAGATATGCATGAAATCGGCAGTGAGGGAACAGCACCAACAGCAACCAGGTGACTGGGTAGGGAATATCTTAGCCAGCCTAGCTGGAGTAATATATATGCGATGTAAATATTAAATTGAATAAGATGGTCCCTGGCAGAGACCAATCTGGTAAAATGAATGTCCCAAATATCATCCCAGTCATCCCCGTCCATCTGGGGGGGGAGGGGGGGGGGGAAACACACCTCACCCCACGCCGCCCTACACTTTACAAGGAGATCTCCTTCCTCTTCGAACAACTGCTTATATTATGTAGACACAGCCTTGTCCAAAGTGTCCTCTCTCAGTAAAGACTCTAAACCTCAAATTTTCAGGGTAATAACACCATCTCCAAAATGGGCATTGTATGCATGTCTTAGGTGAAGATAATGAAATGAGTGTTGGGCAAATTAAACTTCGTTTTCAGGGCATCAAACTGTAGGAGTTTCCCACCACCCACTATGTCTTTCATAGTCTTAATACTAAATTTAGTCCAGATGATCGGATCAGGGAACTCACTGAAGTGTGCTGACTTGGGATTCTTCCAAAGTGATGTGTGAGGAGAAATCTCAGAGGCACTACCCATCCTGGTCACTGCTACCCATGCCCTACAAGCTGCACACATGGATATTGTGAGCCTAAACGGAGCCCTGATACCCCGATGCGGGAGATGCGTCAGTGCCTCATAAGAGCCAACAACAGCCGGCTCTAGTGTATTGGTAGTGTCAGCATGTCTGTTTTCATCAGATCTTACCCGATCCGATCCGCATGGACGGATGGGGACGTGCCCCCCATACGTCTGTTTTTAGCGGATCGGATAGGGTCGGATGTCAGCGGACATGTCTCCGCTGACATCCGACGCTCCATAGGGATGCATGGAGTGGCCGTTCAGGTCCGCCGTCAAAACTGACAGGCGGACCCAAACGGTCCATCCTGAAGAACACCAACACTGTCAACAAAATAACCTCTGCTTATAACTGTTGGGGTGGTGGCCATTATGTATGGACCTGTCGTGCCAGGGTCTGCAAATGTCCATCTCACCTGTTGACCAGTCATCCGTGCCAACTTGGCCTTTGTGGCACAGTATCAGATACCACTTAAACCAAAGTCACAAAGCAGTTTCTCATTGCTGTGCGATATTCTGCAGTGGTTCATCCAGCAAGGTCATGAGAGCAGGCAAATTATTTTGGCAGCTTATGCTGCCAAAAACAAGATCGCTAGTGTGACATGGCCCCAAGGTCTGTACACATCAAAAAACATTGTAGAAAATGCTACATACTGTACATAAGCACCTGGGTACCAGATTGTTACATTTTGAGAAGATACCGTAATGACCATGATGTGAAAAGTTACAGACCAAGATGTAACAATTCAAGGTCCAGTCAAAGCATCTTCCACAACACAGAATTCGCTCACATACAGTACGTCCAGTCCTCAAATATATGTTTTTCAAAAGAAATAATAAGACGTGTGTTTAGGCCAACTAATCACATTGTTTCTTTTTTAAATCACATTAAATTCAGCCTGGGATCTGGCTAATAGTTATGGACAACAGATGCCAGCCTAACAGTAATGGGACATTGAATCATCTGAGCCACTAAAGCTAAACTTCTCCAAAAAGAAAAACAGCTATAGGTTTAAGGCTGGGTTCACACTACGGTTTTCCCGTCCGTCAGCCGCATACGATTTATATGAAAAACCGTATGCGGCTGAAACGGACGGGAACGTATGGCACCGCACATATGTGCGTTTTCCATTGACATTAATGTTAAAGGAAAACGTATGCGTTTGCCATACTGTTTTAAAAACGACCGCAAAACCGTGGTTGAACACGGTTTTGCGTACGTTTAAAAAACGTTTTGCCAGCAAATCGTACGCACCCGGATGCATCTGAGTGCATACGATTTGCAATGCATTGTCTATCTCTACGTTTTCCCGTCCGGGCCCGTACGTTTTCAATACTGAAATCGTATGCGGCTGACGGACGGGAAAACCGTAGTGTGAACCCAGCCTAATCTAGATGCATGAATCACAATGGATAATTGCTTAAAGCGGAGTTCCACCCAAAAGGGGAACTTCCGCTTAATCCACTCCTTGCCCCATTACATGCCACATTTGGCATGCAATTGTTTTGGGGAGGGGGGGGAGTGCGGGCTTCAGGAGTGGGACATCCTGTTCCACTTCCTCCTTCCGCCCAGGGACCACTAAGGCGGCACATCATATCGCCTTTTGGCGGCCCCTCCCTGTAGGCGATCGCCTGGGACACGTGACAGGTCCCAGGCGATCGCCTGTCCAATCAGATAGCGCAGCGCCACTCGCGTATGCGCAAGCGAGTGCCCGGCCGTGAAGCCGAAAGCTGTCACGGCCGGGTGCCCACAGTAACAATGAGGACGCCAGCCGGAGAGGAGCGGAGCTCCGGGCGGCGCGTCGCTGGACCAGGTGAGTGTATGTTTATTAAAAGCCAGCAGCTACACTTTTTGTAGCTGCTGGTTTTTAATAAACATTAAAAATGCCCGGAACTCCCCTTTAAAGCGTTTGTTCCTGTAAAGCAGGGATATGCAATTAGCAGACCTCCAGCTGTTGCAGAAGTACAAGTCCCAAGAGTCATAGCAAGACTGACAGTCACAAGTATGAACCCAGAGGCATGATGGGACTTTTGGTTTTAGTTTTGCAACAGCTTGAGGTCCGCCAATTGCATATCCCTGCTGTAAAGCATTATATACAGCATAGTGCTGTATAATTTGGACCACTGCAACACCTAAAAATGTCACTTTTTAAATATAAATACCCCTGTAATACACAAGCTTAATGTATTCTAGTAAAGTTAGTCTGTAAACTAAGGTCCGTTTTTGTTAGGTTGTTACAGCATTTAGACACTTTATAAAATAGAAATTGACTGGGGCCATCTTACGTGTGGGCATCATGAAGCCAGACTGTATGACTTCCTGGATTTCAGCCTTGCAGATCTCGCACATGCTCAGTACTGCACAAGCAATGTAATAGTTTTCAGACACATGATTCTTCGAGACTGGGGAGTGCACAGACTCCTGGAAAGTTACACCCACTACATTCCCAGGAGTCTGTGCGGTGAAGCTTAAGCACCTAGGTGCAGGAAGAGGAAAGATTAACTATTCTGCCTAGCAACAACACTTTGAAGTCATCTAAAAAAAAAAAAAAAAATTCTTAAAAAGGACTAATGACATTTTTTTAAAACTACTGATGTAATGTTATATTTATGGGTGAAACTCCACTTTAACAACCACTTTAAGGCCTCATGCACGCTGGATGTTATAAAAACGCCAGTAACTTTGCAGTGAGTTTTTCAACGGTTGTCATTGTGTTTTTTCTTTAATGGGATCAAAAATGTTAAAAACCGCTGGTGAGCCCCGTTTGAGCATTTTTCAGCATCAGCATTTTTTACAGCTGAAAAACTCCTCTCAGAACCCACTAGTTTTGGGGGGGCTACAGTCAAAAACAGTTTATAACACCTGTGTGTGCATGTTTTTTTTTTTTTTTTGGACACAAAATAGAATGGATGAAACATGTCAGGTTTTTTTGCTTTTTTTTTTTTAACCATCCATGTCTTATTGAGAATTACTGCATCTTAAAACAGTGGTAAACTCTAAAAATAAAAAAATTCCCCCTGCAAGGCAATATCATAATGTACTAGTATGCACGACATACTATTACATTATTAAAACTAAATCCTCCAGTGGCATGCTGTCACCACTGCAGTCTTCACCTGGTCTTTCTTCCAAGTTCACGAACCCGGGCTGTCTGACTGGCTGAGCCACGATGACATCACTTCCGCGGCACACAGATCTGAAGGAATGGCAGGGACATGCTGTTCCTTCAGAGTGCATGCGCTGCCGCTGGCTAGAATATCTCCTAAATGGTGTACATTTAGATATTCATTTGACCTACGAGTAAGCTTTATTATAAGATTTAACCTGTAGGTAAAAAATAAAAGCAGAGAGTTCACTACCATTTTAATCACTTTCTCTACTGTAGACAAAAGGAAGAGGAGATCTCTCAAAAAGAAAGAAAATCCTCCCTTAAAAGCAGAATTCCAGCTTACATCTAACTAACCTTAAAGTGGGTGTAAACCCGATTCATGAAATTTAAGCTGGGCACATGTATCTGCAGTGTTTTATTATCTCTCCTCAAAGACTTAAGTCCCATAGCTTTCTCCTGCTGTTCTTCCGTTAGCAGTTCTCCAACAACTAGGGTAAAACCAGCCTGAATTTTGTGTCAGGGAGGGTACTATAAATAGATTGGCAGAGAGATGGTCTATTCACAGCACAGCTCTGCCTATGTGGAGGGGAGTGTGTGCCTTTCTTGCAATCAGCTGTCTCACAGTGTATGGTAAGCTCAATGTCTGGCTACGAAATAGCTTTCGAACAAGGAGGAGATCAGATTGAAACTCAAATCTCCTTTCTTCTCCAGAAACTGAATAGATTATTAAAGAAAAAAATCATCCCTATTTTGGGACATCAGATCTTTCGATCGATGTGCCTAGGACAGGGTTTGACAAATTCGCTTGGAATCTAGGAGCCAGCTAAAAAAGTTAGGAGCCAGAAAACGCGCCCCGTCCCAACGAGCTTGCGCGCAGAAGCGAACACATACGTGAGTAGCGCCCGCATATGTAAACGGTGTTCAAACCACACGTGAGGTATCGCCGCGATTGGTAGAGCGAGAGCAATAATTCTAGCCCTGGAACTCCTCTGTAACTCAAAACATGCAACCTGTAGATTTTTTTAAACGTCGCTTATGAAGATTTTAAAGGGTAAAAGTTTGTCGGCATTCCACGAGCGGACGCAATTTTGAAGCGTGACATGTTGGGTATGAATTTACTCGGCGTAACATTATCTTTCATGATATTAAAAAAAATGGGGATAACTTTACTGTTGTCTTATTTTTTTATTAAAAAAAGTATTTTTTCCCAAACAAAGTGCGCTTGTAAGACCGCTGCGCAAATACGGTGTGACAGAAAGTATTGCAACAACCGCCATTTTATTCTCTAGGGTGTTAGAGTTACCGGTAATTGAGGCCTTCTGCAGGCCTAAGCGTCGCCGGGCACCAGGTCGATATTTCTTGTCGCAATTGCGCCCGGGCGCCTGGATTTTGTCGAGCCCTGCCTTAGTCATTCTGCCACCAATTAAGACCCATTCACACCATCCAGTACATGTGGCAGCAATGTGTGTAGTATGCAAGTACTGTGTAGTGGAGCACCATAGGAAATGTAGTTCCAAAACATCTGGGGTGCCAAAGTTTGCCATCACTGGTCTAAGCCATCCAGGACACTCGTACTGATTGGCTGAGCCACAGCAGTGGTGCCATTGGCTCCCGCAGCTGTCAACGTCAGCTAGCCAATCAGGGGAGAGAGGGGCAGGGCTCCATGTCTGAATGTACACAACTCGGGTGCCCTCAAGCTGCTGGCTGTGGAGGCATTTGATAGGAGGGAGGGGCCAGGGGCAGCAAAGGAGGGACCCAAGAAGAGGAGGATCTGGGCTGCTCTGTGTAAAACTAACTGCACAGATGAGTTAAAGTGGAGGTTCACCCAAAAAATAAACATTACATTCAGCCGAGTTGTCCTAATGAGAATCGGCTGTTTTTTTCCCCCGTACATACCTTTTTTTCCATCGCTGCTTCCGGGTATGTCTCCTCTGGGACTGGGCGTTCCTATCTGATTGACAGGCTTTCGACCGTCGCATACTACGCGTCACGAGTTGCCGAAAAAAGCCGAACGTCGGTGCGCAGGCGCCGTATAGAGCCGCACCAACGTTCGGCTTCTTTCGGCAACTCGTGCCGCGTAGTATGCGACGGTCGGAAGCCTGTCAATCAGATAGGAACGCCCAGTCCCGGAGGAGACATACCCGGAAGCGGCGGTGAAATACGGTATGTACGGAAGAAAAAAAAAAAACAGCCAATTGTCATTAGGACAACTCGGCTGAATATAATGTTAAAAATGTATTTTTGGGTGAACCCCCGCTTTAAAGGGGTGGTTCACCCTAAAAACTACTTTTTTTTATTAGACTGGCCCCCCACATTACAATACAATTAAGGCTATTAGTTTTTTTTTCATGCTGTACATACCTTCGTACAGCTATTCACCCGTGGCATCCGGGTTGCGAGTCCCGCGGGAGTGGGCGTTCCTAACATGTCTGTGATTGACATTTTGACCAAAAACGAGCTCCCCCCGTCGCGTAAGCCGCGTCACGGTTGGCGAAAGGAGCCGAACGGCGAGTCGGCGCTATACTGCGCATGCGCATCGCCGTTCGGCTCCTTTCGCCAATCGTGACGCGGCTTACGCGACGGGGGGGGAGCTCGTTTTTGGTCAAAATGTCAATCACAGACATGTTAGGAACGCCCACTCCCGCGGGACCCGCAACCCCCGAAGCCACGGGTGAATATGCTGTACGAAGGTATGTACAGCATGAAAAAAAAACTAATAGCCTTAATCGTATTGTAATGTGGGGGGCCAGTCTAATAAAAAAAAAGTCGTTTTTAGGGTGAACCACCCCTTTAAGTATAACAACATGTTTGTTTTTGTTTTTTCCACACCCACAACTTTACAATCACTTTAACACAAACAATAAAAACAGGTGAGATTTTGCTGCAGCTTGATTGCCCACTGAAAGCATAACAAAACAGCTGGAAGGAGGGGGGGTCGCACAAAGGCAGCAAATATAATGCAGTTTGACAGGTGGCACTGTCTGTCAAACATGCCCAGTGAAGTCAATGAGACCATGCCACAACCACTTGTCTCACATCTGCAGTGTGTTGGTTCCATAGATAAATAATAAAAAACAGCATTTAGAAAAAGCTGTGTAAACATTTAGAAGCTGCTCCACCACCCCCTGAAAAGTGATCTGTGCTTTTCATGTGAACCCAGCCTTAGCCAGCTGTCACCACCACAAGGGTCCTCTCTTTTCTGGGGACAACGAGCAATTGGATCTTCCTTTAATGTTAGTCCAGCTTAGAAAACTCACCGTGACAGATAGGACACATCTCTCCTACAGAGGTAGGTACACCTCACACTCTATATATAGATATAGTCAATGGGATACCCCAATAGTGAGCATATTTCGGCACATTACCTGCACCCTAGCGGCTTCCTCCTCCAGGCTGTGTCCCGTATGTGACGGTGACCCCGGCTAATGTGACGGAAACCAGCGGCAGCTCCAATTACACCAGGTACTGCCCGCTGCTCATCTCCATATCTACCTCCTTCTACCACATTCAAACCGGTCCGCTACGTCACTTCCGCCATGGTAACCCCGCCCACAACGGGCGGGCGACGCTAATACGGAAGGGCTTATAAAGGGGGCGGTGCTAGGACTGTGGTTGTGTTGTGGTGTTTGTGTAGAGCGGAAGTCTGGCTGATGTGTCTTGGTCGTGTGACTAGTGAAAGCTGACCACTGCTGCCGACATTGTAATATGTTAGAGCCGGTGTCAGATTCTGTGATAGATTAGACGTCACCTGAGGTGGGACCGCTGGGTGTGTTAGGAGTCATGGACTGAGAAATACACAAATCGCCATTGCTGGCTTGCAGATATTATGGTAGAGCTGTAATGTTCATCCAGTGGCTTCAATGTCTTCTGTGAATGATTCCGAGTCCTGATCAGGACAGTCAACATGGAGTTACAATATCTGATCAGCTTTCCGTCCCACACAGCCACATCATTAATTCTCAGATTCCTGTAAATTAACACGTTCCCTACCGAGTCGTAAAATGATGTCGGCGGGAACCCCTCCTCCTTCAGACTGGACGTCATATGACGTCCTTGCATTCCCGGCGCCCCCTCCGCATTTCTCGGTGGCCGCGATGTACGCCGGGGACCCACGATTTCCCGCAATTACGGCAGGACCATGGATCTGTGTGTGTAAACACACAGATCTATGTCCTGTCAGCGGTGAGGAGACCGATGTGTGTTCCCAGAACAGAGGCACACACATCGATCTCCTCCCCTTGCGAGTCCCCCTCCCCTACAGTTAGAACACACTTTAGGGAACATATTAACCCCTTCCTCGCCCCCTAGTGTTAATTCCTTCCCTGCCAGTCAAATTTACACAGCAATCAGTGCAGCTTTATAGCACTAATCGCTGTATAAATGTGAATGGTCCCAAAAATGTGTCAAAAGTGTCCGATATGCCCGCCGCAATGTCACGGTCACAATAAAAAATCGCAGATTGCCGCCATTACTGGTAAAAAATAAATAAAAATACCACAATTCTATTCCTATTCTATCCCTATTTTGTAGATGCTAGAACGTTTTCACAAACCGATCAAATACGCTTAGGGCCCTTTCACACTGGTGCGTTTCTGCCGCGTTTTTGCAGTAAAAATAGCGCTATTAAAACGCTTCCCATGCCCCTCTCCATTGAAATGAATTAAAAACGCGGTAAAATCGCGGTGTTTTACCGCGATTTTAACGCTCCGTTTTTACCGTGTTTTTACCGCGTTTTTACAGCGGTTTTTAATTCATTTCAATGGAGGGGGCATGGGGAGCGTTTTATGGGCGTTTTAATAGCGCTATTTTTACCGCAAAAACGCGGGGAAAACGCACCAGTGTGAAAGGGCCCTTAGGCTGCTTTCACATTGAAGCGTGGAGCCGCGGTGACGGTATAGCCGTGCTATTAGTAGCGTGGCTATACCGTCGTATTTACCACGATATTTGGGCGCTAGCGATGAGGTTTTAACCCCCGCTAGCGGCCGAATAAGGGTTAATACCGCCCGCGTTGCGGGCGGTATTACCGCGCTTTCCCATTGATTTCAATGGAAAGGCGCGGTATAGGAGCGGTGAACACACCGCTCCTATACCGCGGTAAAGATGCGGCTAGCAGGACTTTTGGAGCGCTCCTGCTAGCGCACCGCTTCAATGTGAAAGCCTTCGGGCTTTCACATTGAACACTACAGGGCAGGATTTTTCATGCGGTATAGCAGCGCTATCTTTAGCGCTGTACCACATGAAAAATGCCTCAATGTGAAAGGGGCCTTATTGCGATTTTTTTTACCAAAAATATGTAGAAGAATATGTATCGTTCTAAACTGAGGGAAAAAACGTTTTTTTTTTTTTTTAAAAATATGATATTTATTAAATCAAAAAGTAAAAGATATTGTGTTTTTTTTTTTTAAATTGTCGCTCTTCTTTTGTTTATAACGCAAAAAATAAAAACCGCAGAGGTGATCAAATACCACCAAAAGAACGCTCTATTTGTGGAGAAAAAAGGACGCCAATTTTGTTTGGGAGCCACGTCGCACGACTGCGCAATTGTCATTCAAAGTGCGACAGCGCTGAAAACTAAAAATTGGTCTGGGCAGGAAGGGGGTGAAAATGCCCTGTATTGAAGTGGTTAATAAACTACAAGTACCATCTTCCACTGCGGCAGATAGACTTGTAATTTCAATGGGCTGAGGAAGCACTAATTTGTCCTCCTGCTTTCCAATGTAAAAACTGTAGAGAGGTATGGGGTGAAAGCCAGGAGAAATGTCTGCAGAAGCCCCACATTGCACTCGTCATCTACTGATCACTGGCGCGGTGCTTTAAAAGGCGTTTTTCTGAAGAATATGTAAATGGATTACCCTGCAGAACAACATTTCAGCATAAAATTCGGCATAGTAGCGCGAGCTACAGTATGCCTGTCCTAATTTTTTTATCCCCGTACTCACAGTGTAATCGTACCTAGACGATTCCGTCTGCCGCGGGGAATGGGTGTTCCTAGCAAGAGGGAGGGTGATTGACGGCCGGCTCTGGCATGTCACGCTCCCCGAAGACAGCCGGAGTAGGTCTCGGCTCTTCACGGCGCCTGCGCACAGGCTATGTGCAGGCGCCGTGAAGCGCCAAGCCTATTTCGGCTATTTCCGGAGAAGCGTGACGCGCCAGAGCCGGCCGTCAATCACCCTCCCTCTCCATAGGAACGCCCATTCCCCGGAATCTTCAATATCCAATTGCACAGTGAGTACGGGGATAAAAAAATACAGACAGGCATACTGTAGCTCGCGCTACTATGCCGAATTTAATGCTAGAGGGAAAATTTTTTATTTTTTTATATAGGGTGAACCCCCGCTTTAAAGTTTTTGGACATCATCTGGTGATTTAGGACTTCCCCAGGAAACAAGACTGTTCTGAGCATACTGTGGAAATGGTTTCATGAATTAAAAAATAACAAAACAGTCGGTTCACACTGGGGCGACACGACTTTCAGAGGCAACTCCAACACAACTTCAGCATGAACCACAGGGCGACCTGGCACAACTCCAGGCGACTTGGGGCGATTTACAACAGGACTTGAAGTCGCCTCCAGGACAAGGAATGTTAGAAGTGGCCAATCAGAGCTTCTAAGCTCTTTTGACATCATTCTTCTTCCTGTTTCATTTCTTCTTCCCTGTTTTTCTGAATGAATGAATGAAAAATTTATAGAGCGCAGCACATGCGAACTGAATCGCTTCTGGGCGCTAGTTGTTTATGACTCATGACCTCAAATGAGCAGAGTTTTGATTCGTCTTCTGAAAGTCAGGTGGTTTTCCTCCAACCGAATGCTGGTTGGTAAAGCGTTCCATAGTCTAGGACCCTGGAAAGCAAACCTTCTTTCTCCTTTGGACTTGTATTTGGTTTTTGGTACCCTGACCAGATTTTGGTCGGTGGATCGCAGAACGCGATTCGAATTGTGAGGTTCTATCTTGTCGCAAAGATATTGCGGAGCCTTCCCATGGATGCACTTATGTGTCAGGCAGAGTGCTTTAAATGCAATTCTGTCTTTTACTGGCAGCCAGTGAAGGGTTCTCAACGAAGGTGAGATTGATTCCCATTTTTTTTCCCAGTCACCAGTCTGGTGGCCGTATTCTGTACGATTTGCAGACGAGCGATTTGGTACTTTGGGAGTCCGAGGTACAGGGCGTTAGCATAGTCCAGTCTGGAATTCACGATTGTTCCCACCACGACTGCGACGTCTTCTTTGGGGATAAATGGAATAAGTCTGCGTCCAAAATGCTCCCTGTGTGTTAAATAATGTCAGCTGTCATAGCAGCTGGTTTGGTTATTGGATCTATTGATCCTGCCAGGGATATACTGTTGTTAGGGATCTATTGTTGTCAGGGGAACTAGTGTTCCTGTTAGGGATCCACTGTTGTCAGGGATCTATTGTCACAGGAACTAGTGTTCCTGTCAGGGATCTACTGTTGTCAGGGATCTATTGTTGTTGTCAGGGGAACTAGTGTTCCTGTTAGGGATCTACTGTTGTGAGGAATCTACTGTTGTCACATGAACTATTGTTCCTGTCAGTGATCTACTGTTGTTATAAGGCGATCTATTGTTACTGTCAGCGATCTATTGTTGACAGGGGATCTATTGTTCCTAACAGGGAACTATTGTTGTCAGGGGATCTATTGATCCTGCCAGGGATATACTGTTGTTAGGGATCTATTGTTGTCAGGGGAACTAGTGTTCCTGTCAGGGATCTACTGTTGTCAGGGATCTATTGTTGTTGTCACAGGAACTATTGTTCATGTTAGGGATCTACTGTTGTTGTCACAGGAACTATTGTTCCTGTTAGGGATCTACTGTTGTCAGGGATCTATTGTTGTTGTCAGGAGATCTATTGTTCCTTTTAGAGATCTACTGTTGTTGTCAGGGGAACTACTGTTGTTGTAAGTGGGTTTATTCTTAATGTCATGGATCTATTGTTCCTGTCAGGGATCTACTCTTATCAGGGATCTATTGTTGTCAGGGGAACTAGTGTTCCTGTTAGGGATCTACTGTTGTGAGGGATCTATTGTTGTCACATGAACTATTGTTCCCGTCAGGGATCTACTGTTGTTGTCACAGGAACTATTGTTCCTGCCAGGGATCTATTGTTGTTGTCAGGGGATCTAGTGTTCCAGTTAGGGATCTACTGTTGTTTTAAGGTGATCTATTGTTGTCAGGGGAACTGGTGTTCCTGTTAGGTATCTACTGTTGTGAGGGATCTATTGTTGTTGTCACATGAAATATTGTTCCTGTCGGGGATCTAATGTTGTCATGGATCTATTGTTGTTGTCAGGGGATCTATTGTTCCTGTCAGAGATCTACTGTTGTTGTCAGGGAAACTAGTGTTCCTGTTAGGTATCTACTGTTGTAAGTGGATCTATTGTTCATGTCATGGATCTATTGTTCTTGTCAGGGATCTATTGTTGTAAGGGGAACTAGTGTTCCTGTTAGGGATCTACTGTTGTTGTAAGGGGATGTATTGTTCCTGTCAGAGATCTATTGTTTTCAGTGATCTATTTTGTTGTCAGTGGATCTATTGTTCCAGTGAGGGATCTACTGATGTTGTAAGGGGGATCTGGTGTTCCTGTCAGGGATGTACTGTTGTCAGGGATCTATTGTTGTCAGGGGATCTATTGTTCCTGTCAGGAATCTACTGATGTTGTAAGGGGATCTATTGATCCTGGTAGGGATATACTGTTGTCAATGATCTATTGTTGTCATGTGAAATAGTGTTCCTGTTAGGGATCTAATGTTGTTGTATGGGGATCTATTGTTTCTGTCAGGGATCTACTTTTGTCAGGGATCTATTGTTCCTGGCAGGGGATCTACTGTTGCTGACAGGGGATCTATTGTTCCTGGCGTGTTCTATTGTTGCTGTCTGCAAGGTATCTATTATACTGCTTGTCTTGGTAAAAAGTTCTATACAAAACTGTTAGTACCACAAATGGCCAGAAGGGGTAGTCTTTGGAAGTGAGTAGGGGTTGGAAATAAGGCATGGTGCTCAGACCTGGGTAGGGATGTAGACAAGAGGGAGTTCATCCACCCATTCTCTGTGAAAACAAGTGGCCTGTATGGAACTACAACCATCATGCCTAGTCAAGGAAAACAGACATATAATAAAGGTTACACTTACATTTGGCAGTGCGGTCGGTCTGGGACAATACATCCCAATCCTCAAAGGACAGGCGACAGATATCCAGCCAGGCATTGTCCCTCTTCAGTTGGTCCTTGTAATGTCTGTCTGTCTTGTCATACAGACATGGTCTCTCCTTGATGAACCTTATAAGAGACTCATTATCCACAGCCTCTATTCTATTCCCTTCCCTGACTCTGGTAGACATGGTGTATAGGAGGTATACAGAGACATTGTCTAAACTGAAAGGAATCAGTGTCTAGGAAGGTGGGGGCTGCCTGGGGACAGGGGAGTACCTGGGTGCTTCTGGGTAAATTCCTCTCTGCTTGCTGCAAAGTTGCCTCATTATGTACAGGGATCAGACTTGGAGACGACTTGCATTGAAATCAATGGGTACAAGTTGCCTAGAAGTCGGATTGAAGTAGTACAGGAACCTTTTCTGATGTCGGAGCGACTTCAGTAGTGTGAATTAAGACGGATTCCATTCACTTCCATTGCTTTTCTGGACAGCGCGACTTGGGGAGACTTGAGGCGATCTGAATTCGGATCGCAGGTCGCCCCAGTGTGAACCGGCTCTTAAGTTTTTTTTGTAAAATATGAAAGATGATGTTACGCCGAGTAAATAGATACCCAATATGTCATGCTTTAAAATTGCGCACACTCTTGGAATGGCGCCAAACTTTGTTACTTAAAAATCTCCATAGGCGACGCTTTAAATGTTTTACAGGTTACCAGTTTAGAGTTACAGAGGAGGTCTAGTGCTAGAATTGTTGCACGCGCTCTAACGCACGCGGCGACACCTCACATGTGTGGTTTGAACGATGTTTACATACGTCGGCGGGACGGCCGTGTGCGTTCGCTTCTGAGTGCGAGCTACTGGGGAGTTTTAATTTTTTTTTATTATTATTATTTATTTTACATATTTATTTATTTAGCAGTATGAGCAGTGTTAAGTCTGAGGACACTCTCTGAGACTAGGCCAAAAGAGAAAGAGGGACATACCTGGACAGGACAGCAGCAGTTCATCCATGTGGGGGGGCAGGGGGTCGGTGGCTACAGAGTACTTTACAAGCACTCTGCGCTCCAGGGCCCAGGCAAAGCTCCTCTCCCAAGCCCAAGCTAATGGGAATACATGGTGTGCGGTGGGCAGGACTACACACACTGCCGGCTCCCACTGTTCTGCCTGGTGATGGATCTGTCAGCCTTCAGCCCAGGGTTGTATACAGAGGGGGTTGTTAAAGCGGGAGTTCACCCATTTATTAATTTTTTTTTTTTCTCCCCTTAGATTCCTGCTCGTTCGGTCTAGGGGAATCGGCTATTTGTATTAAAATATGATCCGTACTTACCCGTTTTCGAGATGCATCTTCTTCCGTCGCTTCCGGGTATGGGTCTTCGGGAGCGGCCGTTCCTTCTTGATTGACAGTCTTCCGAGAGGCTTCCGACAGTCGCATCCATCGCGTCACTCGTAGCCGAAAGAAGCCGAACGTCGGTGCGGCTCTATACTGCGCCTGCGCACCGACGTTCGGCTTCTTTCGGAAAATCGTGACGCGATGGATGCGACCGTCGGAAGCCTCTCGGAAGACTGTCAATCAAGAAGGAACGCCCATTCCCGCAGCCCATACCCGGAAGCGACGAAGAGGATGCATCTCGTAAACGGGTAAGTAATGCTCATATTTTAAAACAAATAGCCGATTCCCCTAGTAAAAAACGAGCAGGAATCTAAGGAGAAAAAGTGCCCTCTAAGGGTGAACCACCGCTTTAATTTCAATTAACAGCAAAGCAGCTAAAACTGATTAACAACAGGTGCACTAGATGGGCAACAATGAGACGGCCTCCAAACAGGAATGGTTTTTCAGGTGGAAGTGTCTGACATTTTTTTTCCCTACTCATCTTTTCTGACAGTTTTTCACTAGTTTTGCATTTGGCTAGGGGTCAGTGTCACTACTATTAGCACGAGGCGATACTTGGACCCTATAAAGGTTGCACAGGCAGTCCAACTCCTCCAGGATGGCACATCAATACGTGTCATTGCCAGGTTTGCCGTGTCTCCCAGCAGTCTCAAGAGCATGGAGGAGATTCCAGGAGACAGGCAGTTAATCTAGGAGTAAATTGGGGTGTGGGGTTAGTAATTCTCTACGGGCATCACAGCACTTTATCTCACGTTTGTATGTTGCTAGCGGATTTCTAGTTCAATTTATTTTGTGCTTTTGTCCTAGGCTGGGTCTATTTGCATCCATTTCACCCTTATGCGCATATTTAACTTTATTCACTTAGCATGTTTGGTCCTAACTAGCAATAGTTTTGCACTTCAGTGACTCACCACATAGTCACACATACTTTGGTTTTGATGCTGCCTTTTATTTTATATTTATTTATGCTTAGCTGTGCCTATCATTATATTATATTTCCAGGCTGGTGGACGCCACCTCTGGTGGTATCAGTGTGCATTTCTGCATACCGTATTTATCGCGGTATAACGCGCTCTGGCGTATACCGCGCACCCCCAAAGTGGCCCCCAATCCTGTGGGAAAAAAAGATTTTTTGTTATTTTGTACTTAGTTTTGATGTCTTGCGCGGCGTCCATCTGCGGCCTCGTCGGGTGTCCTCTTCGGCGGGTCGGGCGTCCATCTTCGGCGGGTCGGGCGTCCATCTTCGGCGGGTCCGGTGTCCATCTTCGGCGGGTCCGGTGTCCATCTTCGGCGGGTCCGGTGTCCATCTTCGGCGGGTCCGGCGGCGTCCTCCCGCTCGTTTCCCGCCACGACTTTGAATACTGCGCCCGCATATAGCGAGCGCAGTACACTCGTGAATCTTCGGGCAGGCTCGGGCGCCTCTCGCACTGACGTCCTGTACGCTCAGGACGTCAGTACGAGAGGCGCCGAGACTGGCCGAAGATTCACGAGTGTACTGCGCTCGCTATATGCGGGCGCAGTATTCAAACTCATGGCGGGAAATCGGGTATCGGCGTATACTGCGCACCCACGATTTTGCCCTGATTTTCAGGGCAAAATAGTGCGCGGTATACGCCGATAAATACGGTATATATTGCCGTGTGTCTCCATTTCACCCTGAGCATATGTGACAGACGTGAAAGGGTCTGGAGAAGCAGCAGAGAACTTTATGCTGCCAGTAACATTATTCAGCATGAGTGGTTTGGTGGTGGGTCAGTGATGGTCTGGGGAGGCATATCCATCTACAGGCTACACAATGGCACCCTGACTGCCATTAGGTATCGGGATGAAATCCTTGGACCCATTGTCAGACCCTACGCTGATGCAGTGGGTCCTGGGTTCCTCCTGGTGCACAACAAAAATGTATACCATTGAATGGCCCCCGCGCTCACCTGACCTAAATCCAAAAGAACACCTCTGGGACATTATGTTTCGGTCCATCTGGTGCCGCCAGGTTGCACCTCAGTCTGTTCAGGAGCTCAGTGATGCTCTGGTCCAGATCTGGGAGGAAATACCCCAGGACACCATCCGTCGTCTCATTAGGAGCATGCCCTGATGTTGTCAGGGATGCATACAAGCACTTGGGGGCCATACAAACTACTGAGGACCATATTGAGTTGTTGCAATTAAATTTCAGCAAAATGGACTAGCTTGCTGCATAATTTTTTCACTTTGATTTTCGGGGTGTCTTTGAATTCAGCCCTCTGTAGGTGGATAATTTTCATTTCAAATGATGTGCCCTCCTTTCATTCCTAACACATTACCCAGTCCATATCAGTATAGATATCCAGCATGAGATTTTTGCCCGTTGATATCTGATATATTTTCAAAGTGTTCCTTTAATTTTTTTGAGCAGTTTATTATACTTGCTGCAACGGCATTATTACACAGTGCTGCCTGTCGCTGGTGCCATGTATGGCTGCAAAGCAGGCCCTGGGGGGGTTGAACACCCCTGACTCCCCCCTTGAATTTGTTCAGATCTTCTTGCAAGGTTTCCATATCCTGCGGAGAAGTTATTGCCCTGCTTAGCCTTGTGTCGTCCGCAAATAAGAGGTTGAGCCGTTTACCCCCATCCTCCAGGTAGTTTATAAACAAATTAAACAGGATTGGTCCCAGCACAGAACCCTGGGGAACCCCACTTCCCACCCCTGACAATTCCCCATTTATTACCACCCTCTGAACTAGATCGTGTAGCCAGTTTTCTTTCAATCCATGTACGCACCATCTTATGGTCCATGCCAATGGACCTTACTTTGTACAGTAAACATTTATGAGGAACTGTGTCAAATGATTTTGCAAAATCCAGATACATTACGTCTACAGGCCTTCCTTTATCTAGATGGCAGCTCATCTCCTCATAGAAGGCTAATAGATTGGTTTGGCAAGAACGATTCTTCATGAATCCATGCCGATTATTGTTAGGCTAACTGATCTGTAATTCCCAGGGATGTACTTTTGACCCTTTTTTTAAATATTGGCGCTACATTGGCTTTTCTCCAATCAGTTGGTACCATTTCAGTCAGTAAAAATTAGGAACAATGGTCTGGCAATTATTTCGACTGAGTTCCCCCAAGTACCCTTGGGTGAAAGCCATCTGGCCCCAGGTGACTTATTAATGTTACGTTTCCCAAGTCTATTTCTAATTCTGTCCTCTGTTAGCCATGAGGGTGCTTCCTGTGATGTGCCATGAGGACAAACACTGCAGCTTTGGTTACTGAAGCCGCCGAATTCCCTCGTGAAGACTGAAGAGAAAAATACATTCAATACCTTCGCCATCTCCCCATCCTTTGTAACCAGATGTCCTTCCTCATTAGGCCAAAATGGTCTGTCCTCCCTTTTTTACGGTTTATGCTCTTACATTTTGGGGGATTTTTTCTTTTTTTTTGCTCTCCTCCGCTATGCGTCTTTTGTGTTGTATCTTCGTGTTATATCTTCTCGCAAGGTTCGTAGTTTAGGGAATTTGGCTCTTTTGGAATTCAGTGTCTTTGTGTTCCCACCATTTGTGTGATTTATACTGAAGCCAATTGACCTGTGATCGCTGTTTCCTAAATTTCCCCGTATTTCCGTATCTGTGATTAGGCCTGTATTGTTGGTAATCAGTAGATCTAGTAAAGCCTTGTTTCTAGTTGGTGCATCTACCATGTGACCCATGAAATTGTCCTGCAAGACATTTAGGAACTGGCGAGCCTTAGATGAATGCATGGTCCCCTTCGCTCAGTCTATGTTTGGATATTAAAAACCCCCATTATGATAACACTTCCCATCCTTGCTGCTAATCCAAATTGTGATAGGAGGTCCATCCCCCCCCCCCCTCCCTCGGGTTAGGGGACCTATAGCATACTCCCAGTATTATTTGCCCTTAGCTTCATCCCTTTGGACCTCTACCCATAAGGATTCCACCTCCTTCCTAGCTCCCTTAGTGATGTCATCTCTCACATTCACTTACATTATACTTGACATACAGACATACCCCTTCCCCTTTTTTTATCCTCTCTATCCCTGCAATAAAGAGAATACCCTTAAATGGCTGCCAGACAAATAATTCTGGTGTAATGTTTTTTTCTCTGTTGAACTGTACTAAACATATTATTATACATATACAACTTTCTTTCTAAAACAGTAAAAGTTTTATTGAATTAGTTTTTCTTCAGCTGATTCAGAGGACCGGGACATAATTTAAAATAAACTATCAATTGTTATATAATACAAATTCAGTGTAGTATAGTACAAAATACTACACTATGGTATATATCCATACTGAAAGATGTTCATTTAATGCAGTAAGATTTATTTTTTACTCTGTGCCATAGTATAAAAATATTTTTTTTTTTTTATGTCCAAAGTATTTTGTACAAATCTGTACCAAGCTAAAAATCCACCCAAAAGTGAGAATTCAGTACTGGGTGAATGCCAGTAGACTGAAACAGCTGCTAGCTACTGATACCATCCTTGGTCTAATGGAGCAAGTTCCCCATAAATGAAGCTCATGCCTTCTACCTCATTCAAAGTGCAAGTTCACCTTTAGCAACATTTTATAAAAAGCCCCCTATGCAGTTCCAGATCCCCTTTATAGTACATACCAGTGCTTCCTATTTTAAAATGTTGCTCCTGCTTGCAATTGCATATGCAGCCATAAAAGGGGCCCCTCTGCAGGAACCACTGGCCCCCTCATTGCCCCTCTATCCTGTCGGTTGCAGGATGTGCTGGGGGCTACAAGTGTGCGCCCCATAGCAGCCACCGCAGCCCATTTAAACTGTGCTCCTTTTCTAGTTTAAGTGGCTAAGCTAAAGGTGAACTTATGCTTTAGAGTAGCTGCCATCTTTATAGGATTTAGATCACAAGAACTAGTTTACTCTAGTTGAAAATGCATGGGATGGTAAAAGCCAAATCAGCCTAAATATCAGTCTTGGGTGGACTTTGAATTTAGCTACATCTAATCGAATCTGTTGGTAGAAGTTAGTGTTGTGTTTAGCTATAATGACCTGCGCATCTTACTGCCTCATCTTCTTAGAAGAGCCACATCAAATATATCAATTCAAATATTCTTTACAATGGTTTATAAATATTGCAATTACATAAATAGGATTGATATATAGCTGTTAAAGAGGCTTAATGTAACTTTTTTTACATAAATGTCCATCATTGTCTTGCAAATTTGTACCTTTGCAGCTTAAAATTAAGTTAGACTTTCCAGTACATTAATAACTCTACTGTGTGCCCAAAAAAAAGTAATTTGAAAGCAAAAAAAAAAAAAAAAAAAAAGGAAGGTAAAAACAAGGTGCTCTGATAAGAAAAAAAAAAGTCCTCCTCTAGTTTTTAAGTCAGTGGCCACAAACTCCAGCATTAGTTTTCAGTAATGGCCATTGACAACTACTGCTTAAATTATATCTCTTGCTGAAGTCTGAATTCACCACTAGCGACTGCGCTCAAATCACAGATTTGTTTTTTCAGAGGCTTCCAATGTAGCAGAATCCAGCTACTTATACAGGCCTTTCAAAACAAACCACAGGATTTGAAAGACTTTATAAATGCATGTGTTGACTCTATACATAAACCAAATCCCTGTTTGGTGGCCTCTTCCCAACATTATTACTCTGTTCAGCATCAGTTTGCTTGTAGCCATCGTCCTTTGTGTCATCATAATCATTTTCAAAAGGTTTGGGGTAGTTGTATGGGTGTCCATTATCATCAAAAAACCTCCTAAAAGTAAACTCATAGAATGCATGTTCAGGGTGTTTGCCATTTTTGTACCAGCCATTTAGGGTATCATTTTTATTTCCATCTTTGTCTTCATCATTCCAGAGTTTGTCTGGATCTACTGGGTCAAAGTTGGAAGTGTCCGTAGAGTGCGTTATGGTGGGAATATACAAAGCAGGCTGCTGACGCAAGTCACTAGAAAAGTCTATAGTCTTGAAAAATGGATGAGCTTTAATCTCATCGACTCCATTCTTGCCTAAACGATCGTCAGGGCCTCGGCACAGTTTGACAATTAGATCAGAAGCTTCTGGCGATAGATTAGCTTGAGGGGGAATGTGTAATGCTGTCTGCCACTTGATTACCTAAAAAACAAAAATGATGCATAAAAGGACAGACATGGAATACACTGTGCATAAAAGGAACTATACTGTACAATGCTGACATTGGTGATCTCTCCACCTAAACATGTTTTGCCATGCTGGTCCAAAAATTTTAGTACCACAAATTAGGCAGATCAAGAGGTCTGTATTCTGAACTTTCTAATCTGCATGCTTGCTCCAAGTCAGTAACTCAAAGCATTGAACACTGGCACAGTCGAACAGTATTTTAGAATGAAGTTAGCAGCTTCTGCATTTCTTTTTCTATTTATTTTTTTAAAATAACAAACATGTTATACTTACCTCCACTGTGCAGCTCGTTTTGCACAGAGTGTCCCCGAATCCGGTCTTCTGGGGTCCCTCGGCGGCTGTCTCGGCTCCTCCTCGCAAAAGCTTTCCACCTTCATGCGAGCGATCTAGCATGGTGGAAAGCTTTTGCGAGCGCGATACAGCGGCGGGCATAGCCGCCGACTGTATCACTTGGCCCCGCCCCCCAGCGCGCCGCATCATCCGCTGTGATTGACAGCAGCGCCAGCCAATGGCTGCGCTGCTATCAATCTGTCCAGCCTAGCCAATCAACGGCCAGGCTGGGAACCGAAGAGGATCACGTGGACGCGCACGGGACTTTCGAGGGTAAGTAAAAACTGAGGTTCGGGGGGGGGGGGGGCGATACCGTCAGATGTTTTTTCACCTTAGGATGCATTAAGGTGAAAAAACATTTACCTTTACAACCCTTTTAAGGCAGCAATTGTCGATGGACTCACCTGTGTTACTAGTTTATGGCGTGCTATAACAAACTACAGTAAGGATAATGTCAAAATCAAAAAGGAAAAATAACACCAGTGAAACAAATATTTGTGAGGTTAAAAATAAATTTCTAAAGGAGAAGTATGGGCAAAGCTTTTTTTGGCCCCACTTCTCCTGTGTGATAAGCCCAGGTGCCAATATGTCACAGGATAGTACATTACCACTACCATTTTTCTAGACAATGCATGCCAAATAAAAGAGAGGAGAAAAGGCATATCATTTATAAATTTGTGAACTACATGACACTTTAAAGCTTGGAATGAAAGAAATATTAAATTGGCCATCCTGAGCAGAAAATAAAAAGCAGCACTAGTTACAATATTCATTGTTTCTCTGATGCTGCCCCTACAGGCCAAAATGCTCACTGATCCAGTGCCAGAAGCAGCAGGACTGGTAACAGGGAAAAAACCCTGGGAGTCAATTTCCCCGTCCCTGAGATCCCTCCATTGGTTGCCTGTAAAAGACTGAGTCACATTTAGTGCACAAATGTGTACACGGAAGCGCTCCCCAATACTTATGTGAGAAAATAAAACAACAAAACCCCAATCCAGTGCTTCGAACAACTAACCAAAAATGACTACAAATCCCCAAAGCCCGCTACAAGGCCAAAGGAGAATGTCGATTTGCACTCCAAGGACCTCGACTGTGGAAAGCATTACCAACTAACATCCGAACGGAAATCGATCACCTGGCCTTCAGAAAAAAACTCAAGACCCACCTATTCTGAGGGAGAAACAGAAGGAAAAGGGATACCAAGCGCCTTGAGGCGATTCACTTCGCAATTGTTGCGCTATACAAGTTACCGTATTTATCGGGGTGTTGCGCGCACCCGCGTATAGCGCGCACCCCCAACCTGGAAGGAAAATTTCAGAAATAAATAAATACTTACAGTTTGAATGCCCCTCGTCGGTGTCATGCCCGGCGTCCATCTGCGGTCTTGTCCGGTCCGGCGGCCGTCTGCGGCCTCGGTGGTGTCCTCCCGCGCTGTCTCTGAGTTGAATCCCAGCTTCCCGCGCGGTGTTTGAATGCCGCCGCCGCCGACATATACCGAGCGCAGTACACACAGGCACGCTCGGCTTCTAGGAGGCATCACAGAGCATGACCGCAAGCGAAGCCGAGCCGAATGTACCCGAGTGTACTGCGCTCGGTATATGTCGGCGGCGCAGTTCATACTCAGCGCGGGAAGCGGGTATCGGCGTATATCGCGCACCCACGATTTTCCCCTTATTTTAAGGGGAAAAAAGTGCACGGTATACGCCGATAAATACGGTATTCACTCACTCACTCAGTGCCAGGCCTCTTCTGGGTTAAATGACTTCCTGTGTCACCAATTAATACAAGGCTTCCTCTCATTGGCCGTGGTGGAGAGGAAGGTGAATGTCATCATGATTTGCATCTCGAACCAATCAGAGGAAGCATTGTATTCACTGATAAAAAATACAAGGTGTCTCCTGAATAGTGGAGAAGCATTCATGCTGTACATTTAGTTCTAGCTGCAGATGGGGAAGTTGCCTGTATTGCTGCCTGAACACAGCACTGCTTACTGTATGGGCAGCTTAGCCAGAAAAAAACTATTTAAAGTGAACTGGAAACTGAAATGCAACGTTAAATTTCTTATTACCAAAACTTTATACTACCCCCGCCCCCCCCCCCCTTTTTTTTATGCAAAAGACTGAGAAAAGAATACATTTCAACTTACTTTCATTTGCGTTTCCAGTGGCGAACTTGCATGAAAAGGAGCTTTTCCAACAAGCATTTCATAAAGTATAACTCCCACACTCCACCAATCACAAAGCTGTGTATATCCTACAATAAGAAAGAAAGAACCATTGAGTTCCGAACTTTGGTTGGAGCTGCACCCATAGAAAGGCATTAACTTTACAGATTAACAATAAAAATTGCTGCCATTTATAAAAACAAAAAAAGTATCTGTTACTGGATGCAGAAAAAAAAGCTGAGGGATAGAAGGTTCAAATCAATTTTGTACCAGCTACAGATTTCAGTTACAGATATATTTTATTCAGAAGTAAATGTAAACACAGAAACGCAGGTTAGGTTTCCACTTTACTGAACAAGACAGGGGGTGTAAATATTCCATACCTGTACGCAATAAAACCTCTGGTGCAATGTAATTCGGGGTCCCAACAAGAGAATGTGCTAAGCAGCGCTGATGCTGTTTCGCTGCGCGCCACTCAAGTGGTTTCGGCCTGTCACCACAATGGCAATTTGTTGGATCTCCCCATTCATTACTAAAATCCATGCTATCTTGTCGTAGGTGGTCACCTGAGCGGAAAAAAAAGTACACAGAATTATATTTTTTTCTGCAAAGAAGCCAATTTCAGCTTGAAAAGATCTGGATGGTAAAAAAAAAAAAAAAATGTATTTCAAAGACACAACATACACCACCTATGACTTAATAAAATTTACTCCTAAAAGAACAATAAATGGTAACCCTAGCTAGATTACTGACATTAGTGATTGGACAACTCATCTTAAATGAGTAATCTCCCCATGGTACCTCTACTCGATCATGTTTTCCACAGTATGGATCTACAGTTCCTATCCCATGTACCTCGACTTCCTATCTTAGCAATGAAGAAGGACCTGGACACTTCTTTTTCAGTGTGCATTTAACCACTTAAGGACCTGCTCACGACTATATACGTCCTGTCTTTAACCACTTCAATACCGGGCTTTAAAACCCACCTCCATACCGGGCCTATTCTGGCACTTCTCTCCTACATGTACAAATCATCATTCTTTGGCTAGAAAATTACTCAGAACCCCCAAACATTATATATGTTTTTTTTTAGCAGATACCCTGGGGAATAAAATGGCGGTCATTGCAACTTTTTATCTTGCACGGTATTTGCGCAATCATTTTTCAAACGCCTTTTTTTTGTAAAAAAAATGGTTTTATGAATTAAAAAATAACCAAACAGTAAAGTTAGCCAAATTTTTTTGTAAATAGATACCCAACATGTCATGCTTTAAAATTGCGCACACTCATGGAATGGCACCAAACTTTGTTACTTAAAAATCTCCATAGGCCACGCTTTAAATTTTTTACAGATTACCAGTTTAGAGTTACAGAGGAGGTCTAGTGCTAGAATTGTTGCACACGCTCTAATGCACGCGGCGACACCTCACATGTGTGGTTTGAACGACGTTTACATACGTGGGCGGGACTTGTGTGTGTTCTCTTCTGAGCGCGAGCTACCGGGGACAGGGGCGTTTTAATTTTTTTTTTTTATTTTACTTATTTATTTTTTACATTTTTTTTTTTCGATCGCTTTTATTCCTATTACAAGGAATGTAAACATCCCTTGTAATAGGAATAGTGTGCGACAGGTCCTCTTTAAGGAGATGCGGGGTCAATAAGACCCCACATCTCTCCTCCAGGCTGGAAAGAATGAGATTGTGAAAAAAAAAAAATCACAGATCTCATTCTTACTAGCCGCAATTGCGGTTTGTTTACTCCGGTACCCGGGCGTGACGTCATCACATCGCGCCCGGGCCTCCGACGGTCAGAGATGACTGGTCATCTCTATGCTGCACATCCGGCGGACGGCGATCATCTCTCCAGGCCCCCGATGGGACGGGAGAAGCACCATATGGCGGCGGATGTCCCCTCCCGCCGTCTATAAGAACGATCAAGAGGCGGAACCGCCGCTATGATCGTTCTTACGGTGTGCAGGATTGCCGCCGGAAGAAAATGATATCTTAATGATGCCTCTAGGTGCAGGCATCATTCAGATATCCCACGCACAAAGTACAGGATGTCCACCCGGGATAACAGATCCCCTTTTTGGACGTCATATGACGGCGTGCAGTTTTAAAGTGGTTAAAGATGGATTTCTCTGTAACGGCAGCAGCTACTGCCACAACCGAGACATCCATCTTTCCTGCGGTCCTGTAAACGATAACGGTGGTCTCCGCGGCGGATTCGCCATGAAATCACGTGGTCCCCCCCTCTCCTGCGCCCTCCGCCGCTTACCGGAGCCGTCGGCAGCGGCGGAAGCGATCGGGTGCCGTCTCCTGCTTGGCTGGGATACGAGTGAGGGCAAGATGGCCCCACCCGTCCCCATAGCATAGCAGCGCGGAAGTGATGTCAAAACATCACTTCCGCCCATGCCTCTTAAAGTAATATTTTCTTGTTGTCATTTTTTCCAAATGAAATTTTTTTTTTTTTTTTTTGCATTTAAAGTCTAAATATAAGATCTGAGGTCTTTTTGACCCCAGATCTCAAATTTAGGAGGACCGGTCATGCTTTTTTCTATTACAAGGGATGTTTACATGCCTTGTAATAGGAATAAAAAAGTGATACATTTTTTTTTTTCAGTGTAAAAATTAATAAAATAAATAGAAATAAATAAGAAAACGAACAAAAAAATGTTTTAAAGCGCCCCGTCCCGACGAGCTCGCGCGCAGAAACAAACGCATACATGAGTAGCGCACGCATATGAAAACGGTGTTCAAACCACACAAGTGAGGTATCATCGCGATTTTTAGAGCGAGAGCAATAATTCTAACCCTAGACCTTCTCTGTAGCTCAAAAGATGCAACCTATAGAATTTTTTAAACGTCGCCTATGGAGATTTTTAAGGGTAAAAGTTTGACGCCATTCCACGAGCGGGCGCAATTTGAAGCGTGACATGTTGCATATCATTTTACTCAGCGTAACATTATCTTTCACAATATATAAAGGAATTGGGCTAACTTTACTGTTGTCTTATTTAATTTAAAAAAGTGATTTTTTCCCAAAAAAAGTGCGCTTGTAAGACCGCTGCGCAAATGTGGTGTGACAAAAAGTATTGCAATGACTGCAATTTTATTCTCTAGGGTGTTAGAAAAAAATATATATAATGTTTGGGGGTTTTAAGTAATTTTCTAGCAAAAAAAAACAGTTTTAGTCTTGTAAACGCCATATCTGAAAAACAGCCAAGGTCCTTAAGTGGTTAATGATCAGAGATCACGATTGCCTAAGGCCCCTTTCACACTGAGGAGTTTTTCAGGCGGTACATCACTAAAATAGCACTGCTATACCGCCTGAAAAACTCCTGTTCAGCCTTCTCAATGTGAAAGCCTGAGGGCTTTCACACTGAGGTGATGTGCTGGCAGGAGAGAAAAAAAAATCTCCTGCAAGCAGCATCTTTGGAGCGGTGAGAGGAGCGGTATACCGCTTCTTCCCATTTAAAACAATGGGAAACCGCGGTAATACCGCCCGCAATGCGCCTCGTGCGGTATTAACCCTTTATCGGCTGTTAGCGGGGGTTAATACCGCGCCGCGAGCAGCCGAATCCCACAGCAATTCCGACGGTATAGCGCCGCTATTTTTTGAGGCGCTATACCGCCATCGCGCCTCCCGCCCCAGTGTGAAAGGGCCAAAAGGCTCATACTAAAATTTGACAGCATCAGTTAACTTGATTCTGGATATCTGCCTACATTTTTTCCCCTCTTACTTCAGGTTTTCGCTATGGGACAGGAAATGAAGAGATCTCCCCAATGGGGCATGATAGGGATAAAAAAAAAAAACGACAAGTGTTATATATTACTTACTCTAGCCAAAATGAAAAAATAATAAATATATATAAAAAAAGTTTTTTCCTTTAGTTCTATTAAGTCTCTGGTTACTATTGTATGCTATTTTATATTTTTAATCCAACAACTCTACCAATAACTTTTTTTGCTTTTAGTAACCCAACATCACCATTGCAGATGTATGAAGAGAACTATATATTACTAGTTGCTTGTGGTCCTATTTTATGGAATAATCTATCTTTCCTTTCACGTGATAATGTGGCAAAGTCAGCTTCTGGTTAAAAAATGTTTTACATCAATGCTTACCACTTTGATAATATTTTGAATCATGAGTCCACCGAAAACCAGTACATAAACCAAAATCGGTGAGTTTTATGTGGCCATCTCGATCAATAAGGATGTTGTCAGGCTTGATGTCACGATGAATAAAGCCCATCTTATGAACACTCTCAACTGCACATGTGAGCTCTGCTATGTAGAATCGGGCCAAATCCTCAGGAAAGACTTCCTTACGAATCAGAAGGCTCATCATATCTCCACCTGGAATGTAATCCATAACAAAGTACAAGTTGTCTCGGTCTTGGAATGAATAGTACAGTCGTACAACCCACTCATTGTCTGCCTCCGCCAGGATGTCTCTTTCAGCCTTGACATGGGCTACCTGGTTGCGTAATAGGACATCTTTCTTCCTTAACGTTTTCATTGCATACAAAGCATTGGTATCTATTTTTTTGGCTAGGCAAACTTCTCCAAAGGCACCGATACCGAGAGTCTTGATCTTTACAAACATGGACTTGTCCATCTTAGCTCTCTTAAGTCGTATGTAGTTCGATTCCTTCTGACATAGCATCTTCCTCATTTGGTCTTGAGCATCCGATGACAGTCCCACCTAATTGAAAGCAATGTTGTAAGATAACAAATAACAGTGAGACCTTCCTAGGTTTAATTAGGTCTGGACATATGTTCAAATCAATATGCCCATGCCACTTCATGATTTTAGCACTGAATATTTGGCAACAGTGATGATGCAGAGCATGCTTGTTACAGAAATCATTATGAAAGTCAGTATTAAACCCAAAACTAGTCTTCAAATATGTTTAATTTTTTTTTACTGTGGTTGCCTGTTGAAAGGCCAGTGTCAACTGGCTTGTTGGCTTCACAACTGCTCCCCATAAAGCAGCTGTATTTACCCACTAAAGCCCTTAGGCTGCATTCGTTTTTTTTTCTGCGTTTTGTCACGCGTATTCATGCTTATTTGCGCGTTTGCATACAGCGTCGTCCGACGTTTTTGTACTTCGACGTTTTTTATTTTAGCCAATAGGAAAAATGATCATCTTTTCATCACTTGTTGCTATGTTGGTAGATTGTTTTAATCTTCTGCCTGGGTGAAAAGTTCTATTGATTAAAGCGACGAAGCGCCCGTAGCAAACGCTCGTTGTCGCGCGAATCGAGCGTTTCCATTACTTTCTATGGGAAATGGAAACGCTCAAAAATGACCAAACCGCCCGATAAAAAAGGGTCCGGAACTTGTTTGCGATTCAGTCGTTCGGCGTCAGGCGTATTGACGTGGAGATGTGAACCATCTCCATAGGGAATAATGTATTTCTTCCCCTCTAGCGTTTGAGCGTCGCGCTTCAGGTGACAAAATGTTCAGGTGTGAATGCAGCCTTAGACATTGGCCCTAAGGGAAATGGGGTTAATAGTCGCAAGTGAACCACTACAAAACAATTTTTATTAAGCCATTTTACATTGCACATGCAAAGATTGATTTTTGCTGTGCTACAAGAATTTGAGATGCTCATAAAAAGATTCCTTCATTTTGTATTTGAGAAGATAATAAAGGTTTCCGTAACAAACATACTTGGCTTCATGATAGACCACGTTGCCCAGCTTTGAGAAAAAATGTCAAGCATAGCTTAGTCATATTATATAAATATTCTCAACAAATTGAAATGGGAATAGGTGAATATAAAAAACAAAAACACACACATTGTATACATTTTACGGATGCACAATGTAAAAATAAGTAGTTATATGGTTTTGCAAAATAAATGTGTACTTAAATATATAGATCAAGCCTTCAGTCTGTTATTTTGTGACAACCTCATGCTTATTTTTAATCACATGCAGTGGCCTAATAAGATCATGCCATTGTTAACACAGCACCATGGCGCTGACATTTACTTGCCTACCCAGAAATGGAGGTTTGAAGAGCTCAGCCAAGCTCCAACCTTAATTGTTTAAATCTGTTAGTGAGTAGGGAAAAAGGGAGAAAGATAGAAAAGCTAAGAGAAGAAATAGACCGAGGAGGAAATGTAGTGAAAACAGCAAATAAAATAACAGCCGAGATTCCTTTTAAATATATATCCAATGATTTGCTGAAAGCATATATATTTGTAGGACAAAATATTGGCTCATAAAAGGCACATTAGATTCTAAACTGATCACCAGAATTAATCTCACCGCTGAAATATATTTGGTCTTTCCTGTAAAATGCTTTTCTTAAAGTACATTACAGAACACAGAATAACGGTACAGTGCCTTGAAATGGTATTCATACCCCTTGGAATTTTCCACATTTTGTCACGTTACAACCAAAAAAATGAATCTATTTTTTGGGGATTTTGTGTGATAGACAAACACAAAGTGGCACATAATTGTGAGGTGGAAGGAAAATTATAAATGGGTTTCAACATTTTTCACAAATAAATAAATATCTGAAAAGCGTAGGGTGCTTTTGTATTCAGCCCCCTTTACTCTGGCACCCCTAAATAAAATATAATGGAACCAATTGCCTTCAGAAGTCACCCAATTAGTAAATAGAATCCACCTGTGTGGAATTTAATCTCAGTATAAATACAGTGGAACCTCGGATTGCGAGTAACGCTGTTAACAAACGTTTTGCAATACGAGGACTGTATTTTTAAAAATCCTAACTCGGTTTTTGAGTATTGTCTTGCAAAACGAGCAGGATTCAGGCCAAAGCGGTGTGCAGTACCGCGTTTGGCCTGAGGTGGGCGGCCCAGGGAGCCCAGCGTAGCCGTTCGGTGCCATTCGGAAATGCTTGGAAAGACACGGAAATACTCTGTTCCCGAGCCTTTCCGAGCTGTCCTCGGGCCTTTCCGACTGTTTCCGAGGCTCTCCTGCGCCCCCCCACCTCTTACCTGCAAGCGGTATTGCATGCCATTGAAGTGAATGCGGAACAAATTATTTTCGTTTCTATGGACTTCAACGGGATAACTCGCTTTGGTATGCGAGTACTTTGGATTACAAGCCGTCTCCTGGAACGGATTATGCTTGTAATCTGAGGTTCCACTGTACAGCTGTTCTGTAAAGCCATCATAGGTTTGTAAGAGAACGTTGGCGAACAAATAGTATCATAAAGGCCAATGAACACATCAGACAGGTCAGGGATAAAAATTGTGGAGAAGTTTAGGGTTAGGTTATTGGAAAAAAAAAAAAAAATCTCAAGCTTTGAACTTCTCACGGAGCACTGTTCAATCCATCAACCTGCAAATGGAAAGAGTATGGCACAACTGCGAACCTACCAAGACATGGCCATCCACCTAAACTGACAGGCCGGGCAATGAGAGCATAAATCAGAGAAGCAGCCAAGAGGCCCATGGTAACTCTGGAGGAGCTGCAGAGATCCACAGCTCAGGTGGAAGAATCTGCAGGACAACTATCAGTTGTGCACTCCACAAATTTGGCCTTTATGGAGGAGTGGCAAGAAGAAAGCCATTGTTGAAAGAAAACCATAAGACGTCCCAATTGCAGTTTGCGAGAAGCCATGTGGGGGGGACAGCAAACATGTGTAAGAAGGTGCTCTGGTCAAATGAGACCAAAATTTAACCGTTTGGCCTAAAAGGAAAACGCTATGTGTGGCTGAAAACTAACATTGCACATCATCCTGAACACATCATCCCCACTGTGAAGCATGGTGATGGCAGCATGATGTTGTCAGGATGCTTTTTTCAGCAGGGACAGGAAAGCTGGTCGGAGTTGATGATGGGAAGATGGATGGATCCAAATACAGGGCAATCTTAGTAGAAAACCTGTTAGGCCCCGTACACACGACCGGATCTGTCCGCTGGGATTTATCCGCGGATCAGTTCCAGCAGACAGATCCGGTCGTGTGTAGGCCCGAGCGGACATTTTCCAGTGGATATTTGTCCAGCCGACGGTTTTCCAGCGGATAAAAATTTCTTAGCATGCTAAGAAATCTATCCGCTGGAAACCTGTCCTTCGGACTTATGCGGTCGTCTGTACAGACTCACCGGATAAGTCCGTCCGATCCCCATCCCTTGCATGCGTCGAAATGATTCGACGCATGCGTGGAAGTATTTACCTTCCAGGGTGGCGCACGTCGCCGCGTCATCGTCGCAGCGACGGTGCGGCCACGTCACCGCGGATGTTTTCCGCTGGGATTTTGATCTGATGGTGTGTACAGGGCCTTAGAGTCTGCAAAAGACTTGAGAATAGGGCAGAGGTTCACCTTCCAGCAGGAAAACGACCCTAAACATACAGCCAGAGCTACAATGGAATGGTTTAGATCAAAGCATAGTTATGTGTTAGAATGACCAAGTCAATGTCCAGACCTAAATACAATTAAGTAGAGCCGGCAACTCCATGTCCATATTCAAATGTAGACACTTTATTGGCACATGTTAAAAAGGTATCACATACACAGATTATTATGCCAAATAAGTTCATTTTCATATATATTATATTTTTTATAAATATATACACATACATACATATATACACATATATATTCTATTTTTATTTTCCATTTACTACTTTTTATTTTTTGACAGCTGACAGCACATTGTTTGGAACATCTCCTTAGGCCCCTTTCACACGTACGGATCCCACGAGGATCCGTACATGTGTATGCGCTTGCTCAGCGGGGATCGCTTTGTTGATCCCCGCTGAGCCAGCAGATGTGCAGGGACCGCCCTGTCAGATCCCTGCTCTCCTCTATGGGGGGATCGGATGAACACGGACTGTCTGTCCGTGTTCACCCGATCCGATCTGCAGACAGATGGAAAAATAGGATTTTCCTCTGTCTGCAGAATCTGAGGATTGCGGACAATGATGAGATCGGTGTCAGCGGACACCCGCTATCTCATAGGGATCAATGTATGTCCCCTTTTCATCCGTAAACGGATGGATGAAAAATCGGACACGCGGTCCGCAGGTGTGAAAGGGGCCTTATGGTTTATTTTTGTTATTTTGATTCATGGTACATATCTTTTCCCCTTCCCCCTTACCAGTTGGACAGTTTCATGGACTTTTTCGCTTAAAACGGAGTTCCGGCCACAATTTCACTTTTTAAATATAAATACCCCTGTAATACACAAGCTTAATGTATTCTAGTAAAGTTAGTCTGTAAACTAAGGTCCGTTTTTGTTAGGTTGTTACAGCATTTAGACACTTTATAAAATAGAAATTGACTGGGGCCATCTTAAGTGTGGGCATCATGAAGCCAGACTGTATGGCTTCCTGGATTTCAGCCTTGCAAATCTCGCACATGCTCAGTGCTGCACAAGCAGTGTCAGATCAGGTTTCAGCACCTGTGCTGTCCAAGTCACATGATTCTTCGAGACTGGGGAGTGCACAGACTTCTGGAAAGTTACACCCACTACATTCCCAGGAGTCTGTGCGGTGTAGGTTAGGAAGCATTAAGCACCTAGGTGCAGGAAGTGGGAAGATTAACTATTCTGCCTAGCAACAACACTTTGAAGGCATCTAAAAAAAAAAAAAAAAAAATTCGTAAAGGACTAATGACATTTTTTTTTAAAACTACTGATGTAATGTTACATTTATGGGTGGAACTCCACTTTAATTGGATTTCTGCTCATCCGGTGGGTGTGGGTGTGATATATATATAGTACGTTTCTCATTTTAACGTTGTCCAGTGATCAAGGCGGTGTGCCGAAAGACGTCTACCCTTGTACCTTTTAACATGTGCTAATAAAGTGTCTACATTTTAATATGGACATGGATTTGCCGTCTCTTCTCTTTTCTACTATTGCTTGTAGTGTTGTCCGGAGGACACAGCAGTCAGAGCACCCTACTCTACTGGTTTCCTTGGTGAGAGCACTTCAATCTTTGGTCTACATCCTAAATCCAAATGAGAATCTGTGGCAAGACCTGAAAATTGCTGTTCAGACGCTCTCCATCCAATCTGACAGAAAATGAGCTATTTTGCAAAGAAGAATGGGCAAAAATGTAACTCTAGATGTGTAAAGCTGGTAGAGACATACCCCCAAAAAAAACTTGCAGCTATCAATGCAGCGAAAGGTTGTTCTACAAAAGTATTGACTCAGGGGGGCTGAATATAAAATTCCAATAAAATACATTTACTTTTTTGGTTGTAACATGACAAAATGTGGAAAATTTCAAGTGGTTTGAATACTTTTTCAAGGAACTGTAATTGGGAACTGTTACTTTCAGACTTGGACACTAGCACGCAAAGCAGTAAGGACAGCCCAGCATAAACCCTTCTGCACCAAGTATGTCTTGGCTTAGTAGCAAGCAATGATAGGTGCGGTTCAGAAGAACAGAGGGAAGGGGAACGGTTACTTGTAAATGTACGCCAAGAAAAGAATTTTCAGGTAAAACAAAAATCCTTTTTTACCAATTGTACATTACAGGACATAGGATAAACTATTCCGTAATGAACAGAATATCCAACAGCAGTCCAACTGAGGAGTGGGCAACAGCAAATGAAAAACAAACAGGCCTACAAAAAACAAAATCAACAGTTTAATAGGGGAACCTGCAGGACCACCTAGAAAACCTTAAAAAGAGAAGTATGGGAATCAAAACATACATCTTTACTCACCTTCATGCTGCAGAGTTGGTCTATTGCTGCAGTTGTCCTCCATCTACTCTAAACCCAAGAACTGAGCAATCACATCAATGCTGAACGCCGAGTTCTCGGTCTTTCCGGAGCATAGAGCTCTGTCCCTTCAGCACTCACTAGAGTGCTGGGCTGGGAAGTGGGCAGGAACAGATGGCTCTGGCTCTCATGCTAAGGGGCTGAGCCAGATGCCAATCAGGTATCTGGTTGGATCACAATAATATTGTTGGAATCCTTCTAGAGCCTGGGAGTGTTGGTCGATTCTGGGTCATAGGAGTGTAAAAGTAAATGCACTCCTGTGAGCCCAGAAGAGAAATATGGACAAAAAGCTTTGTTCATACTTCTCTTTTAAGACCGAAACCAGCATCAACTGAGGCGTGAACATCTGCAGGGTAAAGCTTAATGTACATAAGACCTGAAGACCAGGTGGTAAGCCTTACAATTCTCAGCAGACCTATGATATGGCTCATGCTGAAAAGCCCCCACACACACACACACCAACTGATCTAGTGAATGGAAAAAAGGCACACAGTGTCCCTGGGTTCATAAGCTTGAATGGTGAGCTAACAAATCTATCTAGCCACAGTTGAATAATAAGCAGGCTGTCCATTATGGGGACCTTCAGGGAAAAAAAAAGGGGGGGGGATGAAAGGGAGTTGTACTTGAGAGATACATTTGAACATGCATACCACATCCAGGCAAGGAAGCAAAGTCCCTTTAAGATGTTTTGGAGCAGGACGGGAGAAGGTAAAACAATGCTCTGGTTAAGGCAAAAGGAAAAAAACGCCTTGGGAAGAAGAAGAGAGGCCTCAAAACAAGCTTGTCCTTGTGTAGTATGAGAAAGGGTTCTTTTCAAGTTTAGACCACCAACTTATTTGCTTCGCAAAATTGGTGGCAACAAGAAAGGCTAATTTGAGAGTAAGGATTGACAGAGGAATATCCTTAATGGGCTTGAACAGCTGACAGACCCAGGTTGAGATCCCACAAAAGTCACTGTGAAGTGAACAGAAGGAACAATGTTACCAACACACTACACAAAAACTAAGACATTCACAAGAGAGTGAGAATAAAGCAGTCTCTGAACGTGAAATTGAAAGGACTGAAAGTTGCCATTGATTGTATTCAAGGCCAAACGTTGATTGAGAAATGACAGGTTTCATCCTACCAAGTACTTGTTGGGTTGAATTTTTCTTGCCTCACCATGAGAAATACGCTTTTCAGATTCAATGGTGGACTTTGAAAGAAGTGAACTTGATAGTCTAAGACCATACGGATAAGTGAACTAGGTAGGCCCCCAGTGCTAAGGACCTGGCCTTCAATAGCCAAGCCATTACTAAAACCAGCGACCAAGAAGCAGGGGGCTAATCCAGTCCATGGGAAAAAAGATTCAAATGATATGAGAGGGCCCATAGAGTGTCAGCCAGAAGCCCAATGAGGTCTGAGTACAAAGCAGAGCAAGGCAGGAGTTTTAGGGGAGGGAAGGCATACAGCAGTTTTAACTTATCAAAAGGAATCATTAGAGCATACATCGCAAAGGCCATCAAATTCCTGAACCTGGAGGCAAAACTGTCCAGCTTGTTGAACCTGGAAGCCGGGAAGTCCACATCCGGTATTCCCCACTTTCAAACAGATTTAAAAACACCTTGAGGAAAAAAAAAAAGAAAAAAAAGAGACCACTCTCAGGAGTCCAGACATTGACAACTGAGGAAGTCTGCCTACATTTTTCCATGTTCAGAATGTGCAAGGCTGACACATGACTTTCCATCCTTGAGAGAATTGAATTTGCTTTCCTTTGAGCCGCGAGACTTATGGTTCCTCTCTTATGGCTGATGCTCGGCACTGTCATGGCATTTTCCTGAGGACGCCTCCCAGATGAATGCGGAGGTCCATAGACTGAGCCAACCTGTCCCATGCTGCCAGAATGTTGAGTTTCAAAGGTCTGAAATGATACTGGGTATGTGTGACTGCCTTGAAGAAGGCACCATCAGGCCAAAACCCTCATCTAAAAGTGGAGCTTTGGTTTGCTCCTTTACTACTTGAGCATGGAGGAGAGTGTGTGGGGTTTTAACTGTGGAAGGAAGAGCTTAGACAACATCGTATCCAGAACCAGGCACATATACTCCAAACCAATGAGGTGGATCCAGCATTGATTTCTGTAGATTTAGGATCCACCTGAACCTCTGTACGGTTTGGGCAGTCTAAAAGACATTTGCTTATATGTCGAATGTTCCCTGGGAATATGGGTCACCCAGATATCCCATGGGATAGTGCCAACTCTTGGTGCAGTAGACAGGCCAAATAAAAGGGCCACAAATTGCTAATGTCCTACACCACAGCAAACACTGCACGCAGAGTTGACGCACCATGAAAAAGGGATGTGTAAGTACACAGACCAGAAAATCTTCCAGGTGAAGGGAAACCATGACTGACTGGATAGATTCCATGTAGACTTTTTTAACCTGAAGAAATCAGTTGAGAATCTTCAGATCCAGTATGGGGTGGATGTTTCCTTTTGCTTTGGGGACACAAGTGAACAGGTTGGAAATGAAACTATGAAACCTCTCCCCCTCTGGCACCATAGTTCTGACCTCTTGGGAAAGGAACTGCTTCAGAGCAGCATGGATGTCCACCAATCTTTTCAAAGGGGTTGGCAAGTTTGACAACATGGGGTAAAGGCAGGGACCAACATTCTAGTTTGGGCGGTCCTTACAGGTTGTAGTGTCCAATTCTCCTGAAGCATAGCTCATTAGTTCCAGTATACTTAATCCTGTATGATGTGTAAGGCATGATTTAAGGGCCAGTTCACAGAACACCATTTTGGAAATGCAGGTTACATTCGAGTTTCCTGAACTGTGTTTAACCACTTCAGCCTCGGACCATTTTGTTGCTAAATGATCGGGTCACTTTTTGCGATTCGGGAATGCGTCGCTTTAACTGACAATTGCGCGGTCGTGCGACGTGGCTCCCACACAAAATGGATGTCCTTTTTTTTCCCACAAATAGAGATTTTTTTTGGTGGTATTTGATCACCTCTGTTTTTTTTATTTTTGCACTAAAAAAAATAGGAGTAACAATTTTTATAAAAATGCAATATTTTTTACTTTAATAAATATCCCGCAAAAATATATATATATATAAAAAAAAAAAAAAACGCAATAAGCGTTTATTGATCGGTTTGTGCAAAAGTTATATCGTCTACAAAATAGGGGATAGTAGTTTTATGGCATTTTTAATAATATTTTTTTTACTAGTAATGGTGGCGATCAGCGATTTTTATCGTGACTGCGACATTATGGCAGACACATCAGACACTATTTTGGGACCATTGTCATTTTTACAGCAATCAGGGCTATAAAAATGCACAGATTACTGTAAAAATTACACGGGCAGTGAAGGGGTTAACCACTAAGTGGCGCTGTAGGGGCTTAAGTGTTCCCTGGGAAGTGATTCTTACTGTAGGGGAGCGTGGCTACACATGACACGTCACTGATCGTTGGTCCCGATGACAGGCAGAACGGGGAGATGTGACCACACAGCGGCAATTTAAAGACGCCCTTTTGCCTGTCTGTGCCATTTTGCTGACGTATATCAGCGTGCGCTGGTCAGCAAGTGGTTAAAATGCACTGCACCTGCGATCTGCAGCAGACATCAGCACAATGCTTACACCCCAAACGTAAGTTCAGTTGTGATCTAGTTGCTCTGTGTTTTGTAAAATAGCGTATTCACTAATTTTGATGTGGTCCTGCAAAATTTCAGCACACTGAAATAAGCTGAAATCATACTGCAACCGGATCACATGTTAAGGAACCCACAGCATATTCCAGTGGGGCTCATGGTGTGAACCGGCCCTAAGAAAAAACACACACAAACACACACACACAAAAACACACACACATACACACACACCTTTAATGCACTAAATTATAAAAGGTGATCTCTTCCCACTAAATAATAAAAACAAACATTTTCAAAGACTATCCCTTATTTCTGCTTTCAGTTTCCCAGGGTTGGCCCCTGTAATAATTCATCCTAGATAAAACTACAGCACATGCCAAAACTTGTTGAAATGTCTAGCATCAAGAAATTTTAAATGTCAACAGGCCTCATTTACTCAAGTGTAAAGTAAAGCAAACCTAAAGCCGGCTATGAAATAGCAGATTTCTATACAAACCAGTTGTGCAAAAACTCTCGTACTTAAGAAAAAAAACATATGATTTTGGAATGAATTCATGAAGGAAAACCATATTCCCTGTTCGATATCCATAAAAAAAAAAAATTCCCATTCCGCTCCTTCAAATTTTCTTGTTATTGCTGTCAAAATCTAATGCAGATTTGTCCAAGCTAATGACTAGAGAGTAAATATTTTTAAAAGGAAAATGTTTGAACATAATTCTACCAGTGTATGGTCACCTTTAAGCCCGAGCGTAAAAAGGTCAGTTGACCGTTAAGTATTTACAGTGCTTCATTTTTTCGACATTTTGTTATGTTGCAGCCTTATTCCAAAACTGATTAAATTCATTATTCTCCACAAAATTCAACAAACAATAAATACCCCATAAGGACAATGTGAAAGAAGTTTGTTTTAAATCTTTGTTTTTTGCTATTTTTAGGCCCCTTTCACATGTGCGGACCATATGTCCGCATTTTCATCCATCCGTTGCGGATGAAAAAGGGACATACATTGGTCCCTATGTGATTGCGGGTGTCAGCGGATGACCATCCGCTGACCCCCGTAATCACCCGCCTCCGCAAAGCTCCGTTTTTTTGGACGGAAGAAAATCCTATTTTTCTTCCGTTTGGCAGATCGGATCGGGTGAACACGGACATACGGTCCGTGTTCATTCGATCCCCCATAAGGGAGAGCGGAGGAAAGACAGAGCGGTCCCTGCACAGTGTGCGGGGACCGCCCTGTCAGCCGACGGCTCAGTGGGGATTTTACAGAGGATCCCCGCTGAGCTTTACGGACACACGGAGGCGGATCATTACTGATCCGCCCCGTGTGAAAGGGCCCTTAATAATTTTGCAAAAAAAAACAAACATTCACAGGCTTTGCCATGACACTCAAAATTGAGCTCAGATGCGTCCCGTTTCCACCAATCATCCTTGAGATGTTTCTACAACTTTATTGGAGTCCACCTGTGGTAACTTCAGTTGATTGGGCAGGATTTGGAAAGGCACACACCTATCTATATAAGGTCCCGCAGTTAACAGTGCATGTCAGAGCACAAACCAAGCCATGTAGTCCAAGGAATTGTCTGCAGACCTCCAAGATAGGATATCGTGGCACAAACCTGAGGAAGGGTACAGATTTTTTTTGCAGCATTGAACGTCCCAATGAGCACAGTGGCCTCCATCACCTGTCAACGGAGGAAGTTTGGAACAACCAAGACTCTTCCTGGAGCGGGCCGCCTGGCCATACTGAGTGATAGGGGGAGAAGGGCCTTAGACAGGGAGGTGACCAAGAACCTGATGGTCACTCTGCTGTGGAGAGGAGAACTTTCCAGAAGAACAACCATCTCTGCAGCACTCCACCAATCAGGCCTGTATGGTAGAGTGGCCAGACAGAAACCACTGCCAAATGGCACCTGAAAAACTCTCAGTCCATGAGAAACCAAATTCTGTGGGCTGATAAACCAAAGATTAAACTCTTTGGGCTGAATGGCAAGCATCATGTCTGGAGGAAACCAGGCACTGCTCATCACCTGGCCAACATCATCCCTACAGTGAAGTATGGTGGTGGCAGCATCATGCTGTGGGGATGTATTCAGTGGCAGGAACTGGGAGATTAGTCAGGATTGAGGGAGAGATGAATGCAGCAATGTACAGAGATCCTTGATGAAAACCTGCTCCAGAGTTCTCTGAACCTCAGAGCGGGGCGAAGGTTCATCTTCCAACAGGACAACAACCCCAAGCACACAGCCAAGATAATAAAGCAGTGGCTGTGGGACAACTCTGTGAATGTCCTTGAGTGGCCCAGCCAGAGCCCAAACTTAAACCCGATTAAATATCTCTGGAGAGGTCTGAAAATGGCTGTGCACCAATGCTCCCCATCTAACCTGATGGAGCTTGAGAGGTCCTGCAAAGAAGAATGGGAGAAACTACCCCAAAACAGGTGTGCCAAACTTGTAGAATCATACTCAAAAAGACTTGAGGCTGTAATTGGTGCGAAAGGTGCTTCTACAAAGTACTGAGCAAAGGCTGTAAATACTTACAGTACACGTGATTTTTTTTAATTTTAAATTTTTAAAAAAATTCGTAAACTTTTCAAACAAACTTCTTTTACATTGTCGTTATGGGGTATTGTTTGTAGAATTTTGAGAAAAATAATGAATTTAATCCATTTTGGAATAAGGCTGCAACATAACAAACTATGGAAAAAAAGCGAAGAGCTGTGAAGACTTTAAGAATGCATTGTACTAGTTCAATTCACTGTGTCTGATAACAATGTGTTTCATTAGTGCATTCAATTCACAAATATTGCTATTGCATAAAAGTGTGAAGCTTTTCTGGCAGAATTTCACTTTTCATAAAAGAAGCCTTCTTTTTACCTGCTTGCCGACCAGCGTCCATCATATTGAGGCAGGTCGGCGCAGCTTTCCCGCAAACTGCACTGCGGAGATGCCGATGCACGTAGCCGGCGGTCGTGAGCCAGAACAGGGAAGTGTGTGTATAAATGCACAGATCCCTGTTCCATGAGTTCCTACTAGTTAGGAACAACGATCTGTCATCTCCTCCAGTCAGTTCCTTCCCTCTACAGTTAGAACACACATGAGGGAACACAGTTAACCCTTTGATCGCCCCCTAGTGTTAACCCCTTTCCTGCCAGTGACATTTACACAGTAATCAGTGCATTTTTATAGCACTTATCGCTGTATAATTGTCAATGGTCCAAAAAATGTGTCAGAGCTGTCCGCCACAATGTCACAGTCACGATAGAAATCGCTGATCACCACCATTACTAGTAAAAAAATAATAATAAAAAATGCCATAAATCTTTCCCCTATTTTGTAGACGCTACAACATTTGCGCAAACCAATCAATATTACGCTTATTGCAATTTTTGTTACCAAAAATATGTCGAAAAATACATATCGGCCTAAACCGAGGAAGAAATTTGATTTTTTTTTGTTTTGTTTTTTGAAATTAGGGATATTTATTATAGCAAAAAGTACAAAATATTGTGCTTTTTTCAAAATTTCGCTCATTTTTGTTTATAGCACAAAAAATGTAAACCTCAGAGATGATCGAATAGCACCAAAGCTCTCTTTCTGGGGGGTGGAAGGATGTCAATTTTGTTTGGGTACATCGCAAAAAATGGCCTGGTCATTGAGCAGCCAAATTTTCCGGGGCTGAAGTGGTTAAAGCCATTTCTATCCAAGCCATCCCAATGTGCTTACCTCTCACTTACCTAGGCCACAGCAACTTTGAAGCTGCATTAACACCTGAGCACTTCAAAAGTCGCGTGTTTTTACAGAGTTTTTGCTGCGATTTTGTACAGGTTACCAATGTAAAAAGCAGAAAAACGCCTGTAATCTGCCCCAAAGAAGCTCATGTTCTTTTTTTTGCGCTTAAGGCATTTTTCAGGCGTTTTGCTGCAGGTGACAAAACACTCAGATACGAACGGGTGCCATTGAAATGAATGGGATTTTGCTTCTTGGGCGTTTTTCAAGCGTTTTGGGAGCACTCAGGTGTGAATGCAGCCTTAATCCTCACCTCTCAAAATGTTTAAAATTGCTTTTTGGAGGACTTTATATACCATCATGCACTGCCTTACTGCATCACAGAAAAGAGCTATTTCTGTGGGCCACACCTCCCTCAGTATAATCTGACTGTACAATCTGCTTTAGATCTACCATCAGCTATGTAGTGCAGGAGTCTGTCTAATCTAATACAAATTGAACAGATTATTCAGATGGATCCGCCTATTACACAGTTTTGTAAATCTAAAAATTGTACAATCAGATTGTATAGTATATGGCCAGCTTTACACTAATACATGGGAGGGAGACATTCAGCTGTCAAAGTTCTTGTAATCCAAGTCCAGCTCAGGGAGGGGGAGGGTGTAAAACACACCAACTTGACTTTCAGGCCTCATTCACAAAGCGCATTGGGAGCACACATTTTTAGGTGCGTTTTTCCACGTGACAAATGCGGCAAAGTAGCTCATGAGGCATTCTGGCAGTTTGCACATAATTTACCGCACATTTGTCGCACTTGACAAAATATATGTTTGCTTACGTATTTGGGGTGCTGTTAAATTAATGACACCGAAAGGTATACTACTTCATTTTAGGTGTATAAAAGGTGGCCATACACTATACAATCTGATTGTACAAACTCTGAACAATCTCCTTTAGATTTACCAAAACTATATAATAGGAGGACACACCTATATCCAATCATGCAGGCCCTTGCATTACACAGATCTAAAGGAGAACATACAATCACATTGTACAGTGTATGGTGAGCTTTACAGACTTTCAGGGACAGGCTTCTCCTGTTCTCAATACTACAGCTCTGCTTCACATAGGCTATGTGATCACTCAGCTCCTGCACACATCAAAAGATAGATCTGTGCAAGATGAAAGTAACATACAAAATTATTGATCAGCAGACAATGACACTGGTTGTGTATAGAGAGAACAGTGCTCACAGACATTGCCTGTAGCTACAGAGGTCGGCGGGAGCAATCTCCTGGAGGGGGAGGGCGGGTGCAGGGTGTATGTTAATGACGTCAGCTGCTGAACTACTTCCTTAGTTCACCAACAGTTTTCCATCTCAAATACCAGGACAAACAGCAAGAAGTAATGGAAGAGTTTTCTACAAGAAACTGGAGGCCGAGGTAAGAATTGTTCTAGAATATAAAGCCGTTTCTTATCTGCAGCAGAGGTACATTAATGGTATATTGGTACATGGGGAAGCTGGAATAAAAAAACAAAAAAACAAAACAAAAACAATAAAAACAAAAGTGAGCTTCAAGTGAGCTCATTAAATTGATATTTACCTACTGAAAGACATATTTTTTTTTTTTTTTCACTCGAATAACATATTTCAAAATGTATTTAATCAGGCCCCACAAATATATACATATATTCAAATCCACCACCACTGCAGAATATCCCCCCCAGGTAAAGCAGAGTTTCAGTCATTTTCCAGTTTATTAAAAGTCTGCAGCAACACTTTCACAGCAGGGTGCGCACTATGCATGGGCCACCTAGGGGGGAGAGGACTCGCCGCCTTGGCGGCCAAGGGACGGAAGTTGGAAGTGGCACAGGAAGTACCTGTCAAAACCAGGCACCCCCCCCCCCCCCCCAAAAAAATTACCAGGCACCTCCCCCAGTCACTCCCCTCCCCCACAGTAAGAATCACTAATTAGGGAATACATTAACCCCTTCCTCGCCCCCTAGTGTTAACCCCTTCCCTGCCAGTCACATTTATACAGTAATCAATGCATTTTTATAGCAGGGATCGCTGTATAAATGTGAATGGTCCCAAAAATGGGTCAAAAGAGTCCGCCGCAATATCGCAGTCAAGATAAAAAAATCGCCGATCGCTGCCATTACTAGTAAAAAAAAAAAATAATAATAAATAGCTATCAATCTATCCCCTATTTTGTAGACGCTATAACTTTTACGCAAACCAATCAATATACGCTTATTGCGATTTTTTTTAACAAAAATATGTAGAAGAATACGTATCGGCCAAAACTGAGGAAAAAATTGGTTCAAAAAATAAATAAATTGTGTTTTATTTCAAACTTGTCCCTCTTCTTTTGTTTATAGCGCAAGAAATAAATACCACCAAAAGAAAGCTCTATTTGTGGGGAAAAAATTATAAAATTTTCATTTGGGTACAGTGTAGCATGACCGCGCAATTGTCATTCAAAGTGTGACAGCTGAAAATTGGTCTGGGCAGGAAGGGGGTGAAAGTGCCCTGGAGGCAAGTGTTAAAGTGTTACTAAAGTAAAAAAAAACTGCTCTGTGCAGTGGTATTGCTCAGAGCGGCCCCGAGGGACCACCATAGTCAGCCACTGGCTATGGGGAGACCGTGGTCCCTGTGGTCCTGAGTCTACCGAACTCGGTTCCATAGGCCTATGGAGCCGTGTTCGGTAGACTTACACAGCGGAACTTAGGCCTGCCCCCACTTCCTCTTCACTGCACCTGATTGAGAGCAAGCAAGAGCCAATGGCTCCTGCTGCTGCTCAAATGCTGTGTAAAGAGGAAAAGAGGCAAGAATAGATGGTGTGATGTTATCTCTCTCTCCACTCTGCTGATTCTAATATCTCCACCTGTCAGTTTCTCTCCCCCATTGGACAACGGCAATTAAGGGGAAGAAAAAAACAAAAGGAAGATCCCCATAATGTAATCTTGTTTTAAAAGGATTTTGTTTATTAAAACTTTTTAAAATACACTTATGCCGGGTACACTTGATCATTTTTCGGGTTGTAAAAAACAACGTTCTTCAGGCTCTAGAAAAAACGTTGTCAACTTTTTCAACTTCATCATTAATACAACGTTGCCTACACACGATCGTTAAAAAAAAAAATGCTCTAGCAAAGCGCAGTGACGTACAACACGTACGACGGCACTATAAAGGGGAAGTTCCATGCGGATGACGCCACCCTTGGGGCTGCTTTAGCCGATTTTGTGTTAGTAAAAGACGATTTGCGCTTTTTTGTCTGGTTCAGCGTGATGAATGTGCCTACTCCATTACGAACGACCATTTTTTACAACCCGAAAAATTACAGTTTAAAACGTTGTGAAAAAATGCAGCATGTTCGGGAAAAAAAATTTGCCCGTTTTTCAGAACCCGAAAAATGCTCTGTAGCCCACACACCATCATTTTAACTGACATTTTTTAAAAAAACTGTTTTTTACAACCTGAAAAATGATCGTGTGTATGCGGCATTAGACTTCATGTACACGGAACGTTGTTCAACTCTCCTGAACAATTTAACTTGACAGCTAGAAACCAGTATCTAAAAACGGCCGTTTCGTTTTTGTTTTTTTTAAATGAAAAACATCCGTTAAAAAAATGCTGCTAGTGTTTGGCACTTGAAATGCCTCTGAACGCATTTTTTGGGTTCCAGAAAAAGCCTCTAAACTCAACTGCCTATAAACGACCCAGTGTACATGTACTGATGAGATAACTTGGAGGAGAGTTCAGGAGCCATTGAAAAAAATGCCCAACTGCTCCTAAACATCCGTTTACCCGCAGTAGTGTACATGAGGCAACCCGACACTAGGGAACAATTGCGTATTATTGGTAATGAGTGTCTTTGTTCCTGGCTGTAGTCCAAAAACCAAGAGTCGGATCTCTACAAAAGGCTTGATGGTGTCAGCGTCCTATCCCCGGTAGTTTTGTTGTGTAATGTTCTCACAGAGCGGCAGCAACAACGCCGACACCATCAAGCCTTTTGCAGAGATCCGGCTCTTAGCTTTTGGACTACAGCCAGGAACACTAATTACAAATAATACCCGATTGTTCCCTAGTGTTGGGTTGACACTTAAGAAATGTTAGGCCTCGTGTACACTGCTGCTGGTAAACGGATGTTTAGGAGCAGTTTGGCATTTTTTTCAGGCAGTCGAGTTTAGAGGCTTTTTCTGGAACCCAAAAAAAATGCATTCAGATGCTGTGTTCAGAGGTATTTCAAGCGCCAAGCGCTAGCAGCGTTTTGTTTACAAACGTTTTTCATTTAAAAAAAAAAAAGAAAACGCGGCCTGTAAACGCGGCTAAACGGCCATTTTTAATAATTAATAAAAAGATTACATATGGAGATCTTCCTTTTTTTCTTCCCCTTAATTGCCTGGTTAATACTGGTTTATAACTTTACCAGCCACAGTCTCTGGTGAGTCACTTAGGACTTTGATGAAGGAGCACATCAGACATCAAAATATATGAATTTTTTGATTTCGTTCTTTATTTTTTGAGAATTGCAATCTGGTGTTTAAAACTTTTTTTGCACATATGCTCTTTGGGGGAGATTAAGCACTTTTATTTTTTTTTGGATTACTTTTCCAATTATGGTACACATATGTTTTTTGTACAGTTTGAGACAGGCTGTAAACAGGTTTTGTTTTAGGAAGGTTTTTTTTTTTATAAATATTTCGACATATTTTGGTTTGTTATTATTCAATTAACAGTTTCCTGTAGGAGTTAATTAGTATTACACACACGATTGTTTATGGTAAAGAGAGTTTAGCTTGCACCACATTGAATATTGTACCATCACGAACATACACTTATTGAATCAGCACTTTTTATAGACATTATATATATATATATATATATATATATATATATATATATATATATATATATATATATATATATATATATATATATATATATATATATATATATAGTATTTGCAGTTGCACTTTATTTTTTGCTGTTGATTTTTATATATGAAATAGTAGCAGAGTATGCTAGGGAGGTGGAAAATGTAAGAACCATAAGAAGTCCATATTTTTTAGAAAAAATATATATTAGTTTGGAATTGTCCATACAAGCGTTGATTCTTAATAGATGTGTGCAGCAACTGTATTCATCTATATTCCAGACAGGGAACACAAGGAGTTGTGGGTGCACTAGTGAAGTATACTCAATCTGCTTGTATTGGAGATTTACAATACAGTCCCTCCTATATGGAGGAGAGAGAGACTCACAGTGGCTTTGCTTGAGTGCCAGGGACATGTCCTGGTAGCTGGGACACCCATAGGCTGACACACACAACGGTCAGTGAGCTCACACCTGTTGCAGAGGGACCAGGAAAAAAAAAAAAAAAAAAAAAAAGCAGAAACCTCCCTGGCTCATGCTTCGGGTTTATCGCTCTGACACATGGCTGCTGGCAGATCAGTCCTCTGAGCCCTTCCAGCTGGGGGAGCTGTCTCACATGGAATTCCTTGCTGGATGCAAAGTTTCCACTTGGAAAGCCATAGATCGTGCAGTAAACTTGTGATGTGCGCCTAGGATCGCCACTGATCACAGTCCGGGGGAGAACATGTTCTCCCGCAGATGATCTCCGCACACTGAGAATCCTAATTGACTGACACAGAAACGGACAGTTTATGAAGCTACGATCTCAGCGCGTCACTGGCGATCTGTGTCAGAATTCACACTCCCTCATTCACCAGCTCAGAGGGAGAGAATTAGTGTGTGAAAAGAGAATCTGGGGGGGGGGATAATTAACTTCCTTCTACCTCGATCAGCCCCCCCCCCCCCCCATTCACTGCTTAATAAATGGACACCTCTGTGTTTCAGTGAATTTCTGGTACTGTAACCTCATAAAGTCTCATGAGATTCCAGTATCAGGGGTCGTTCTCCACTATTTGAAGGCTTTATAAACTGGCATCCAGAGGACAACGATCTCCTCTGAGAATGAAGCAGTGTAATTGTTTCACTGCTTCATAAACAGACACCTTTGTGCATATAAAAGATGTCTGTTATCCATGGACTAGAATACCCTTTGGCTTCATACAACTATAATGAAAGAGAAACTTTTTAAGACATTAGAAAATGGCACTTACTCGCATCATCTCGCTCTCCAGCTGCTTCTTGCGGTGCAATCTTTGATGGTGAGATTTTAGAATATTTTCAACATGCTGCTCCATGAAAAACTTAAAAGCCTGTGGTGAGTAGCTCTGGATGCGAGACTCCCTTCTCTCTTCATCTCTCTTGTTCTTCCTGACTGGCACAGGGGACGTAGTTATTTGTTTCTTCTCTTTCTCAGTGGTTTCCACAGTTGATTCAGATGCCTTTTCTCCTTCTTCCTGAGAATTAGAAGTTCCAGGAGACAGATCATCTTTGTTGGATTTTTGGCCAGTTTCATAACTGGGAGAATTTTGCTGGAGCAAGTGCTTTGGGTACGGTGGTGGTGGTCCTTGGTAATTTGGGGCTTCCGTTTGTGTAGGCAACAGAGGATTGTTGTGAGGCATTCCTTCTGAATAAAGCCCTCCTTGCACATTTTGGGTTACCCATGATGGATGTGCTGGTGCCAGTGCAGTCTGAAGTTCTGGCTTTAAAACCCTCATGCTCTTTACAGGTTGCTGTATAGGGGCAGGAGTTATTGCAGTCACAGTTGTAGCAGAAGCTTGTGAATTACTAGAATGCACTTGGCGAACTGCCATTGGGTTATTGAAAGAGTTGGACCTAACCGGAATGTTATTCTGCCATGATGGCATCTCATGATTCCCAGGAGGTGACTGCGTAGAGGTGGACTGAGACCAAGAAGTTGGATGGTTTGGAATACTCATGTTGTATAGCTCCATGTTGTGACTATTTCTATTTGGTACTAGTACAGACTGTGGCAAATTACCATTATTATAAGCAGAAGTGGACATTGGTACATTATTGCCTTGCATCTGCAACGCACTATTATTTGGACCATTTGACATATAAGGTGGAGGTTGTGGTCTTCCAACACCATTACCCACTTGATGTGTTAAATATTCAGTTTGTCCATTACCGTTCTGAATGCCAGCTCTCCCCGAAAAAAACTTGCTGTTGCCAGATGTTTGCATGATAATGGGTTGTCTTCCAACAGGTACAGCATTCATAGGTCTCTGTGGCTGAGGCTGTGGGTTCATCATTTGTGCAGAGTTAATATTAGAAGATGAATATCCCTCTTGCCAACCTCCAGGTGGTATTGGGGAAATGCGGGAAACAAGAAACTCCATATTACCAGAGTAACGCTTTGTTTGGGAGTTGGGCTCCCAAGACTGTGGTGATGAAGTAGTTCCTCTAGGAGGAGGTTGTGGTGGTGGTGTAACACTTCTTACTTGTGGTGGAGGAGGTGGGTTCACTCTATGTCCATTGACTGGAATCTGTTGAGCAAAGGCTGGAAGGCCTGATCCAGATAATGGCCTTCCCATCTCTGACTGGGATCCAGGCATTTCTGATCCACCATAGATAACACTATCAGATAAGGGTGAAATGTGTCTCTGTGGAACCAGGGACTCCTTTGAACCCTTCCAGCTCTGTCTGCGATTCACAGAATGCTGGATGTTGCCTGTAGAAACACATTTTTAAAAAAAGGTTAGAAAAAAGCACATGCACACAAAACCCTGTGAAACTGCAATGCCATCAACTGATTTTTTTTTTTATATAATTTTTTTATTTAAAGCCCAAAAGATTACATTATAGAAGCCAGCAGGTTTTATTTTTTTAAAACAGCAAGTAGGCTTAGGCTAAAAGAAAAAAAAAAAAAAATTTAAAAAACATGCCAGATAATGTCAACAAATTATGGGACATTAGTGTAATAAATGTTATTTTTTATTTTTTTAAAAGCAATTATTAAAATGTATTTTCCAGCCGAAATGGGTTAAATGAATATTGTATAAATACAAGACCCCTATACAATCTCCATTTCCTTTATTTCTTTTAGATCTGTGCAATAGTCCAGCATAAAACAACTCATGCACTTTACCTTTATTACAGGGGATTCCTATAAAAAAACTGCTGCTCCCACTCCATGTGCAACCTTACCAAGGTTTGGGATTTCTATTAAGGAATCAAAATTTGTGTGTCTGAAGTTCAGTTTAAAAATATATTTTTGAAGTTTAACCACTTGCCGACCAGTACGTTGCTGCATTGGAAGAGTGATATCTCAGTTATTGATGCAGCAATGATCGCAATATAATTTATTTAGAGCTGGTGATTCCTTTCAAATGTAAAAGTAATCCTAGTGGCTAAGAAGCTGCTGCATTACTTTTACAGGTGGCAGAAAAGTGTCGTCATCCCCCCGCCGCCGTCTTTACCAGGGACACAGTAAGAGGAACTAATGCTGTTCCTCTCACTGTGTGACGTCACAAACTGGAAGCGATGAGGATTTTGTCACTTCTTGTTTCGTGCTTTTACCGTCTTGAACAAGCATCTGACCAAACCGATCTTTGTTTGATCAAATACTTTGGAAGGCAGAGGAGAGATCTGGGGTTTAAAACACACAGGAGAGACAGAGCAGGCTGCAGATGACAGAGGCACGTACTGATGACTTCGGTGTCAGGGCTCTGCAGCCCTGATACATGGGAGTCAGCGCAGAGAGAGGAGGGTAGAAACTGGCAGGATCAGCCAGGTTTTTTTTTTTGTTAGGTGTTACAGGGGCCCAAATGAGCACTATGCTGAAAAACATGCTTTAGGGGGAACAGGATCTGGTTTGTTGTTTTGGGGGTTAACACTTTAAAGCGGAGTTTCACACAAAAGTGGAACTTCCACATTAAGTACTCTACGCTCCCTTACATGCCACATTTGGCATGACATTTTTTAATTTGTTTTTAGGGGGGGTGGGTTCTTCGTTTTGAAGGGGACTTTCTGTCCCACTTCCTCCTAGGTGGTGACTCCTCTTTCCCTAGGCGGCCCCTCCCTCTAGGCGAACTCCTGGGACACGCGACAGGTCCCAGAATATGAACACATGCACAGTGCGCGCCCGTCCGTGAAGCCACAAGCTGTCACGGCTGGGCGCCCACAGTTCCAATGGAGGCGCAGAGGAAGGGAGGGGAGGGGGGGGGGGGAGGAGCGGGCCGCATCGCTGGACCATGGGACAGGCGAGTGGCTGTTTATTAAAAGTCAGCAGCTAAACTTTTTGTAGCTGCTGACTTTTAATAAACTAAAAATAGCCTGGAACTCCTCTCTAACTATATATTAAATGTGTGGTATCACATTTCCTTTTTGAGATTATCAAATGGTATACTACCATGCTGGGACCACAAACTAACCATTTAGCTTTACCATTTTGTTTTCACCTAACCAGTCAGGGGCTGCTTTGTGGAGTGCTGTGGTTCCAGTGGATTTCTACTGGGCCATTTTTTGTGTCATATACTCTCCATAAATAGGTCCTGTTCATCCCTTCTGATAGCAACAAAATAGATAAAGAAAAAAAAAAAAAAAAAAAAACTGTGTAAATGTATTTTTTAAATAAAACAAAATACAAAATTAAAGCGCCCGTGTCCTCCCCCCCATGCTTGCACACAAAGGCAAACACATAAGTAGGTTGTGCAGGCATATGTAAATAGTGTTTTTTTCCCCCCAAAAAAATAAAATTGCGTTTGAGAAACTGCTGCACAAATATTGTGTGACATAAAAAATTGCAACACCCACCATTATATTTTCTATAAAATGTTTTTCAAAGGATTTTTTTGGGGAAAAATACACTGAATTTTAAATGCACAAAAACACTACATAACACCAAATGATTTGGTAAAATATAAAAGCTGATGTTACGATGAGTAAATAGATACCCAACATGTCACTCTTTAAAATTGCTTACACCCGTTGAATGGAGCCAAACTACAGTACCTAAAAATCTCAGGCAATGCTTAAAAAGCCTGTAAAATGTTACCAGCTTAGAGCTACACAAGAGGTCTGGTGATAAAATTATTGCTCTCGTTCTGACATTCCCAACAATATCTCACGGGTGTAGTGCTATTGCCATTTATATATGCGTGCAGTGGGGATGGGGCACTTTAACAAAATGTTATTTTTTTTTTTTTTACATTGTCTCTTTTTTTGGGGATCAACTTTATTGCTATCACAAGGGATGGACATGGGTCATGACATGTCCTCTTTTTGGACCAAAGAATCGGATTAAACAGAGATCAGTTTGATAAGATGCTCTCACAAGCAGGTTACATGAGACCGAAACTGGAAGTGAAAAAATTCTCATTGCTTCAGGTTTCTGACATCACACAGTGGGAGGAACAACATCAGTTTCTCTCACTGTGTCCCAGGAAGCAAATGCTGCTGGTTGCATCCTCACCAGGATCCTGTCCCAGCACCTTCTGTCATTTTGAAAACAGCACAGCTGTTGAGGGTTCTGCCCCCACAGCCCATTTATTCCAAAGAATCTGTGAATGAGAAAAACATTAGTTATTACCTGAAAACTCCTTTTCCAGAAATCCCCCAGGACGGTAAAGTTCATGTGAGCTTCCTGGAGGATGACTTGGGAAAACAAGTTACTACCTCATAACTCCTATTCCAGGAATCCTCCAGGACGGTCACATGAGCTTATCGTCCTGAAGGATGACTTGGGAAACTACAAGTTTGTGGGTTGTAGTTCTAAATGGACTGCGTGTGTGCCAATCAGCACGCTCGTAATCCATTCACAATTCCTACAGCTCTGTAACAGAAAGCTCATACAAAGTTATGGGCCTCAGAGCTGCAGGCAATGTGTGCAGGAGCCCGACATTGCACATGCAATTCACTAATCGTGGTGCAATGCTCTGTAGGCTTCTATGAAAAAAAATCACATGCTTTTCCTTGCAAAAATATGGGCATTTATTTATTCAAAAAAGAAGAACTTATCCTTAAAGAATCTGTGGAGAAAATAATAATGTACTTTAAATCTACATTACAGCAGCTGGCGGCATTGAAATCCCATAGTATTCGCGATATCATAAGATTACCTTCAATATACACAGGAGACAAGGATGCCATATTTAAAAAGCAAAATTATATTTTGCCTATGCATTGAATAATCCTATGACTACAGATTAGGGATGAGCTCCGGTGTGTCCGCACACTCCACGTGCAGAGCCCGCCAGGAAGTCTGCACGGCGAGGCGCTAATCATAGGCAGGGAGACATTTCCCAAAGCTTGGCTGCAGAGATTGGGAAATGTCTCCCTGCCTGTGATTAGCGCAGCGCCGTGCAGACTCTGCACGCGGAGTGTGCGAACACGTTGAAGCTCATCCCTACTACAGACCACATTTTGTCATTTACACGCTCCTCTTGATCTATGGTGGCATAATCATACCTTCTTGCGGAAGACAATTTTTTTTTACAATGTTCACATTGGGAGATAAAAACACACATAGCCATCAAAATCTGAAGTGTCTGAACTGATCTGTGCACTTGTTCTAGGTCACTCTAGTGCCAGAATCAGAGTGACAGCCCTACAATAAGCACAATGTCGATCACCTCTGGCACTCCCAGGTACAAAACTCTGCACATGAGTTCTGACCATAAAGAACAATGCCTAAAGTACTGAGCTCTTAGCATCGTTGCACATGCCAAGAAGAGTAGGTGTAAGTGCACACAATATTAATGCACGAAAAGCAGTAATTTAGCCAATACAAAAGAACTACTGTATTGCTGATGCTTCGTCCAGAGCACACAGACACACAAGAAATTAACGTTAGTCATCCACCTTGAGGTTTCATGCCAGCGTTCAGGGGTCTTGATGCAGCAGCAACTTGTGGCTCTCGATAGGGTTCTTGATAACTCATAAACTCAATTGCAGCTTCAATGCTACGACTGTTTGTTTGCTGTAAGGCTCGGACCACCATATCCTATTTAAAAAGAAATAATTATAGAAGCCGATTTACAAAAGGAATGATTTTAACTTTAAACTCTGTTTATTTACAGATACCCAAAGATTTTGCCAATATAAATATACAGGGTCGAGGAAGTGAAAAAATAATTGTATTTTAGTTACTAACTCCATAATGTTCTGCATATTTCTAAATTATCCTACCAAACGAAGGTGGAACAAAGTATATGGACACCATCAATTATTATTTTTTTATCACATGTGAAATAAAACGACAATATTCTAAAGGCAAGACTGATTAAATAAATATTGTCTGGCCCATTAACCACACAAGTGGGACACTGATGTTTAAAATAGAACTGAAGGAAATACAATTTTAGTTACAGAGTGGAGAGCGATTAGAACAGCTGTCAGATTTTAATTGTTGACTGGGTCCCCTTTAAGATGACCCTGTTCTGGCTATGGGACAGGAATGAAAGGGGAATCTCATCTATAAAGACACAGCTAGCAAAAAATTTAAAATCATACCACAACTGACAGGGCTCATCATCCTCCCCTACTCTAACAAAATATTTTTACTTCTATGGTAATTCAAAGTCAGCCAGCCTTGTATAACCCACAACAGTTTTATGAGCAAGCAGTACCTGTGTCCCTCAATGGACTTCAAGAGAAAAAATTTACGATAAGTGCTACATTTTTAATTTTCTTCACTGAGGAGCACAAAGTCAGGAATTCAGAAACAATTGGGATATCCAAGAATTTTGCCAAAAGAAAGGACTGAAGTACACTCATTCAACAACAGAAGCTGTGAGCTTAAGGAAACCACCAACAGGTCAAGAAATATAACTAGAACAGACCAAAACCAAGAAGGGTCAATAAAATTAAACTGGGTGGGTTATCAGCCTTAAAAACGACCCCTAAGGGAAAAATGGACACAAGGTCCACTAACCCTTTGGCGCCTACAGTACGCTTATATGCAGCCTCTAGGCAGGTGGGCCTTAACGCCGCGTGGCTACGTATATGCGGCCCTGCGTAAGTAACTTACCTTGCTGAGAGCGCATTCCCCGCACGGCAGCCAGCGGGCAACAGTAAGCTCACAGTGCATACTTGCGATCGGTAGCTTTCCAATCATGTGACTGCTTTGACAGACAATCACAGCGGTCACATGATCCGAATGCCCACCTCCCAGGTTTTAGAAACCTTAAAGGCTGAGAGGCGGTCATCGGGAAAGGGTTCAGACCAGCCAGTCTGAGGACGACAAAAGGCCCAAACTCTAAAGTGGCTCTAAAAGGCAAAAGGTTTTCTTACTTTAATGCGTTTTCTTAATGAAATTGATTGTAAACATCAAATATGAAATAAGCATATTCCTCTTGTCTCAATTAAGAGCACAACGTGTAATTTCTGTCTGCTGCTTCATACCTCTGCTATCAACATGAATCGCTTCTGATTATTTTTTTGGTCTCAGGAAAAATTAAGAAGGTGACAGGGGAGACTGCTCCAGCCGATTGGCAGCCTCAGCTCTGTTCATGTGTAGAAGGAGGCGTGTGTCCCTTCCCTCCATTCACCCAACTCTCCAAACTGAGCTCAGTAGTGTGTAATGTCAGCTCTCTGTCCCCTTTTTTTCTGATAGTTCAGACAAGCTTTATACATTCTGGACTTTGAATGGCTACAGATAAACAGGTACAACTGATGTAGAAGGCTTTTTCATCTCTTTGTATCACCCGAGGCCAGTCACTTAACTGGGTATATGCAAGGGTTTACAACCACAAAAGGTAAAAAATAAATAAAAAAAATAAAAAACACACTTTCAAAAGCAGCTCCCCCCAGCACAGTACGGGAGAATGAAAAATTGAACCGTTTGCCTTAGGCAAAAAGAACATTTAAGGCCTCGTACACACGACCGAACATGTTTGCTGAAACTGGTCCGCGGACCAGTTTCCGCGGACATGTTCAGACGTCTGTACGGCCGACCGGACAGGATTCCCGGCCGAGCGGACAGGTTTCCAGCGGACAAATGTTTCTTAGCATGCTAAGAAACATGTCCGCTGGAAGCCTGTCCGTCGGACATGTTCGGTCGTCTGTATGACTCACCGGACATGTCCGCTCAGTGATTCGACGCATGCGTGGAAGCATTGACCTTCCAGGGTCACGCACGTTGCCATGTCATCGTCGCGGCCACGTCACCGCGTATCCTGTCAGCGGGGAATTTGGTCTGATGGTGTGTACAGCCATCAGACCAAATGATCCCAGTGGACATGTCCGATGAAAACGGTCCGTGGAACGTTTTCATCGGACAGATCCGGTCGTGTGTACGAGGCCTAATAGATAGCTTTGAATGAGGCCTTTGGCATCTTAGATAAATTACACATTAAAGTTCAATAATTACCAGCTCTACCTCATCAAATCCAGCAGTCTGCAGATCATGAAGCATTTTTCTATTGACTTCATTTCCTCCTCTCTGAGTTGAATTTGAGGAATTAGCAAAAGGCTGTAGGGAGTTGCGAATCTCAGCCAGGGCTTTATGATATGTGACAAACTTGGGTGGGTTCCTTCCTTGCCTTGGATCTTCAGTTTTGGCAGGCGGTTGTTCAACCTTTGCAGCATCTGATGGTTTAGGAAGATGACGGAGGCTTTCACGGATTTCCAGCAGCATCTGTCTGCTATTGCCAGTATATGTGCTTGCTGGGAATGTTTTGGGCCTCATTTGCCTGTATCCCTCTGGCTTCTCCACCCTCTTCATGAAAACACATGTATGTTGGTGACGTCTTTCAGAGATAAAGCTAAAATTACAACTAGACTTTGTAGTGTAGACGTAGAGCTGGTTGCGGAGACGTTATATTCTGAGTAAAGTTGTGTAGCTATGTGCAACGTATACACAAAATCTTGACCTGTATAGGTAAATATATTAACCATAGCGTCAAACTAGATAAGAAAAATACAAAATTGTATTAACTACAAGGAATCAGCTATACTCAACAAATCAGAAAAACAATAGTGCCAAAATGCCAATCAAGATTATTAGAGGTCGACCAATATATCGGCCGATATTTGGTCATTTTGGAGAAACCGGCATCGGCCGATTATTATCCAAATTAGGCCGATATAACACTAACCGCACCTCTGCCAGCAGAGTGTGGAGAATCCTCCTCCTTCTCCACATTGTTGGCAGAGCAACGCCGCGGTGTGTGAAACTGTATGAAGAGAGGGAGGAGCTGTCAAAATTGAGGCTGGATGTCAGAGATGGGCGGGACCCAGCTATCCAACATCTGCCGATGGGATGGGATCTGAGCAGGCCGCTACGTATATGTGGCCCCACCCCTTTCTTAAAAAGCCCAATCATTGGCTGGATAGCTGCTGGGTCCCGCCCATCCCGGGTCCTGCCCACCTCCGACATCACGCAGAATTTGTCAGCTCCTCTCTTTCCATACAGTTCCACACACAGCGGCGCTGCAGAGAGCAGGTTCACAGTTACACTATCGGCTGTGAAACCTGCCATCGCCAACCAGTGCCACCTGCCAGTGCCATCCAGTACTACCTACCAATCAGCGCCAACTAGTGCCACTTGCCACTGCCAACCAGTGCCACCTGCCTCTAAAGATTTTCAGGTCTACTATACAGCATCCACTGTGGTTATTCAACACCCAGATGCAAGTTGGGCAAAAATCAACCTCTGCCGATATTTTTTTTTTTTTACCACTTCCCGACCGCCTCATGTAGATATACGTCGGCAGAATGGCATGGACAGGCACATCAACGTACCTGTACGTGCCTGCCTAGACGTGGGTCGGGGGTCCGATCGGGACCCCCCCGCTACATGCGGCGGTCGGATCCCCTCGGGGAGCGATCCGGGACAACGGCGCGGCTATTCGTTTATAGCCGCTCCGTCGCGATCGCTCCCCAGAGCTGAAGAACGGGGAGAGCCTTGTGTAAACACGGCTTCCCCGTGCTTCACTGTGGCGGCGTATCGATCGAGTGATCCCTTATATAAGGGAGACTCGATCGATGACGTCAGTCCTACAGCCACACCCCCCTAAAGTTGTAAACACACACAAAGTGAACACTAACTCCTACAGTGGGGGCCTAACCTGCCATCAGCCCCCCCTTATGAAAAAAAATACCAAGCGGCTATATTGGAAGCAATTTTTCTAGATACGGTAAGATCAAGTGGTTTTAACGTTAGATCTCACATAATTAGAGACTTATTACGTGATCAATGGGGGGGGGGGGGACAGAGCCGGCCCCCCCCCCCTTATCAAATTTTCTGGCCAAAAATCATCATCAATTTTATTTATTTTTATAAATATTTTATTTTTTACATACTCACTAGTGCAGTAAAACATCACCATATGACTGGTGTGGCGGTGATCAGGGACACTGACTGGTGACAATGTTTTTAAACACTTTTATTTTTTATTTTTTTTACATACTGTCACCAGAGCAGTACAATGTCACCATAGTGACACTATACTGCTCTGGGAAGGTGATCAAGATTTTTTTTTTGTATACAGTGACCATCAAAGTATAAGCAATCCTTTTTACATTGTGAAACTGAATAGCATACATTCCTGTGCCACTGTGGATCATTGGCCAGATCTGCTGTGATTGGCCCTGTACCATGCAATCACTGTGACCAATCACAGAGTGCATCAACATAGTACACAGTGGCTATGAATGAAAGCCATTACAACTAAGATGTGGCCCAGTACAATGATCTGTGTTCTACTGTGTCCTGTGGACACAGTGGGATTGACTTCCTAAAACTGGTGCAGTTCTACATACAAACCAATTAGCGCCCAGATTTTGTTGTCAAAGCTTAACTGAGCAAGCAGACATTGGAAGCCGATTGGCCACCATACACAGCTGCATCAGTTTGTGTGCTCGAATTTTAGTAAATCTCCCCCAGTGGGTCACAGCTGTGTGGCCCCTAGGGCACGTATGAGCCACATAAATGGGAAAACGCCATATCCACCTTATGAGTTCCTACTGTAATACCAGAGTCAGGCGGGAGATGGTTACATTTAGATTTGTCCTCATATTACATAGTTTTGGTAAATCTAAATAAGACTGTACCATCTGATTGTATAGCGTATGACCAGTCTTAGTAAATGTCACCAATTAGCTTTATTTGCGGGGCAGTAAAATGTGAGCAATTACTGCAAGGACCTCACACTGCAGGAGTTTGAAAACAAAATCTGACTTGGCAGCAACGTGATACTAAGTAAACTCATCAAGAGGACAGAAAGTGACGGTCGTGCTTTTATATGATGTAAACAGCTGTTCAGAGAGCAGCTCCATATTCCTGTGCAGTAAAACCTTGGATTGCAAGCATAATTCATTCCAGAAACATGCTTGTAATCCAAAGCACTTGTATATCAAAGCATTTTTTACAGGGTATAAAAAGAGAAGAGAGGCGCCTCCAAGTGTAGCAATAAGTTGCTAAATGTTGTACCTTCATTAAATGCAACCATATTTCTACACTTAGAGGCTCCTCTCTTCTTTTTTATACTCAGTTGTGACATGACGCTACTCTTATATCAAGACATCGCTTGTATATCAAGGCAAAATTTATTATAACATTTTGCTTGTCTTGCAAAACGCTCTCAAACCAAGTTACTCTCAAACCAAGGTTTTACTATACTTGGCTGCCAGGTGCAAGTCAGCTACAACATGAACACACTGGCCCCAGTCTTATATCAACAGGCAGCCAGTGACTAAAGTAATCGGCACTCAGCGGCACTGACAGGCAGCAAGAAACGAAAGGTGATCGACACTGACAGGGACTAAAAAGGTGATCGACACTGACAGGGACTAAAAGGTGATCGGCACTGACAGGGACTAAAAAGGTGATCGACACTGACAGGGACTAAAAGGTGATCGGCACTGACAGGGACTAAAAAGGTGATCGGCACTGACAGGGACTAAAAAGGTGATCGGCACTGACCGGGACTAAAAGGGTGATCGGCACTGACCGGGACTAAAAAGGTGATCGGCACTGACAGGCAGCAAGAAACTAGAGGTGATCGGCACTGACCGGGACTAAAAGGGTGATCGGCACTGACCGGGACTAAAAGGGTGATCGGCACTGACCGGGACTAAAAAGGTGATCGGCACTGACCGGGACTAAAAAGGTGATCGGCACTGACAGGCAGCAAGAAACTAGAGGTGATCGGCACTGACAGGGACTAAAAAGGTGATCGACACTGACAGGGACTAAAAAAGGTAAACGGCACTGACAGGGAGCAAGAAACTAAAGGTGATCGACACTGACAGGCAGAGACTAAAGGTGATCGGCACTGACAGGGACTAAAAAGGTGATCGGCACTGACAGGCAGAGACTAAAGGTGATCGGCACTGACAGGCAGAGACTAAATGTGATCGGCACTGACAGGCAGAGACTAAATGTGATCGGCACTGACAGGGACTAAAAAGGTGATCGGCACTGACAGGCAGACAGGGACTAAAAAGGTGATCGGCACTGACAGGCCCGTGTCGTCATCACGTCCACGTAACGCTGTCTCCAGGCCGCTTCGGCCTCTTTGTCCTGAACGTGCGCGCTGTGTGCCGAGAAAGTGTCACAGACGTCCTAATGAGCCCGGCGGCCTGTGAAGAAGAGACCCCCGCACAGAGGGTGACAGGACAGGGAGTGCGTGTGTGTTGGGGGAACGGGTACCGCGCCCCCTGGCTGCTTTAAAGTAAATCACAGAGACACAAGCACCTACTTGCAGCGCTCACCGATTCTCCAAAGCCCTTCCCAACTCCCCTCTCTATAACAATGGTTTGCCTCAATCCGTGCTAAGTAAGCGTTCACAGACTGCCCCCTCCCCACTTCGCGGTGTTTCTCCACAAAGCATTCTCACTGACCGCTAATTCCTGCCAGGATCCCGGATGTTGCTATGTCTTCCCCCTTCCTCGCTCCGGTTCGTCCCACTGTCATCCACCGGGCAACAGAGATACGCCCCTCGAACGTCATTACGTTTGTTCGACTAGCGTCACTTCACGTACAGAGGGAAGTGACATAAGAGACCAGCGATATGCGGAGATAATCCATGTCAGCTTTCTGCACCACAGCGCCCCTGACTGCCGGTACATATTAGAACAGCTGATACCTTAGCTGATATCAACCACTTAAAAGGGGTTGTAAAGGTTCTTGTTTTTTCACCTTAATGCATTCTATGCATTAAGGTGAAAAAACCTCTGACGATAACAGGCCCCCCAGGCCTCTGGTTTACTTGAGCCCTTCAAAGTCCTGCGTCGAGAACGTGTTTGATAATAAAAAAGACAGATTAAAAAAAAAAAATACAAAACCATTTTATATTTTGTTATAACATTTTGCAAATGGGCAATTTTTCTCCATCATTGATGTACGCTGATGAGGCCGGCTGGCCCCTTACTCAGGGATCAGGGGGCGCGGGGAGTGTGCACAGGGGAGGACGTCTATTGACTGCCTCCCGGTAATTCAGGTCCGAACTGTAGCCATCATTCGCCTATAGCGTGGACGCCTAGTGGTTAAAAGAGGCTCTTCCACTCTCATCTTCACCCATCTTGCTTCCGGGCTCACAAACTTCGGCTCTGTGATTGGCTGCAGCCACGATGACGTCACTCCCGCGCATGAAGGCAGGAGTCTCCATTCACAGCACAGGGCTCTAAAGAAACAGCACGGGCAGCCATGTAATATAAATATCCCCTAAGCGGCGCACGTTTAGATTTTTACACTACCTACTGTATATGTAAGCCTTATTATAGGTAAAGGTCAGCAAAGGATGTTTACTTTCTCTTTAAAACCAAACACATAATGTAATGCAGATAAGGCACTAAGTTTAATTTCCACCTTAATCAGCCACAGAACCTGTGTAATTATTATGTGTTTGGTTTTCCCCGCTTGCCAACCATATACTGTACATATACAAGAGCTGCAAGGCAGCTCTTCTGTGCAGGATCACGTACCTAGTATGTATTCCTGCACTTCTGGGTCTGGGGCGCGCATGTGCACTGCCGATGACCCGCTCCCGTTGTGATTGGACACAGCTGGAGCCAATCAGCAGCAACAAGGCCGACTGCTGTTCTGTCAGTAGTAAAGGTAGTGAGTCTGTGTTCCAGCAAAGCAGGAACACAGATCTCTGCCTTCCCATAGTACAAGCACATCCCACACAGTAACCAAGCACATTTGATCGCCCCTGTTTACCCCTTTCCTGCCAGCTATGCCCTCTGCTCTTTCCGCACAGGATTTGGCATAGGCTCCCGCTGCTCTGTGTCTCCTGTGAGAGCAGGAATAGGGATCAGCGCTGTTGCAGAAGGGATAGCACTGAATTGGTGGAGGAGTCAGGTAAGTCTTCGGTGGGGGAGCAGAACAAGACGTGGGACATTTTTACTTTAATGCAAGGAATGCATTAGGGTGGCTTTACACTGCTCCATTGTGGTTTTTCTGCGCTTTGGGCAATACACAGCTCAGCCCGAGGGGTTTCATGCGGGTTGGCTGCCCTTTCCCATAGACTTCTATGATGTCCGTCAGTTTTGATGTGGTTTCAGAAAGCACATCAATGATGCAGCATGCAGGAGTTTTGGTGAGCTTTCTGTAACGACACCAAACACACAGGACCCCTTAGAAGTTAATGGGAAAGGGCAACTAACCTGCACAAAAAAAAAAAAATGCAGGTTAGCTGTGCTTTAGCAAAAGTGCAGCAGGGCAGAGTGAAGCCGCACTTAAGGTAAAAAGTGTCCCGACTTTAGAGCAAAAATAAAGGCAATATTTAAAAACTTAGAGCAGGCAGACTATTTAATCGCAGAAGGGCAAACAATGTCTCTTCTGCAATAAAATAACCCTACACGCTCGCAGTCTTCCGTGGTATGTAAACTGAGGTGCGCATGTATGGTACAGCTCTCTGTGTGAAGAAGTTGTAGGTGGTTATGTGCAGATGGCTAAAGTTATATTAAAGGAACACTAAAGGCAACATTTTTTTTTTCAAAGAACAAACATGTTATACTTACCTCCAATGCAGCTCGTTTTGCACAGAGTGTCCCCGAATCCGGTCTTCTGGGGTCCCTCGGCGGCTGTCTCGGCTCCTCCTCGCAAAAGCTTTCCACCTTCATGCGAGCGAGCATGGTGGAAAGCTTTTGTGGGCGCGCTCCCGTGATACAGCGACGGGCATAGCCGCCGACTGTATCACTCGGCCCCGCCATCGGATGTGATTGACAGCAGCGGCAGCCAATGGCTGCGCTGCTATCAATCCGTCCAGCCTAGCCAATCAACAACCAGGCTGGGAACCAAAGAGGATCACGAGGATGCGCGCAGGACTTTCGAGGGGTGAGGTAAGTAAACGGGGGTTCGGTACCGTCGGATGTTTTTTCACCTTAATGCATAGGATGCATTAAGGTGAAAAAACATTTACCTTTACAACCCCTTTAATATATTGAGAACTGCTGCCCCTACGAATACAATCACCTGAGTATAAGTGGCGGTTCACACTTGTGCGAGCTAATACCGAATGTGATGCCTTAAACAAAAACTAGATTTGCATGTCCTCCAAAAAGTAATTGTTTTCAATGATGGTCGTTCGCACCTATGCATTGTGATTCCTCTTTGAATGCAATGCGATAAAAAAAAGGGTCTTGTGCGAGTTTAGAGCATTGCGAATTTAGTCTCCATAGACATGAATGTAAATCGTTCTGGAATCGCATTTGATGGTTCACATATGTGAGAATTCCACCACACTAGTCTCCACAAAAAACAGGAAGTTAACACCTTTTTTTTTTACATGATTCCATTGGCTAGAACATCAATCGCATGCTATGTCCCACTCCTGAAATCCGCATTAAAATCGCACCTCAGAACGGCCTGAAAAAAACGGAACAAATTCACAGCGCAGCAGTGAGAACCGGCACCAAGATTGATGGATTAGAGAAGTAGGTGTGGCGCTGTTCTTATAAGACAATCCTATGATCAGGGATCCGAGTGCTCCAAAATCACACTCTAACCAGTGACTTATATGTGACCAATAGCTGAACAAACTTATGTGCAATAAATAAAGTGTCTGGTGCTATAATTTAACATAAATCCATATGCATCCTATGCAAAAAGTGTAGTCTTAAACAAAGTGACGGGTGCTAAAGTGAACCAGATGATGTATACAATCCTTTTATAAATTTAAAGTATGTTTTCAAAAAGTGACAAGTGCTCTTCAATCGTGTATCCTTTGTGCTGATGCTTCTTACAGTGCCTCCTATTGGTAATGCACTCACCGGAGATACTCACCCCTAGAAGGGGTTTTTCACGTTCAGAGCGTGTGACGCCATATCCAGATACACGCCTTTGGAGACCACTCTTTACATTTTGAGCTTTTTAACTGCTTAAGCCCCGGACCATTATGCAGGTAAATGACCTTGCCCCGCTTTGCGATTCAACACTGCGTCGCTTTAACTGACAATTGCGCAGTCGTGCGACGTGGTTGCCAAACAAAATTTGGCGTCCTTTTTTTCCCACAAATAGAGCTTTCTTTTGGTGGTATTTCATCACCTCTGCGTTTTTTTTTTTTGCACTATAAACAAAAATAAAGCGACAATTTAAAAAAAAAATGCCATATTTTTTAGGGCTGTGCAAATTAACTTTTAATTAATCGATTAATCTTTTTTGATCGATTAAAATTCTTCCAATTGGTACTCACCTCTCCGCCGGCTTCTGGGCCTTCAGGGAGTTCCGTCGGAGATCTGGGGACGTCACTGACACCGGCGGGCTTGCCGTGTCCATCTGAAGGGCTCCTTTGCTGTGCCTTCATATCTGCATGCCGGCGGGACCTCACTATCTGCCACACGCAAGGGCTGTTACACTTCCCTCTATCACTTCCCTCTATCACCCTGGGATTCTACAACCAGACACTGGGAGTTGTGATAGTTCCCTTCATGGGACATCTACATGCCGACAGACTGATGTTAACCCCTCCTCATCTGGATTCAGCAGTGGTATCGTTGTACACATTTTTATACCAGTATCATACTTAGCTACATGTTTTTATGACTGCTTTTGCTACCACTTGGTATTACTCGCACCATTTTTACAGTTTATGTAGCTACATCGATTTTATCTTCAGTGCAATATTTATTTGGTTACCTACTTGAAGACTATAAAAGTTTTAATGCTATTTCCAGCGAGCGCTGCCTTTGTGTGTTTTTTGTATCTGCTATCCATTTTTCCAGTGGTTGGTAGCTGCACTGGGAATCGGCCTGCAAGGAGATCAGCTAAAAGTAGTTGGATCTGTATGTGCGTTATAATTAATCGAAATTAGTCGATTAAAAAAACCAAAAAACGATTAATCGAACAGAAAAATTTTGATCAGTAACAGCCCTAATATTTTTTACTTTTTGCTATAATAAATACTTCCAAAAAATATATAAAAAATTTTTTTTTCCTCAGTTTATGCTGATACGTATTCTTCTACATCTTTTTTTTATTTTTTTTACCAAAAATAAGATCGCAATAAGCGAATATTGCGCAAAAGTTAGTGTTTACAAAATAGGGGATAGTTTTATGGCATTTTTATTAATAATATTTTTTTTTACTAGTAATGGTGGCGATCAGCGAATTTTTTCGTGACTGCGACATTATGGCGGACACTTCGAACAATTTTGACACATTTTTAGGACCAGTCATTTTTACAGCGATCAGTGCTATAAAAATGCACTGATTACTGTGAAAATGACACAGGCAGTGAAGGGGTTAACCACTAGGTGGCGCTGTAGAGGTTAAGTGTTCCCTAAGGCGTGATTCTTACTGTAAGGGGGCGTGGCTTGCTGTGGCACGTCACTGATCGTGTTCCTGATGACAGGGAAGACGATCAGCGACAGTGTCACTAGGCAGAACGGGGAGATGTTGTGTTTACACTAACATCTTCCCGTTCTTGCTCTCCCTCGGATGATCGTGGGTATGCCGCGGCGAGGTTCACGGAGATTGCGGCAGGGGCGCGTGCGCCCGCAACAACCGCTTTTTAAGGGGGACGTGTAAATATTTATCCTTTTGCCTGCCCGTGCCATGCTGCAGACGTATATCTGCGTGCGGCAGGCAGCAATCGGTTAAAACTAGCTGCTTCAGGGTATGGATCTCCAGCCAATTCCATTGGGTGGGCTGAGATAAAGACACTCCCACACATGTGCAGGAGTTCAGTCATTCTGGCATTGTCAAAAAATCTTACACTGAGCTGCGTTTGTGAAGCTCAGTGCATAGTGCAGACAGGCAGATAACTAACTTTCTATCTGTACTTGGGATGGAGAAGAAGCAGGGACATATGTCTGGGTAGAGGGTACTGTTAGACTAGCAGATTTAAATAGACTTGACCAACAAATTAAAGCCAACACTTTTTATCCAGTTACATCAAACTGTTTAGTTCCTTTTGGGATAAAGGTTTTACATAAATAAATAAAAGCTGGTCATTGTAAGCACATCTGTCAGTGGTAAATGGTTTGCTTCAACCCTCCAATTGCTGTTTTTGCTGGATATCTTAGTCTGTTAAAGGAAACTGAAAATAAAACAGACTTACTGACTGGATCACCAGGTGAATATAAAAGAGGGAAAAAAGGACTAAAAAGAGAAAACGAAAAACAACGCCACCGCACCTAAGGATTGGTAAGCTGCAACTTAACACATTTTTGATATTGGGGTCATCACCGCTTTCATGTCCCTGCCTAGTTTCCATCATTTCCTACTATCCCCTTCGTCCTTCACAATCAGGCATTCATATTTTTTAATACTTTCTTTAGGGAACCTTCCCTGTACTTCCAGGATTCTCAGTTAGATGAGAATGAAGGTCTTCAGTTGCCTGCAATCTCCAAGGACACTGGTCTTGTGGCTGGTCTGGTGATCTGATATGTCATTCCTCATCAATTCTGGTGGGCGGTCTTAAACTGATGCACTGAATGGGGCTAAAGTAATGATGCGTGAGCAGCGTTCAGTGGAGTAATACTGTGAGGCTGGCATGATAACACATCCCCAGGGTGTGTGTCAATTCATTGCCAGGGCTCACAGAAAATAGACTGAATGATGATGGCCATCATTCGACTTGGGAGCCCGGCTCCACCAGAACAATTTAGGTCTATATGATTACACAGGCAAGGTCAAAACATATATTTTATAAAAAAAACAAAAAAAAACACGGAGTAAAGCTGGTAATAGAAAACTAGGTTAGTCCAACTTCTCGTCCTAAATTAAACACATGCGTGTAGACAATACTAATGCAAATCTAACAAACTTCTAAGTACACCAGTAGAAAGAAGAAACTATGATATTAAATATCACTCTAAGTAAAACTAGTACAGAGACTACTGGAGTGTTTACTTTTTTGTAGCTTCCTCTGGTTACTTGCAGAGTGCTGCTCTAAGACAGAAGTGGAATCTGTGCATAGATCCCACCTAGTGTGGATGGAACTCATAGCTGGCCATACACTATAGATTCATACAAACATTTGTATGAATATCATCATCTGCAAAAAATAAAAAATTGCTTTTAAAAAGAATAACTTAATTTTTGCTGAAAAAATATAAATAAAAGAAACAAAACACATTCCCCTCTGGGTGATCTATGTACATCGCAAGGATTTTAACAAACTTTGTTGCAGAATCCTACCTTTTGTTATTTTGAAGTAATAGCGGTTTGGAAGTGATTTTTATAATTATCAAATCAGCTGCTGCACTTGCAGGGCTCCAATGAGAAAAAAGTGACAGGGTCTGTATCCATTTAGGCTGGGTTCACACTACTACACTACTTTCATCCTACTTTGCTCTGCTACATTGGTCCTACATCCATCCTACTTTCATGAACAGGATACTACTTTGATCCTACTTTAATGACATTCAATGGGTTGAAGTAGCATCAATGTAGGACCAAAAGTAGTACAGGGAGCATTTTCAAAGTCGGACCGACTTGTGTAGGACCAGTTAAGACAGCTCTCATAGGGAAACATTGATTTTCACACGTCATGCTACATGAGGCTCCCAATGTAGGACCGTTTGTAGGACAAGTGTGAACCCAGCCTCAGGCTGGGTTCACACTACTACACTATTTTCATCCTACTTTGCTCTGCTACATTGGTCCTACATTTATCCTACATTGGTCCTACATCCATCCTACTTTCATGAACAGGATACTACTTTGGTCCGACTTCAATGATATTCAATGGGCCTGAAGTAGGATCAATGTAGGACCAAAAGTAGTACAGGGAGCATTTTCAAAGTCGGACCGACTTGTGTAGGACGCTACAAGACGCTCTCATAGGGAAACATTGAACACAGAGCAAAGTAGGATGAAAGTAGTGTAGTAGTGTGAACCCAGCCTCAGGCATGATTTCTCCTTGGGCATTGCCCTTTATCATTTGATTTTGGAATGAATGGACATTCTTAAAACGAAAATTACAGTCACTGTTAGAAATGCGCTAATTGGTGAACAAATTTCCATTCTGCTTCTTTGAATTTTATCATCATTGCGGTCATAAATGAACATCAAATTAATATTCCTAAAACATAAATTTTCTAACAAAAATTTTAGAAGTCTATGGTCAGCTAAAAATAGGTCAATATGATTTAATGGGGATTTTGGAGTGATGTGGAGATATTGGGTTGGCCAATTTTTGGGAGCACTTCCTGAGGTGTGCACAAGAAAGAAGATCTGTCAGTCCGACATAACCCTAATAATTATCCTGACTAAGGATGAGCTCCGGCGTGTGTACGCACAGTCCATGTACAGAGCCCCCCAGGAAGTCGGCACCATGCTAATTACAGGCAGGGAGACATTTTCCCGATGCTCGGCTACAGAGATCGGGAAATGTCTCCCTGCCTGTGATTAGCGCAGCGCGGTGCCGACTTCCTGGCGGGCTCTGCACGTAGGCTGTGCGAACACGCCGGAGCTCATCCTTAATCCTGACCCTAATCTACTAAGGAAAAGAGAAGCGCATTTGAACCAGAGAGAAAGCGAGGAGCCTATATCCTGATGCGCATAGACCTAAAAAAATAAAAATAAAATAGGAGTTCAATGTGTATTGGTGAGTGGGCATCATAAAAGGGCAGTGCCATTGGAAGCACAAGTGTGTTCATTTGCACAGCACAATGATGGATAAGTATCTGCCTGTATTTCTCTGCATTGCACACACTGACCAAATCTTCACCATTTGCAGAAATTCAGCCTCCAATTTGCAAGGAACCTCCACCAAATTCTGATTCATCAGTCCAGAGCACCTGCTGCCATTTTTCTGCATGCATTTCCTACATTTTCATGCATAGGACAAGGCTAAGCGACTCAACTATACATGAAAATATAGGAAATAGAGTGCATAAAAATGGCAGCAGTTGCTTTGTACCAACGAGTCAAAATTTGAAATATTTGTCTGTAGCAAAAAGCAGTTTGTTTGCAATGGGCTGGAGAGCTGTAGAATAAGTGTCTGCAGAAAACAGTGAAGCATGGTGGAGGTTCCTTGCAAGTTTGGGGCTGTATTTCTGCAAACAGAGTTGGAGATTTGGTCAGGATTAACAGTGTCCTAAATGCTGAGAAATACAGGCAGATACATATCCATCATACCATTGAGCCTGTCTGGGATTACATGAAGAGACAGAAGAATGAGGCAGCCTACATCCACAGAAGATCTGTGGTTAGTTCTCCAAGAGTATATAGCCATATCCTGGAGAACAGTACATGACACAGGCTGGAAAGTCATAGACCCTTGGCAATAGGCTGCTATATTCAGGTGACTGAACAATGGAAAAGCTTTGCTGGACATAGACACTTCACGAGACCTCCATTCTTAACAAGCTATGCAGAGCGACACAGGAACATAGGGGAGGAAGTCTTGTGTCCCGTAGAGTATTCCAAGTTATGGAATTTACAGGCAAGTTAAAATTACTTTTATATGTTAATTTTATAGTACAGGACACAGACTAGATCTTCATAGACACTGGGACATCCCCAAGCAATGAATCAGAAGGGTGGGTGAGAACAAGGCAAACACAGCAGTGACAACAGGCCAAATGAAACAAACAAGGGTCTAAGACCCTAATCAGAATGCTGCTGAAAGAACCTTGCATCCAACGGCATGCACAGAGGAAAGAAATACTTGAATAGTCATAAGTTGCCCATTCTATTTGCTCATGAATCAGGAATGTCTTGTGACTTCCCAGGCCTCTTCGTACCCAAAAGTGGAATGACAAGATAGGGTAGGCTCAAGTGTAACAATGCTGAGGCTTTCGCATACAGTAGAAGTAAGCATGTCTATATTGGCAAGCGTTTTACATGAAAATAGTGTATAAGGTAAGAAGTAGAAATCTTCTGCTGCCTTCTCTAGCACCGACTCTAGGTCCGCTTTAATTTCCTCTGTGTCTTCCACTTGTAGAGTGGTGGATACTTTTAGAATGGGAGAGACGCAAAAGGTGTAGATGGAAAAAAAAGGAGCCTGGCATTTTGCAACTGGCAGAGTTTCAGAGAAACTTGGTCAAATAAGAATGTTTTTTGCTTTCAGAGCTAAAAATCAGTTGCACCTTTGGCAGGAGCGAGTGTGGGCCTGAACTTTTGCCTTGGCTCCCCCAGGCCTGGTTTTTGTCATTGCCATCAGAGTATTCCCCTGAGGCGTACTCATGGGAGGAGGTTGCAGAAATAGGGTAAAAACTTGCCTGGAGAGAAATACACAGCAACCCAGGTGTTGACCGTCCTTTAGCAAAATCCTCTTGGCAAAAAGGCAGGAGGAAGTGCCTGAGTACCTTATGAGGTCTCTGGGTGGAGGTGGTGATAATAGTGTGACCTGTGGTGTTATGCAATACCTAGTCATCCACCTGAGACCAAGTTCTGAATGGTGGAATTTTACCTCTAACTTGGAAAAGTTTAAACATTCAATAAATTAATAAACCAATTGAACATTCCCGTTTTCCTGACAGTTTTTGCACAAGGCCAATCCTAGGATTCAGGAGACACTTAAAGAGGAAGTAAACTTGCCTCTAAGGCCCCATACACAGGACCGAGTTTCTCGGCAGAATTCAGCCAGAAACTCGATGGGAGACGTATTCTGCCGAGAAAACCGGTCGTGTGTACACTTTGCCGAGGAAACCGACGAGGATCTTGTCGGGCCAAAAAGAGAACATGTTCTCCATTTCCTCGTTAGTCAATGGGAAAAGTTGGCACGTCGTGATCCTCGGCGGTTTCACAAGGAACTCGATGAGCAAAACGATGTGTTTTGCCCGTCGAGTTTCTCGGACGTGTGTACGGGGCCTAATAGTTGAACCTATAGGTACTATAAATATCTCCTAAACTTGCAGTTTAGGAGATATTTACGGTATACAGCGCCAATTCCGTCATCGGCGCATGCGCTCTGAAGGATGCGCGGGATTGACGTCATGCAGCTCCAGCCAGTCACAGAGCCGGAGTCCAAAGACCCAGAAGGAAGACGGGTGAAGATGGATGCAGCCTCCAGAGGGGATGATGAGGGTTTCGTGTGCAGGCAAGTGTCACATAATGTGCTAGTATGCAATGCATACTAGCACATTATGCCTTTACTTTACTTCCCCCCCCCCCCTTTCTTACCTGCACACACAGTAGAGCCGACTTCCTCTTTAAGCTGATCTCAACATTTAATATCCCTTTAAAATAGTGGTTGGGCCAAGATGGCCAAAACAAACTATTTACCACACCACTTACTGGGCGCACTGTATGTAGCATCAGTAATATACAGTGCTGTGGGATGTGAACCAATTATTCATGGAATACCTAGCTTCACATAAATGGCTGATCAATGCTTAGCCTGACATGATTTTGTTCTGGGAATAAGAGGGGAAGTTTCCATTACACTATTGGAACACATCGTTGTACATTGTATGTAGCTGAGGCTCCAGCACAGTTCATGCAGCATGCTCAGCAAGTAAACCTGTTATTGCAGTAAAAAAAAAAAGTTCATTTGGGCCAGCATGGCCCAAACAAACTAAAAAGGGACATTAAAACATGGATAGCCACTTTAAATAAGTGAACTGCAAATACAAGGTATTCCGTCTCATACATGCTGCAAGGCTGTTCTGATAACAGGATAAACCATATATATGGGTGCAGGCTTCACTTGTCATGGTGGGCATACCCCCAAACAGGTTTTAGGGTCTGGGAACCATAGGAGTCAAATCATAGCCCTGGACCTGTATAGTGTCCTATGGCTAACTACACACATTGCACTAAGTGCCAAGGTGAGTGCACAAGCAGAATCAAGTAACCAACACAACATTACAAAGTGTGGGGTCAAATAGTGTTCCCAAGTTACTACCATGTTGACAATCATCCACACCGTTTCTAATGTTACAGTAAAAAAAAAATCCTAGAAACACGCAGAGAACTACCGGTAGTTATGTCATCAATGTGTCTAAAATATGATATGTAATGTAAAGAAAGATTTTTATTTTTAAAATTTCATTAGCTTTTTGATGGGATAGGTAGGGGGGGGGGGAGGAACCATGGAAGGTAAAATAAGCATATTCAACTCACGTTTAAAAAAAAATAAAAAAACAAACAAAAAAGTCCATTCAAAACTGGTTGAGAAAGTAAAAGCATACAAAAGTAGCATACAAACATTCACTGCGCTTCACTCTTTCCAAATTTTGTTATGTTACAGCCTTATTCCAAAATGGATTAAATTCACGATTTGCCTCACAAAACTACAAAAACAATACCCCATAATGACATAAGTTTTTGTTTGCACATTTATAAAAAGAAAAAAAAAAAAATCACATGTACCCAAGTATTCACAGCCTTTGTCATGAGACTCAAAATTTAGCTCAGGTACATCCTGTTTCCACTAATCAGCCTTAAGATGTTTCTACAACTTGACTGGAGTCAACCTGTGGTAAATTCAGTTGAATGGACAGGATTTGGAAAGGCACAAACCTGTCTACATAAGGTCCCACAGTTAACAGTGCATGTCAGAGCACAAACTAAGCCATGAAGTCCAAGGAATTGTCTGTAGATCTCCGACACAGATCTGAGGAAGGGTACAGAAATACTTTTGCAGCACTGAAGGTCCCAATGAGCACAGTAGCCTCCATTATCCGTAAAAGGAAGAATCCTGATGGTTCCAAACTTCTTCCAAGGAGCGGGCCGGGAAGTAGGGCCTTAGTCAGGGCCGAAGGTCTCACTGACAGAACTCCAGCATTTCTTTGTGGAGAAAAGAGAACCTTCCAGAAGAACAACCATCTCTGCAGCACTCAGTCAATCAGGCCTGTATGGTGGAGTGGCCACTTCTCAATAAAAAGGCACATGACCGCCCACCTGGTGTTTGCCAGAAGGCACCTGAAGGACTCTTGGACCATAAGAAACAAAATTCTCTGGTCTGATGAAAGATTCAACTCTTTGGCTTGAATGGCAAGCATCATGTCTGGATAAAACCAGGCACTGCTCATCACCTGGCCAATACCATCCCTACAGTGCAGCATCATGCTGTGGGGATGTTTTTCAGAGGGAGGAACTGGGAGACTAGTCGGGATAGAGGAAAAGATGAATGCAGCAATCTACAGCAGTGTTTTTCAACTCCAGTCCTCAAGGCACACCAACAGGTCATGTTTTCAGGATTTCCTTTAGATGAAACGGCTGTGGTGATTACTAAGGCAGTGAAACTGATCAAATCACCTGTGTAAAATAATGGAAAGCCTGAAAACATGACCTGTTGGTGTGCCTTGAGGACTGGAGTTGAAAAACACTGATCTACAGAGACATCCTTGATGAAAACCTGCTCCAGAGCGCTCTGGACCTCAGACTGGGGCAAAGGTTTATCTTCCAACAGGACAACAACCCTAAACACACAGTCAAGACAACAAAGTAGTGGTTGTGGCAAAACTCTGTGAATGTCCTTGAGTGGCCCAGCCAGAGCTCAGACTTGAACCCGATTTTTTTATTTTTAATAAATTTGCACAGATATCAAACCAAACTTCTTTCATGTTGTCATTATGGGGTATTTGAAAATTTTTGAGGAAAATAATGAATTTAAGTAATTTTGGAATAAGGCCGTAACATAACAAAAATACTGAAAAAGTGAAGCGCTGTGAAAACTTTGCAGATGCACTATACTTCAACAGGCAAAAGTAGGGCTCCATATCATAAACTTGAGAAAACATTTGGGTGTTGGTGCAGCTAGGTTTGAAAAGTGGTTGTTCAACAAAAGTCTGCCATTAGCAAATATACATTTTGAGTTTGATAACCTTTTACACCTGTCTTTCTATTTCGTAAGGTTAGATTTTCTATAGCAACCAGGCAAAAATATACCAAGAATACCATGAAAACACAAACATCGTTTTACTACATTTGTTTGAAGGAACACCACTTGCATCCGCATATCCTTATTATCCCAAGGATACATGGGAATCTTCTTTTGAGTATGGCATCACTAAAAACAAATGATTTGCAGATTAGACAATCATTATAAAATGTTTAATCTTCTAGCAAAATACAAAATCAAAAGGAAAAAGGCCTTGCCACATCCCAATCCACTCTTGTTCAAAAATCTATGTGAAAAGGTTTTTGGAAACATAGATGGACTCTGAATCAGTGCCACATACAAGGTATTCGCCTAAAACATCCAGGCTGTTCACAGATAGTGTGTAAGAGGGCATTACATTGATAATTTCTAGACGTCCTTTTGTGGGATCACTGCTGAGCCAAGGTGTCATTAATGACTGGCTAACAGACTGTCCTAAAGTGCTACGGGACAAATGTGAAGTTCCTCTTCCTCCTGTAAAAGTAGCAAAAAACAAATAAATGTATGAGCAGGGTTAAATAGACAAAATGCAGAGATCAATGTATAAATGTTTTCACACATAATTTATACAACTTTCAATCAGAATTCACATGTTCTCTATTTAATCTATTCAGTACAATGGATGTATAAATGTTTTGGTGAAAGTAATTTAAAGGATAAGTTCACCTTTCATAAAATGTTACGTGTTGCCTATTCGGGGTGTAACATGTTAATGAATGCACCAGCCTCGAATCCCCCACTCCCATGCTGAGCAGGGATCTTCTCCCTCCCACTAGCTGTCAAAATGAAGGCTTCACCCACCCGGCTGTGTCACTCATTCACAGAGCTCTGTAAATCAAAAACGACAAGGTCTGGCAGCCTTTGAAGCTGGTAGTTCATCAATTCTTCCCATCAGCCTGTATCGGCTTCCTCGTAAGAGGTACAAGCAAGCCGACACACTGACAGATCTGCAGGAGACCTGCATGGCACCAGCAATCTGCTGCTTGCTGGTACAATGCTTTACAGGCTCCTACAACAAAAAATACATGCACATTTGTTTACCCGCAAAGAAAGTGTGCATTTGTTTTTTTTGTGAAAAGATCAACTTATCCTTTAAAAATAGACTTCATAGTAATCAAATAAGAACATTAGAAAAGACAAAAGACTATGCCAAAACCACTAGGTGCTTCATTTATTTCGATTCAGTTTAGCCACTTGCTGACCAGGCCTTTTTCTGACAGACATTCTTGTACAAATAAAAATCAGCATTTCTTAGAACACACATTCATTTTTTAACAAAGGCTCTAGAGAATAAAATGGCGGCTGTTGCAATTTTTATGCCACAGCAATTTATTTGGAAAAAATACACTTTTTTTAATATATTAAAAACACACTATTTTCATATATCGTTTTTTTTAGAAAATATGAAAGATAACGTTTAGCCGAGTAAATAGATACCCCACGTCATGCTAAAATTTGCGGGCGCTCGTGGAAATTTCTACAGGCTACCCATTTAGCATTACATAGGAGGACTAGTGCTAGAATTATTTGTGGCAATACCTCACTTGTGGTGCGAAAACCATTTACATATGTGGGCGTGACCTACGTATGCATTCACTACTATGTGCAGGGATGGGGGTGCTTTTTAATAAAAAAAAAAAAAAAAACCCACAAACACTCTCTAATATAATATATACACACACACTATATATATATATATATATATATATATATATATATATATATATATATATATATATATATATATATATATATATATATATATATATATATATATATATATATATATATATATATATATATATATATATATATATATATATATATATATATATATAATACACACACACACACACGTAACCACCTTTTGCCATCGCAATAACGAATGTAAACATGCAACAACAATACAGCCTGACTGCTCAACTTTATGGAGAGATCTGGGGTCTAAAAGACCCCAAATCTCTCCTCTACCCTTAACCTTTATGTACACCCTGCCTACATTTACCGCGGCAAAAACGAACTGCGATTTTGCCACAGTTTGCGTTTTTACACAATCGACAGTCAAAATGTTTCTATCCTGAACCCGATTCTTCCATGTTTACACAACCTACCCCTAACCGCAGCAGATCCTGCAGATTCTGCTAAAAGCCTATGTGTAGGGTTGAGCGAACCCGAACTGTAAAGTTCGGGTTCGTACCGGACTTTTGGAACCCGAACAATTTACTGTAAGTTCGGGTTCGGTGTTCGGCAATGTAATAGCGAGCTGCAGGGCAGCCAATCAACATTTGTTTAACTCGCGTGACCTAGAAGCCATCACAGCCATGCCTACTAATGGCATGGCTGTGACTGGCCAGTGCAGCATGTGACCCAGCCTCTATATAAGCTAGAGGCACATAGCACAGCACGTCACTCTGCTTTAGATAGGGTAGGGAAAGGCTGGCGCTGCTGCTGCTCTGAGGGAGAGAATTAGATAGGAATCAGACTGTCCTGCTTCAGAAATCAAATTTTTTGCAGTGTTTTCAGTGCTTCCTCCATATCTGTACGTGCGAGATAAACACTTTAGCTACTGTTCTTCTATTGTGCTATTCAAAAAAGACAGTGTATTATCTGAACGTGTATTTAGCACGGCAGGGGGCGTTCTCACAGACAAGCGCAGCCGCCTGTCCAGAGCCAATGTGGACAAGCTCACATTCATTAAAATGAACCAGGCATGGATCCCACAGGACTTGTCCGTACCTTGTGCAGAATAGACACGTATACCGGCCTTACCCAGCCATTCTTGTATTTCTGATCTTTCTCACTCTTATGGGGTGTACCCCAATTTAAAAAATAGATTAAAAATAAAAACCTGTGTTGGCCACCTCATCCTCCTCCACCGCCGCTTCCACCTACACTGCCACCTCAACCTCCTACTCCATATGGACCTCGTCCTCCTAGGTCAAGATTTTTTTTTATGTATTTTGTTATTTTAAGTTATTTCCCTATCCACATTTGTTTGCAGAGTACTTGCCATGCTCTTACCAACATTGTGCTGCCATTTTCAGCCCTCTAGCCCTTGCCATTACTTTTTTTAGAGACATTTTAGTACTCAAAAGTTCGGGTCCCCATTGACTTCAATGTTGCTCAGGGTCAAGTTCGGTTCCCGAACCTGGACACACACACACCCCCAAAAGCACCTAAGCTCAAGTTTAAGAGCTGCTAGTGTACAGCCTTAAGAGAAAAAGATCAACAGAAACTCGTTTACATGGGATCGGAACTGACATGACGGCGCTTCCAACCTCCTAGGCCATTTCCTTCGCTCATCTCTGTATCCATTTGCAGCCCAGAACCAGTGTGGAGACGGTGACCCTTCCCGGCGCTTCTTCAAGTGATCCAGTGGCAAATGCACCACTCGGACCACTTTTATCTGAAAGACCAGCGCCTGAGGGGAATTTATTTTACGGGGGTTATGGCATCTAGCTGCAGCCATAACCCTGGTATTTAGTTATGTATTTTTTGTTAGGCGGTGGGATAGTAAATATTAATATACATATGCATGCAAAAACAGCCATAATAAAAAGGTTTTTTACTCAACCAACTGACCGCCGCACGCAGCCAATACGTGGACATAATGGCACTCCTGGTCAAAAGAACGTACCTGTACATTCCCTTTAACCACTTAAGGACCGCCTCCTGCACATTTACGTCGGCAGAATGGCACGGCTGGGCACATGCACGTACAGGTACGTCCTGTGCTAGTACCCGGTCAGGGGCGCGCGCCCGCGACCCGGTCCGAAGCTCCGGGACCCGATCGCCGCCGGAGTCCCGCGATCGGTCTCCGGAGCTGAAGAACGGGGAGAGCTGTATGTAAACACAGCTTCCCCGTTCTTCACTGTGGCGGCGGCATCGATCATGTGATCCCTTTTATAGGGATACACAATCGATGACGTCACACCAACAGCCATACCCCCCCTACAGTTAGAAACAGACATGAGGTCATACATAACCCCTTCAGCGCCCCCTTGTGGTCAACTCCCAAACTGCAATTGTCATTTTCACAGTAAACAATGCATTTTAAATGCATTTTTTGCTGTGGAAATGACAATGGTCCCAAAAATGTGTCAAAATTGTCCGAAGTGTCCGCCATAATGTCGCAGTCACGAAAAATAAATAAATGCTGATCGCCGGGGGGGGGGGGGAGGGGGGGGGTTATTTATTATAGAAAAAAGTAAAAAATACCACCAAAAGAAAGCTCTATTTGTGGGGGGGGGGGGTTGGGGGGGGAGGATGCCAATTTTGTTTGGGAGCCACGTCGCACGACCGCGCAATTGTCTGTTAAAGCGACGCAGTGCCGAATCGCAAAACCTGGCCAGGTCCTTTAGCTGCCTAAAGGTCCGGGTCTTAAGTGGTTAAGGAAGCAGCCCGACCGCAGGTCCCGCGGACTCGATCGCTGCAGGGATACCCGCAATCGTCTCACGGTGAGGAAGAACTGGGAGATGCTGATGTAAACAAGCATCTCCCCGATCTGCCTAGTGATCCTGTAATCGGAAGCGGTGATCACTGTCGTGTCACACACAGCCCATCCCCCCTACAGAAAGAAGCACTCCCTAGGGAACACTTAACCCCCACAGCGCCACCTAGTGGTTAACCCCTTCACTGTCAGTGTCATTTTCACAGTAATCAGTGCATTTTTATAGCACTGATCGCTGTAAAAATGACAAAGGTCCCAAAAATGTGTCAAAAGTGCCCGACAATGTCGCAGTCACGATAAAAATCGTTGATTGCCATTACTAGTAAAAAATAAAATTAATAAAAATGCCATAAAGCTATCCCCTATTTTGTAGACGCTATAACTTTTGCGCAAACCGATTAATAAATGCTTATTGCCATTTTTACCAAAAATATGTAGAATACGTATCGGCCTAAACTGATAAAAAAAAAAAAAAAAAAGTTGTTTTTATATATTTGAGGATATTTATTATAGCAAATAGTAAAAAATAGATTTTTTTTTTCAAAATTGGCGCTCTATTTTTGTTTATAGCGGAAAAAAAAAACACTACAGGAGAAAGCTCTATTTGTGGGGGAAAAAAAAAAAAAAAAAAAAACACGTCATCAATTTTGTTTGGGAGCCACGTCGCACGACTGTCAGTTAAAGCGACGCAGTGCCGAATCGCAAAAAACAGGATTTTTTAAAACAGCTTACCTGTAAAATCCTTTTCTGGGAGTACACCACGGGAAACCCTGCCTCACTCTCCTCCACCGGACCAGAGATTCCTTATGTTTTTGAGAATGTTGGTCTCAGCAGCCAAACCGTCAAATTTAGCCGCCCAGAGTATCTCTCCAGGACGAGAGATCCTCTGGCCTACAGATCGGAGGCTTTAATAATTCGGTGGAATCTGTTTTCACTGATATATGCATTTCCTCCAATCACCCTATTACAAAGGCTACTTTGCAGGATCAAGAGGAAAATAATTCCTGTAATCTTAGTGGCCCCAGATTGGCCCAGAAGACTTTGGTACGCCGAGATCATAAAGATGACGGTAGGAACTTCCGCTTCGTCACGACCTGCTGTCGCAAGGTCCAGTGTTCCATCCTTCCTTACAAAGGCTAAATTTGACGGTTTGGCTGCCGAGACCCACATTCAGAAAATGCAAAAGGAATCTCTTGTCTGGTGCTTTCTACACTTAATAATGCCAGAAAACCAGCTTCCAGGCTTATTTACTAGAGTCTGGAAAGCATATGTTTTATGGTGTGAGACCAACAAATGAAATCCTCAAAGATATGACATAAGTAGGATTCTCACCTTTTGTCAGCTAGGAGTAGAGATGAAATTAGCCCTTGGTACCATGAAGGGTCAAATATCAGCTCTATCAGTCTTCTTTCAAAGACCGCTGGCATCTCATTCCCTAGTTTGGGCTTTCATTCAGGGGGTACTGCGGACCAATCCGCCAGTCTGATCTCCCTTTTGCCCATGGGATCTGAATTTAGTACTGTAAGTGTTGCAGAAGCAACCTTTTGAACCTATTCGCCAGATTCCTCTGATCCTTTTAAGCAGGAAACTGGCATTCTTGATTGCCATCTCTTTGGCTAGAAGAGTATCTGAATTAGCAGCGCTTTCTTGTAAAAAACCCTCATTTGTCATAAGGACAAAGTTGTATTACGACGCCATCCTGCCTTTTTACTTAAGGTGGTGTCGGAATTTCATTTAAATCAGGACATTTTCCGGATCCGCAGACAGCGGAGGAAAGATTTTTGCACTCTCTAGATCTAGTAAGAGCAATAAAGGTGTATCTGCAGGCAACCGCTCAGATACGCAGAACAGATGGTTTATTTTGCCAGATGGTTCCAAGAAGGGACAAGCGGCATTAAAATCCACTATCTCCAGGTGGATTCAACAGATTATTATTCAAGCCTATGGTTTAAAAAACAGAACTCCTTTTTTCTGTTAGGGCGCACTCTACCAGGGCAATAAGTGCTTCATGGGCAGTGCACCACCAGGCTTCGTTGGCTCAGATCTGTAAAGCTGCAACTTGGTCTTCAGTCCACACATTTTCCAAATTTTATCAGATAGATGTGAAAGGACATGAGGATGCCACCTTTGGGCGAAGTGTGCTGCGGGCTACAGTATAGAGCTTCTTGTCCGTGGTGGCCTGCTAGATCTGTGTCCCCCCCCCCTTTATATAGGGCATTGCTCTGGGTCGTCCCATTATGTAATGATTATGGCTCTGTGTTCCGTGGTGTACGATAAAGAAAACAGGATTTTTAAAACGGCTTACCTGTAAAATCCTTTTCTTGGAGTGCACCACGGGACACGGAGGCCCCCCCCCCCCTGTCTTATGGGAATCCTTATTGCTTGCTACAAAAATGAGGAACTCCCCTGATGGGAGGGGTTATATGGAGGGGAACTGTCTCCGATTGGTTGTGCCAGTGTCGAATCACCTCTGGTGACCATCCAACCCATTATGTAATGATTATGGCTCTGTGTCCCATGGTGTACGATAAAGAAAGTGGCCCGGTCTTTGACCAGAAAAATGGTCCAGGGCTTAAGTGGTTAAAGCATATCGAGTAAGCAAAAAAATCGAGAATACATTTTTTTTTCTTTTTTATTAAACACATTGATACAAGCACATTTCCCCATGTTGTCTCATTAAAAATGCTGCAAGTGCCACTGCTCCACTGAAATGATAGGAGAGGGGAAGAAACAGCAGGCAGCTAGTATGTGAGGGGGATATGTAAACTAGGAGTGGAGTAATCTCAACTCAATATTATAATACTTTCTTTTTTTTGTTGAATAGTATAAAATTAGTTAGAAAAAAAAAATAAACACACTTTAACCACTTTGCCGCCCGCCCTATTACAAGTCGGGCGACAAAGTGGTTTCAATATCCTGACCAGATGTCATATGACATCTTCAGGATATTGAGCCGCTGCGCGCCCCCTCAGTCTGACACCCCGCAACACGATCTAGGTAAAGAGTCTCCGACGGAGACTCTTTACCACGTGATCAGCCGTGTCCAATCACGGCTGATCACGATGTAAACAGGAAAAGCCGGTAATCGGCTTTTCCTCACTCGCGTCTGTCAGACGCAAGTAGAGAAGAGCCGATCAGCTGTTCCTCTGACAGGGGGGGGGGGGTTTGTGCTGATCGATTATCAGCGCAGCCCCCCCCCCCCCCCGAGGATGCCCACACTGGACCACCAGGGATGCCCACCACAGGAATGCCGCCCTAGACCACCATGGATGACAATCCGAAATAAATGGATGCCAATCAGTGCCCACAATGGATGCCAGTCTTCACAATGGGCATCACAGATTGGCAGGCATTATTGTTTGGCATCCATTAGTACAACACTACAGTACATTAGTGCCACCTATCAGGGCCCATCAGTGCCACCTATCAGTGCCCATTATCAATGCCACCTCATCGGTGCCCATCAGTGCAGTACCATCAGTGAAGGAGAAAACGTACTTATTTACAATTTTTTGTAACTGAAACAAAAAAAAACGTTTTTTTTTCAAAATTTCGGTAATTGTTTTAATTTTTTTGCAGAAAAAAAAAAATCCCAGAGGTGATCAAATACCACCAAAAGAAAGCTCTATTTGTGGGAACAAAATGATACAAATTTAGTTTAGGTACAGGGTAGCACGACCGCGCAATTGTCATTCAAAGTGCAACAACGCTGAAAGCTGAAAATTCATTGGGGCAGGAAGGTGTATAAGTGCCCTGTATGGAAGTGGTTAATGAATTTTAAAAGCAGCAACCCAATTTTTTTTGTAAAATATAAAAAGATGTTACGACGAGTAAATAAATACCCAATATGTCCCGTAAAATTGTGTGCGCGCGTGGAATGGTGACAAAATACGGTACTGAGAAATCAATGGGTGATGCTTTAATTTTTTTTTTTACAGGTTACCAGTAACCCTAAAGGTTACACTAGAGGTCCTGAGCTAGACTTATTCATTCACGGTGATACCTCATGTGTGGTAAGAACACCGCTTACATATGCGTGTGCAACCTACGTATGCGTTCGCTTCTGAGTGTGCGATAGGGGGAGTTTTACATTTTATATATATTATATATATATATATATACACACACACACACACACACACACACTAAGTAAAATGATAAAAAGTATATTGCTTACCAAGAAGAAAAGAAGGTCGGTCTGCAGCGTCAGCTGATGCATCCCAATGCCAAAGGGAACCATCTTCAGAACATGTGAATATATGATCCGGTTTTGAAGGGTGAAAATGAACCTCCCACACTATAAAAAACAAATTGAAAAAAATATTACACCATCCAGCCAATGGACAGCAAGTGGTAGGTTATACGATTAATACCACTATATTCTCACTTAATTTTCTGTACATAAAATAAGAACTTGTACAGACGCTGAAGGTGCAAGCCTACCAACTTACTTTCTGCATTGTGAGCGCTGAGCAAGGATACTGGAATTTTGCTCTGTCTAACATCCCAAATACATAGCATTCCATCTTGACCGCCTGTTGCTACAACATGCTGTTGACTTGGATGCCTGTCCAAGCAGTGTAAAGGGACCCTCTCATTAGCTCTAATAAAAATAGGAAACAGAACAGAATTTTGTTACATAATTTTTAATACATATTCATTAAAGCTGAACTCTGGGCACAAAAAAAAAAAATGTAAATATATTTCTAAATAGCCACAGATATAAATGTCACTTTGTATTCACCAAATGCCTTACAAACCCAATTATTGCCGCACGTCCAGCTCAAGGTAGAATTTTGGCAATGCATCGTGACCGAACGCCTGCACATGAGCAGGAATTTTGGAATCTCGGGGGGACAAATAGAAATGGCTGGGGATTGATACCCAGAACCCCCAGTGCTGAAGATGTCAGCAGCCGGCAGGGAGCTCTAGGGGAGGAGTATACTTCCGCTTTAATGAGTTGCTTAAATCTGGATTTCTACACAGATCTGGATGATATACACAAAGAACACCAATATTCAACTGACAATACACATGTCTTATTTAGACAAAATCTTTTTGCTTATAATTCAGCTTTAATTACATAATTCCAATAGTGAAAAGCAGCAATATTACCGTAATTTTGCACACTACTGCACAATTTAAAGGGAGGAGCAGGAAGGAGGGCTTATACAAAACACATCACAATATGAGAGAGCAGCAGTGACTGGTTTTTACTCCTACTCTGGTAATGTAATATATCAGTCAGAGATAGATAAATTCAATTGCATTATTTTAAATTAATTTCTGACAATTTAAAAGCTCCTGGAAACTTAAAGCCTAGGCCTAGTTTACCTAAAAAAAAAAGCTGCTGTGTTCTCATTTAATCAAAATCTTCCTCCTCCAATGCCCTACAACCCCCACTGCTGTAATCTTCTATTGTGGCAGGGGTTGCTATAACTATGGCCTCTTGCACATTTTACTGATGTATGAGCATCAGACATTCCTGACCGAAAAAAATCCTGTAGGCATGTACTTGTGAGTATAAAAATTCTAACTTTATTTTAATGAAGGGAGTGTGGTGTGTGTATATTTGAGAGAATGCATGCAAAAATACCGACCAGTTAAATAAAAAACCCATCAAACTGCTACCTCTCCACTTTGTACACCTTAGCATGTCAATTTAATACCAATATTAGCTGAAGCAGGATTTAGATATCATACCAACCATGTATTCATCTTTCCTAATTTTACTGCGTTCTAATCTCCATAATCTGACGTAAATGATTGGGTCCACTGAAGTATTATATTACTAGATATCTAAAAATTAGACTGTACTCTATTGAGTTGAATGTCGCCGCTGGAAACCACGTCTTTCAGGCAACAAGTGTTTGTTTTGCTGGTGCGAAGCTGCATCAGCCTGGTGGCTTCCTACAGAGCTGGATAGAGCACTCTGTAAAAAAAGATAACACTACCATATTTGCTTCAGTGTTTTAAACCCAAATTTACTTTTGGAACCTACAACCAGTGCATGAACCTACCCAGAGATTTTTCAGCTTACAAAAATTAAAGGGTATTCCCTTAAGCTATGATTAAACACTAGGAATAGTGTGAAACGCATCAGCTGTCCAGATTACTGTGACTTGTAGTTCTGTTTTACTTTATTGGTAAAGGAAACGTTTGTTTTGAGTGCAGCTGTCCAGAAGATTTTTCCTTTTTCTGCCTATTCCCTTAATATGTAGGGATTTTTTCTCACTTCATGTTTTGGCAATGTGACAGATAGAGAAAGGAAATTTCCCCAATGAAACAATGCCAAAAAAATAAAATAATAATAAATTATTATTATTAATAATGCTTGCAAAACCATTTTAGATTCTAAGCTCGTACAAGCAGGGTCCTCCTAGCCCTCTATTCTTGAATTATTTTGCAACTGTATGATCTCTATTTTGTGAAGTCTTGAGCAAACTGCTGATGCTATATAAATCCTTTATAATATGAGTCAGTTGTAGTTCCGTGAAGTAGAATCACCCAGAACATACAATCAGCAGATGAACTGTGAACACAAAACGTAGTGTAATTTACATACTTCTCTCACCCCCAAACTTGATGGTGCACTTTATTACTGCCCCATTCAACTCCTAAAATGAATACTCACACAGAGAATATTTGTGTAGGGTCATTGCCCTGTTGTCTAAGGTCCCACATCTTCAGCTGTCCAATGGAATTGACAGTCAAAATCTCAGTGGTACGAAGAAATGTTACTGCATGCATTGTACTGCTGTCTGCATCATCTAAAATAAGGAAGTGAATATAGAAGATGCTTCAGTCAATTTCTGGTGTCAACAACATTCATCACAAATTAGGGTGATTATTCTTAGTTGAGTGCAAGATATTCTCTTATCCTAGTTACCTATATAAAGCATGAAGAGAGACTGGTCAAAAAAAAAAAATATATATCAAAATGACAACACTGCAAAATGAAGAAAGGTGGTGTACAGAAAACATTGTTCCTGTAATAAACGTCATCTCAGTTATCTGTATTGTACTTTACTAAAAATTGTATTACATCAGATTTGTCGTTAAAGGAAAAAAGTGACACCACCTTTTAAAGGATGAGTGCCGTTTAGTACCAAAATGTATAACCGCAAACAGAATTCAATTTTAAAATAAATCAATGGAAAGGACTATGCTGCTAGGCATAAGTCCCCATGCTCCGCTGTCTACAAACTGCCCAGTGTGTACAAGGTTGGTACAGCATTAGCTTTTTTACTCCAAGATCAGGATAAGTTAAGCCTACAAAGCGAAAGGTGAGCCAAGATGGCTCATTGGTGCCATTCTGGGACAGACCAAGCTTTCCTATATGCAACTCTACAGGCCCTCCCTTTCCTCACAAAGTCAAAATAACCACTTGCCAACCGCAATCCGTAAACATACGCTGCGGCTTGTAAGTGCTGTACTGGGGTTATTCATGGCTAAAGCCATCAGCCATAAGAATTTAATTTCAGCCAACGATTGGCTCTCTCATGAAAGCAGTTAGAGTGGCTAATTAACTGCTGAAACACTTTAAAGAGGAGTTCCAGTCCCCCAAACACTTTTTTTTTTTTTAAACCACTAATTTGTCCAAACATGTACATAAACAATTGCAACGCGTCATATGTGTTGCAATTTTACTTTCTTTAAAAATAGTTTTGTGCCTACTGATCTCAAAAGCAGGCAGGTTCCATTTAAGCCGCGGGCAGCTGAAGCCCTCCTGTCTTCATTCCTGGGATTTCTTCCTGATTTCTCGCATGCGCAGTAATGTCTTTCTGACAGGTTGCCATAGCAATGTCGGTGTAACTTTCCGCCCCATTGCTATAGCAACCTGTCAGACACGTTTGCGTCATTTACTGACTGTAAATAACGCGAGATTTCATCAGTAGGCGATTCGCAAGGACTCCTGGGATACATGACGCCGCTATCCCAGGAGCCCTTGTGAACCGCCTAGTGACGTAATCGCCTAGGCAGGGAAATGCCTGAAGTGCGGGCGATTTCTAGAATAAAGGCCTTTACATGCCAGAAAAAAAATTAAAAAAACTGTCCATTAGTAAAAGCATGATCCATAAGTATGCAAGTGAAATAAAGGGTGGAACTCCGCTTTAAGAAGCAGCAGGAGGGGTCAAACCCTCCCACCACTCGCCAATGTTTCTCAGGCTTACAGTTTTAACAGACGTGCGCCTGAGAAATTATCCAACGGTTCGTGCGGCTGGCCGTGGAGGTTACCAGAAACCAGATCATCCATTATCTTGGGAGGACCGGATAAATGTCATGACATCACTTCTGGTCTAGGGTGGAAGTAAAACATTTTTTTAAACCAAAAAGGTAGAATTTTAGTTTTCCATGTGGGGTTTTCTTTTCCCATTTTGGAAACCTGTATAAGAGAGGGATGCACTGGTCCTGGAGGTACTGCAATACCAAGTCGATGCATGGAGTGGACAGAAAAAGCTCTTCTTCCATCTCCCTACTCGAAAAATGTATTTAACATATGGTCCACAGATAGGGGACGTATCAGATATTAAACTAATAAGAACATATACTACACTTATCTTAGCCAAAAGGCCGAGAAGCGCTGATGACATTTTTTATCTTCTGCTTTTAAAAAGGTAGAGGAAAGGTTTGGTTCTTATTGACCCCAGATCCCTCCATAAAGAGAACCTTCTATTAAAAAGGATGTTTACCATCCTTGTAATAGGAACAAAAGTGATCAAAAATAGAAAAAAAAAAAAAAATGTATTAACCACTTCAGCCCTGGAAGATTTTACCCTCTTCTTGACCAGAGCACTTTTTACAATTTGGCACTGCAACACAAATAGATCTTACTTTTGGTGGCATTTGATCACATCTGCGTTTTTTTTTTTATTGCGCTATAAACAAAAAAAAAAAAAAAACGTTTTGCTATAATAAATAATCCCGCAAATTTTTTTTTAAACTAATTTCTTCATCAGTTAAGGCCAATATATATTCTTCTACATATTTTTGTAGAAAAATGAAGTAAAATCTGAGCGTATATTGATTGGTTTGCGCAAAAGTTATAGCGTCTGCAAACTATGGGGAAGATTTATGGCTTTTATTTTTTATTAGTGATGGCAGTGATCTGCGATTTTTAGCAGTACTGCGACATTGCAACAGACAGATCGGAGACTTGACAATTTTTGGGACCAGTGCTATAAAAGTGCACTGATTAATGTGTAAATGTCACTGGCAGGGAAGGGGTTAACAGTAGGGGCGATCAAGGGGTTAATTCTGTGTTCCCTCAGTGTGTTCCCACTGTATGGGGATAGGATTGACTAGGATGAGTCATATCGTATTGCCTACTTAGTAGGAACAAATTATATGGCTCACACAAATCTCCGTGCTGGCACTTGTGCACGCGATCCTGTCTGGTCGGCGGTAGATCGTGCCCGCTGGCCACACGCATCGGGTCCACCTCTGGCGTTGCGCACGCGCCCTCTGGTGCCTGATAAAGGGTAAATTTTGCGCAGGAGAGCCATTGTGCCGCAGTATATGTGCGTGACATGGTCGGGAACTGGTTAAAAAAGGGACAGTAATATATATATATATAATTTTAAAGCACCAGCATCCCTCTGTGCTCACACGCAGAAGCAAAAGCATACGCAAGTTGTGCATGCATGTAAATGGTGTTTGCACAACATATGTGAGGTATTGCCGCAAATGTTCGAGCGAGAACAATAATTCTTGCACTAAATCTACTCTAACTCTAAACAGGTAACCTGTAAACATTTTTTAAAGCTTTACCTATGAAAATTTGTAAGTACAGGCAGTCCTTGGGTTACAAACAAGATGGGGTCTGTAGGTTTGTTCTTAACTTGAGTTTGTATGAAAGTCAGAACAGGTAAATTTTTTAAGTGCAACACCAACCAAAAAAAAAAAAAAAAAATTGTAACTTTTTTTGGGGGAGAAGAATCACTTTCTGTCCCATGATAACTCTTACAGGAGTGAATTTCTCTTCCTAGGGGTACATTTCCTCACTTCCTGTTGTCTCCCTCTGTAAGTAGGAGTCGTTTGTAACTCTTGGACTGCCTGTATCATAGTTTGTCACCATTCCACGGCGAATTATATAATCCAAGTTCTGCGTTAAGATTCAAATGCTCTAGCTACAAACATTGTACTTGTCTCCTACTTGGTAAAGGGAGACAAGGTAAATAACTTACCTATTGTCCTTACTATGTCTTTGCTGTCAGCTCTGAAAACATTTATTCGGCCATCTTCTCCAACAGAGACAATTTCTGGACTGTTGCAAACAATACCAGTGCACGGTGCTCCTGTGCCATTTGAGTTAACATTTTGATGAGCATGCTCCCACTTCTGTTTTTCTGATAATGTCTTGAGAGAAAAAATATATATTAGACGTTTTCCTCCATTTTGGAGTAAGGGAGGGTATAACCCCTGTCAGTTTTTCTTTTTTTGGCATATGTGTCCCATGGCCAAATTGGGAAGTGAAAGGAAATCCCTAGCTGTAACCAGGCTCACTACCAGAACTAGGGTCCCCATTGATTTCCAGATTTACTGATACATCTGGATCACTTGCCGAGTCACAAGCCCTACACTGTGGATCCTGTGGATCCCTCTCCATTTTATGGGACTGGTCCTAGGCTGCATTTTATGTAACTTCAAAAGAATAGAATATATATATATATATATAAAAAAAAAAAAAAAAAATACAAAAAGAGCAAAACTACATCAGATGCAACGTTACCTCATTCGTCTGATGGTGACGAAAGATTGTTACTTTTCCAGTCGATGATGCCGTCACAATTCTTTCTTGATCTAAAAACTTTAAAACAAATAATGTCAGGTTCACTCCTAGGGTGACAATAAGCAAAACTATATGGGCATTTCCAATAAGAGATGAGCTTGGGCATCCTTTGAACTCCTCTTCAGTCATTTGGACATCAAAGTTGCATGACAAGTGATTTCCTGTCCTAATCTATCCAAAACAAAGAATTCCTATAAGTATTCCTTTTGGATTATTCTGTAATACCTGATCATTCTTTAGCCCCATGTTTCCAAAAGGTGCTCAGGGACACACACAAAAAAACAAAAACACATGGGCTATAGAATCTACATATCTATAGTTACACACACACACACACACACACACACACAGCTGCTTATCAGTGAATTATTTTAAGTCACTTAGGGGGAGATTTTCTAAAACTGGGGCAGTCAGAATTTGGTAGTTGTGCATGATAGCCAACCAGCTTCTAACTTAAAGTCTAACTCCAGGATGGAGAAACTGGTATATCAACACAGGGGTAATGCCCACAAGTTTCAGAAGTTATGGGCAAAGTGGCTGGATGTATCGGGTCTAGCCCCGGTGGACTTGGTGATGGATAGGTTGCTGGGTATTAACGTTGGGTGAGACATGGAATGGGAGTGGATGCCACGAGAGCGCTGTCCGGAGTGATGGTGGGGGGGGGGGGGGGTTTTCCCTCCAGAATGGGGTTGCTATGTCTGTACATGTTATTTTATCTCTGATCTTTATTTCTATTTTGTTTGTGTCCCCGATATGTCGAGGGGATTTTGTATGCCTTGTACCTCTGCAAACTAAATAAAAACTTTTTTTTTTTTTTTTAAATCCAACAAAAGTCTAACTCCACTTTTGTTGAGAAAAATAAAAAAAATCCCCCTGGGTGATCTTTGTACATTAAAAAAAATGCATAAAAAAATTCTAAAGTGGAAAATACTGTGCTATGGGATATGAATAACTTGTTAAACTAATACACTAATAACTAAAGCTGCAATCTTTCACCACATGTGATAGACATATGAAAACAGACAAGAATACAAAGAATAAGATTGCGCTGAACTGTTCAGCGCAATCTTATTCTTTGTATTCTGATCTTTGTACATTGCAAGGAGTATAACAAACTGTTGCAGATTCCTACCTTGTTTGTGTGTTTGTCTGTGCCTCTGTTCTGAGTTGGTGTGGCAGCAGCAGGGCACTAATGAGAAAATCTGCTGGCCTGAACCCCCTTAGATGGTTTCCTATTGAAAGTATGTCTCCAAAAATGTCATTTTTGTTGCAGGGGATGCCTAAAATCTGACTTGTATCCTAGTACAGATTTCTGGGGAAATTGGTGAGCCAATCACACAAGCAGGAAAAGTTTCTGGGGAGTGGACAGTACACACTCTGTGTACAGAAAATTCCAGGTAGCCATATTGCATTTTCAGAAAATTACAGTGGCTACAGATTGAAAAGGAAAGGTAATTTTTAATAAAATTCCAATATGGTCAGTGTCGCAATTATATGCGCTATATTACGTTTTCTTTACTTGCCTTTTTATTTCCCCCACGAAAGTGGAGTTACCCTTCAAGTCTGTTCAATTAAGCCTTTACAATAAAACCTGGAAGCTGACTGGTTTCTGTGCAGACCTGCACCAGATTTTGCACACTCAAGTTTTAGTAAATCTATCCAGTTTTTATTTGTATTTTGTCACCTCCTGTGCAGCACAATAAAGGAATACTGGCATACCATGGCTTAGCCTTCACTGTACTGTATATTTCCCAAATACAGACTGAACAAACTGTAGAAGTGACAATACCTGCAGGTCTGTTACATCGCCTTTGTGTCTGATCTCACACAACAATTTTATATCGGTTTCGTAATCTTCATCCATAGTAATTGTTCCAAACTCTCCAGTGGACCATATGGACACTTTGTTTTCCTAAAACACAATTGAGAAAAAGTTATGATCATAGAATCATATTATAACTAGGGGATCATTAGTAGAAATGTTCTTTATGGAAAACATGTTCCTTCATCAATATGCATATGGCATAAATATTACAACCCAGGTATCCTCTTCAGCAGGCGGTCCAGTTTCCAAAAATAGTGGTCTCTGCAGCGGATTCGCCGAAAGATCACTCTGCTGCTTACGGGAGCCATCTGCATTTTAGTGTAAATATGAGATCTGAGGTCTTTTTGACCCCAGATCTCATATTTGAGAGGCCCTGTCATGCTTTTTTTCCTATTACAAGAGATATTTACATTCCTTGCAATAGGAATAAAATAAGTGACAGACTTTTTTTTTTTAAGAACATGGTAAAAAATAAAGGTAAAATAAGAAAAAAAAGAGCTTGCGTGCAGAAGGGAATCCATTCGCCCGCATATGAAAACGATGTTCAAACCACACATGTGAGGCATCACCGCGATTGGTAGAGCCAGAGGAATAATTCTAGCCCTAGAGGATCTTGTTGAATGAGCCCCAATTCTAGAAGGAGGGATGCGACCTAGCGCTTTGTATGCTTCACAAATAGCTTTCCTAATCGACCTAGCAACAGAGCTTTTAGACGTTTTGGACCCCTTCTTGGGGCCACTGAATAACACCAACAGCTGTGAGGAACTCCTAAAACCACTGGATTTCTCTGGGTAAAGCAGAAGACCTCACTTTACGTCTAAAAGACTAAATCTTTCCTCCTCCGCATTCTTGGTAGAGGTACAGAAACTAGGCAGGGACTACCTCCTGGGACCTATGAAAGTTTAAAGATACTTTGGGCAAATAGACAGGATCAGGCCTAATCACTACCCTGTCCTCTAGAATCCTCAGGAAGGGGTCTTTACAGGAAAGAGACTGCAGATCAGAAATCCTTCTTCCTGACGTAATAGCCAAAAGGAAGGAAATCTTTAAGGAAATTAATTTCAGGGAAGCCTCATGCAAAGGCTCAAAAGGAGCCCTTGTTAGAGCATTTAACACTAATGACAGATCCCAGGGAGGAATACGTTTGATGACCTTGGGCGCCTGTCTAGATCTGGCTGAAAAGAACTTCCTGACTAAGGGATCTTCCGCTAGTCTCTTATCTGAAAACAAACAAAGACAGGGCTGTAACCTGAACCCCAAGTGTGCTGACAGAGAGTCCTTTCTCTACTCCCCTGTGCAAAAAGTCCAATATGCAGGGAGCAGAAAAATAATCTAAACCGAATTTCCTTTGCCAGGAAATAAAAAAAAAGGTTTCCAAACTTTCCCATAGATTCTTGTGATCAACCTAAGGCTGCTCAGGATAGTTTGAATAACCTTCTCTGAACACCCCCTCAACTGTAAGATGCGCCGCTCAGCCTCCAGGCCGTCAAATGTAAGGTCTGAGGGTTTGGATGCAACACTGGTCCCTAATCTAGTAGATCCTTCCGATCTGGAAGGGGCCAGGGAAAATCCACAGAGAAATTCTTCAGAGAGGAAAACCAACTCCTCCTGGGCCACCAGGGGGCAATCAGAACAACTTCTCCCCTGTCTTGAATAATCTTCCGAATTACCAGAGACAAGAGGGGAAACTGAGGGAAAGCGTAGGCCAGATTAAAAAAATTCACGGGAAGGAGAGATCATTCGTCCCTAAGGACTCCGTCTCTCCACTTTTGGAAGACTACATCTTAGCACAACAGCTGGAACTAATGCTCACTCTGCTCAGATAGTCCGCCAGTGCATTCTCCTGATGTGGACTACCCTGATTGAAGTGACATTGATCTCTGCCCAGGACAGAATCTGTTGTGTTAGCGTAAGAAGTGACTCAGAACGAGTGCCCCCTTGCTTGTTCAGGTACGCCACCGTTGTGGCATTGTCTGAGAAAATTAATAGGTCTCTTGAATAGACCCTCTCTTGCAAAGCAAGAAGAGCTTTCCCCACAGCTAGTAGTTCCCTGAAATTTGAGGAATGGCCTGCCTCCTCTGGCAACAAGGCTCCCTGGGCCTGCCAGCTCTAAGAGTGTGCACCCCAGCCCCACAGACTGGCGTCTGTGGTAACTTTCACTGGAGCACGTTGTGCCCAGTTCTTTCCTCCCTGCAGGTGTTCCCGCTGCTCCCACCAGGAGAGATTGATAAAATCCTCTTGGCAGCTGCACCAGCTGATCTAAAGAATTCTTCTTGCGATCCCAATGGCGTAAGAGGAACGTCTGAAGGGGTCTGGAGTGTAACTGGGCCCACAGCACCCCTGAGATGGCTACAGTCATTAACCCCAATAACTGCATGATACACCGGGAGAACTGCGGGAGCAAATTGAAGGCCTGTACAAAGAGAAGTTTGACTTTCCACCCCAACTTCTGAAAAGTCTGCAAAACCAACTGCAGATCCCAAAAAAAGAGACTGTCTCGAGCAAAGATCAAAAAATCGTCTATATATGACTTGGGCCATTTTCCATGAGAATCGCAAATCTGAGGAACCTTCGGCGGCTCTGGCAGATTGCTACATGAAGATAAGCGTCCTGAAGATCCAGGGTTACCATGAAAATCTCCGGCCACAACAGATTTCTCACAGAATAAATATTTTCCATCCGGAAACTTCTGTAGAGAATAAATTTGTTCAGGACCCTTAAATTTATGGCCATACGGAACCCGCCAGAGGCTTTTTGAACCAAAAAAGACGTGGGAATAAATTCCCCGGAATTTTTGAGTTTCCGGAACATGAGAAATAACCCCTTCAGCTGCATCAGCCAAGAAGGCAACTGACTTGGCAATGAGTGGAAGAGACTCCCTAATCTCCTCTTTGGGGGTGTCGGATGAAAGAAGATCGTCCAGACGCTGAACCCATACGTCCAAATTCCTAGCCACACAGGTGGATGCTACAGCTGGACACAAGGAGAAATCTGAAGCATCCTAGGCCTTATGCAGCAAGAAAAAGAGATTTTTTAATACAGCTTACCTGTAAAATCTTTTTCTTGGAGTACATCACGGGACACAGAGCGGCATTCATTACTATATGGGTTATATGGAGTACCTTCAGGTGTAGACACTGGCAATCTCAAACAGGAAATGCCCCTCCCTATATAACCCCCTCCCATAGGAGGAGTACCTCAGTTTTGTAGCAAGCAGTATGCCTCCCAAAATGGTCCTCAAAAAAGAGGGGTGGGAGCTCTGTGTCCCGTGATGTACTCCAAGAAAAAGATTTTACAGGTAAGCTGTATTAAAAAATCTCTTTTTCTTTATCGTACATCACGGGACACAGAGCGGCATTCATTACTATATGGGATGTCCCAAAGCAATGCTTACAATGAGGGGAGGGAGAACATCTCCAAGACAAAAGGATTTAATTTAGAGATATACTCAAATCATAATAAATCCAACTTAGTTGAGAAAAATAATTTTAAATTTTAAATTTAACTCAAAAAAGAGGAGCCCCCGGAATCCGAGGGTCTCAAACTGCAGCCTGCAGCACTGCCTGCCCGAAGGCAGTATCAGTATTCCTTCTTACGTCCAACTTGTAGAATTTTGTAAACGTGTGGACAGAAGACCAGGTTGCCGCCTTGCAAACTTGAGCCATAGAGATCTGGTGGTGTGCTGCCCAGGAGGCGCCCATGGCTCTAGTAGAATGAGCCTTTAATGATACTGGAGGAGGCAACCCCTTCAAGCCGTAGGCCTGAGTGATTAATTGCTTAATCCACCTAGAAATGGTGGACTTTGCAGCTGCCTGCCCCTTCTTGGGCCCATCCGGTAGAATGAACAGCACATCTGTTTTCCGGATCTTCTCTGTAGCTTTAAGATAGGCCTTCATGGCCCTGACAATATCCAAGGTATGCAGCAACCCTTCCTTTCTGGAAGTAGGTTTAGGGAAGAAGGATGGTAATACCAAATCCTGGTTCAAATGAAAACTGGATATGACCTTCGGTAGGAAGGAAGGATGAGGGCGGAGAACGACCCTGTCCTTATGAAAAACAAGATATGGTTCCTTACAGGATAAGGCCGCTAGCTCCGAAACTCTTCTTGCGGAAACTATGGCAACCAAAAATACTAACTTCCTTGTCAGTAGAACCAAAGGAATTTCAGCCAACGGCTCAAACGGTTGTTTCTGTAAACTTGACAGAACAAGATTTAAATCCCACGGACAAAGCGGGGATTTAACTGGAGGTCTAATACGTAAGACCCCTTGAAGGAAGGTCTTTAACCAGCGAGTGGGTGGCCAGCGGCCGCTGAAACCACACTGACAGAGCAGAAATCTGTCCTTTGATTGTGCTTAATGCCAATCCTTTATCCACTCCTAGCTGGAGAAAACGTAATACTCTATCGATGGTAAATTTGCGAGAAAGCCATCGCTTGGACTCACACCAGCCTACATAGGCCTTCCAGACCCTGTAATAAATCACCCTAGAGACCGGTTTCCTGGCTCTGATTAGGGTAGAGACTACTTTCTGAGACAGACCTCTACCCCTGAGAATCAGGGATTCAGCTTCCAGGCCGTCAAATTTAGATGCCGTAAGGCAGGGTGGAGGATCGGACCTTGCGATAGCAGGTCTGGCCGTAGAGGAAGAGTCCAAGGGTCTCCCACTACCATCTTTAGGATGAGTGAGTACCATGCCCTTCTGGGCCATGCTGGAGCTACCAGGATGACTGGTATGTGTTCCACCCGGATCCTGCGCAGCAGGCGGGGTAGTAACTGGAGCGGGGGAAAGAAGTTTGAACTGATGCCAAGGGCAAACCAACGCATCGGTTCCGCAGGCCATCGGATCCCTTGAGCGGGATATGAACCTGTCTAGTTTCTTGTTGAGTCTCGATGCCATGATATCCACGTCCGGCACTCCCCATCTTTGGCAGAGTGCTTGAAAGACTTGTGGATGCAGAGACCATTCCCCCGGCCATAGAGTCTGGCGGCTTAAGAAGTCCGCCTGAAAGTTGTCCACTCCTGGAATGAATATTGCCGATATGCAGGGCACATGCGCCTCTGCCCATAGGAGAATCAAGCTCACCTCTCTCTGAGCGGCTTGACTCCTGGTTCCCCCTTGGTGATTTATGTATGCCACGGCCGTGGCATTGTCCGATTGAATTCTCACCGGGAACCCCTGCAATTTTGACGTCCAAGCCCTGAGGGCTAGTCGAGCAGCTCTGAGCTCCAAGATGTTGATGGGCAACTGCTTCTCTGGCTTTGCCCAAGTACCTTGGCGAGTGCAACCATCCAAAATTGCTCCCCAGCCCGTCAGGCTGGCGTCTGTGGTCACTATCTTCCAAGCCACTGGGCTGAAAGACTTCCCCTTCAGTAGATTCTGAGGGTCTAACCACCAACACAGACTTTGTCGGACTCTTGATAAGAGCGGCAACGGGATATCCAAGGCCTGTGGCCTTCTGCTCCATGCTGACAGGATGGCTGCCTGTAGGATGCGAGTGTGGCTCTGGGCGTATGGTACCGCCTCGAACGTGGCCACCATCTTGCCTAGTAACCTCATACATAGGCGAATAGTCGGTTCTTTCTTGCTTAGAACCAGTAGGATTAATTCCTTGATGGCTTTTACCTTCCTCAGAGGTAGGAACACTCCTTGTTGTTCTGTGTCTAATCTCATGCCGAGATATTCCAACTGCCTTGTGGGCTGGAAAGCTGACTTTTCTCGATTTAGGACCCAGCCGAACCTCTCGAGGTATTGGACCGTGAGGGCCACTGCTCGCTCCAAGCCGGGAGACGAGTGGTCTATGACTAGGAGGTCGTCCAGGTATGCTAGGATCGTGACCCCTTGGATCCTTAGCTTGGGAAGCGCCACGAATTGGAAGTGACGCGAAGCCACCATGAAGCGTAGATATCTTTGATGTGGCTGATAAATTGGAACATGAAGGTAGGCATCCTTTATGTCTATGGACGCCATGAAGTCGTCCTTCTGGAGTGTGGCAGCTGCTGACCGCACGGATTCCATCCGAAATGAGCGGATCTTTAGATATGCATTTACCATCTTTAGGTCCAAAATTGGCCTGACATCTCCATTGGATTTTGGGATGATGAATAGGTTGGAGTAGAAACCCAGCCCCTGTTCCAGGACTGGCCGGAATCCGAGGCGGATCGTTTGGAATCCTCGACTCCTGGAAATGAGGAGGAGGAAACCTTAGGAAATCTAATTTGTAGCCTGTGGCCACGGAAGACCGTACCCACTCGTCGGGAATGCTGGCTTCCCAAATCTCTGAAAAGAGTCGCAGCCTTCCCCCCACCTTCGTGGGTGGGGGCGCCCCTTCATAAGGTTGGCTTGGGGGCTGGTTTTGCTGGTTTGCGAAACCACTGCCTTTTGCCTCTAACAGCCTGTCCTTGTGATTTGCTGTTGAAGCCGAAGTTTGCTTTTGCAGGAGGCCGTCGATACTGCTTGGCATTAGAGGGCCCCTGCCCAGGGGAATACTGTCGTTTAAACGCAGGCCCCTGAACCTTCTTCTTAGTTGGCAAGAGAGTACTCTTGCCGTTTGAAATGGTCTGAATGTATTTATCTAGGTCTTCTCCGAAGAGTCGTCCTCCATGGAAGGGGAACCCTACCAGGAGCTTCTTGCATGGGGGCTCAGCCTCCCAGCTTTTTAACCATAAGAGTCTTCTCATATGGATAAGGGATAACGATAAACGTGACGCTTGCTGGATAGAATCCTTGATTGCGTCTACCGTAAAACATATGGCCTTTAGGGACATCCGAAAATTCTTCTGCCTGCTGGGCAGGAATAAGTTTAAGCATCTGCTTAAATTGATCCGATAATGCTTGAGCGACCCCAATCGCAGCCACAGCTGGCTGTACTACTGCCCCTGCAGTAGTGAAGGAGTTCTTAAGTAGTGCTTCCAAGCGCTTATCAACTGGATCCTTGAACACCTGTATGTTTTCTACAGGGCATGTTAACGATTTGTTAACACATGAGATGGCTGCGTCCACTGCAGGAGTAGCCCATCTTTTGGAACATTTTTCTTCCATAGGATATAGGACAGAGAACTTCTTAGGTGGCAAGAAGATCTTATCTGGCTTGTTCCAATCTTGGAACAAAACTCCCTCTAATAGAGGATGGATCGGAAACACAGCATTGCTTTGAGGCGCCCTCAGTGAGCCCAAAGCTGAAACCGTCGATACCTGGAGATCTGGTACTGGCAAGTTGAATGCCCTATGGACCAAGTCCGACAATCCTTGAATCCACCAGCTCTCCCTCAGGGAGACTGCCCCAGACTCCTCTGTATCCGGATCTTCGATCCCTGAACCTACTTGGTCCTTGTCCAAGAGGTCGTCCAATTCCCCTGAGGAAAGGACCTCCTCTTCTGAGGGTCCGCGCTCGGGCGACGGAGATCTATTCCGCTTACTGCCCCGCATAGCTGCGGCTATCATTTTACCCATGCTTTTCTGCATCTCTTTTAAAGAGGTGAGTAATACCTCCTCCGTGACCATCTTAGGGTTGGACTGACCCGCGTCAGCTCCAGCCCCAGATCCCGATGGCCCCAAGGCTCCCTGTGGGGAAAGCAGCGGCATAGCATTGTCCGAGACCTCAGACTCTCTGGGGGAATCCCCACCTCTTGTACCCTTGTTTTTTGATGCCATGGTACAATACCGAGGTACACCTGCTACTTATTGGTACCTGGGACTTATAAATAGTTAAATGCCCAAACACCTGTTTGGGGGATAAAAAATGCTTCCTCTCCCCTAGATGACACTTTTTTTTTTTTTTTTTTTTTTTCAAATCTAGGAAAGAAAAAACATTCTGTCCCCCTGAGTAGTATTGCAAGAAAAACTATGAGATGGAAAAGAAACAGCCTATTCCTAGGCTTGAAAACAGTCTTTCTGAAGACTGCAATATTCTTTCTGGCCACTGTGTGTCCTCGGCGCCCCGTGCTTGCCGTTCTGGTCTTTCCTCCTCAGTTCCAAAGTATTGAATGAGCTATATGGAACAAACAAGGAAGGGCCGCCCCTTCCTTAAGCCACTGACCCGCCCTTCCCCCCCAGCAATCTCAAACAGGAAATGCCCCTCCCGACAGGGGGGGGTGGGGTTGGGAGGAAGGGACCTCTCTGCTCCAGCAAACTGCAGCCTGGAACCATGAGGAGGTCAGCGTTTTGCCTGCTTTGCAGGCCGTGAGGAGGAAGACTGAATGGAGCATCGCCTGGAGGCTTGCAGGTAAGCACAGCTCTCTGACACACACATATACTTTTATATCACACAGGCCCCACTCAATGCTTTTCCAACACTACAAGGGAGGTCACATCTTATGGGGAATAATACATATAGAGCCATCCTATCTTTATGATATGTGACTAGTTTGCCAGATGCAGTGCATAACTTTAGGCATGTCCCCTGTGACCCCCCAGAAAAAACCTGCTAAGAACCAAGTTCCGCAAGTTTTCCCCTCACTTACCTGCTCCATGCCGCAGGACTTTGCCAAGCAAGAGGCCCAATCTTCCCCCATCTCGGTGGGGATGTCTAGACCTTCAGGCCCTGGGTTCCTATGAAGGATCCACTGTCCTGGGCCCATATAGCACTCTGGCAACAGAAACATTAGGCACCCAAAGGTTTCTAAGTTCTGGGCCCAGGGTCCAGCTCTCTAAAAAGAAAAGCATTATGGGCTATACCCCAAGGGTTTGGGGTCCGGTTACTGACCACTTTAGCGCTGAGGCTTTTTTGGACAGAACCGGTTAGCTCACCTAATCCCAAGGATGTGGAGGCAAGCTAAACCATGACTAACACCTAAGACACTGGCGGAAAAACTGAGGTACTCCTCCTATGGGAGGGGGTTATATAGGGAGGGGCATTTCCTGTTTGAGATTGCCAGTGTCTACACCTGAAGGTACTCCATATAACCCATATAGTAATGAATGCCGCTCTGTGTCCCGTGATGTACGATAAAGAAATCTGCCTTTCTGTCCATTTGATCTTTCAGGACCCCTGAGTCTTCAAAGGACAGGTCTGACTGTTTGGACACCTGTGACATAGGGGCATCCAGTCTAGGACATTTAAAGAAAGTCTCCTTGAATTCAGACTGAAATGGAAATCTCCCTTTGTGCCCTTTAGACTGGAATAACCTTATCTCAGGTTCCTTCCGCTCTGCAAGAATCATATCCTTAAAGCGGTGGTTCACCCTCCATAATAACATTTTAGCATAAAATGAGGCATAGTAGTGCGAGCTACAGTATGCCTGTCTTTATTTTTTTTAGCCCCGTACTCACTGTGCAATCGTAGAGACAAGATTCCGACTCGCCGCGGGGAATGGGCGTTCCTATGGAGAGGGAAGGTGATTGACGGCCGGCTCTGGCACGTCACGCTCCCCGAAGACAGCCGGAACAGGTCTCGGCTCTTCACGGCGCCTGCGCACAGACTATGCGCAGGCGCCGTGAAGCGTCAAGTCCTATTTCGGCTATTTCCGGAGAAGCGTGACGTGCCAGAGCCGGCCGTCAATCACCTTCCCTCTCCATAGGAACGCCCATTCCCCGCGGGGAGTCGGAATCTTGTCTCTACGATTGCACTGTGAGTACCGGGCTAAAAAAATAAAGACAGGCATACTGTAGCTCGCGCTACTATGCCTCATTTTATGCTAGAGGAAAACAATTTTTTTATTTTTTTTTTATTAATAGGGTGAACCCCCGCTTTAAGTGACTGCTGCACCGGAAAAGCTCTCGATTTCTTCCCATGTAGACCCCTATACACTTTATCTTGTACAGATTGGACCAGCTGTTGCATCTCAATCTGTTTCAAGGTATATATTGACTTTAAAAGTTTGTTAATATCTTCCACTGGAAAAAGATATTTGGAGCTACCCGTATCTTCCTCCAACGAGGAATCCCCATCAGATGAAGAACTTGGGGTCTCCCCTTCTTCCAGATTAGAAGAATTGTTAGAACTATTGGTCTCGGACACTAACAGAGGAAGGGGTCTAGCTGAGGCTGAAGGCTCTTGAGTTATAGAACTAGATGAGGAAGGTCCCAGCCCTGCTACTATATCATTAAAGAACCGGAAGGAGGCCACAACCTCCTTCATGGAAGACATCAACTCTTTTAAAGAGGCAGTCTTTGAACTAGCTCTGAATGGAATACAATCCTCACAAAATAGTTTTTTATAACTATCAGAGAGCCTGGGCCTACAGTTCCTGCATTTCTTCTTCACTGGTTTGGCCTAGAAAAAAGCAGAAACAGGAATCTGACAAGGGAATACCTAGGGGGCAGTATGGGACCCGGAGGCTGCCGCTGGTTCAATCCGAGCGGATGCGCCATCCCCAGACCTGTCCTCAAGCTCCATTGGGCGAGCGGAGAACAGCCAGAGAAATAGGCTGCTGTTGTCCTGCTAGGAATGCGTTCAGCAGACTGTTCCCTAGGCAGCGTGTCCTCCGTGTATTGCGCCGTACTCCTTTGAAAAAATGGCGCCCAGAAGCGTGTCACGTGGGTTCTGGCGCCATCTTGTCGCGTCACCGGAAGTCCTCCCACACCATCTTGGTACACCTCAGCGAAGCATGAGGACAAGGTTCCACACAGCAGAGCGGGGGGGGGGGGGGGGGGGGACAGAGGTAAGTTGCCACCGTTTCCTCAGCCAGGTAAGCAAGTACCTCAGAATAGGGAACCCTTCTGGACAGAACTCCTCCTGGGAGTACATGACTAAAAAAACACCCAGGCCACAACTAGTCCTGGATGACACCAGAGAAGGGGGGTCCACCAACCACCTTTTAAATCGTATCTGATTTGTATTTCCTGTAGAGGGCGGAGCCAATCATCTCTCAGTTAGCTGTCCTGGAAGGTGAGGGGGGAAAATGCACATAACTGCAATGACACACAGGTAACAGTAGCTTTCCATGTGTTATGTTCACACCAGAAAGCTATGGTTCCCTGCATTCCATAGCATTGAGGGCCCATTCACACCTGATGCAGGCCGATGCATTTCTGACTGCACTTCAACTGTATAGCCAGTCCAAAATAAAATGTAATAATATTGCTAGTTGTTCACATTAGTGCAGTCAAAAAAGTAGGAGAATGCCACATTCTTCCGCACTGCAACGCATCACAGTGTGCATAGAAGCCCAGGGAAGAAGGAAGTGACCTCACAGAACAAATGCAGATAGAAAAATGCACATCAACATGTAAAAAGCACAAAAAAAAAAAAAACCCACACAGAAAAAAAAAAAAAATGCACAGTGGATGACTAAGATTATATGCAACAGGTTTGCATAACACACTAACGCAAAGAGGGGCATCACAACGCACCTCTTAGGGCCCATTCAACCTGGAACACCGTGCCGGAGAGCCTTCCCTTGTGGTATGCTTCAGGGGTCAATACAAGTTAACAACACCCCAAACGCAATGCATTTGCCCACACTGGATCGCACGGTACAAAAAGTACTATGCAATGTAGGGCCGAAACAACTAATTGATTAATCGACAACTAATCGATTAGATTCATAATCGATTACTATTTTCATAATCGATTAATCGGCCAATAACATAATGGGTTAAAAAAACTAAAAATAGCCCTTTATAGTACAAAAAGAGAATATCACTACTGTTAATATTATATTAATATGAAAAATCTTTGTACATTTGCTGAATGAATGAATGTTTGAAATTTTTACTTGCTTTTAACATTCCTGTACGATTTACGTACAGCTCTAGTGTGTATGGGCCCTTAGGAAAGACACGCTGTAGGCTGCTCTCATGTGTGGCGTGTATGGGCACATAGGAAAGACACGCTGTAGGCTGCTCTCATGTGTGGTGTGTATGGGCACATAGGAAAGACGCGCTGTAGGCTGCTCTCATGTGTGGCGTGTATGGGCACATAGGAAAGACGCGCTGTAGGCTGCTCTCATGTGTGGTGTGTATGGGCACATAGGAAAGTCGCGCTGTAGGCTGCTCTCATGTGTGGTGTGTATGGGCACATAGGAAAGACGCTCTGTAGGCTGTTCTCATGTGTGGTGTGTATGGGCACACAGGAAAGACACGCTGTAGGCTGCTCTCATGTGTGGTGTGTATGGGCACATAGGAAAGACGCGCTGTAGGCTGTTCTCATGTGTGGTGTGTATGGGCACATAGGAAAGACGCGCTGTAGGCTGCTCTCATGTGTGGCGTGTATGGGCACATAGGAAAGACACGCTGTAGGCTGCTCTCATGTGTGGTGTGTATGGGCACATAGGAAAGACACGCTGTAGGCTGCTCTCATGTGTGGTGTGTATGGGCACATAGGAAAGACACGCTGTAGGCTGCTCTCATGTGTGGTGTGTATGGGCACATAGGAAAGACGTGCTGTAGGCTGCTCTCATGTGTGGCGTGTATGGGCACATAGGAAAGACGCGCTGTAGGCTGCTCTCATGTGTGGCGTGTATGGGCACATAGGAAAGACACGCTGTAGGCTGCTCTCATGTGTGGTGTGTATGGGCACATAGGAAAGACGCGCTGTAGGCTGCTCTCATGTGTGGTGTGTAAGGGCACATAGGAAAGTCGCGCTGTAGGCTGCTCTCATGTGTGGTGTGTATGGGCACATAGGAAAGACGCTCTGTAGGCTGTTCTCATGTGTGGTGTGTATGGGCACATAGGAAAGACGCTCTGTAGGCTGCTCTCATGTGTGGTGTGTATGGGCACATAGGAAAGACGCTCTGTAGGCTGTTCTCATGTGTGGTGTGTATGGGCACACAGGAAAGACGCGCTGTAGGCTGCTCTCATGTGTGGTGTGTATGGGCACATAGGAAAGATGCGCTGTAGGCTGTTCTCATGTGTGGTGTGTATGGGCACATAGGAAAGACGCGCTGTAGGCTGCTCTCATGTGTGGTGTGTATGGGCACATAGGAAAGACACGCTGTAGGCTGATCTCATGTGTGGTGTGTATGGGCACATAGGAAAGACACGCTGTAGGCTGCTCTCGTGTGGTGTGTATGGGCACATAGGAAAGACACGCTGTAGGCTGCTCTCATGTGTGGTGTGTATGGGCACATAGGAAAGACACGCTGTAGGCTGCTCTCATGTGTGGTGTGTATGGGCACATAGGAAAGACGCGCTGTAGGCTGCTCTCGTGTGTGGTGTGTATGGGCACACAGGAAAGACGCACTGTAGGCTGCTCTCGTGTGGTGTGTATGGGCACATAGGAAAGACGCGCTGTAGGCTGCTCTCATGTGTGGTGTGTATGGGCACATAGGAAAGAAGCGCTGTAGGCTGTTCTCATGTGTGGTGTGTATGGGCACACAGGAAAGACGCGCTGTAGGCTGTTCTCATGTGTGGTGTGTATGGGCACATAGGAAAGACGCGCTGTAGGCTGCTCTCGTGTGTGGTGTGTATGGGCACACAGGAAAGACGCGCTGTAGGCTGCTCTCGTGTGGGGTGTATGGGCACACAGGAAAGACGCGCTGTAGGCTGCTCTCATGTGTGGTGTGTATGGGCACATAGGAAAGATGCGCTGTAGGCTGTTCTCATGTGTGGTGTGTATGGGCACATAGGAAAGACGCGCTGTAGGCTGCTCTCATGTGTGGTGTGTATGGGCACATAGGAAAGACACGCTGTAGGCTGCTCTCATGTGTGGTGTGTATGGGCACATAGGAAAGATGCGCTGTAGGCTGTTCTCATGTGTGGTGTGTATGGGCACATAGGAAAGATGCGCTGTAGGCTGTTCTCATGTGTGGTGTGTATGGGCACATAGGAAAGACACGCTGTAGGCTGTTCTCATGTGTGGCGTGTATGGGCACATAGGAAAGACACGCTGTAGGCTGCTCTCATGTGTGGTGTGTATGGGCACATAGGAAAGTCGCGCTGTAGGCTGCTCTCATGTGTGGTGTGTATGGGCACATAGGAAAGACGCGCTGTAGGCTGCTCTCATGTGTGGTGTGTATGGGCACATAGGAAAGACGCGCTGTAGGCTGCTCTCATGTGTGGTGTGTATGGGCACATAGCCAGCATGGTAATAAAGCATCATATGGTATCTTTAAGCAGTAATGAGTTGTATTGTATCCCCCCTGATAGTAGCGGGAAATGAAAAGATGCTTTTCGCTGGCCAGCCCCCATTATTGGTCACTGTGTAAGGTACATGCTCAGTGTCCTCCATGTTTCCGGGCCAGGCTCACCTCATTGTCCCAGGAGCCCGCAGCGAACAGGTCCGGCTGCTGCAGAGAGGAGGCCGGCTCCGGGCGCCAGCGGGTCTTACTGATCTTCTGTGACACGAACTTGGCTTTGACGTTCTCCATGTTGTGGAATCACAGCTCTTCTCCCACACAGCACATGGAGCGCCAAATTCTACCACAACTATGACAGGCCGACTTCTCTCTCTCTTCTCCTGATTGGTGAAGCCATTCCCCACCTAGTTTCTGTCATACACTTGGGGACAAGAGGGCTGAGAATTGGCAGCAACTTATGTCTCCAGTACAATGGGGAAAACGACCGGTAAGGCGGCCATTTTTCCGTAGCTTAAGCCTATCTTTATTATAGAACAAGGCTTCCATAAGATAACTCCTGTAATATGGACAGGAAGAGACGGAACTTTCGTAGATAGGCGGGGTTTTCAAATAGGTCGCGGTGTAATACTATGTTGATGTATTTTCCATTCTGAAAAGAGTCGGAGTCTGAGCAGGGGGCGGGGCACACCTACACCAGTAAAAATTCTGTATACTAGAATACACAATAATAATCGAGAAATAAAACCCAAAAGCAAACCACCTCGGAGCACATTACAGTATGGGACATGCACATGCTTTTTCAGTACCTTCTGTTGATAAAATAAAATAAAAAAGTCTATAAAAAAGGAAAAAACTTTTCCTGTTCATGTTTCCAGAAAAAGAAATGGAGTCAGGATCTACTGCTCCAGAACTTTACCCCTCTTCTTTCATAATTTTAATCCCTACGACTAGAGTTGAGCGAACCCGAACTGTAAAGTACGGGTTCGGTACGGACTTTGGGTTTTTCCCGAACCCGAATAATTGGAAATAGTTTGGGTCCGGGTTCGGAGTTCGGGGAAAAACAATGCGCGGAGGTCCCTGCAAATTCAATAACCAGACCCTTCAGGTCTGGTATGGATATTAAGGGGAACCCCGCCGTGAATTTTAAAAAAAAATACATGTGGTTCCCCCTAAATATCCATAACCAGACCCGTTATCCGAGCACGTTGACCTGGCCGGCCGCAGAAAAGAGGGGGGGACAGAGTGCGGCCCCCCCCCCTCTCCTTAACCGCACCAGGCCACATGCCCTCAACATTGGGAGGGTGCTTTGCGGGTGCCCCCCAAAGCACCTTGTCTCCATGTTGATGGGGACAAGGGTCTCATCCCCACAACCCTTGCCCGGTGGTTGTGGGGGTATGCGGGCGGGAGGCTTATCAGAATCTGGAAGACGCCTTTAACAAAGGGGACCCCCAGATCCTGACCCCCCCCCCCTGTGTGAAATGGTAATGACCCACATGACCCCGCACCCTCTGACGTACCCTCTGCTACGTCACTGGGTAAGCCCAGTCTTCCCTCTCCCTGGGCTTCCCCAGTGACGTAGCAGAGGGTGCGTCAGAGGGTGCGGGGTCTCGTGACGGGTGGCCCTGCCTCCCCTATATAAGTAATGTCACAACTTCAGCGCGTCATTCGCTGGGCTGTGTCCAGCGGTGAGAGGAGGTCGGCGATGCTGCTCTCTGGATGGATGGATCTTCTCATCGCTGGAGATCACCCGCACCCGTCGCTGGATCTTCTCATCGCTGGAGATCACCCGCACCCGTCGCTGGATCTTCTCATCGCTGGAGATCACCCGCACCCGTCGCTGGATCTTCTCATCGCTGGAGATCACCCGCACCCGTCGCTGGATCTTCTCATCGCTGGAGATCACCCGCACCCGTCGCTGAATCTTCTCATCGCTGGAGATCACCCGTCGCTGGATCAGGACAACGTTGGAGCAGGAAGCCGGGAACGAGTGGATTATTACCGCTGGAGTTTTTTTCTTTTTATTAATAAAGGACTTTATTCTACGGTGTGTGTGTGTGGTTTTTTTTTTTACAAGAATTTACACTTCCTTCGTGAAATGGTAGGGGTACAGTGTACCCCATTACCATTTCACACAGGGGGGGGGGTCAGGATCTGGGGGTCCCCTTTGTTAAAGGGGTCTTCCAGATTCTGATAAGCCTCCTGCCCGCATACCCCCACAACCACCGGGCAAGGGTTGTGGGGATGAGACCATTGTCCCCATCAACTGATCAATTGATGGGGACAAAGCACCCTCCTAATGTTGAGGGCATGTGGCCTGGTGCGGTCCAGGAGGGGGGCTGCACTCTGTCCCCCCCTCTTTTCTGCGGCCGGCCAGGTCAACGTGCTCGGATAACGGGTCTGGTTATGGATGGTAGGTAGGTAGGGGGAACCGCGCGTCTTTTTTTTTTTTTAATTGACGGCGGGGTTCCCCTTAATATCCATACCAGACCTGAAGGGTCTGGTTATGGATATTTAGGGGGAACCGCACGTCATTTTTTTTTTAAATTGATGGTGGGGTTCCCCTTAATATCCATACCAGACCTAAAGGGTCTGGTTATTGAATTTGCGGGGACCTCCGCGCATTTTTTTTGTTGTAAAAGTCCGTATCCCATTGACTACAATGGGCTTCGGAGTTCGGGTTCGGGTTCCCGAACCCGAACTTTTTTTTTAAAGTTCGGGTTCGGACCCGAACCCGAACATCCAGGTGTCAACTCTACCTACAACACATAGACTGTAGTTGACTAACTAAAAAAAGTCCACTTCATGCTGACATTTATGTAGCGCCAAGACTGGAGGATATGGGTCAGACTCACAAATTGTACTCTTTCTCCTGCACTTACTTGGTGATTTACAGAGGACAAAAAGCTTGGTCTTTCCTGGCCCAGATATTACAATGTAAGCGGTTCCTGTCTTTACAATGTTCCTTCCCAGTTGATCCTTAAGGCCGGGTTCACACCACCTCCGCAAGCACCGCACAGCAGGGGTCCGGTGCGTGCTGGTTCATCGGTTCAGGCCCGATTTCAGCCCGAATTTTGGGCTGAAATCAGACCTAAAACGCATCAAAAAAAGGCACACGTTTTTCCGGCACACCGCACCGGACCCACTGCGGAGATATGTGAACCAGCTCCATGGGGAGCAAGTCACATTCTGCTGCAATGCAAATTGAATGCGGGGAAACGCGCATTCAATTCGCATAGGTGTGAACCCGGCCTAATTCTATATGCACTACTTTGCCTTGAAACTGTTTTGTACTACTGTAAAGCTGAGATGTAACCTTTATTCATGTCCTGGGTTTTAGACTGTATGTGCGTGTAGCACTACCCCTGAAGGAGCTGCTGGTTAGTTTTGGGTGGCACGTTACCTCGATCTTCTCGCTGTCTAGGGTGAATGGAGAGTCTGAAGAATTCCAATGTCCACACAATGCACTTCCTTTTCTGGGATTTATTTGCAGAACTTAGTAGAAAAGAAGTGTAGCGCCTGTGTACTTTATGGTACCGGTGCTAGTTAAATTTAGAGGTAGATCAGAGTGTAGTTAAACTCTGATCCAGATTTGTTAAGTGCAAAACAGGTTCTCTGTCTCAGCTGGGCTGTGCTGTGGGCTATTCTGTTGCGCTGGGGTGTTCTTCCAACCCCGGTACTGCAGGTGGCAGCAGTGGAGTCAAGGTTTGGGTGCTCTTTCCCAGCAGCCAATCAGGAGGGTTTGACCTTGCTGTGCATGCTGGGGAGGGGTATTTATGAGACAGACGCCATTGGTTCTAGGTCTTCTTCTTCGAGTGTTGTACCCACCTTTAGGGTGACCACATCACGGCGCCCCGGCGTTATGGCCTACTTGGCCGGGGTGTGCGTGCCACGCAGTGTTCCTGGTTCCGGGACCATGTTGGCCCGGAGCATCTGAACAGCGACGGGGACCCAGTGAGCGACTGGGTTCCCACCTTTGAGGATCCCAAGCTGTATTGCTGTTCGGTGGGGAGTCCTTCTGAGGAGCGCCATTGAGAGGCTGGCGATCCAAAAGGGCCTCGACAAACCACCGGGGGATCAAGGTAGCCAGACAGTGAAGGATTGAACACCTGTCAGTCTGTACCTGGGCGACAAGTTGAAGAAGATCCAGGCGTAATCAACTACGGAGGATTACCTCCGTAACTACAATCCAGAAAGGGCCTGTGGCAGAGGTGTCTTTCTGAAGTTCACCAAGGAGGGTCTGTGGCAGAGACTTTATCCTACAAAGGTTCGAGTGATACTCCGGCTGCCAGGTGAGAGAGGCCTGTCCGGGTACACTAAACCCACTCACATAGGAGTGGCACAGAGAATTGTTACGCTTGGGAGCAGGATAATTTCTCTATCATCACGCCTGAATCTGTTGTTCTATCTTCTTCTTCAACGTTACTTTCCTCACCACAAGTTTACTGTTTTTACCCGGCTGGGTAATAAAGAGCACAGCAAAGAACACCTGTTGCGGACATTCCTTTACTTCTACCAAATGCAATACACATCATTCACCCCTAGGAATTCGGCGGAGCCATGAGGTAAATGTGCCACCCAAAACAACCAGCAGCTCCTCCGGGGGTAGTGCTACAGAAGTAAGAGGGGTGGAAGGCTAGGTAGGTAGGTTCAGGTGTATAGTCACAGATAGGAAACACTCCTGCTTCCAGCATGCACATTTCTCTATGCCACTCTAGCCAGAGTGGGTATTGCTCCCCCGGATAGGTCCCTCTCACTGGCCTAGCAGCCGAGATAGCGCACGGAATAAAGTACAGTCTCTGCCACAGACCTTCCCTTATGAGGAGACACTTTTGGTCCAGAATCCCATGCCACAGAATTCAGCACCCGGATCTCTCCAGCTTAACTTTAGTAGAACTTTAAATCCAACAGGCGACCACCGTCAAGCCTCTCAGTGTATGGTGCATCCTTCGATAAAGTTTCCAGGCCTACTCCCAAGGTACCAGCCTCTTGCATGGCTCTCTCCAGGATAGGTCCTCCCCTGGCTTCCTTCATCAAGTGGCTTCCTCACGCAGGATGGACAGCACAGGATCACCTTTGAAAAAGCAGGCCCCAGTCTGACTACTGGGCCTACCAGGCGAAGCCGCGACCCCGGACCAATGTGGCCCCGGAGTCAGGATTCAGGACATGCACCCCAGGCCAGGTGGGCCAATGGCGTCTGTCCCTTAAGTACCCCTCCCCAGCATGCACAGCGGGCGACCACTCCCACTAATTCACTGCCGAGGGGGACACCCAATACACCCTGACTTTGCTGCTGCCACCCTTGGCCTGGGGTCGTAATAACACCCCCAGGCGAGCAATGGTGGACACTCCCAGCACAGCCATGGCTAAATTGCCCATAATCACACTAGTCTGAGCCAACAGCCCCCACTAAATTTAAAGCAGCGCCTGTTCAACAGGAGCAGAGCGCTACATGCATAAGGAATAAAAAAAAAAATAGAAAAATGTTAAATACCATTATAATCATTTTTGGGCCTTGGCATTGGATAAACTAGTGGGAGCAGTGTTGCCAACCTACCAGATTGAAATTTACAGACACAACACCTAAAATTTAATGGCAAAGGCAAGTTTTTACTGGCATTTCTAAAAGTTACAAACTCAGTGTTAAGTGCAAATTTGAGTATTTAGGCTACAAACAAATACAATACGCAATTCGCAATAAGATTTAAGGTAGATAATAAGGCAAAAAACATATTTTATTTTTGATATAGTAAATAAGTAGCTCAGGGACAGGACTCAGGAGGGCAAGAAATTAGAATAGGTGGCACACACACAATAAATTGACTTTCACAGTGACACTGACAGCAATGTACAGCAGCACAGATGATGATGAGACCTCACTGACACAACACATCCCCTCCTGACCCACAGTGATAGTCTCTCTCCAAGCCTAGTGGTCCCTCCAGTATAAACAACACTGACGGTCCCGGTCCCAGCCTGCCTTGCTCCCATATCGCAGACCCACACATGAGGCTCTGGCCGCTCTGCTTGGCTCCATTGCACCATTACATCACACGACATCCCCTGGCACTGCCTCCACCAGAGCTGCCTGATCACACTGTATCAGGCACTTGGATGGTCTCAGATGGCTCTGAACCAAGCCGAGTGTCACAGCCTTATTTTTTACTTGCAACCTTTTACTTTTCCTGGCAGGAGAAAATTGCCTGTATTTTACTGGCTGCCAGAAAAAATACTGACGATTGGCAACACTAAGTGGGAGCAGATTTATTTACTATCCACCTGTGCAAAGGGGCAGGACCCAAACAAACTAGGAATAATGGCCGTGAGTAACTTGGTTTGAGAGCGTTTTGCAAGACAAGTACAATATTTTAATACATTTTGACTTGCTATACAAGTGATGTCTTGATATAAGAGTAGCGTCGTGTCACAAGTGAGTATAAAAGAGAAGAGAGGAGCCTCTAAGTGTAGCAATATGGTTACCTTTAATGAAGGTCCAACATTTAGCAACATATTGCTACACTTAGAGGCGCCTCTCTTCTCTTTTATACTCTGTAGCTCCTGCTGGATTTTGCTTCTAATCCCATTGTGGAGGCTTCCATTTGTGGATGGACATTTTATGGTTACACAATCTATCACATTGCTATAATCTTTTTTTATGGTCTATAAACAGAAGGACTTATGAAAAAATGGTTGCGGAACGAAACATCTGAGTTTCCATTATTTCTTATGGGGACATTTGCTTTGATATACAAGTGCTTTGGATTACAAGCATGTTTCCGGAACGAATTCCTGAGTATTTTAAAAGATTACTATAACCAATCACCCAAAAAATATATAAAAGCATGCCAAGAGGAGGCAGATTAAGAAAGTGCAAGCCCTGGTTCACACTACTGTGACCTGCGTTCTGCATGTAGGCAGCCCATTCATTTCAATGGGCTGCCCTACCCAAAGAAATGCGGGGAAAGAATTCCCAGACAGTGGCGTCTCCAGCTTTCACATTTAGGGGGGGCACATGGGGGGACAGGGAAAAAAGTAGGGGGGCCAACTATAAAATGCAATTTTATATATATATATACAGTATATATATATAAAATCTCCTGGGGCCCTTTACTACGATCCCACAACGGGCCCTTTTACATGTTCTGTCGTGAGCTCCCTTCCTACTATACTGGGGCCCCCCAGGGTGGCAGAAAACAAGAGATATATGTCACCAGCACACCAAGAAAATATAAGGGTCCAAAGCAGTGGGAGAACTATCATTGTTGCAAAGGTTGTCTTGCCACCGGGCCCTGGTGTTCTGCCACTGTGGGGTTCCCCAGCTGTCCTGTCCCTGCTATTTACAGAGCTGGTCTGGCGTCTGTCTCCTTGGCAGCGGCGGCAGTCTATTAGGTCCTAGTGCTGGTGACATTATGGGTGCATGCAGGGGAAGGCTGGCACTATTGGTTATAGAGAACTGAGCCCCCAGCTGGTCACCTAGCAGCAGTAATGCTGTATAACCTTCTCTGTTGACATGCTGATCGGCATGTGATCCAGGTGATGCTCCCAGTCAGATCTAATAAACACAATATTTATTAGCATCAAGAGTACAACCACATATATATATATATAATCAAACGTATGTTCCGCAGCCGTGTGGGCTCTATGCCTGTAAAGTGTGGGCTTTGATCAATAAAATCTCTGATATTTATGACTAGGATTTGACTAAGAGCATCACCTGGATTGCATCCCGATCAGCATGTCAGAGAAGGGTCCACTGCTGCTAAGCAACCTGCAGGGAGCTCAACTGTCTACAACCAATAGAGATGGGCTCGGGTGTGTTTGAAATCCCACATGCCCGATCACGCCAGGAAGCCGACACTCCACAGTGCTAATCACAGGCAGTGAGACATTTCCTGATCTGTGCAGCTGCGGACCGAGAAATGTCTCACTGCCTGTGATTAGCGCTGTGCAGTGTGGGCTTCCTGGCAGGCTCTGGCATGTGGAATTTTGAACATGCCCAGCATATCTCTAACAACAAATTGTGCTGGCCCTCCTGTACATCAGCCCCATAAAGTAACCAGCTCTGGGTTCCAATGTCCTGCCGCCGCTGCCATGGAGACAGAGACCAGTGCTGTGAATAGCAGGGACAGGACAGTAACTCTGGTTGTTCCAGCACTGGTCCACACTGGGACGATTCCCCCATCCACCTATAATGTGTAGATGGGGGAATTGGATCATTTCTTTTTTTTTTTTTTTTTTATTCAACCTAATAGTTGAATGAAAAATAGTGATCAATGTATGGGCTGCCTAAGAGCTAAGACCAGCCATAGACATTTTAAATCTCAGCTGGTTCAGCAGGAACTGGCTGAGATTTGAAGCATTAATGAGCAGATTCTCTTATGATTATCACCAGTGGTTGCTGTATAGAATACAATTGCTGGGCAGGAGGGATATTCCCGTCAGCACTGTTTGTGTTGATGGGGGAATCATGCAAGTTTCTTTCCTGCAATCTGTGGATGTAGGAAAAAAAATTGCATTGTATATTACCTGCCTAACTGAAAGTGAAAGTGTAACAGAATGGCCCGTGACACCCAGAGACTTTTGAAGGATGGGGTTTACTCCTGTGCCAGCGTCACTATGCCCTTTTGTGCATAGGGTGACTGAGAAATGATAATTATAAATTACATGAGATGGGACATTAATGATAATTCATGTATTGCAGGATATCTTGAAATATTACAAGTTGTTAAAGTCTGACTCCGACAGGTCAATAGAGTGTTTTCATTCAATGGGGGGGACACATGCTTTTGAGGTGTTAATTGAGTCTGCTCCTAGACATTCCTTTGTGTGATGCTAATACTGTTTTGTGTCCATTGTGCTAATTAGGTCTCCTAAGACCTGTTCATTGTGTATGCTAATGACACTGTTAAGATGTGGAATGTGAATGTGTCAAGCTGTAGTAATTAACCCCTCTAAATGCGGAGCCAGACCGTCTGGGTAATAAGTAGTAATTAACTCATCGGAATGTTATTATCTAAAATAATGTGTATGAAGCCCCCCATTGTGTGATGTGTGGGTGGAGTGTGTCTTTGTCCCTGTGATTAACTGTAACATGCTTGTACTGTATATAACAAAGCTAAGTTACCATTAAAGGATTCATTCATTCATTTTGGAGCCAGTACCAGAGCTTGTTTTGTCTCGTTTATTCTGGGAAATGAAATGGGTCGTGTCTGATTTCTGTCGGACTGTCGGGATAACCTGTCATGGGGCGATGGATTGGAATATTGTAAACGGTGGTGACCGTTACAGAAAGTAAATTGTGAATGTCTTGAAAGAACAGGAGAGGGGGAGGGAGACAGATGGGGGAGAGAAGGGATGGAGATAATGCAGTTCAGTGATTACAGTGTACTGCAGTCTGCAGTGCACACACATACCCTCGGTCCAGGCTAGAATCTCAGGCATCATTCACACACATGCTGCTGATTTTCATATTTCCTGAACACACATCCCCTCTCTTCAGATACAGCACACCGAGATAGTGTGGGCGGGACTGAAAGGAGAAGGAGGAGGAGCTTTATTCCTCCCTGCTCATATGTGAGGAGAGTGGGGGGGGGGTGGCTAGACTCGCTGGGCTGTAAAAGAGTGTCATAGACTGACACTTGGCTCAGCTTGCAGTCACCACTCTCGGAATTTACAGGCTGGTTCTCCTGTCCTAAGGACGGGAGAAATCAGTCTGTTTTTTCAGTAACTGAGATGAAGGCTTGGGCCCCCCTCCCCCACAGTGCTCATGGAGTCCTTTCTGCAACTCGCTCTTCTCTGTGCCAATGAGGATGCAGGGGAAGGAGCAGATCGGGTGGCTGTGGTTGTGTGAACGCTCGCATTATGCAGTGTCAGCGAGCAGAGGGAGGGGGAGGAATGCCCCTCAGAGCTGACTGGGGACGCTCTCCCTCTCAGGAGAGACTGTTACTCCAGCGGCGGCCCGAAAAAAAAAAAAAAAAGCAAAAAAAAAAAAAATTTTTTTTTTTGGGGGGGGCACATGGTGGGGCACAGCATAATGTTGGGGGGGTCAGGGCCCCCTCTGGCCCCCCCCTAGAGACGCCTCTGTTCCCAGACCCATTTAAAAATTGTTTTGCCACATTAAGCCACACAGTATTGCTGGCGCCATGGGGAAAGGTTTACATGAAAACAAGCCGTGTTTGATGATGCTTGGGGGTGCCATTATGAATTAATTACACTCCACGTGTCTGCTAAAGTGCAGCTTGTTTCGATGCGAGTTGGGAACATGCATGATTTTGCATGTGTTCCCAACCCACAGATATGTTATGCAGATTTAGAGTACACAATAATCAAATAAGTACCTAAGAAAGGAGCTTTTAGTGCCGGTTCACACAGGAGCAACTTGTCAGGCGACTTATCCACCTGACAAGTCAAACTCCGTTCTGTACTATTGAACTGTTCTAATAGGAGCGACTCAAGTCGCTCCGACTTAGAAAAAGGTTCCTGTACGACTTTGGGACGACTTAAGGGCGACTTGCATTGACTTCAATACATAAGTCATTTTGCAAGTCGCCTCTGAAGTCGTGTGCAGATCGCCTTGCAGAGTCGCGTGGCAAGTCGTGCTGCCCCTGTGAACCGACACTTATAGACAATTTCTATCATGATACATATTCCAAGCTTTCAACTATATGTAAATGTTGAGATCTCCTGCCCTCTATTAGCTGTAAGTAGCTTAGCTACTTAAGGTGATATTAAAGGTTCAGATTTTTTTTTTCTATAATAACAGATGTATCACCCTGGAGTTTAGGCAGGGTTGCTCCTCACAAATTTACTTGCCAGGAATAATTATACTGGTTGATTGTTCGAGATCTATTGATTTCTCCCTAAGTTAGGCCTCGTTGCACTTTTCTCTTCTCTTCTACCAGTAGGTGGCCGTGTACTTGGTGGTACTAGATATGAGAAGGGCAACGCAAGATCGGGTTATGGGTATATGGGGTATCTCTGCCAATGGGCAGGGGTTTCCTTGAATCCCTTGGCCTGCTGGGAGAGTCTATACATTCGGGTTGAGTCAGGTAATCTATGTTCTGTGCCACCTGGACAGCTGTCTGGGTGGACGTGTGTTGTATTGCCCGGGCTACTAGGCCGGAGATTGGGCCTATCCTGGGCACATCTGGTTGCTAGGCTGTTTGAGGGCCTATCCAGAATCAAGAGAGCAGTGCAGGGTTGGGACTGTGCCTGGCAGTCCTACCAAAAGAGAACCTGTCTTGGTTGGAGGTAGAGGGGAAGCTGTCGCCAGTAAGGGACTATTCACCTAACTACCAGGGACCACACTGAGTAACTGAAGTAAGTACCGGAGCAGTATTTCACCAACTGGGGATGATGAAGAATCTGGATACTTCGGTGGGTATCAGACAAGGGACCCAGCCAGAGGAAGTGGCGCTTGCAGAGCAGCCTTGTGTGTCAAGCCAGGGACCGAGCAGGCCGGGGGGGTGAAGCTTGAGAGGTATTTTGAGTGCCCAGCTAGAGACCCAGCAGAGAAGTGGGGGTGACGCTTAAGGAAGATGCTACAATGAAGATTGGAGGAGCTCAAGGGATTCAGTGGCAGTGAATCATCTAGTCTAGTGAGAGACTGGGAGCTCAGTGGGTTGAAGAACTACAAGAAGTGATTGTAGTGAAAGTGAAAGAACTGTTATGTTTGTGTTAGGAACTGTTAAAGATTGTTGCCATAAGAGACAGCATTCCTGCACATGCAGATGTGCCGTCTTGCTGGATGCCTTTCCCTGCATGGTTGTCCTCCTATTGAAGTCTCAGAGTCTGCCAATTAATCTTGTAACTACCTAAGGGTGTCTTGGCCCTAACCTTCTCTCCCCTAAAAAGGTTTGTTAAGAGAAATAAAATGTATTTTGCATCCAAAACGTGTCTGGCGCCCAATAACGTTAACTATTCTGCACCCACCATGCCTCACAACCCACTACATACAGAAGGATGTCAGCTATTCCTGACCCTAGATGTTCTCATTAGATCAAAGAAGGCCTAGGACCTTGCTACACAAACATGTTATACTTCCCTTTTCTGTGCAATGGCTTTGCACAGAGCCGCCCCAATCCTCCTCTTCTGGGGTCCGCCGCCAATGTTTTTGGCTCACCCCCCATTTGAGAAAATCCCTCCCACACCAGCAAGTGGCGTTTGGATCGAGTTTGGGCTCAGGGGGTGTAATTGTAGGGGGAGGGGCTGGAAGAGGAAACCGCACTCTTAAAAGTTTTTAACCAATTGCTAAAAGGTTTTTACAGCTGACAACAATAATGTGGGCATTATATGTGTAGTGCACCCCCTAATGAGCCACAAGTACAAAGGGATCCACCACCCTGCACAGCCAGGGACACTGCATATTCACACCACACTTGAGTCAAAGAACAGTCCAGTGCTTTGTTTTATGACTTATTGAGGGGAATAAACTTGGATAGGGATATCATGGGATGCCCATTTAATCAAAACAGTAGAACTCTTCAGGGACACAACAATATACAGTCAGTATATACACTTCTCCTCTGTTTTCTGCACACAGCTTGATTGCAGAACTACAACTCCCAGGACCAGCTGGAACACTGTTTGATGATCTGACAAAAGACTCCGTCAAATCAATAGCAAAAGCCCTTTACAGGCAGGGATCGTGGGCTCTTTGTTTGTGTAGCAAAGTCCCAGTGCCCAGCTGTCCTCCTTTGGCTACTGATCCCAGCACCACGTCTTCAGGCACTGCCAGCCCATCTGGCTGCAGCTGCCTCTTTCTTTAGCCCTCTTGGCTAAGACTGCACAGGCTGACCCTTACTATGTCATAGATGAGGTGGAACCTAGGGGGGCTTTTCTTAGCTCTATACACCTCTGATTTGAGATCAGACAGTGGAATAACTAGCATATTACTGCTATGTGGGTATGCCTAAAGAGCTGCGAGCAACAAGACCCCCATCTTTGCAGGAACTCCATTGTGTTAATAGGTTGGAGGTTCGGTCCTTCAACACCCTCCTATCTGGATGTACCTATGTACCTGGGCTGTGACCGGCCCAAATTTATTAATTGCAATGGCCCAGATTCAGGTACGACATGCCCCTTTCTTACGGAGGCGCAGTGTACCGTTTTAACACTGCGCCTCCGTAAATTTCCTGCGCTACGCTTGATTCACGGAGCAGTAGCTCCGTAAATTGCGTGTGCGCTCCGGAAAACTGCGTAAGGGCGCGTAATTTAAATGATCCCGTAGGGGGCGTGGATCATTTAAATTAGGCGCGTTCCCACGCCGAGCGTAGTGCGCATGCTCCGTCGGGAAACTTTCCCGACATGCATTGCGGTAAATGACATCGCAAGGACGTCATTTGCTTCAAAGTGAACGTGAATGGCGTCCAGCGCCATTCACGATTCACTTACGCAAACAACGTAATTTTTCAAAAACGCGACGCGGGAACGACGGGTATACGTAGCATTGGCTGCCCCTGCTAATAGCAGGGGCAGCCTTACTCAAAAACCGACGTATGCAAACGACGTAAACTGCGTACACAGGGCTCGCGTAGGGTTGTGAATCGGCGTTAGTATGCAATTTGCATACTATACGCTGACCACTACGGGAACGCCCCCTAGCGGCCATCGTAAGAATGCAGCCTACGATATGACTGGCATAAGAGCCTTATGCTAGTCATATCTTAAGCTGCCGTCGGCGTAACGAGGTTCCTGAATCAGGAGCATTCGAAACGCCGGCGCAAGTAAGCAATTGCGCTGCATAACTATGGTTACGCAGACGCAATTGCTTCTTGAATCTGGGCCAATATCTGGCAAGCTATGTGGATATTTACCAGTCAGCAATTAACAGCCTTCAGCTCCGCCTATAGATGTTTAGATAGTTCCTAATACCCACTGTGTCAAGATTAGGGCTGTGTCCGTCCATGACCTCAGAGAAAAAGATTTTACGGTGAGTATAAAATCCTATTTTTTAGTTGTTTGACGTGTAATAAGAAACAACTTTTTTAAGTCTCAGTCTCTGTGAAGAGCTGACAATGACCGAGGGAACATGGAAAGAACAGGGAAGGGTCTGTGTAGAAATTAACTAACAACCACTAAACATGAGGGGATAACAGAGGGAGATACCAAATGAAATAAGTAAACAAGTTAAAACCTTAAGGACCGGCTCACGCCGATATACGTTGGCAAAATGGCATGGCTGAGCACATGGACGTACAGGTACGTTGCCCTTTAAGTGCCCAGCCGTTGGGGCGTGCGGCAGCACGCTCGCGACTCGGTCCGAAGCTCCGTGACCGTGCCCGCGGGTCACAGGAGCTGAAGAACGGGGAGAGGTGAGTGTAAACAAACCTTCCCCGTTCTTCTCTGTGGCTTGTCACTGATCGTCTGTTCCCTGTCATAGGGAACGACGATCAGTGACGTCACACATCCAGCCAAGCTCCCTACAGTAAGAAACACACAATAGGACACACTTAACCCCTTTAGCGCCCCTAGTGTTTAACCCCTTCACTGCCATTGTCATTTTCACAGTAATCAGTGCATTTTTATAGCACTTTTCGCTGTGAAAATGACAAATTGTCACAAAAATGTGTCAAAAGTGTCCGATGTGTCCGCCATAATGTCGCAGTCACGAAAAAAATCGCTGATCGCCGCCATTACTAGTAAAGAAATAATTATTAATAAAAATGCCATAAAACTATCCCCTATTTGTAAACGCTATAACTTTTGCGCAAACCAATCAATAAATGCTTATTGCGATTTTTTTACCAAAAATATGTAGAAGAATACGTATCGGCCTAAACTGAGGAAATTTTTTTTAATTTATATATTTTTTGGGGATATTTATTATAGCAAAAAGTAAAAAATATTGAATTTTTTTTTTAAATTGTCCCTCTATTTTTGTTTATAGCACAACAAATAAAAACCGCAGAGGTGATCAAATACCACCAAAAGAAAGCTCTATTTGTGGAAAAAAAAGGACGCCGATTTTGTTTGGGAGCCACATCGCACAATTGTTAAAGTTAATTGTTAAAGTTAAAGCGACGCAGTGCGGAATCACAAAAAGGTGCCATGTCCTTAACCTGCATAATGGTCCGGGTCTTAAGCGGTTAAAGTTGCCCTAAACCACCAGTAGACAGGGCTGTCTTAATGAGAGGGCACACCTGGGCACTGCCCAGGGGCCCCAGCTGCATGGGGGGCCCCTGCGCTTTCCCCAAAGCAGCTGGTACTTGAGCCCATGCTCCCCTGAAATTGGGGGCCCCATGATGGCACTGAGAGTGATAGATGCAAAGGGGAGGCAGTCTGCCTCCTACCTACTTAATGTTTGTTTACCTGCACTGTCATCATTGTAGGGGCCCCAGAGCATTACTTTGCCCAAGTGCCCATGATGCTATTAAGGCGGCCCTGCCAGTAGATGTCAGAATACTAACCTGATACAGTTCTATTCAACCATAGAAGAATGCCATATAGGTGAGACAGAATAGGTGGAAATTTTGGAGCTCGTCTTTGACCACCCTCATCTGGAGCTGGCGGTAACTAGAACCCTGTACTTCTCCAGGAAAATTACAGCACAATATTGGTTCTTTCTCCAACCATCTACAACACGTCTTTGGATTGATGAGGTGAATTCCATCCTATAATTAGAAAGCTTGACCTATACCCTGATGCCGCGTACACACGATCATTTTTCGGCATGAAAAAAACGTTGTTTTTAAAAACTGTAATTTTAAATGATCGTGTGTGGGCTTCACATCATTTTTCAGGTTCTAAAAAACGACAAAAAAAAATGTCAAACTTGCTGCATATTTTAACATAATTTTAAACAATGTCGTTTTTCGGGTTGTAAAAAATGATCGTGTGTGGGCTAAAACGATGTTAAAAACCAGCGCATGCTCATAAGCAAGTTATGAGACGGGAGCGCTCGTTCTGATAAAACTACCGTTCATAATGGAGTAAGCACATTCATCACGCTGTAACAGACAAAAAAGCGCAAACCGTCTTTTACTAACACGGAATCAGCTAAAGCAGCCCAAAGGCGAATGGAACTTCCCCTTTATAGTGCCGTTGTACGTGTTGTACGTCACCGCGCTTTGCTAGATCAATTTTTAAAAACGATGGTGTGTGGACAACATCGTTTTTAATGATGATGTTGCTGAAAAATGATTGTGTGTACGCGGCATGAGAGGTAGCTTTTAAAACTTGGAGGAGATCTGATGTGGATGGCTTGATGGCACTGTTTATGACTCCTTGGAGATTCTAGTTTCCATGAGAGCTTCACTGTTATTTACCACTTACAACTGCCACACATGTTTTGTACAATAATGAGACTACAGACCAAAATTCTTCCAACCGTAAATCCAAACTTTATTGCAAATATCTGTCATTTACTATTATAACACTTTTATCATGTAGCGCCTGGTTACTTCAAAGTACCGGTGCTATTTAAATTTAGAGGGAGATCAGAGTGTAGTTAAACTCTGATCTGATTAAAATGTTCAAATTGGGTCTCTGTCTCAGCTTGCCTGTGCCGTGGGCTCATTCTGTTGTGCTGGGGGTGTTATTCCCACCCCAGTGCAGTAGATGGCAGCAGTGGAGTCAAGATTTGGGTGCTCTTCCCCACAACCAATCAGGAGGGTTGAGCCTTGCTGTGCATGCTGGGGGAGGGTATTTATGGGACAGACGCCATTGGTTCTGGGTCTTCTTTGTCCAGTGTGGCACCCACCTTTAGGGTGACCACATCATGGCGCCCTGGCTTTATGGCCTACCTGGCTGGGGCATGCGTGCAACATGGTGTTTCTGGTTCCGAGACCATGTTGGTCCGGAACATTTGAACAGCGGCGGGGACCCAGTGATCGTCTGGGTTTCCACTTTTGAATATCCCAAGCGGTATAGCTGTTTGGTGGGGAGTCCATCTGAGTTGAGCCAATAAGAGGCTGGCAATCCAATAGGGTCTCGACAATACAATACCGGGGATCAAGGTAGCTGGACACTGAAGGATTTATCACCTGTCAGTCAGTACCTGGGCGACGTTAAGAAGGAGATCCAGGCGTAATTCTTCCAAGGAGGATTGCCTCCGTAACTGCAATCAGAGAGGGCCTGTGGCAGAGGTGTCTCCCTGAAGTTCATTCCAGGAGGGTCTGTGGCAGAGACTTTTCCTCAAAGGTTCGAGCGATACTCTGGCTGCCGGCTCAGTGAGAGAGGCCTGTCCAGGTACGCTATTCCCACTCAAGCAGGAGTGGCACAGAGAAGTGTTATACGCAGTGGCGGCTGGTGCTCAAAATTTTTGGGGGGACGCAAACGAAAAAAAAAAATTGCAGCCTCACTGTGCCTATCAAATGCAGCCACTGTGCCATCAATTGTCACCACTGTGGCATGCCATCAAACGCAGCCACTGTGCCATCAATTGTCACCACTGTGCCATGCCATCAAATGCAGTCACTGTGCCATGCCATCAAATGCAGCCACTATGCCATCAATTGTCTCCACTGTGCCATGCCATCAAACGCAGCCACTGTGCCATCAATTGTCACCACTGTGCCATGCCATCAAATGCAGCCACTGTGCCATCAATTGTCACCACTGTGCCATGCCATCAAACGTAGCCATTGTGCCCTCAATTGTCACCACTGTGCCATGCCATCAAACGCAGCCACTGTGCCCTCAATTGTCACCACTGTGCCATGCCATCAAACGCAGCCACTGTGCCATCAATTGTCACCACTGTGCCATGCCACCACTGTGCCCTTAAATTGTCGCCACTGTGCCCATTGTTGTCACTGTGCATGTCACTGTGCCCTTTAATTGTTGCCACTGTGCCCATTGTCACCACTGTGCCCATTGATTCCACTGTGCATGTCACTGTGCCCTTTAATTGTTGCCACTGTGCCCATTGTCACCACTGTGCCCATTGTTGCCACTGTGCATGTCACTGTGCCCTTTAATTGTCACCACTGTGCCCTTTGTCACCACTGTACCCATTGATGCCACTGTGCCCTTTGTCGCCGCTGTGCCCTGTAAAATGCACTTACCTTTCTGCTTCCATGTCCCTCAATGTCTTCTTCCGCCCTCGATGACGCTTCAGCCAATCAGGTTACCGATAACCAGAATCAGCGAACCTGATTGGCTGAGAAGGACGTCAGTCTTATCCAAGGAACGCACCCCCCGTATGTCCCCTGGATAAGCTTCCGGGAGACGAGGGCTGTACTCGGAAAGCCTATCAGAGCCGCTCCCAACCCAGTGCAGTAGATGGCAGCAGTGGAGTCAAGGTTTGGGTGCTCTTCCCCCGCAGCCAATCAGGAGGGTTGAGCCTCGCTGTGCATGCTGGGGGAGGGTATTTATGGGACAGACGCCATTGGTTCTGGGTCTTCTTCGTCCAGTGTGGCACCCACCTTTAGAGGCTTGCAATCCAATATGGTCTCGGCAATCCACCGTGGATCAAGGTAGCCGGACACTGAAGGATTTATCACCTGTCATTGGGTACCTGGGCGACGTTAAGAAGGAGATCCAGGCATAATTCTTCCAAGGAGGATTGCCTCCGCATTTGCAATCAGAGAGGGCCTGTGGCAGAGGTGTCTCCCTGAAGTTCATTCCAGGAGGATCTGTGGCAGAGACTTTTCCTCAAAGGTTCGAGCGATACTCTGGCTCCCGGGTCAGTGAGAGAGGCCTGTCCAGGTACGCTATTCCCACTCAAGCAGGAGTGGCACAGAGAAGTGTTATACGCAGTGACGGCTGGTGCTCAAAAATTTTGGGGGGGGCGCAAACGAAAAAAAAAAAATTGCAGCCTCACTGTGCCTATCAAATGCAGCCACTGTGACATCAATTGTCACCACTGCGCCATGCCATCAAATGCAGTCACTGTGCCATGCCATCAAACGCAGCCACTATGCCATCAATTGTCTCCACTGTGCCATGCCATCAAACGCAGCCACTGTGCCATCAATTGTCACCACTGTGCCATGCCATCAAGCGCAGCCACTGTGCCATCAATTGTCACCACTGTGCCATGCCATCAAACACAGCCACTGAGCCATCAATTGTCACCACTGTGCCATGCCATCAAACGCAGCCACTGTGCCATCAATTGTCACCACTGTGCCATGCCATCAAACGCAGTCACTATGCCTTCAATTCGCACCACTGTGCCATGCCATCAAACGCAGCCACTGTGCCATGCCATCAAACACAGCCACTGTGCCATCAATTGTCACCACTGTACCATGCCTTCAATTCAAGCGTAGCCACTGTGCCCCTCAATTGTCGCCACTGTGCCAGTTGTCACCACTGTGCCCTTTAATTGTCGCCACTGTGCCCATTGTTGCCACTGTGCATGTCACTGTGCCTTTAATTGTTGCCACTGTGCCCATTGTCACCACTGTGCCCATTGATGCCACTGTGCATGTCACTGTGCCCTTTAATTGTTGCCACTGTGCCCATTGTCACCACTGTGCCCATTGTTGCCACTGTGCATGTCACTGTGCCCTTTAATTGTCACCACTGTACCCATTGATGCCACTGGGCCCTTTGTCGCCGCTGTGCCCTGTAAAATGCACTTACTTTTCTGCTTCCATGTCCCTCGATGTCTTCTCCCGCCCTCGATGACGCTTCAGACAATCAGGTTACCGATAACCAGAATCGGCGAACCTGATTGGCTGAGATGGCCATCAGTCTTATCCAAGGAACGTACCCCCCCCCGTACGTCGCCTGGATAAGCTTCCAGGAGACGAGGACTGTACTCGGAAGGCCTATTAGAGCCACTGGTGGGCGGTGCCCGGGCGCCCCCTATGGACGGGCCGCCACTGGTTATACGTGGGAGCAGGACTGTTTCCCTATCACTATGCCTGAATTTACTTTTCTCCTTCTTTCTTCAACTCTACTTTCCTCACCACAAGTTTTATTGTTTTTACCCGGCTGGGTAATAAAGAGCACAGCAAAAGACACTTGTTGCGGACATTCCTTTACTACTGCTATATGCACCATTCACCCCTAGGAATTCGGAAGAACCACAAGGTAAATGTGCCACCCAAAACAAACCAGCAGCTCCTCCGGGGGTAGTGCTACAATCACATAATTATATTTTATACTTCAATGTTGTATTTCAGGCTTATACTAGGAATCTTCACAAGATATGTCTGTAACAAGAAGATCACAGGTCACATATCACCGTATTCATTTACTGCAAAGGTTCTAGTTCCAAAACATTCATTTTACAAATGTCTCAAGCATTCGCTCAGCCTGCACAAACCTTCCCCATATTTTCTCTGATATGGTTATTTCCTATGCTCATCCACTCCATCTAGTGGCCAAAATACCGCAATCATAAAATAGGCCACATTCTGGCCACTAGATAGAGCTGAAGATCATAGGGAACAAAAATATGTAATTAGTGAAAATATAGGGACATTTTGTGCAGGCTGGTCGAATCTTTGTGACATTTGTCTAATGAATGTTATAAATAAAGTCACTTCATTATACTTGCTGTCCTTTTTTTTTTTCTGTTTTACCACTTCACCCCCGGCAGGTTTTACCTCCTTAATGACCAGGCCATTTTTTGCTATATGGCACTGCGTTACTTTAACTGACAATTGTGCGACATTGTCAGTGCCACAATCAGGGCGGTACAGCCCATACAAGGGTAAGGATAGATAGGGGCAGGTGGACTGAAGGGGAGCCACCCCTCCTTAACCACTTAACCCCCGGACCATATTGCTGGTCAAAGACCAGAGCACTTTTTGCGATTCGGGACTGCGCCGCTTTAACTGACAATTGCGCGGTCGTGCGACGTGGCTCCCAAACAAAATTGGCATCCTTTTTTTCCCACAAATAGAACTTTCTTTTGGTGGTATTTGATCACCTCTGCGTTTTTTATTTTTTGCGCTATAAACAAAAATAGAGCGACAATTTTGAAAAAAATGAATATTTTTTAATTTTTGCTATAATAAATATCCCCCAAAAATATATAAAAAACATTTTTTCTCCTCAGTTTAGGCCGATACGTATTCTTCTACATATTTTTCGTAAAAAAAAATCGCAATAAGTGTTTATTGATTGGTTTGCGCAAAAGTTATAGCGTTTACAAAATAGGGGGTATTTTTATGGCATTTTTATTAATATATTTTTTTTACTAGTAATGGCGGCGATCAGCGATTTTTTTCCGGTAATGCGACATTATGGCGGACACTTCGGACACTTTTGACACATTTTTGGGACCATTGGCATTTTTATAGCAATCAGTGCTATAAAAATGCATTGGATTACTATAAAAATGCCACTGGCAGTGAAGGGGTTAACACTAGGGGGCGTGGAAGGGGTTAAGTATGTTCCCTGGGTGTGTTCTTACTGTGGGGGGGGGTGGCCTCACTAGGGGAAACACTGATCCTCTGTTCATACATTGTATGAACAGAAGATCAGCATTTCCCCTGCTGACAGGACCGAGAGCTGTGTGTTTACACACACAGCTCCCGGTCCCCGCTCTGTAACGAGCAATCGCGGGTGCCCGGCGGCGATCGAGCCCGCCGGGCACACGCACGGGAGTCGGGGGCGCACGCACCCCTAGTGGCCGCTCGAAGAGCGGACGTATAGCTACGGGCTCTCGCCCAGGAGAGCCGACCTGCCGCCGTATAATGACGGTGGCTGGTCGGTCAGTAGTTAAAGGTACAGGAGCACACCAAATACCCTGCATATAGCACAATGGCTGCAAAGGTGTTGGTGCACTGCTGGACCAATATAAGCACCACACGTGAAACATAAACGTGTCCACCGCCCCCATCTATAGCTGGCAATCGCAGTAAGTGGCATTGGAAGGCTAAAGCAGATAACAACAAAACCTGGGGAATGCCCAGGGAAAAACCAAGCCTGCTTACCAACCAGCCTGCAGAACAACCAATTAACCTAACAGTATGCATTAAAAACAGGGGTTTTGTCCGCACGAATTTGCAAACGCATGTGTGAGCCACAGAGCCGCGCCAAGGCACCCTGTAATCTGTGGTCCTAACACTAAACATTGAGCGTCCCCACAGTGGACTATCTATCCATTAGAATGCATGTGCCTCCACTGGGGGGACGCTCATTATTTAGTGTTAGGACCACAGATTACGTCATTTATGATGAAACTGGTCAGGGCGGTGCTGGGTATCGACGTTACCACGCTCCCACGTGACCCCGGAAGCACGGGCGTTCGTACTTTTTAACTTTTTTGCCGGCTTTTTTTAACTTTTACTGTTTGCTGCTTTTTGCCTCACTGTAATGCCTTGTGAGCTGTAAATAAACAACCTGTATTTTAAAAGAGGTAACGCACATTGCTGCTCTTTATTTCATTAACCTCTATGGTCTGCGTATTTGTCCATTACGGAGAGAGCGACACTACAGGACCTCCATTGCTAACTTCAGAGGAGGAGACCCTGAGGAGCTCGGTGGTTTGGACATTCCAGTTCACCATTTAACCCTTGCAGAGGTTAATATCTGCACAAGCGCATATGACCTTGTCATCTGAGGTCCAACATATCTGGTAAGAGTCCCCCCTTATTATCTTGTGTGACACCTGAGGAAGAATTCAGTGTGGTGGTGGTGTACAGCAGTCTCACTTCCTATTCTTGCACTCTGCCATTCGTGTGGAATTGGACTATTTCTCTTTGAACATAGAAGATTTTGTCTTTTTACTTTGGTCACTCATTTTTTCTTCTTTTGGACACTTTTTGTTTGTTTTAAACACGGACACTCAATACAGTTCTCCAAACTTGTTTGAGATATAAGTCACATTTTTTCTCACCAATTTTTGATGCATTTATATACAGTATTTCACATTTATCTCTGCAGTTTTGCACCTATGTATGATAAATTTACCTATATTAACAGAGTAACTTGTTACTAGTGGTATATTATATTCTGTTTTAATTATAGGTATTCGCAATACTTTTATTCATACACTTAGGGCTAGATTCAGATAGATCTGCCTATCTTTAGACAGGCGTAGCGTATCTCACATACACTACGCCGCCGTAACTTAGAGCGGCAGGTCCTGTATTCAGAAAGAACTTGCGCTCTAAGTTACGGCGGCGTAGTGTAAATTCAAATTGTCCAGGCAGTGGGCGTGTTGTATTAAAATGAGCCTTGACCCCACGTGAACGTATCCCAGTGCGCATGCTCGAAATCACGTCGCAAATAGTCAATGCTTTCGACGTGAACGTAACTTATGCACAGCCCTATTCGCGTACGACTTACGCAAACCAAAGGTTGGTATGTACGTAGCTCATGGATCCAATACGTTTCCAGATGGGACACCCCCCCGTGTGCGGGACTCACCTCTCCAGTGAGGGACAAATTGGTCAATCACTAGAAACTGTGTTCCCATAGGGTCACGGTTATGACATTGTAAATAGTGACGGGGAACACTATGATTGGTCTTACCCAACTTGATGTTAGCTATGTGTTCGTTAACCAGAACTGTGAAAGTTCTAATAGTGCGCCCAATATATTGTTTCTTGCAAGGGCAAGTTAAAAGGTACACAACATATTGCATGGAGCACGTAGTGAAATGTTTCATCTGGTACACCCGTAAGGTGACCATAGACTGAAACATCTCGCTTTTTCGTCTGCCACTGGTGTTGTGTAAACACACATTACACCTACGGCAGGGAAAGAAAGCTTTACAATCTTGAAAAAAAGTGACCCTTTTGGGGGGGATCGATACAATTTTATATATTTCCGTAATCACTTTTATGTCATTATTTTGTTGGTTTTATTACAATAAAACCCTTATCATTTTGATCTGCACCATTTGGAGCATTGTTTTTCTTTCTCCTTGCATGATCTGCTGGACAAAGTTTTAAGCTTTACCATCATGCTTTCTTAATTCCTTCGGGGTTGCTTCCTCCCATCACGCAACTTCGGCTTGAAGTGGGGGTTCTTCCTTCCTCCTCCTTTGGGTCTAACCTTTTGATCCAGATTGATTCATACTCACTGAGAGGTTCCGGTGAAGGACTATCGAGTTACATCCAGGTCAAGCGTGTGGTTCTCATCACCCAGTCTCTGGACAAGTCGAGTTGATCTTCCCTGGGATAGTCCATGCTTTCACGATCTGCTGTCGCTGACAGGCAGATCCTCTGGATCCGGTAAGAGTATTTCATCTGCTTCACATAGTTGGGAGGAATGTCCTGTCCATGATGATCGATGTGGCCACATGTTTTTCATCGTTTTATATACTTATTGATGGAGATTCATTTGCACATTAATTATTTTTGAAGTTTTTTTCACTTCACATTCATTTGTATACAATTTATTTGTCCCATTAGTCATTCCATGTGACATTGAGTGTGTTTTATCATCACTAGCGCTACATATTTTTCTCTTATCACTTGTTCAATTTTTGTCACATTGTTGTGTAGCAGCTCATTATTCACTTTTTCCTTTTTTCACGTTTACCTTTGACACTTTTTATTGCTGCTATCTTTATTTGACCATCTTGATTGTCATGGATGTGTTTGACTATAGACTATTTAGGTCATTCAATGTTGATGGTGTATTTACCACCATTGGACCAAACACTGAAATTAGTGGTATGTTCATTAGATTAAAAAATCTGATGACTACATTGGTACATCTACAATGGGATATGGCCTTCTTGGAACAGTATATAAAAGAACATATGGTTCCAAGGGGCCTCCGTTGGGATGTATCTCCACAACAGGGAGACCCAGATATTGAGTCTTGGTTCCAATATTTCAATGAAGTGGGTACCAAATTGCTTGTCTTTTTGGTTGACAAAAAAAAACGTCTTAAACTTTCACTCATTGATAAGGAGATCAAGGATTTAAAAGAAAAATTGACCCCTTATAGACAGTCTGTATAGTAGACTTCTCTTTCAACAGGTTTGAAAAACCACCTGAAAAAAGAGGAGAAAGACCAAAGACTTAAAAAACAGTTGAACAAAAGTATAATAGGGATGTGACTGATTATAAATCCAACCTAGTTTTTAATTGGCAGAAGAAAATTCTTCAATCATCTGAAACTCAGAATTCAAAGAGAACACTTACCTTTGAACCTGTTGTTAAAGATGGCCTCACCCGGGCACCTATTGCTTCACAAACCCCTAAGGAGAGACCTTTAAAGCTTCCAGATCCCCAAAATAAACCTTCAACCTCGAAACCTTATCCCGTATACCCTCCCCCGAATAGAGGTAGAGGTTCCAGGAATAGAGGTAGAGGTTTCCAACGGGGACAGTCAGGTGACTCTCATTATTATGGGAGCCCTAAAAGACCTGCGTTTGATCATCATGATGGTCGGGGCGATTATTGATGCGATGGTCGTGAATACCAATATAGAACCCCTACTCAGGTTCATAACAGGTTTCCTCCCCCACAGGAGAATTATACGAGAGATGAGTATTATGAATCTCGTGGTTATCATGATAGGGATGATGATTTATTGTCCCAATCTCCATATAATTACAATTATAGTCACCCAGGGCCCTCTTACCATTCGGGTTTTCACAGGGCAATGCAAGATTACCTGGCAAGCCCAGCCGGAGAAGAGGTACCCGAGGGGGACGCAGGATCCAAGGCAAAAATAAAAAGAATTTAAGTGGTTCTGGTGTCTTTAATCTAAGCTTGGTTAGTTTAACGGATGAGGAGAAACTTGTTCTAGATAAAGGTTTGAAATACATCCCTCCCAGGAAATCGAACAAGTTCTCCACGTTTATTGACGTACAAAAATTCATCCACAAGCTGAGCATTCAGAGACACTTTCTATCCCCACCTTTTGGCACTGCCTCCACAGTTCCTAAACCACCAGATGTACATACAGGGCTTGCCAATCCCTATTTATTTAATCCTTCTGGAACCATGGCTCTGGCAATTAATGTTTTCCGCAGCCTGGTTCTACAGGATTTGGAAAAACTACCCAATAAAAAGATACACATGAATCCGAAAGTTAGGGGAGGTTTGAAAAAACGTTGCGAACAAAAATATTTGATCATTCGTTCAGCCGACAAGGGCGGTGCCATTGTCATGCTGGACAAGGTTGATTATATCAAGGAAATGGATAGAATTCTGGGGGACTCGGAAACATACACCCCTATCCATATAGGTCCCACCTTCCAATATAAGAAATCTCTTATTGAGTTGGTTGATGAGGGTTTTTCTTTGGGGATTTTGGATAAAAAGGAGCGGGATTTCTTGGTATATATTACCTTCCCAAGGTACATAAAGACCCAGTCGATCCCCCTTACCATCCTATAGTCAGCGAGATTGACTCGGTCACGGCTAGGATAGATAAATACGTGGATTTCCATCTTCAGCCCTTGGACAGACTGATGCCTTTCTACCTTAAAGATACTGGGGACACTGTTAGGTTACTTGAATCGGTCCCCTTTGAGGAGGGCATGATTCTGGCAACAGCTGATGTGGCTGCACTCTACACGTGCATTCCCCACGACTTGGGTTTCAGTGCAGTGGAGCATTATCTATCTCTCAGTACAACCCTATCCATCATACAGCGCAATTTTATTATGCAGCTCCTCAGGTTTGCAGCCAAACACAATTATTTTTGGTTTCAAAACACTTTTTATTTGCAGACTAAGGGGGTGGCTATGGGGGCTAAATTTGCCCCCAGTTTGGCCAACCTTTTTATGGCCAAATGGGAGGAGGATGTTGTCTATGCCCTTAGAAAGCCTGAATTGGTCCTTTGGGCTTGATAAATAGACGACATCCTCCTCCTATGGAAAGGCGACCATGAATCACTCAATGGGCTAGATTCAGAAAAGACTTACGACGGTGTATCTCCAGATACGCCGTCGTAAGTCCAAATGTGCGCCGTCGTATCTATGTGCGGTATTCAAAAACTGAGATACGCCTGAATTTTGCAAGATACGACCGACGTAAGTCTCCTTACACCATCGTATCTTGGGTGCATATTTACGCTGGCCGCTAGGGGAGCTTCCGTAGATTTACGTGTCGAATATGTAAATGAGCTAGATACGCCGATTCAGAAACGTACTTGCGCCCGTCGCATTCAGCTACGCCGTTTACGTAAGGCTTACGTCCGGCGTAAAGTTATCCCTGCTATTTGAGGCGCAGGTAATGCAAAGTATGGACGTCAGAACAAGCGTGCCTTTTTATGTCGTTTACGTAAGTCGTTCGTGAATGGGGCTGGGCATAAGTGATGTTCACGTCGTACGCATTGCGCCGTAGTTTTTTAGGGAGTTTATGCGACATGATTTCTGAGCATGCGTGCGCATGCGCCGTTCGTACGGCAATGCATTTACATGGGGTCACGATTCATTTTAATACAACACGCCCACTACCTGCCTACTTTGAATTAAGCGGGCTTACGCCTGCCCATTTACGTTACGCCGGCGCACATATGGGAGCAAGTGCTTTGTGAATACAGTACTTGCCTCTCAATGTTACGTCGGCGTAGCGCATATGAGATGCGATACGCCTAACTAAAGATGCGCCCGTCTCTCTGAATCTGGCCCAATGAGTTTATGTCTGTATTAAATACTAATGACAGGGGTATTCGACTGAGCCATGAGGCTAGTTCTACCTCCGTACATTTTTTGGATCTAGAGATCAAGGTAACTGACAATCACCTTGAGTTTACCACCTATTTCAAGCCTACAGACCGTAACGGGTACATCCCAGTTGATAGCTGCCATCTCCCACAGTGGTTGAAGTCCGTACCTCGTAGTCATTTTTTACGTTTAAGGCGAAACTGTACTAAAGTTGAAGACTTCACCTCTCAATCTGCCGTTTTTGAGAGACTGGTTTGTCGAGAAGGGTTATGAGGTTAGCGACCTTGATGTGGAAATCGGCCGAATCCTACAGATTGATCGAAGTTCACTTCTACAGGTGCGCCCTAAGAAGGCCAGAGACGAGAAGTTTAGATGGTCTTTTTTCACCACATACTCTATCCAATCTAGACAAATTAAAGAAATCCTCAAGAAGCATTAGGGTGTCCTTCAAAACGACAGTGGACTAGATTCACGTAGCTGCGCCCCTTTTTACGGCGGCGCAGCGTATCGTATTTACGCTGCGCCGCGGTAAGTTTAAGAGGCAAGTGCTGTATTCACAAAGCACTTGCCTCCTAACTTACGGCGGCGTAGCGTAAATGGGGCCGGCGTAAGCGCGCGCCATTCAAATGATGTTGAGGGGGGCGTATTTTATTCAAATTAGGTTGACCCCGCGTATTTTACGTTTTTTACGAACTGCGCATGCGCCGTTCGTGAAAAAATCCCAGTGCGCATGCTCAAAATTCCGACACAAATGGTCATTGCTTTCGACGTGAACGTAAATTACGTCCAGCCCTATTCGCGAACAACTTACGCAAACGACGTAAAAAATTCAAATTTCGAAGCGGAAACGACATCCATACTTAACATTGGCTGCGCCACGTAATACCAGGAGCAACGTTACGCCGAAAAAGCCTTACGCAAGCGACGTAAAAAACTACCGCCGGGTGCACGTACGTTCGTGAATCGACGTAACTAGGTAATTTGCATATTCTACGCCGAAACCAACGGAAGCGCCACCTAGCGGCCAGTGTGAGAATGCACCGTAAGGCCCCATACACACGAGAGGATCCATCCGCTGGAATTGATCCGCGGACCGGCTCCAGCGGATATATCCCCTGGTGTGTACGATCCAGCGGATCTGTTTCCGCGGATTTTTATCCCCTGGGATGGATTTCCAGCGGATAAAAATTTGAAGACATGCTTTCAAATCTATCCGCTTGAATCCATCCCAACGGATTGATCCGCTGGTCTGTACAGACTCACCGGATCAATCCGTCCGAATCAATCCCCCGCATGCGTCGTAATGATTCGACGCCTGCGTGGAATTCCTTATATGACAGCGTCGCGCACGTCGCCGCATCATCATCGCGGCGACGCCGCGACACGTCATCGCGATGGGATTTCGGCGCGGATTTCGATCCGATGGTGAGTACACTCCATCGGATCAAAATCCTCGAGAGGATTTATCCGCGGAAACGGTCCGGTGGACCGTATCCGCGGATAAATCCTCTCGTGTGTATGGGGCCTAAGATACGACGGCGTAATATAATTACGCCAGCCGGATCTTAGGCTAATGTCGGCGTATCTAGCTTTCTGAATACAGAAAGTAGATACGCCGGCGCAGCTTTGAATTTACGCGGCGTATCTATGGATACGCCGGCGTAATTCTTTGCTGAATCTAGCCCAGTCTTGGGACCTGCTTTACCCCGAAAGAGCTGGTGTTATCTTTAGGGGCGCTAGGTCTATTCTATTTTTCAAGATTGTAAAGCTTTCTTTCCCTGCTGTAGGTGTAATGTGAGTTTACACAACACCTGTGGCAGACGAAAAAGCGAGACGTTTCAGTCTATGGTCAACTTTCGGGTGTACCAGATGAAACATTTCACTACGTGCTCCACGCAATATGTTGTGTACCTTCTAACTTGCCCTTGCAAGAAACAATATATTGGGCGCACTATTAGAACTTTCACAGTTCGGGTTAATGAACACATAGCTAACATCAAGTTGGGTAAGACCAATCATAGTGTTCCCCCATCACTATTTACAATGTCATAACCGTGACCCTATGGGAACACAGTTTCTAGTGATTGACCAATTTGTCCCTCACTGGAGAGGTGAGTCCCGCATACGGGGGGGTGTCCCGTCTGGAAACGTATTGGATCCATGAGCTACGTACATACCAACCTTTTGGTGTGAACGTAGAATGGGACATCAACTCTTTTATTAATCGGGCCTAACTACCAATATGGTGGTCTATGTGTCCCTATATTTGTCGCCTTTTTTGGGGAATTCTAGCCATCCCCGTGGATTCATGTGTATCTTTATTTATCCTTTATTTATTTCTGATCCCATTATTTTAGGTTGACTATACTTGCTTTAATGTTTTTGGCAGGTCTGTGTGGGAAGTTTCCCCTTTTTACAGATTTATAGCCATGCATTTTAGATTTGATTGGATTGGTGCAGTGCCTTCTTTTACCCGTAAGATAGCGATATCCTAGTTCATATGGGTATGTGTAGCGCCTTGTCTTTCCCTCAAGATGGCACTGCTCTGCTCTAATATGGATAACATGTGATTTAGCTCCTGCTATGATCACGTTCTCCATGCGACATGGCCTTCCGCTCACCGCTGCCCATTGTGCGACGTTTCTGACGTGAATGCGTTGTGACGTCGCACCTGGGCTGTGTTGTTGTTTGTGCGTGGCTAGGTGCGCTGCGTTCCATCGCCGTGCTCCATGTGACTATAGCGACGTTTTACGTTGTGACGTCACATGTATGGCACGGCGTGGCTTAGATGTGTGTTTCTGCACTGTACACTGGCCGATTGTTATCCTTGTTTGCGGGAACTCGGCACAGGTGTTAGTGTGGTAGGCCAGGTCCGCTGACAGCTGGAATGTGGGGTGGATAGTGTGTGCGCTTATGGGAGAGTGCTTTACGATGTTGCCCCCCTCACCACATTGGTTTGATTGATAGGACTGCAACACAGGTTCTTATTGATCACGTTGGTTGGAGGAATCTGACCAATGTTGCAGGATGGGTGGACATGTGGGTGTTTACCACAATGTGCCTTAACCCCTCCTCCGTTCTTTTGGCTGTCTTTTTAACCTCTATAATTGGTTATATGGAGATTACTACCGGGTCATAGACTAGTGATTTTGGATGTGCTTTACACATATTGTAATGTGATTGGTCTGTGCTTGGAGGTTGCGAGTCTTATGCCCCGTACACACCATCACTTTATGTGATGAAAAAAAACGACGTTTTTAAAAACGTCACTTTAATTGACAGTGTGTGGGGGAAAACGTTGTTTTATGTCTTGTAAAAAATGACCAAAAAAAATTGAAGCATGCTTCAATTTTATGTGTCGTTTTTCAAAACGTCGTTTTTTACTTCACAGAAATTGACCGTGTGTAGCAAAAAACGTCGATTAAAAATACGTTTTTACACCCGCGCATGCCCAGAAGCTAGTTATGAAGCGAGCTTCAATGGAAAAAGTGGTGAGAACGTAACCTCGCTTTGCTAGAACATTGTGAGAAAAACAATGGTGTGTAGGCAACTTCATCTTTGAAAATTGAAGTTTCAAAAACGTCATTTTTTACTTCACATAAAGTGATGGTGTGTATGGGGCATTATGCCGCGTACACACGATCATTTTTCGGCATGAAAAAAAACTACCTTTTTCGGCATGTAGAAAAAACGATGTTTTTCCAACTTCATCATTAAAACGACGTTGCCCACACACCATCGTTTTAAAAAAATGCTCTAGCAAAGTGTGGTGACGTACAACACGTACGACGGCACTATAAAGGGGAAGTTCCATGCGGATGACGCCACCCTTGGGGCTGATTCCGTGTTAGTAAAAGACGATTCGCTCTTTTCTGTCTGTTACAGCGTGATGAATGTGCTTACTCCATTATGAACGGTAGTTTTACCAGAACGAGCGCTCCTGTCTCATAACTTGCTTCCCAGCATGCGCAGGTTTTTAACGTCGTTTTAGCCCACACACGATAATTTTTTACAACCCGAAAAACGACATAGTTTAAAACATTGTTAAAAAATGCAGCACGCTCGAAATAATTTTTTGTCCTTTTCCAGAACCTGAAAAATTATGTGAAGCCCACACACGATCATTTTAAATGACATTTTTTTAAAACAATGTTTTTTTCATGCCGAAAAATGATTGTGTGTACGCGGCATTACACGTCAACACGTTGACTCTCCTCCAATCACAGACAGATACTCTCCAACTTGCCTGATTGGTTTGTTCCCCAGTCTAATTAGGAGTATTTTATTATATATGTATGGCAATATGGGGGAGCAGGTAGATGCCGCAGTTGAAGTCCCTTAGGATGAAACGCGTAGGGCTTGGTACGCCTACTCCCCATATTGCTTTTATTCTCTTTTTTATATATTTCCATGATCACTTTTATGTCAATATTTTGTTGGTTTTATTACAATAAAACCCTTATCATTTTTATCTGCACCATTTGGAGCATTGTTTTTCTTTCTCCTTGCATGATCTGCTGGACAAAGTTTTAAGCTTCACCATTGTGCTTTCTTTATCCCTTCGGGGTTGCTTCCTCCCATCACGCAACATCGTCTTGAAGTGGGGGTTCTTCCTCCCTCCTCCTTTGGGTCTACCCTTTTGATCCAGATTGATTCATACTCACTGAGAGGTTCCGGTAAAGGACTATCGAGTTACATCCAGGTCAAGCGTGTGGTTCTCATCACCCAGTCTCCGGACACGTCGAGTTGATCCTCCCTGGGATAGTCCATGCTTTCACGATCTTCTGTCGCTGACAGGTAGATCCTCTGGATCCGGTAAGAGTATTTCATCTGCTTCACATAGTTGGGAGGAATGTCCTGTCCATGATGATCGACGTGGCTACATGTTTTTCAGCGTTTTATATACTTATTGATGGACATTCATTTGCACATAAATTCTTGTTGTTTTTTTCACTTCACATTAATTTGTATACAATTTATTCATCGGTAGCTAGATTCACGTAGACCTGCCTAACGTTAGGCAGGCGTAGCGTATCTCATATACGCTACACCGCCGTAAGTTAGAGAGGCAAGTGCTGTATTTACAAAGCACTTGCATCCTAAGTTACGGCGGCGTAGCGTAAATGTGCCGGTGTAAGCACGCCTAATTCAAATTGTGAAGAGGTGGGCGTGTTTTATGCTAATGAATCGTGACCCGACGTGATTGACGTTTTGAACGAACGGCGCATGCGCCGTCCGTGGACATATCCCAGTGCGCATGCTCCAAATTACGCCGCAAAGACTCATTGGTTTCGACGTGAACGTAAATTACGCCCAGCCCCATTCACGAACGACTTACGCAAACGACGTAAAAATTTTAAAATTCAACGCGGTTCCGACGTCCATACTTAATATTAGCTGCGCCATCTTTTTGGTGGTTTATCTTTACGCCTGAAAACGCCTTACGTAAACGGCGTATCTTTACTGCAACGGGCAAGCATACGTTCGTGAATAGGCGTATCTCGCTGATTTTACGCATTCTAGGCGTAAATCAGCGTACACGCCCCTAGCGGCCAGCGTAAACAAACAGCTAAGATACGACGGTGCCGGTGGTCATATCTTAGCTACATTTAAGCGTATCTCTATTTGAGAATATGCTTAAATATACGACGGCGCAGATTCGGAGTTACGACGGCGTATCTACTGATACGCCGTCGTAACTCTACGTGAATCTGGCTACAAGGCCATAACCTTCTGCCTAAGATTAACTTGACCTCACATTACTGCTAGCCAATGCAAAAAGTACAGCCCATTGCCTGATTTCTTCACGTTACCCTTCCTCCTCCCTAATGCCAACTGCCTGAAAAAATAATGCCTTGCTTCACCACCTTTGTCTTACTCAGCAACCAGGCCTGCTGTCTACAGGAACCAAACAGTAGATACATTCCTATGTTTTTAGAAAACACGAATGACCACCAAAGTGGTTACAAGATGGTTACATATGGGCTAAATTGTGATATAAAATGCGTCAAAAATCACAATATTAAAATCCACAAATTAAATAGATAAATATTACTAAATTACCAAATCTACACTGTACTTTCGTATGTTTGTGATTATAGCCAAACATTACAATTGCTTGTATACAGTTCTTAACCCAAATGCCGCGTACACACCATCACTTTATGTGATGAAAAAAAACGACACTTTCTGTGAAGTAAAAAATGACGTTTTTGAAACTTCAATTTTCAAAGACGAAGTTGCCTACACACCATCGTTTTCTCACAATGATCTTGCAAAGTGAGGTTACGTTCCACCACGTTTTACCATTGAAGCTTGCTTCATAAGTAGCTTCTGGGCATGCGTGGATGAAAAAACGTCTTAGAAAACGACGTTTTTTGCTACACACGGTCAATTTCTGTGAAGTAAAAAGTGCACTTTTGAAAAACGACACATAAAATTGAAGCATGCTTCAATTTTTTTTGGTCGTTTTTTACAAGACATAAAACGACGTTTTCCCCCACACACAGTCAATTAAAGTGACGTTTTTAAAAACGTCATTTTTTTTCATCACATAAAGTGATGGTGTGTACGCGGCATAACAGTTTCAGCCAGAGTATTCACACCTGGACACTCCTATCCTATCAAGTTTGCATATATTGCCACAATGATTTGATTTTAGCTGCATACTTGTATTTCTAAAATTCTGTTTGTGGAGTATATCAGTGCTATATGAATTTACAGGAGTAAACTAGTTTTAGATTTGATGTATATTTATTATTGAGATTTGTGTCCAGGACGCTTCAGAATAATTTGTTGATTATTTAATTTTATATATAATTTTTTGTGGTAATGCTCAGTGTCCTGTAAACTATTTAAACATTTTGTCAAGGACAGCAATGCTTTCACTGATTGTACTGCAGAGCTATGAATTAAATGCAGTTAATTTTTCCTTTCAGCATTGCTGCTCTAGTAATTGGGCATTCAGCAGTGCTGTGTTCCTTTCTGTCACTAGAGGGTACTACTGTTTTACAGTTCTGTTTTACATGGCTTAGGAAGCATTGTTATTCGTTCTAAAGTTTGCTTATCTTGTGTGTTTACTGCCTCAGTATTCCAATATTGATTATCGTTACAATGGCACCTGAATGTGGGTGGGATATATTGGGCAGCGAGCAAGTAAACATAATGTGCCTGAAAAAACCAATGGGCAAGCGTAAGCGTTAGGGGCTAAATTGTAATGGCTAGACGATAGAGTCAGAGCAGCTCAAAAACTGCAGCTCTTGTGGGATGTTCCTGGTATACAGTGATCAGGACCTACTAAAAGTGGACGAAGGAAGCAGAATAGGCAACAGGGTTATGGGCAGCCAAGGCTCTTTGATGCACGCGAGGAGCTACTGTAGCTCATTTGATGAAAAATTATAATTGATGCTGGTTTTGATAGAAAGGTGTCAGAACACACAATGCATCATGGTTTGTTGCGTATGGGGCTGCGAAGCTGCAGACCAGTTAAGGTGCCCATGTTGACCTATGTCCCCAGTAAAAAGCACCTACAATGGGCACGTGAGCATCAAAACTGGCCCAGGGAGCAATGGAAGAAGGTGGCTTGGTCTGATGAATCATGATTTCATTTACTGTGTGGAGGACCAGGTGTGAGTGTGTAGCTTACCTGGGGAAGAGATGGCACCAGGATGCACTATGGCAGTGGTTCTCAACCTTTCTAGTGCCGTGACCCCTTGATAAAATTTCCCAAGTTGTGGGGACCCCTAACAGTAAAATTATTTTCGTAGCGTGGGTTGTCGGCACCCAAGGCAAGACAAGTAATTTGCGCCCCTAACTCACGGACACTTAGCGCTCCCCGAGTCCCTTTCAATCATACAGTATTAAAAACCCTTTTGGTACATTTTAGGATGTTCACCTTTTTATCTTTCACTATTTCTTGTTTCTTGTTTCTTTCCATATCCCTCTCTCTAGCCGTCTTTCTTGTTCTTTTTTTTTTTCTTTCTCTGCTCCTCCCCCTCTTTTCCTCTCCATTCCATGTATTCTATTTTTATTCCTTCTCTTAATCCTTGGTAGGGGGAGTGGGCGGGGGAATGGGATGAATGGCAGTGCTGGGGGTGGGGGGTGGGATCAGTGGCAGTGCTGGTGGGGGGGAGGGATCAGTGGCAGTGCTGATGAGGGGGTGGGATCAGTGGCAGTACTGGTGGGATCAGTGGCAGTGCTGGTGGGAGGGGGGGGGGATCAGTGGTAGTGCTGGTGGAGGGTAGGATCAGTGGCAATGCTGGGGGGAGTTCTGATGAGCAAACTCGGGTGCTCTTGATCAAAGTCATCGGCTGACCTGAGAACTGTAGTGGGGACTTTTAATGGCAACTATAATCACAGGTAGTGTTACTCACTGTGTCTCCGATTTCACTGTGTCTCACAATTTGTGGTGTCTCTCGTAGCAGTTACACCTATGCCAAAATCAGGAGATAGGGTCTCCTCCAGCCCCTCCCACTTCACATTCGTCACCAGTCAGATGACCTCTAGTCTCTGCCCCCCCCCCCCCAGCCATGCCGTGAACAGAATGGGCAGCTGCGAAGAGGCCTAGTGGGCGGCCACGGGCTCATGGGACAGCCCTGCTGGGCGGCCACGAAAAGGCTGGAAAAGCAGCGTAGGCTTCAGGAACAGCCCAGGATTCGGTGACCCCTGGAAAATCATCATTCGACCCCCGAGGGGGTCCCGACCCTTAGGTTGAGAACCACTGCACTATGGAGTGAAGGCAAGCTGGCCATTCATAATGATGTTTCCCATGTATCTAAACATTGTACCGAGTACCCCTTCATGAAAACAGTATTCCTTGATACCAGCGACCTGTTTCAGCAGAATAATTTACTCTGGCACACTGCAAAAAAGGTTCAAGAATGGTTTGAGGAGCACAATAACAAGTTTGAAGTGTTGACATGCCCTCCAAATTGTCCAGATCTCAATCCTGTCGAACATATTTGCGATGTTCAGAAAAAAAAAGTCCAATCCATGGCAGCCCACCTCACAAAACTTACAGAAGTTAAATAATCTGCTATTGATGTCTTGGTGCCAGATACCATAACATACTTTCAGAGCTCTAGTGGAATTCATGGTGAAGTCCACCTGATCAATACCGGCATCCTATTTATCAGCTCCTCTGTCAAGATGGCCACCTAAGATCTCACAGGATTTTAGTGTCCAATTGGACAACTGTCTTCCCAGAGATAGCCACTGGAGATGCTAAAGTCTTATGTTTTTTCTCTTTAAAAATAATCTCATTGACTAACTGATTTTGATTGACAGTAGCTGGAGCCAATGGCACCGCTGCTGTGTCTCAAACAATCGGGAGGGAGAGTCCCAGATGACCGAGACACTTGTGCACATCGCTGGATTGAGATGGGGCTCAGGTAAATATTAGGGATTGAGGGGGACTGCTGCAAACTGAAGGTTTTTTATCTTAATGCATAGAATGCATTAAGATAAAAAACCTTCTGCCTTTACAACCACTTTAACCACTTAGGCCTCGTACACACGACCGGATCTATCCGCTGGGATTGATCCGCGGATCAGTTCCAGCAGACAGATCCGGTCGTGTGTACGTCCGAGCGGACATTTCCCGGCGGATAAAAATCCAGCCGACGGATTCCCAGCGGATAAAAATTTCTCAGCATGCTAAGAAATCTATCCGCTGGAATCCAGTCCAGCGGACTGATCCAGTCGTCTGTACAGACTCACTGGATCAGTCCGTCCGCTCCCCTCCCTCGCATGCGTCGTAATGATTCGACGCATGCGTGGAAGTATTTACCTTCCAGCGCCGCGCAAGTCGCCGCGTCATCGGCGCGACACGTCACTGCGGATGTAATCCGCGCGGATTTCGATCTGATGGTGTGTACAGCCATCAAATCCAAATCCGCCAGAGGATTTATCCACTGGCGGATAAAAATGAAAATGTGCCATGTGCCCCATGTACCCTCATGTGCCTCATGTACCCTGATGTGCTGGGCTCTGTACATCAGGGTACCCTGTGCCCTGTACCCTGATGTGCCATGTGCCCTGTCCTGATATGCTGTGCCCCATGTTCCCTGATGTGCTCTGATGTGCCCCATGTTCCCTGATTGTGCCCTGATGTGCCCCATGTGCCCTGATGTGCCCCATGTGCCCTGATTGTGCCCTGGTGTGCTCGTATGTGCCCCATGTGCCCTGATATGCCCCATGTGCTCTGATTGTGCCCTGATGTGGCCCATGTACCCTGATGTGCCATGGGGCACATGAGAGCACATCAGGGCACAATCAGGGAACATGGGGCATACCAGGGAACATGGGGCACATGTGAGCACATCAGGGCACATGGGGCACAGCACATCAGGACAAGGCACATGGCACATCAGGGTACAGGACATGGCACATCAGGGCACAGCACATCAGGACAGGGCATATGGCACAACAGGGTACAGGGCACATGAAACAGCACATCAGGGTACAAAGCCCAGCACATCAGGGCACATGGCACATCAGGGTACAGGGCACATGAAACAGCACATCAGGGAACAAAGCCCAGCACATCAGGGTACATGGGGTACCCTGATGTGATGGGCTTTGTACCCTGATGTGCTGTTTCATGTGCCCTGTACCCTGATGTGCCATGTGCCCTGTCCTGATGTGCTGTGCCCTGATGTGCCATGTCCTGTACCCTGATGTGCCATGTGCCCTGTCCTGATGTGCTGTGCCCTGATGTGCTCTCATGTGCCCCATGTTCCCTGGTGTGCCCCATGTTCCCTGATTGTGCCCTGATATGCTCCCATGTGCCCTGATATGCCCCATGTGCCCTGATTGTGCCCCATGTACCCTGATGTGCCATGTGCCCCATGTACCCTGACGTGCCCCATGTACCCTGATGTGCTGGGCTTTGTACCCTGATGTGCTGTTTCATGTGCCCTGTACCCTGATGTGCCCTGTCCTGATGTACTGTGCCCTGATGTGCCATGTCCTACACTGTGCCATGTGCCCTGTCCTGATATGCCCTGCCCTGATGTGCCGTGCACCCTGATGTGTCCTGTTGTGCTGTACCCCTATGTGCTGTGCTCTGATGTGCCCTGTACCCTGATGTGCTGGGCTTTGTACCCTGATGTGCCCCATGTACCCTGATGTGCTGGGCTTTGTACCCTGATGGGCTGTTTCATGTGCCCTGTACCCTGATGTGCCCTGTCCTGATGTGCTGTGCCTTGATGTGCCATGTCCTACACTGTGCCATGTGCCCTGTCCTGATATGCCCTGCCCTAATGTGCCGTGCACCCTGATGTGGCCTGTTGTGCTGTACCCCTATGTGCTGTGCTCTGATGTGCCCTGTACCCTGATGTGCTGGGCTTTGTACCCTGATGTGCTGGGCTTTGTACCCTGATGTGCTGGGCTTTGTACCCTGATGTGCGCTGTGCACTCATGTGTGCTGTGCCCTGTGCCCTGATGTGCTGTACCCTGATGGTGAGTGGTCAGTGTGTAGTGTAGTGGTCAGTGTGCAGTGTAGTGGTCAGGGTTAATAATGCGTTCGCTGACACCAGTACTGTTTTTGAAGTTTTAAAGTTTGCATGCGGCCCCCCCATGGGATATGGAAACTTGTCTTGTGGCCCTCAGGTAATTTGAGTTTGAGACCCCTGCTGTAAACAGTCATTTCAGCAAAAAATGTTTTTTCCTTTAGTGATCCTTTAACACCCGCCCGCCGGTAACTGAGCAGGGACGTGGAGCTCTGTGTGTAAACACAGAGCTCCACGTCCTGTCAGGGAGAGGAGATCGATGCTGTGTCCCTTGTACATAGAGACACAGATCGGTCACCTCCCCCAGTCACCCCCCTCCCCCTACAGTTAGAACACTCGCTAGGCTACACATTTAACCCCTTCCCCGCCCCCTAGTGGTTAACCCCTTCCCTGCCTGTCACATTTTTTACAGTAATCAATGCATATTTATAGCACTGTTCACTGTATAAATGTGAATGGTCCCAAAAATGTGTCAAAAGTGTCTGATGTGTCCGCTATAATGTCGCAGTCCCGAAAAAAATCGCAGATCGCTGCCATTCTTAGTAAAAAAAAAATCATTATGTTCCCTATTTTGTAGGCAATATAACTTTTGCGCAAACCAGTCACTATACGGGTATTGCGTTTTTTTGTTTTTTTTTACCAAAAATATGTAGAAGAGTACATATCGGCCTAAACTGAGAAAAAAAAAATATAAAAAAAAAATGGGATATTTATTATAGCAAAAAGTAACAAATATGGGGCCGGATTCAGAAAGAGATACGACGGCGTATCTTCTGATACGCCGTCGTATCTCTGAGTCCGGCCGGTCGTATCTATGCGACTGATTCAGAGAATCAGTTACGCATAGATATCCCTAAAATCCGCCAGGTGTACCGTATTTTTCGCCTTATAAGACACACTTTTTGTTCCCCAAAACTTGGGGGGAAAAGTTGGTGCGTCTTATAAGGCGAATACACGATTTCGCCTTACCGATCCGCATTCCGCGGAGCGCACCGCCGCCGTGGCCTTAGGAAAGACCGTGGCTTTGGCCTAGCTCCGGAGCGGTCGGCCATCTTAGTACACCCGGCGCGCTGACGTCATCACTGCTCTGCTCGTGGATCTGTTTATCCCTAGCAGAGCGCGCGCCGCGATCTCGCCATGCATCTGCAACAACAGTGAGTTGTGGGGGCAATGTTGCTGGCTATAATTACTATGTGGGGGAAATGTTACTGGCTATAATTACTATGTGGGGGCAATGTTACTGGCTGCTATTACTAATGTGGGGGCAATGTTACTGGCTGCTATTACTAATGTGGGGGCAATGTTACTGGCTGCTATTACTAATGTGGGGGCAATGTTACTGGCTGTTATTACTATGTGGGGGCAATGTTACTGGCTGCTATTACTAATGTGGGGGCAATGTTACTGGCTGTTATTACTATGTGGGGGCAATGTTACTGGCTGCTATTACTAATGTGGGGGCAATGTTACTGGCTGTTATTACTATGTGGGGGCAATGTTACTGGCTGCTATTACTAATGTGGGGGCAATGTTACTGGCTATTATTACTATGTGGGGGCAATGTTACTGGCTATTACTAATGTGAGGGGAAATGTAATAGCTATTACTAATGTGGGGGTGGTGTGATGGTGATGACGAGTGGGGGGCAAATATTTTACTACAGTATTTGGTTCAGAATCTTTTTTTTCTATATTTTGCTCCTTTAAAATTGGGTGCGTCTTATATGGCGAAAAATACGGTAAGTGTCTTACACCGTCGGATCTTGGGCTGGAATTTCAGGCTGACCACTAGGTTGCGCTTCCGTAAATTAGGATTTACGCCGATTCAGAAACGAACGACCGCCCGGTGCTTTTTTTTTACGTCGTTTGCGTTCGGCTTTTTCCGGCGTATAGTTACCCCTGCTATATGAGGCGTAGCTAATGTTAAGTACGGCCGTCGTTCCCGCGCCGAGTTTTGAAATTTTACGTCGTTTGCGTAAGTCGTTCGTGAATACGGCTGGACGTAATTTACGTTCACGTCAAAAGCAATGACTTCCTTGCGGCGGAATTTCGAGCATGCGCACTGGGATATTTTACGGACGACGCATGCGCCGTTCAAATAAAATGTAAAAAACGCGGGGTCAACACAAATTTAGATAAAACATGCCCCATACATCCCCATTTGAATTACGCGGCCTTACGCCGCAACACATACGTTTACGCCGCCGTAACTAAGGGCGCAAGTTCTTTCTGAATAAAGAACTCGCGCCCAAAGTTAGAGCGGCGTAACGTATCGGAGACGCTCAGGTATCTGAATCCGGCCCATTGTGTTTTTTTTCAAAATGTACGCTTTTTTTTGTTTATAGCCTAAAAAATTAAAACCGCACAGGCAATCAAATACCACCAAAAGAAAGCTCTATTTGTGGGAAAAAAAGGATGTCAAATTTGTTTGGGAGCCACGTCGCACGACCGCGCAATTGTCAGTTAAAGCGACGCAGTGCTGGAAGCTAAAATCTCGTCTGAGCAGGAAGTGTATGTGCACAGTAGGCAAGGGGTTAAAGAGGAGCTCCAGTCATATTTGTGTTTTTTAAAAGTCAGCAGCTACAAAAACTGTAGCTGCTGACTTTTAATAAACAGACACTTGTCTATCCCAGGATCCTGTACTGTGCTCACTGAGCGTTTTTCTCCACCCATCTTCATTCCCTGGCACAGGCATATTAACTGTGGGCTCCCAGGTGTGACAGCTTGCAGTTTTACAGCCAGTTGGCAACTGCATATGTGAATGGACCCGCAGTTTTATAGGGCCTGTGAAGTGTCTCCCAGAAAACTGCGGGGAGGGAGAGGAGTAGAACATTCGCTTGGATTCGCCTGTCAAAACCAGGTACCCGCTACCCCCCAAAAAAAACAAAAACAAACAAACAAAAGTGCAGTGCCTTTTGGGCAAAGCTCTACTGTAAGATGAATGTGGCAATCCTTCAGAATCAGAATACTTTATTGTATGAGTGCGTATAATCTCTTGGCAGCATTAATAACACGTATGAAAAGGGACACATACTGTAAGGCAGGGGTGTCCAAACTTTTTTTAAAGAGGGCCAGATATGATGAAGTTTGAACCATTTTGCCTGACATTCTTTGAACCATTAAAATTCAGTCTAATTGTGTTCGTCCGAGCACTAATACACTGCCCAACAAGAATTATTTTTCCTTTGTGGCTGTGTGTGAGTAAAGAGATGAGCTCAGGCGTATTATTTGAATATACCGCATTTATTGGCGTATAACACGCACCTTCACTTTAAGAGCTAAATAAGGGTCAGTGCCCATCTGCAGAACCACCATTGCCATGAATGCAGCACCCCCATTGCCATGAATGCAGCACCCACCATTGCCAGCTATGCACCCCCCACCGTTGCCAGAAATGCACCCCTTCCACCATTGCCAGGAATGCACCCGCTCCGCCATTGCCAGGAATTCAGCACCCACCATTGCCAGGCATGCACCCCCCACAATTTCCAGGAATGCACCCCCACCATTGCTAGGAATGCAGCACCCACCATTGCCAGGAATGCACACACCATTGCCAGGAATGCAGCACCTATGCCAGAAATGCACTCACCATTGCCAGAAATGCACTCACCATTGTCATCAGTGCAGCCTGCTTGATGTCCATCCATCTGCAGCCTTGGAGGGGACAGGGTGGGACGAGTGCCAAAGCATACATACAGGAGAATGTCCTGTTTACACAGCGGCCTCTTTAACCGGTTAAGCCCCGGACCTTTAGGCAGCTAAATGCCCAGGCCAGGTTTTGCGATTCGGCACTGCGTCGCTTTAACAGACAATTGTGCGGTCGTGCGACGTGGCTCCCAAACAAAATTGACATGCTTTTTTCCTCACAAATAGAGCTTTCTTTTGGTGGTATTTGATCACCTATGCGGTTTTTATTTTTTGCGCTATAAACAAAAATAGAGCGACAATTTTGAAAAAAATGCAATATTTTTTACTTTTTGCTATAATAAATATCCCCCAAAAACATATATAAAACATTGTTTTCCCTCAGTTTAGGCAGATACGTATTCTTCTACCTATTTTTGGTAAAATAAATCGATTGTTTTTTGCGCAAAATTTATAGCGTTTACAAAATAGGGGATAGTTTTTATAAAAAAATTTTTTTTTACTACTAATGGCGGCGATCAGCGATTTGTTTTGTGACTGCGACATTATGGCGGACACTTCGGACAATTTTTACACATTTTGGGGACCATTGTCATTTTCACAGCAAAAAATGCATTTAAATTGCATTGTTTATTGTGAAAATGACAGTTGCAGTTTGGGAGTTAACCACAGGGGGCGCTGTAGGAGTTAGGGTTCACCTAGTGTGTGTTTACAACTGTAGGGGGGTGTGGCTGTAGGTCTGACATCATCGATCGAGTCTCCCTATAAAAGGGATGACTCGATCGATGCAGCCGCCACAGTGAAGCACGGGGAAGCCGTGTTTACATACAGCTCTCCCCGTTCTTCAGCTCCGGGGAGCGATCGCGAGGGGGCGGCTAGAAACGAATAGCCCTCGTCCCGGATCGCTCCCCGCGGGTTTCCGACCGCTGCATGTACCGGGGGGGTCCTGATCGGACCCCCGACCTGCGGAAAGGCGGGGACGTACATGTACGCCCATATGCCTATACGTGCCATTCTGTGGACGTATATGTACATGCGGCGGGCATTAACCGGTTAATAGAAAGTCCCGCCTCCTTTGATGGACAGAACGGTTATCCAATAGCAGCGCCGGAGACAGGACTTCCTATTACAGAGGCTGCCCATAAACAGGAAATATTCCTGTGTGTGTACGGCACTCGTCCCGCCTCCTCCCTGTCTCCTCCAAGGCAGCCAATATATATTTCTTTTGTGGCCCCGATGCTGGGAGATCATCGGGGGCCACAAAAGATATATATGTCCAAATAACCAGGTGGGCCGGACTTTGGACATGCCTGCTGTAAGGGATGCTTTAATAGCAAAAAAAAAACTGATGCTGGAAAGTTAAGCTACACAACAATTTCTTATATTTCTAGAGGATTTTGCTGGTGAAATATTTGTGTTTGAGTTCTTGGGTCTGCATCCCTGCTGTGGCCATTATAAGGGCACAATCTCTGCTGTATTCTTTACATTACAATGCAACAGAAGGTGCTGACACAGACAAAGATGGTCAGGAACACACAATACACAAAATTAGTCCGTTCAGTAATAATGGCAGAGGGATCTCATTGATCTCTAGCTAGCGTTGTCCCTTCCACAACAGTCAGCATTTGCCTACTGGGCACTTTCACACCCTTTCTGCCCAGGCCAATTTTCAGCTTTTAGTGCTGTTGCACTTTGAATGACAATTGCGCGGTCATGCAATACTATACCCATTTGACATTTTTATCTTTTTTTGGTGATCCTTTTATTTTTTGCTAAAAGAACAAAGACTGATCATTTTGAAAAAAAATAAATGTTTTCTTAATTTCTGTAAATAAGCAATTTTTCTCTTTTACTGATGTGCGCTGATGAGGCTGCACTGATGGGCACTGATATTCTGCACTGATGGGAACTCATGATGGGGCTGCCACTGATGGGGCTGCACCGATGGGCACTTATAGGTGGCAATGATAGGCATTATGTCCAAAAAAGCCATGGTAGTTGAAAATGTGATATAAACAATTCAATAACCATTACTCCAACGGTGAAGTAATTATTTTGCTAAAAAATATTAAAGTGTAGAAAGTCCACATGAGGAAAAATTGGGAAAAAAATCCTTATCAGCAAAAATGATCTTTAAAGTTTTGACACCAATATAGCAGTACCCCTGTGAGGGCTGCTAATAGACTCTGTACCCCACTGATTACCTCGACTCTGCAAATCCTCTATTACCTCTGACATCCTGGGTTCAGTCATCTTACCAACTGTAGTAGTAAATAGAGACTAACACAGTATTAAAGAAACAGTTAAAGTATGTTTACTGTATTAACCACTTAAGGACCGCCGCACAACGATATACGTCGACAGAATGGCATGGCTGGGCATAAAGGCATACAGGTAGGTCCCCTTTAAGATGCAAGCCGTGGGTCGCATGTGCGCCGCTGCCGGCACGCTCGTGACCCAGTCCGGAGCTCTGTGACCACGCCCACCTGATCGCCGCCGGTGTCCCTCGATCGGGTCGAAGACCTGAAGAACGGGGAGAGGTAAGTGTAAACAAACATCTCCATGTTCTTTCTAGTGACACTGTCAGTGATCGTCTGTTCCCTGTCATCGGAAAACAGTGATCAGTGACGTGTCACACCAAGCCACAACCCCTAACAGTTACAAGCACTCCCTAGGTCACACTTCACACCTTTAGGTATGGAGTCATGAGATGGGGCCCAAGTGCATATGCCGAGTCACCTGGAAGGGAAAAGAAAGGAGGATGTTAGTCGTGCATGTGCCCCTCGTGATGTCTGGATCATGGGGTTGGACAGTCATGCCTGACTCCCATGTCACTCACCAATCAGCCAGCTGTCCCTGTACACGTTCTGTTCAAATTCTGTGAGGATGTTGCTTTGATGGAAGGCTATCACCTGTACGTTAATGGAATGCCACTGCTTACGATTGCGGTATATGTGCTCTGTGGCACGGGGGGGCTGTAGTGCCACATGTGTGCAATCAATGGCCCCCACAGTGCGTGGGAATCCGGCAATTCTTACGAAATCCTGCATTGCCTTCTGCCGCAGATGCTCATGGGTGGGTTTGATGATGTGGTGGGACATGCGTGTGAGGATTGCGGGGACAACCTGGTGCACGCATCTGCTCATGGTGGATTGTGACATCCCAGCCACACCTCCACTTGTACGCTGAAAAGATCCACTGGCAAGGAAATGCAGTGTTGCCAGTACCTTGACCAGTGGCTGCACTGCATGTGAGCGTTGTGTCTTGCTGGTGATGTCATCATGCAGGGCTGTGGCTAATTCCAGGATGGCATCAGGGCTGAATCTGAAGATGCGATACACCTCCGATTCCCCCATGCCAAAGACGTTCATGTGTGTTCGGTATATCCTCTCCCGTGCCCTCCTCCGTGCCTGTAGACGCAGTAGTGCTATGACCATGGCTGCCCCTGGCATGTTGGCATACAGATGTGTTGTCCTGCAAGTGTGGTTGCTCAGCTCGTCCATAACGGTGCTGCTGTAGCTGCTCTCCAGCTGACCTGTGCACGTCTGTTGGTGAGTTACCCCTGCTTTATGAGGGGTAACTTTAGGCCGGACGTACAACTTACGCGCACCACGCGTAGCCTGCGCCGGGCGCACATGCGTCCGTGAATCGGCGTATCTCCCTCATTTGCATATCTGAATAGGAAATCAATGGGATCGGCAGATGCATCCAGCGTAAATATGCGCCCACGATACGCCGGCGTAGGAAAGTTACGTCGGTCGGAAGAAGCCTATTTTCAGGCGTATATCTTGTTCTGTGGGTACGGTGCATAGATACGACGGCGCACAATAAGACTTACGCGGCGTTTCTCGAGATACGTTGGCGTAAGTCGTACCCGAATCCCGGCCTTTGTCTCTGTATCATGGCTCTGGGTAATGGCGGTAATGGTGCCTGCCACGCCAAGCTGCAGGCCACTGGGATCTGAATTGATGGCGTCTCCGGATGGCCCGAAATACCCTCCGGTCCACTGAAAGGAAGAAACGATGCTGTCTGCAGAGATCCCTCTAGGTATAGCTATCTGACTCCCCGATATGTAGGCCGCAAATCATCAGCAACTCTCCGTCACAAAGACCTCCTACTGGCAGAGTCAAACGGCGTCCCGAGAGGCTGATATAGGCCACGCCAGCCCCTTTTATATCCTTCCTTTTCCAGCAATCCGTTCTGTTTATTGTAGTTCAGATCAGTCCTGCTGGCATAGTCACTACACATCCCATGATGCTTTGATCTAAACCCTAAATCACAAGGCAAGGGAAATTCACACAGAGTCCAGAAAACACTAGAGGGAGCCAATCCCATATTAATAACACAAAAAAATTCTCTGGGTTTTAGGCATAATAGCCAGCCCTGGCTACACAAACATAAATGGGAGCTCCTTAAGTGACACCCACCACCTCAGTTAACAGGGGACGCCTACCCAGATCATATCGACATTCTATTATTTGAAAGGATAACCAAGCTTTGGATGTGACCCTCGATGGGAAGCTGTACACATGCCCTCCTATGGTCTCAGACACCCATCACTTAGCTCCTGGCCAGCTGTATCATGTGCCACAGATCAGGGTATATAAGGGGAGAACACTCCAGTAGTGTAAAACAGTATACATTCTTTATTAAAATATATAGATTGCACTTACATGATTCATGTGTAAAAATCACCTTGTAAAATAATCTTTGCCGGCAAAGAAACAGAAACAGTCCATCCATGCTTCCGGGGTCAGTGGGGATGAAGTGATGTGAGCATGCGGCCTCGCCCGACATGTTTCGTTAAAACAAATGTCTTATATGGCACATGATATGGCTGGCCTGGAACTAAGTGACGGGTGTCTGAGACTATAGGAGCGCATATCTGTTTACACCTTCCCATTGAGGGTCACTACCAAAGCTTGGTTGACCTTTCTAGTAATAGAAGGTCCATATGATCCAGTAAGCGCCCCGGTTAACTGAGGTGGTGGGTGTCACTTAAGGAGCTCCCATTTGTGTTGGTGTCAGAACTTTAAAGATACGTTTTGCTGATGAGGATCTTTTTCACTATTTTTCTTAATGTGGACTTTCTAAACTTTAGTATTGTTTTTATTACATTAGATTAACGGTTATTGAAATATTTATATCACATTTTCAACTAGCGCAACTTTTTTGAACATAATGGATTTTTGAACTGTGGCTATATTACATGGTTTTAGGCATAATAGCCAGCCCTGGCTACACAAACATAAATGGGAGCTCCTTAAGTGACACCCACCACCTCAGTTAACAGGGGACGCCTACCCAGATCATATCGACATTCTATTATTTGAAAGGATAACCAAGCTTTGGATGTGACCCTCGATGGGAAGCTGTACACATGCCCTCCTATGGTCTCAGACACCCATCACTTAGCTCCTGGCCAGCTGTATCATGTGCCACAGATCAGGGTATATAAGGGGAGAACACTCCAGTAGTGTAAAACAGTATACATTCTTTATTAAAATATATAGATTGCACTTACATGATTCATGTGTAAAAATCACCTTGTAAAATAATCTTTGCCGGCAAAGAAACAGAAACAGTCCACCCATGCTTCCGGGGTCAGTGGGGATGAAGTGATGTCAGCATGCGGCCTCGCCCGACATGTTTCGTTAAAACAAATGTCTTATATGGCACATGATATGGCTGGCCTGGAACTAAGTGACGGGTGTCTGAGACTATAGGAGCGCATATCTGTTTACACCTTCCCATTGAGGGTCACTACCAAAGCTTGGTTGACCTTTCTAGTAATAGAAGGTCCATATGATCCAGTAAGCGCCCCGGTTAACTGAGGTGGTGGGTGTCACTTAAGGAGCTCCCATTTGTGTTGGTGTCAGAACTTTAAAGATACGTTTTGCTGATGAGGATCTTTTTCACTATTTTTCTTAATGTGGACTTTCTAAACTTTAGTATTGTTTTTATTACATTAGATTAACGGTTATTGAAATATTTATATCACATTTTCAACTAGCGCAACTTTTTTGAACATAATGGATTTTTGAACTGTGGCTATATTACATGGTTTAGCCGCTGCTATGACTTTTATATTGAAGTCACTACAGACAAATTTTACTGTGGCAATGATAGGCATCCCTGATAGGCACTGATTGGCATCACTGGTGGGCACTGTTGAGGCTGCACTGGTGGGCACTGTTGAGGCTGCTCTGGTGATTAGTGTAGATGTCCCCTGTGTGTATTGCCATTTATTGCTTATCCTCTCGAGCTGTCAGTGTGAGAAGAGGATTGCAGATAACTTGCAAATCCTGTGTACACTGTGATCAGATTTGGTTGGGCACAGCTTGTCACATGGCAAAGAGCTGCTGTGATTAGCTCTTTACCCCGGTTGTGAAGAGGTTAAAGACGAATCAGTAGGTCAATCAACTTATAACCAAAAGGGCCCCAAGCATTTGTATTCCTGAGTAATTGCATAACTGTGGTAAGGCATTAGCTTTGAAATTACTTTAGAGGTGGAACTAATGTACTTTATAAAGGAGCTGTGGAATTTGTTGTCAATAAATGTATTTACAACTCTTTTCATGGTTTAATGACGCATACTAAACAGTGGTAAATGAATGTAAGCAAAATACAGACTGTTGTAATCAGTAGCAGAACACTAATATTTACACGTCAAAGATTAAAGTGATAGTTTGCTAAAACTTTTTTTGTAGATTTCATAACATCCTGCCAGGATTCTACAGTTATACTTATGCTGGCCATACACTAGACGAAAAATCGTCCGAAAATCGCTCATGGAGACACTGCGTTCGTTTTTTGGCAAGTTCATGGGCACAAATCGTTAATCGTTTGTGACGTTTTTGTGGAAAAAAAACAAACGGCAAGTTTGGAAAAATTTTGATGGACGAACGATAAATCGTAAGGTTAATGCGTTATTCGTCCGAAAAAAAATGAATGCTTGCTACTGCGCATATTTGTAAACGCTATAACCCGGAAGGTAAATATTTGTATCAAAGAACGTTCACGTCAAAAGGTCATGATACACTTCACCAACTATATAACCTGCAATCTCTTCAAATGTGATATACCTTTATATATGTTTAAATAATTCACTACACAAAATATGCAATAGTAAAACTTTATTGCAAAATGTATTTTTTTTAACAAAAATAAAGAAATCCTGTTAAATATTTGTTTTCCTTTTTTCTTTTTTTTTGTATGTATACAACAGAACATATTATTTAACATTAATAAAAGGCATTTTTTTTTATTATTACACAAAAGAGCATCATTTTTTATACTGAACAAGAGAGCATATATCTTTTTTTATTACACAAAATAGCATAATATTTTTAATGAAACCAGAGAGCATAATTTTTTTGGATTATAAAGGAGAGCATATTTTTTTTTATTAAAGTGGAGGTTCCAAAAAAAAAAAAAATGTTGCTTAAAAATGTAGAGTACACCTAAAAAAGAAAAAAAAAAAAAAACATTTTTTTTACCCACCTTGAAATGCCTGTTGCTATGCGGTCCCGCATAATCTGCCTTCCTATCGACCGAGGATCCTGACGTCAGCTCCCTTGGCTCTCGTCGCTAATGCTCCTGGGAAATGTAGTCAAATGCTGCCGTGCGCCTCCCCTGTGAAACTCAATTGGTTGACGGTGCGGCACTGCAGGACAGGCGGCGCTTTACTATTCGTCGATCCAGAAATCCATGAAGTAATTGCTTGTCGGATTCATTATGCCCACAAGCAAAATGATATCCATCGGTACAACAAAATCTAAAGTGTTCTTTGCTGAGGATCTGCGGAACGGGAGGTCATTTAGACATAGTAAGTGATACAGCCGCACCGTGTAATGAACGATCGTACTTTAAAAAAAATGCAAAATGTAGTGGAAACCCCGAGCATAATTTTTTGGGTTTATTAAGTGTGTGAACATTTTTTATTTGAATAATAAACATTATGGGGTAGATTCACGTAGATTTTGGCCAGCGTGGCGTATCTCAGATACACTACGCCGCCGCAAGTTTGAGCCGCAGGTCCTGTATTCACAAAGAACTTGCGCTGAAACTCACGGCAGCGCAGTGTAACTGGGCCGGTGTAAGCCCGCCTAATTCAAAATATGCTGGTTGGGGGCGTGTTCTATGTAAAATACTAATGACCCCACGTATTTTACGTTTTTTTAACGAACGGCGCAATGTGCCGTCCGTGGACGTATCCCAGTGCGCATGCTCCAAATGACGTCGGCAAATCGTCATGCTTTCGACGTGAACGTAAATTACGGCCAGCCCCATTCACGGACGAGTTACGTAAAATTTGAAAAATTCAACGTGGTTCCATACTTAACATTGGCTGCGCCATGTTTTTGGTGGTTTATCTTTACGCCGGAAAAAGTCTAACGTAAACGGCGTATCTGTACTGCGACGGCCGGACGTACGTTCGTGAATTGGCGTATCTAGCTGATTTACATATTTCTAGGCGTAAATCAGCGTACACGCCCCTAGCGGCCAGCGTAAATATGCAGTTAAGATACGACGGAGTAGGAGACTTACGCCAGTCGTATCTTAGCAATATTTAAGCGTATTTTAGTTTGAGAATACGCTTAAATATACGACGGCGGGGATTCGGACTTACAACGGCGTATCTACTGATACGCCCGTCGTAAGTCTTAGTGAATCTACCCCTATGTATGTATCAAGCAATGTTTTAAAATTATCTCTCATGGTTTTCAAAGCTTAATTTTTTGGTTTAAAAAATATCAGTAGTTTTTGTGCCGCAGAATAAACATGGTTTGAGATTGTCCTTGAGGTTTGTGATGTCAGTCACCCATACTAAAGGTCAACAGATGGAAAAGTGACTGTGCTAGAACACAATATAAGTGAACTATAGTAAAAGTGATTGCCTGCTCAAATCTCAGGGACAGCTTTGCTCCAACCATGTTTTTCCATGCCAGGCCTGACTTTTAAATGTGCAAATTAGTCACGAACAATAACAAAGTGCTTGTTCTCAACATAAAAACTACTAGAACTTTTGTGCAAACTTCTGCAAACAATTAACTAAACCAAAAAACAAAACAAAAAACTGACATGGACCAAAAAGATACATCTTAAATATTAGTTAGTGTGTCAAGAACAACCAGGAATTGGTTCTGGACAGAGGTCAAGTGATCTTTGACTTTTTCTAATTCCGATGAGCATTTATCCAACTCTGAGGAGCACTTCAACAGATCAGATAACAATCTTTGGGCAGTGGCGGTATATAATTCCTGTTCCACAGTCAGATGATGAGCTGTTGAAGACAAAAAATAAATAAAAATCAGGGGAATGTGTTTCCAATTAAGTTCAAGTTACAGTGTATGTATACTGGCTTACCTGTGCTGCTTGTGATGGTTTCACAGGAATGATGTGCCTGGTCTGCTTCAACATCTGTAATACTTTGGCCTGGTTGAGCATCATCCTCATCAGGTCCTTTTTCGTGAACTGGAGATGTGTCGTCAACCATAATAATATTCAGTTCTGTTGTCACAGTGCTGTTCTTAAATGCCTTCTTGGGTTTTTCTGTGTTTTAAAGAAACCAAATAAAAAAAGCCAAGAATTAGTATGCATGCTAAAGAATCTAGTTTCCATACATGAAGACATTGCAGGCAGACTACATGGATTGCATACCTAGCTGAGAGAGCAAAAATGACATAAATTATTTTTACTTACCTTTTTGGATCAATTTGTGTATTTTATACAACTGTGCTTCCTCCCTATGTTTCAAGTCAGACCATCTCTTCCGTAGCTGGTGCTTTGTTCGGTCCACACCATACTTCTTCCCAAGCACATGGATAACCTTCTCCATGATGTCATCTTTTCTTCTATTAGGCCTAGGGTAGTTTTTGTGTCTCCCATCATAGTAATTTTTCTCCAAAATCTTCACCATAGTTTTCATTTCTTCCAGGGACATAGGTGTTGCCTTTTTTTTAAAACTTTGCAGCATAATTATTTTAGAAAGGGCATGCTCCTTCTCCTCAGACATCGTTCTGTTGGTTAAGATGGCGCCGAAAGAAGAAGGGCGGAGCTTGCAAACTCCCATATAGCACTGCGGTGCACTCTGGCCCGGCACACAGAACGTTGGCACATAAGATTATTCAGAGGAGAGGAACGCGCAAACACACAAACGATTACATGGACCAAAATTTCTACATTTCTGTACAATTGAAGGTAAGCAGACCAGTTCAATAGTTATATGGTAGTAAGATCTTAGTGTACAGCCATGGCCAAAAGTTTTGAGAATGACACAAATACAAATTTTCACAAAGTCTGCTGCCTCAGTTTTTGAGATGGGAATTGCAATTAATTGCAAAGTTCCTCTTTGCCATGAAAATTAACTTAATCCCATAAAAAAAAAATTCCACTGCATTTGTGAAGAAGGCTTCAGGGTGCCCAAGTAAGTCCAGCAAGCGCCAGGACCGTCTCCTAAAGAGGATTCAGCTGCGGGATCGGAGTGCCACCAGTGCAGAGCTTGCTCAGGAATGGCAGCAGGCAGGTGTGAGCGCATCTGCATGCACAGTGAGGCGAAGACTTTTGGAAGATGGCCTGGTGTCAAGAAGGGCAGCAAAGAAGCCACTTCTCTCCAAAAAAAAACATCAGGGACAGATTGATCTTCTGCAGAAAATATGGTGAATGGACTGCTGAGGACTGCGCTACCATCAGTCCTGTGTCATGCCAACAGTAAAGCATCCTGAGACCATTCATGTGTGGGGTTGCTTCTCATCCAAGGGAGTGGGCTCACTCACAATTTTGCCCAAAAACACAGCCATGAATAAAGAATGTTACCAAAACACCCTCCAACAGCAACTTCTTCCAACAATCCAACAACAGTTTGGTGAAGAACAATGCATTTTCCAGCACGATGGAGCACCGTGCCATAAGGCAAACGTGATAACTAAGTGGCTCGGGGACCAAAATGTTGACATTTTGGGTCCATGGCCTGGAAACTCCCCAGATCTTAATCTCATTGAGAACTTGTGGTCAATCCTCAAGAGACGGGTGGGCAAACAAAAACCCACTAATTCTGACAAACTCCAAGAAGTGATTATGAAAGAATGGGCTGCTATCAGTCAGGAATTGGCCCAGAAGTTGATTGAGAGCATGCCCAGTCGAATTGCAGAGGTCCTGAAAAAGAAGGGCCAACACTGCAAATACTGACTCTTTGCATAAATGTCATGTAATTGTCGATAAAAGCCTTTGAAACGTATGAAGTGCGTGTAATTATATTTCACTACATCACAGAAACAACTGAAACAAAGACCTAAAAGCAGTTTAGCAGCAAACTTTGTGAAAACTAATATTTGTGTCATTCTCAAAACTTTTTGGCCACAACTGTACAATGTTAAGTAAATCATGATGTATTGTGTTTTTTTTTTTACAGGAGCAATGGTGGACAAACTCACATCCCCACATTTCCTTCCCCAATTCATAGATATGTATAGGGATGTCTATGGAAAGTGCACTCTAAAGAGTACTCAGACAGGCAGAGATTCAATGAAGCATATAGTAAATTGGCTGAACTGTGCACTGTGGTGTATTCTAAATCTTATGTGGCTTATCTATGTGAAGCAAAAAAATTCCAATTTGCGTACAATATTCAAAAAGGAATTAAACAAAATACACGATTCAAAGAAATCTGGTGCCGGAGCAGACCAAGTGTATGTGCCACGTCTGTGGTACTTTGAAAGCTTGCGATTTCTGACGGAACAAGAAGAACCCAGAGCCTCAGTATCTAGTTTGGACAGTAGTGTGAGTGCTACCAATTCTGGAGATGAGGAAGATGGGACATTAGAGGAAATTGATAACAGTCACGTAATTTAAGCCAAATTTATTTTTGTATTCACTTTGCTATAAACAGAAAAAAATTATGTATTCAATGATAATACTGAGGACATTTCACCACAAATCTTTTTTTTGGCAAATTATCTTACATTTTTTCAGGAAATATAAAAACCAAAAAAATAAAAAAAGGTATTTACTAGGGTTGTCCCGATACCACTTTTTTAAGACAGAGTACAAGTACCGATACTTTTTTTTAAGTACTCGCCGATACCGCATACCGATACTTTTTTTTTAATGTCATGTGACAATTTAAAAAATAGGCATGACAGCACTGATGGACGGATGACACTGACAGGGGGCACTTACAGATGAATGGCACTGACAGGGGGCACTGACAGATGGATGGCACTGACGGATGGATGGCACTGACAGGGGGGACTGACGGATGGATGGCACTGACAGGGGGCACTGATGGATGGATGGCACTGACAGGGGGCACTGATGGATGGATGACACTGACAGGGGGCACTGACAGATGGATGGCACTGACAGAGGGCACTGACGGATGGATGGCACTGACAGAGGGCACTGACGGATGGATGGCACTGACAGGGGGCGCTGACGGATGGATGGCACTGACTGACAGGGGGCACTGACGGATAGCACTGACAGGGGGCACTGACGGATGGATGGCACTGACAGGGGGCACTGGCGGATGGATGGCACTGACAGGGGGGCACTGACGGATGGATGGCACTGACTGATGGAGGGCACTACTGACCACTGCTCTGTCCACTAAATACTGACTTGTCTAAACTCCTCTAACCTCTCTCTCTGGCTGACAGTCTCACCTGCAGCTTGTGTGTTCCATCAGCCTGGAGGAGGTGAAGAGAGGGTGTCCGGAGGAGAGAAGAAGCCTGGAGGAGGGGAAGACAGCATATCGTCGGAGGCTAGAAGGAGGCGGGACCAGCCCCGCCGTGATCGTGGATAGGCTAGCCTCGCCCCGCCGTGATCACGGATAGCCCCGCCCGCCCCAGTACATGACCATTCACAGGGACACATTAGGGGAACGGATGCGGCAGTGACACACACTGCCTGGCGTCCCCCTAAATGTATGCACCCGGCCCCGTCCACGCTACGCTACCCCACTGGCTCCGCCCCCTCTCCACCGACTTCCGGGTATCGGATCAGGCATCGGGAGCATTTGTGCGAGTACAAGTACTCGCACAAATGCTCGGTATCGGGACAACCCTAGTATTTACTGAAGAAACAATATATTAATTCAGCCACTGACATTAGATTTTTACATTTAGAGATTGTATTGCAAATCTACTGCACCAGGACCAAGAAAATATTGCATATAGTCCAGCCGATTCTGATGAGCTATTTGACTAGAGAGACGTGGTGGGGCACGGCCTAGGTCTGAAAGACCTTCAGAATCGTTACGCCACTCACCAGGCATGACATCCCCAGACAGAGTATCTTCCCGGTCCATCATGGTTTGTGACATGTGGGTGGAGCTAGTACGCCATAAAAAATTATGTAACACACAGCAACAATGAACCATGATGTCAATTTTTGGGGGGTTACATTTATTGGTGTATGGAAGAGACGAAAGCGGTTGGCCATAATACCAAAGGCATTTTCTACCACTCGTCTAGCACGAGATAACCTGTAATTAAAAATGTTCTGATCAGGTTAAGGTTTTTAAGGGCAAATGGTTTCAACACATGTTCAGATAATGCAAATGCGTCATCTGCGACAAACACAAAACTTAGGCCTTCCACTGTGTCCTCTTTGGATGGTAGATTTAGTAGTCCATTTTTTAAACGATGAAAAAAAAAACGTTTTCTCAATTACTCCGCCATCTGAATTTCGACCATTTTTGCCAATGTCCACAAACATAAACTCATACTTTGCGTTCACGATTGCCATTAGGACAATGCTAAAGTAGCCTTTATAATTATAATAGAATGAGCCAGATTTTGCTGGGGGTGTTATGCGAACATGTTTTCCGTCTATGGCACCACCACAGTTGGGGAAATTCCAATAGTCGTTAAATTGTTTTGCAGTTGATTTCCATTCCTCCACTGATGCTGGGAGCTGTAAAAGGTAAAAATATGAACATTTTCAGTATGAAATTATTAAAACATTGTTTTATTTGGCAAAATTATACAGGATCTATTTGGCAATGAGACGCAGACTGTGGCATCACTAGCAGTGACTCGAACAAAAAAGAGAAAAACAACACAACAGGCTACAGGGAACTTTCTCTTGCAAGCAACTGCAGCACTTAACCAAAAAAGGGATGAATGCGATGACCTGGGTGGATTGATGGGCAAAAAGATACGCCGCATGTCAGAGGAACAAAAACAATTGGTGGAACCCTTACTTCTGCAGCTTTTGAATAAAGGGTTAAGAGGGGAGCTTACTACCAACACCTATTCAGCAGAGCATAAACCCACAAACATCCAACCATCCCAACAACATCACCCAATGAATCAGTGGCCCATACCATATCCACAACAACAGGATTGTCCCCAAGGCCACTGGGGACATGATTATAACCACACCTCCCTGTGAAACACATATAGGGCCAGATTCAGATACAATGGCGTATCTTTAGTTGGGCGTAGCGTATCATATTTACGCTACGCCGCCGCAACTTAGACAGGCAAGTGCAGTATTCACAAAGCACTTGCTCCGTAAGTTGCAGCGGCGTAGCGTAAATGGGCCGGCGTAAGCCTGCGTAATTCAAAGTAGGCTGGTAGGGGGCGTGTTGTATGGAAATGAATCGTGACCCCACGTAAATGACGCGCCTAACGAACGGCGCATGCGCGCCCTTGTCATTATCACGTAAAATTTTCTCCGTAAATTACGCCGGCTCAATGGTTAGTCGAGGTGAACGTAACCTACGCCCATCCCCATTTACATAAGATTTACGCAAACGACGTAAAATACGACGCTGTTCCGACGTTTCCGACGTCCATACCTTAACATGACTTACCCCTGCTTTATGAGGGATAAAGTTACGCCGGTCGTACGCCTTATGTAAACAGCATATTTTAATACCCCGGGCATATGTACGTTTGTGAATCGGTGTATCTAGCTCATTTGCATATTCAACGTGGAAATATACGGAAGCGCCCCAAGCGGCCAGCGTAAATATGCACCCCAAGATACGACGGCGTAGAAGACTTACGCCGCTCATATCTTGGCAACAGTGAGGCGTATCTGATTCTTTGAGTCAGGTGCCAAGATACGACGCCTCACATTCAGACTTACGACGGTGTATCTGGAAATACGCTGTCGTAAGTTGTTTCTGAATCCGGGCCATAATATTTTTGATTTAATTAATTTACAGTTATGTTTGCAGTTTCAATGTTGAAGGAAGCATTGTTTGTCAGACTTTCAAATAAAACCATTCTGTTATTACCTTTAAGTATTCGTCTTGCAGTATTCTTAGGATGGCTTGGCAGGTCTCAGGTATGATGCGGCCAAGTGACTGGGCAGAGATTCCAGTGGTGAATTTGAGGTCTTCAAAACTTCGGCCAGTTGCCAGAAAACATAGTGTTGCTACCAGTCTCTGCTCCGCTGTGATGCTAGTTCTTAAGACGGTGTCTTTTTTGGTTATGAGTGGTGAAACTTGACTCAGTAGCAGCTGAAAAGACTCATCAGGCATCCTCAGATAGTTGCGATAATCATCAGGATTGTTTTCCTTTAATTCTCTAACCAATCTCATATGTGAGAAGTTATCACGGTTCTTCAGCCACTCTTTACTCCATAACCTTCGTCTTTTTTGGGGGGGGGGGCTGCTCTGCTTGCTCTATAGCCATCACTCCAAGCATTACTATTGCAATGGTCCTCTCATCCACATCCATGTTGAAGGTGGTGCTGATGTAGGTGATGCAGTAGAGATGCTTACTACGCTCAAGGTTCGTTCTGACGAACGTACGTTGCTTCTCTGGGCGTATACGTGAGCACAGGAAGCCAGGGAGCAGAGGTCAAAAATGTTTGGTCACTTCCTTTTTCAATACTAAAACCGGACGAAAAAACAATACATTAATGTTCTCCAACGATTTATCGTTTGAATATTGTTACTACATGATTGCGTGATCGTTTGCTCTCACGAACGTATGTTCGTTTTTCGAGAGCGCAATCGGCCGATTTTTCGTCTAGTGTATGACCAGCATTAGTTATGAATTGAGAGGTGGAGGTGATCTATAAATACAGACATTTTGGGATAGAGTTCTACTTATTGTAATTTGTACTTTCACTGAACTGTTTACTAATGAATAATGTATGTATCAAACACTAATTAACTGTCATACTAACAATTTGTTCTGGCAGAAATAACCTGTTTAGTTATTTCCGTGTCTTCGCCTCCTGTTTTCAAGTAGTTCCTTCAGATACTTGCGTAGTTGTTTACCTTGACGTCACAGTGTTTTTTTTGTGGAAATTTAAATCACCTAATATTTGGAAAATTCTGTTCATTGAATTTTGCAGGTTAGAAAACAATACAAACATTATACAGACAACAAAAGAACACACAAGTACAATTAACAATTAATCTTACATACCGTAGAAGAAAACAACCAAAACCCCCCCCTTAACCCTAGTGCAATATCTCAGACAGTATACATTCAGAATCTTATAACCCCTGAGCAGTGGAGTCGGGAGGGGGTGGCTAGGGGGGGCTGAAGCCCTGAATGTGACCCTGAAAAGCCCAGAGTCTATGAAATGCTGCATTCCATTGTTAGTCCTGAGCACAGGGACCGATTTGATCGCAAGTGCGGCCGAAAGTGGCCGAGTGCCATAGCGGCCCGAAAGTGGCCGAGTGCGGCCAAGTGCCATAGCCGCGGGACGTGTGACCTGACGTCCATCTTATCCTGCAGGCTCCAGAAGGCGGGAACTCCATATCCCCCCTCGGGCGGCCGGCTCTCCTCGGCTCAGCTCCTCTCTGACGACAGTGACAAGTGACTGACTGCCTGCCTGCTGTGACCGCACACCACAGCTGAGGTAGGTCAGACAGTGTGTGTATGTATGTCTTTATCAGTGTGTGTAGGTCAGGCAGGTCAGTGTATGTAGGTCGGGCAGGTCAGTGGTTAGTGTATGTAGGTTAGGCAGGTCAGTGTAATGGTCAGTGTCAGGCAGGTGTGTTTAGACGTCATCATTGACGGACACTGGTAAGTCACACAACCCCACTGCCCAGCCCAAAAAAAGCCGCGCCACATACAACACCATCACCCCCCCCCCCCCCCTGGTTCTTGGACTTTGGGCTGAAGCCCTTGGTCTTTTTGCCACCTAGAAATGCCCCTGCCCCTGAGTATTATGCCACATACACACCATCGTTTTTCCTGACGTTAAAAAAGCTGTTGTTTTTCACGTGATTCCTCGCCAGCCTGACCTGCATACACACGTTAATGCAAAAAAAGTCCGACCAAAGCACGGTGACGTACAACAGGACTATAAAGAGGAAGTTCCTTTCAAATGGCGCCACCCTTTGGGCTGCTTTTGCTGATCCTCGTGTTAGTAAAAGTTTGGTGAGAGACGATTCGCACTTTTCAGGCTTCGTGCTTTACAGATAGTTTTCTGGTGTTCAGTTTGTGTTTGTGGGTTCGTATTTGTTCTTCAGTGCGTGTAGTGAGTTTGTATCTGTTTTTTTCAGTGCGTTCATGTCCGCTCTTTACTGATTTTCAGGTCGTTCTTCGTAGACCTTGCTGTTCTTCAGTGCGTTCTTTTAGTTTGTTCTGACCGGCCGACCGTGTTCTAGCCATGTTGCGGGTACGTTCTCGTTGCCGAGTTCGTGCTGTGCTTGGTGTTCGGCTTCATGCTTTAACCCAAGTCCAGTCCATGAACAGGGTGAGGAGGAGTTCCTGGACCAAGAATTGGTTGCTTGAGCGTGACCAATTCTGTCACATGCCTTTTGCGGGAGATCCAGGAGAATAACCCTGATGACTACAAGAATTTTCTCCGGATGACGGACCCCGTTTTTCAGCATCTGTTGGCTTTGGTGTCCCCCTATATCACCAGGCAGGACACTGTTATGCGGGAAGCCATCACTGCTGAGCAGAGGCTAGTCGCTATGTTGCGCTACCTGGCGACAGGGAGAAGTCTGCAGGACCTCAAGTTCTCAACAGGCATCTCCCCCCAGACTCTGGGGCTCATTATCCAAGACACCTGTTCTGCCATCATCCAAGTCCTGCAGGAGGACTATATTAAGGTAAGTTTTCTCCTTTAACATCACATTATATGTATTTAATGTTTGCTAATGTATTGTATGTCTTTCTTCATTCCCTAATTTTCGTGTTTGTAATATTCTGAGAATCTCCCCTTTTGTCCCCATGCATGCTGTACGTTTTTAATGCTCCTTTTGTGGCCTACATGCATATTTCCCTTGACTATAACCTCTCCAGCATTCTATCCTGTGCCCAAACACCTAGCCTAGTCACTTCCCAATGTATTTTGTCTTCTCCATTGTAGTGCTTTACCCTAATCCCCCCTAAAATGTCTCCAAATGTTTTTTTTATTATTAAATTCAGACAGAGTGTTTTTGTCTATAATCTGCTTGCAAAGTATTCATTTATTTTCTCCTTGTTTGACTCCACAGTTCCCTTCTACACCGCAGGAATGGCAGAATGTGGCATCCCAGTTTCCCCTGCGGTGGGACTTTCCCAAATGTGGAGGGGCAATAGATGGGAAGCACGTCCCACCACCCCATTTGGGATCTTATTATTATAATTATAAAGGGTTCCACAGTATTGTGATGATGGCGGTGGTGTCGGCGAACTATGAATTTTTGTATGTGGCCGTGGGGAAAAATGGCCGGATGTCCGATGGGGGAGTCTTTTCCAAGACAAATTTCTTCCTCCGTCTACAGAGTGGTGAGCTGGCATTGCCACCTGCGTCAGACAACATGGAGGGACTACCATTTGTGTTCATCGCAGATGAGGCTTTTGCTCTAGGACCCAATCTTATGAGGCCATTTCCCCAAAGGACCCTCACCCCTGAGAGGAGGGTCTTCAATTACCGGCTGACCAGAGCCAGAAGAGTGGTTGAAAATGCGTTTGGCATCATGGCCAGCCGGTTCTGCCTGTTTCAGACCGCCATCCATCTTGCAGATTATAAACTCAACCATGTCGTAATGGCATGATGTGTGCTGCACAACTATTTATGGGTACATTCCACAAATTATATGGCATCTGTTGGGCCTGAGTCCGCACTACAGGACCAAAATACATTGCCGGCCCTGGAAGCTGGCCGTACTGGCTTGCCCTCCCAAAGCGCCCATGCTGTGCGGCAACAATATGTGGACTATTTTATGGGTAGGGGGGCCATTGCTATGCCAGACGAATCTTGATTTCTAAAAATATATATTTTTTGTGAAAAATTCTTCAATGTTATTTTTTTCTTGTGTTTCTTTTATCTGTCTCCAAGGTTCTCCTAGTGCACTTGTAGTGCCATGTGTATTTTTCTTTAGTAATTAACCACCATTGTCAGTGTATAAACCCACAAAATAACCTAAAATTATTTTAGAAATTGATGTAAGAAGCCACACATTGTTGAGTCCAAAAGATTTTACTCCTTGCACATTTAAAGTGTGCATAATTTTTTGTAACTAGAAAATACAACATGTATTACAAATTTGTCATTGCAAATTTTTTGCGAAAACGCAGAAACAGGCATGTTTTAAAACCAAAAACATTTTAAACTCTGGAACTTATTAAGTTTAAAATGTTCAATTTCAAGGCAGGATCAGACATTCGATTGTGTTTAAAATGTTTGTATCTTGCCTTCATAAAAAATGGGGTGATGTCACCCCTAAAAAGCCACATTTTGAAGATGCATAAAACATGGTGTATCAAAAAGGGGCTTTCCAGCCTGTGATACCATGCCTCATGTCAACATGTGCTATCTGCCATCATGGGGGGGTCAATTGATGTGTTTATGGGGTGCAACCCCTTCCTCTCTCTTTTTTCAATTGTGAAGAAGGGGTTGCACCCACAAAACACATACATTGATATCCCCTGATGGCAGATAGCACATGTTGACACAGTGGGGGTTATTTACGAAAGGCAAATCCACTTTGCACTACAAGTGCACTGCAAGTGCACTTGAAAGTGCACTTAGAAGTGCAGTCGCTGTAGATCCGAGGGGGATATGCAAGGGAAATAAAAAACGGAATTTTAGCTTGCACATGATTGGATGATAAAATCAGCAGAGCTGCCCCTCATTCAGATCTACCCCTCATCAGATTTACAGCGACTGCACTTCCAGTGCACTTGTAGTACACTTGTAGTGCAAAGTGGATTTGCCTTTCGTAAATAACCCCCACTGTGTGCATCTTCAAAATGTGGCTTTTTAATTTACACCATTTTCAAAAAAATTATTATAAAGTAAAAAAATAAAAACATAGATTTTGTCCAAAATTAACAAATTATTCTATCCTCCCAGGAACATCGATCATGTTCTTTAGTTTGATCTCGAGGTGCTTGGTTTTTTCCTTGATAATGTCCAAATCACGACAGCAGACCATTATGTCCTGTATCATGATCTGTGCACTATGACTTGTGAAAGGGGTAGGTTCTTGGTCCACAAGCAGAACATCACCTAAAATTAAAAAACACACCATGTATTAATAATATGCAGGCATACATCTATTACCAAAATCGGTGGTGTATGACACTGACCTGTTGTGGTGCCAGTTTGCTCCACCTCTCCTTCCTCCACTTCTCCTTCCTCCACATCCCGTGGTTGGGGGTCTCTTGGAGGTGTGGGGTTCCTGGGCTCCAATGTAGATGCTCTTTGAAGCCCTATGAGAATGAAACAAAAAGTATATAGGAATATGAATCATTCTTTGGAAGTGTGGGACAATTGACTGTTTGGGCAGAGTTCCAAGCTGAACACATGATTGTATCCCTTTTCAAAGGGACACCCTAAAAAGGATATTCTGGTGGCCCACACTAGTGCTCCTGAGTAGTGATGGACGAACATCCGACGGGACGGTTTGCGAACGCTAACCGTAAACTTTCACAAATGTCTGCGAACCGCAAGTTCGCGGCGGGCCCCATTGACTTTAATGGCAGGCGAATATTAAAAACCTTCAGGTCACCTTCTTGACGCAGCTAAACATTGTATACCACTTAACTGGAAGTCACCTCATCCCCGTCTATAGCGTCCTGGCTCCGGAAGGTTGACAAAATCGGTCGTTTAGAGGATTTGGTCCTCACTGATCAAAAGCGACAAGAGACCTACAAAGATATTTGGCAACCCTGGAATATATTCAGGTACTCAATTGAGGGCCAACGCCTCAGAGAGACCGATATACCAAACTGATAATTTCATATATATCATTACTGGGTTCATATGAATTATATTTCATTAGAACATCTGGGAAGTGAACTAGGATAATATTGCATTTAAATAATTAACACCTAAACCTTCATGTCTGCAAACCCCCTTCCTCCCTCCCTTTCCCTTCGACTCTTCACCTCTTTCCCTTTTGCCTTTTTTTTTTCTCTTTCTCTCTCTCTTTGAGTTTCTTTCGGGGCCTTGGCCGCCCCTCTATTTCTTACCTGACTTTCACTTCCCTAAGAAAATGGAAAATAAGTATAATTATTAAGTTTATGATATCCATGTAGGTGCATGAGCAATATTGCTGATTATTCGTTCTTATTGTTATTTCTTCTTTGTTTGTAATCCTTGTGGACCAGTTCCCTTGATATTAATAAAAAAATAAAAAATAAACCTTCAGGTCATATTTGCAGCCACAAAATACTTACTAGCTGTGCACAAATAGTCCCACAACATGGACACTGACCTACCAGAAGTATTAAGTGAAAAAAACGGATACATTAGTAAGTGCCGGCCATTACAAGCCCCAAAAATTAGCCGACAGGCGTTCACCTGACAGCAAACAACTTTGTATTCTGTGGCTGGAGGTACATTAAGCTATTCACCGGATACAGAAGTAAGTGTCGGCCATTACAGGCCCTAAAAATTAGCCCACAGGCGTTCACCTGACAGCAAACAACCTTGTATTCTGTGGCTGCTGGTACATTAGGCATTCACCGGATACAGAAGTAAGTGTCGGCCATTACAGGCCCCAAAAATTAGCCCACGGCCACAGGCGTTTACCTGACAGCAAACAACCTTGTATTCTGTGGCTGGTGGTACATTAGACATTGTAACAGCACTGGTGAATGGAGTGAACCACAATTGCGTTTAGCAAGGAATTCAATGCGATTCTCTATGCGACAACTCAGTATTAGGCCCCAGGCATCACTCCTCACAACAGGAGTTTGGGGGATCTACACATCATCTCTGTGTCATATAAAGAAAGGCGTTGAGCTACTAAGCATGGACGCATTACAACATGCGACTAAGGCTTAGCGTTTAAAATTAGTTCAAGGTCAATATCCCAATACACTACCACATACAGGTGATTATCAGTAAAGGACCCCAGGAGTCACTCCTAGCAACAGGAGTTTGGAGGTTCTCTACATCATATCAACCTTAGCATGTAGAGATGTATTTAGGCCACTAGGGGAGATGCTATGAAATAGCATAAACCCCTAGCATAGAAAAGTTACAGCGAACATGTTCAACAATTAGGACGAGGCCTATAAGTATTTTATACTTCTGTCAAGCACGTAGTAAATTGTATTTGTAGTAACAAGTATTAATTGCATACGAGAGATAGTGTAGCTCAGGTACTTTGAGGATACATGTATAATACACAAGTTGTACTGGCAACTAATAGAAATGTATGAGAGGCAATATAGCTCAGGTAGTTTGAGAGTACATATAGTATTTGTAGTAACAAGTATTAATTGCATATGAGAGGCAATATAACTCAGGTACTTTGAGAGTACATATAGTATTTGTAGTAACAAGTATTAATTGCATATGAGAGGAGAAATAGCTCAGGTACTTTGAGAGTACATATAGTATTAGCCCACGGCCACAGGCGTTCACCTGACAGCAAACAACTTTGTATTCCGTGGCTGGTGGTACAATAGGCATTTACCGGCCACAGAAGTAAGTGTCGGCCATTACAGGCCCCAAAAATTAGCCCACGGCCACAGGCGTTCACCGGACAGCAAACAACTTTGTATTCTGTGGCTGGTGGTACATTAGGCATTCAACGGATACAGAAGTGTCGGCCATTACAGGCCCAAAATATAAGCCCACGCCCACAGGCGTTCACCGGACAGCAAACAACCTTTGTCACGTACCTTAAGAATGAGCCCGACGTGCAGGAAGCGGCAGCTGTTACTCCTCTGATCCCGGGACCCCTGGTAGAGTAGACAGGGGGAGCGGGAATGCAGAGTCGCACAATCGCCAGGGATGACGCTGGTGCAGGGGCCGGATGGAGCTTCTGCGGAGTCTGAGGAAGTCTCTGAAAGGCAGGTGCAGGCCGGTAGGTATCAGCCTGGATGCAGCAGCACTGGAACAGCAGGTAAGCCGGAAAGGAAGGTGTTCGGAGAATCTGGCCGCAGCAGGTCCCAGAAGACTGAACAGGGTCCCAGAAGACTGGAGAAGCAGGAGCAGCCGGACTGGCACAGGAGAGGCCAAGGTAACAGAGGGGTCGTCTAGCCAGGTCGGCAACAGGCGGACAGCGGAGTACCAGGGATCAGGCAGAGGGATGGTCAGAGCAAGCCGAGGTCAGGACAGGCGGAAGACAGGAACAACGAAGACAAGCCGGGTATCAGGATCTGGATCAAGCAGGAGTGGTCGGTACAGGTACTGGTACAGGTACAGGTGGTCTCAGGAAACGCTGCAGACCGGACAGCAAGGGACCAGGCTCTCAGGACACTTTAAATAGGCTTGTTTTGGCGCCAGATGGACGCCTGCACGTGCCCGTGCGCCGTTACCGCCAATGCGCGCTACCGCACGCCGTTACCGCCGGTGCGCGCGTGCACGAGCACGATGCCGCGATTGCGCGCGCATTGCGTGCGCCGATGCACCGCTAGCGCCCTCTGGTGGCCGATGCAATTCATGACATTGCCCCCCCCCAAGGGGCAGCCTCCGGATGCCCAACTGAGTCATCTTCAGCGGGTGAGAGTCTTTAAACAACTGAATTAGTATTTCGGCGTGTATGTTGTCCTGCGGTTCCCATGAATATTCCTCCGGCACATACCCCTTCCATTTAACGAGGAACTGAATTTGGTTGCGTCTCTTCCTGCAATCCAGGATAGATTCCACCTCAAATTCCTCCTCACCATCGACTAATACTGGTTCTGGGGGATCAGTATCCCGTCCAGGGAAGGAGTTGGGAACGTCTGGTTTGAGCAGGGCAACATGAAAAACCGGGTGGATTCGAAAGGACTCTGGTAAGTCAAGTTCGTAGGCCACCTCGTTTATCTTTCTCTTGACAGCAAAGGGACCCACGAACTTAGGACCTAGTTTCTTTGTAGGGCATGCAAGCCTTAAGTTCAAGGTGGACAAGTAAACTTTAGTTCCGGGTACTAAGTTGAGTTCCCCCCTTCTTCTCCTGTCAAAGATTTCCTTATTGCGTTCCTGTGTTTTGGTCATTGTTTCCTGCAGGATCCTGTTATTTGAGTTAAAGAAATCCAAGGTGTCTTGAACGGCGGGTACCGTACTTTCTGGAACAGAATTGGAGAGGAACAGTGGATGGAACCCATAGTTGGCAAAGAAAGGAGACTGTTTGGTGGCAGAGTGGATGGAATTATTATAAGCGAACTCCGCCAAGGGCAGCAGAGAAACCCAGTCTTCTTGCGAAAAGGACGAGAAGCAGCGGAGATACTGTTCAAGGGTCTGATTCGTTCTCTCCGTCTGCCCATTTGACTGTGGATGGTATGCTGAGGAAAACGATAGGCCGATCTCGAGACTACTGCAGAGTGCCCTCCAGAACCTAGAGGTGAACTGTACTCCACGATCGGACACAATATCCGCAGGAATGCCGTGGAGTCTGACAATTTCTCTGATGAAGACTTTAGCCGTCTCTGGAGCCGAGGGTGTGCCCCTTAAGGGGACAAAGTGTGCCATCTTAGACAGCCTGTCCACTACCACAAAGATAGTGGTGAAGCCCTCTGATGGGGGAAGTTCCACAATGAAGTCCATGGAGATCCTTCTCCAAGGTCTTTCCGGTACGGGTAATGGCTTAAGGAGCCCCCAGGCTCTGAGTTTACTACCCTTGTTTCGAATGCACGTAGTGCACGATTCCACATAATCCTTGCAGTCCTTCAGGAGTTGGGGCCACCAAAAGGTGCGTTGCAGAAGTTCAGCGGTCTTTTGTATCCCAAAGTGCCCAGCCAGCTTGTGGTCATGGCAGGAGCCCAGAACACTAACTCGCAGCCCCTCGGGTACGAAGATCTTATCCCGGTACCATAGCAAACCGTCCCTGGATTGTAGCTCCGGATCAGGTGGAGAAGAAATGCCAGCGGATGCCTGCCTGATCTGGGGTACCAAGTCCCTTTGTAGTAACAAAAAGTTCCCTGATGACAAGATAGTATCCGGAGGATTGGGAGACTCCGAACTAGCGTACATGCGGGAAAGAGCATCCGGCTTGACATTTTTTGACCCTGGCCTGTATGTGATGTGGAATGAAAATCTTGTAAAAAAAAGTGCCCACCTGGCCTGGCGTGGTCTGAGTCTCTTAGCCACCTTCAGGTACTCAAGGTTTTTGTGATCTGTGTAAATCAAAATCGGGTGCGCTGCGCCCTCCAGGAGATACCGCCACTCCTCCAAGGCGGCTTTTATCGCCAGCAGCTCTCGGTCCCCAACATCGTAATTTTTTTCTGCTTCAGATAGTTTACGGGAAAAGTATGCGACAGGATATAGCAGTGCCTTGGGGCCCTGCCTCTGAGAGAGGACTGCTCCAACCGCGGTTTCAGATGCATCCACTTCAAGAATGTAGGGCAGGCTTGCGTCGGGATGTCTCAGAATGGATGCCGAGGTGAACAAGCCTTTCAGGGTTTCGAAGGCTATTTGGGCCTCTGGTGTCCAGTGAAACCGAGCAGACAGTTTAGTCAAGTCCGTTATAGGAGAAATGATGTTGGAAAAGGCTTTGATGAAATTCCTATAAAAATTCGCAAAACCGACGAATCGCTGAACACTCTTTCTGTCAGTCGGAGCTGGCCAGTCAAGTATTGCGGAAACTTTCTGAGGATCCATCTCAACGCCCCTTACAGAGATGATAAGTCCCAGAAACTGTATACTGGGGCGCTCGAACTCGCATTTGCTGGGTTTTGCATACAGTCCGTGGATACGGAGACGTTCAAGCACCTTCCTCACATGTACCCGGTGTTTCTCTAGGGAAGGGGAGAAGATTAGGATATCATCCAGATAGACGATCACAAAGAGGTCCAGATAATCCCTAAAAATGTCATTGACAAAATGTTGGAATGTTGCCGGAGCATTACAGAGCCCAAAGGGCATGACTAGATATTCAAAATGCCCGAAACGGGTACGGAAGGCGGTCTTCCACTCATCCCCTTCGCGTATGCGGACAAGGTTGTAGGCCCCGCGGAGGTCCAATTTAGTAAAGATGACCACGGACCCCAGACGCTGAAATAGTTCGGGTACCAAGGGAAGAGGGTATTGGTTTTTAATAGTTATTTTGTTGAGTTCCCGGTAGTCCACACAGGGGCGAAGGGAATGGTCTTTCTTTTCAACAAAAAAGATGCCTGCACCCGCGGGTGACGTGGATGCACGGATGAACCCCTTCCTCAGGCTGTCATCGATATAGGTTTTCAGGGTCTCAAGTTCAAGTCCAGTTAAGGGGAAGATCCTTCCGAAGGGGACTTCGGCACCAGGAAGGAGTTCGATGGGGCAGTCATAGGCCCTGTGAGGTGGAAGGGTCTCAGCCCCCTTTTTGCTGAAGACGTCCAGATAGTCATGATAAATTTCTGGGACAGATTGACGAGTCTCAATGTCAGAGTCCGAACAGAGTAATGGCAGAGGTGGAGACGGTAGTTGCAGGCAATGCTGTCGGCAGAATGGAGAGTTGAAGTCAATTTTACCAGTGGCCCAGTCAATCTGGGGGTTGTGGACTTGGAGCCATGGTACTCCCAGTATGACAGGAAACAGGGGGGAGTTGATCACATCCAAGCATAAGAGTTTGTGATGGTTATCGGCAATGGTGGTGGCAAGAGGCTGAGTCTCCTGGGTGACTGGGCCAGATTTTAACACCGAGCCGTCTGCTAAGTACACAGAGAGTCCAGTAGACCTGGGGCGGAGAGGAATCTGATGTCTAAAGGCGAACGATTGATCCAAAAAACAGCTACAGGCTCCTGAATCAATAATGGCGCTGGTTTGTATAGTCCTTCCTGGAAGCTGGAATAAAACAAGGATAGCCAGATGAGTGGAATTGCTTGGAAGGACAGGTAGGGATACAGACGACAAGGATTGACACTTACGCAGCTTGGCAGGACAGGTCCTCACATAGTGTCCGGACTCCCCGCAATACAGGCATAGGTTGTTGGCCCTACGGCGTTGTCGTTCCTCCGGCGTAAGTGAAGGGCGAAGGAGGCATAGCTGCATAGGCTCTGAAGTATCAGGGATAGAAGAGACTGTGGGAGCTGGTGGAGGTGGATTGACCGTGGAAGGTACCCGTGGCATCATCCAGACCGGACGGGATGGGGCAATGGCCCTTTCAGTCCTGCGCTCCCTCAGGCGCCGATCGATCTGGATGGTCAAGTTGATTAAGGCATCCAGGGTCCCAGGAACTCCTACCCGGGCCAGCTCATCTTTTAGCGATTCGGACAGGCCAAGGCGAAACTGGTAGCAGAGAGCCGAATCATTCCAGGTTGTGTCAGAACACCATTTGCGGAATTCGGACACATAGTCCTCTGCGGGTCTGCGACCCTGTTGTAGAGCATGTAATGCAGCTTCTGCAGTGGCGGTCTGGTGCGGGTCCTCATAAAGCAGGGACATGGCCTGGAAGAAGGCTGTTAAGCTGTCAAGTGATTCATCCTTGTTCTCCATGAGGCGATGAGCCCAGGTTTGCGGTTCGCCAGACAGCAGCGAAACGACGAAGCCCACCTTAGTGGCTTCCAGGGAGAAAGTCCGTGGTTGGAGGGCGAAGTATAATTCGCAAGCGTTGCGGAAGGCTCGGAATTTGCTACGTTCTCCTGCAAACCTCTCGGGCATGGGAACTTTAGGTTCAGGTGGCAGCATTATTACTGATGGGGAAGCGGATGCCCCTGAAGTCGCAGAGGCTGTGGCAGGAGTGGACAAGGCTTGGACCCGATTCTCCAGACGTGTATAACCTTCTTGCAGGGTTCGGACGGCCTGGGTTAGTCCTTCCAAATGGCGGCAGAGTTCCTGCATCGGATCCACTCCCTGCGCGGGCTCGGACATGGCTGTCCGGTACTGTCACGTACCTTAAGGATGAGCCCGACGTGCAGGAAGCGGCAGCTGTTACTCCTCTGATCCCGGGACCCCTGGTAGAGTAGACAGGGGGAGCGGGAATGCAGAGTCGCACAAGCGCCAGGGATGACGCTGGTGCAGGGGCCGGATGGAGCTTCTGCGGAGTCTGAGGAAGTCTCTGAAAGGCAGGTGCAGGCCGGTAGGTAGCAGCCTGGATGCAGCAGCACTGGAACAGCAGGTAAGCCGGAAAGGAAGGTGTTCGGAGAATCTGGCCGCAGCAGGTCCCAGAAGACTGAACAGGGTCCCAGAAGACTGGAGAAGCAGGAGCAGCCGGACTGGCACAGGAGAGGCCAAGGTAACAGAGGGGTCGTCTAGCCGGGTCGGCAACAGGCGGACAGCGGAGTACCAGGGATCAGGCAGAGGGATGGTCAGAGCAAGCCGAGGTCAGGACAGGCGGAAGACAGGAACAACGAAGACAAGCCGGGTATCAGGATCTGGATCAAGCAGGAGTGGTCGGTACAGGTACTGGTACAGGTACAGGTGGTCTCAGGAAACGCTGCAGACCGGACAGCAAGGGACCAGGCTCTCAGGACACTTTAAATAGGCTTGTTTTGGCGCCAGATGGACGCCTGCACGTGCCCGCGCGCCGTTACCGCCGATGCGCGCTCCCGCACGCCGTTACCGCCGGTGCGCGCGTGCACGAGCGCGATGCCGCGATTGCGCGCGCATTGCGTGCGCCGATGCACCGCTTGCGCCCTCTGGTGGCCGATGCAATTCATGACAACCTTGTATTCTGTGGCTGGTGGTACATTAGGCATTCACCGGATACAGAAAAAAGTGTCGGCCAGTACAGGTTCAAAAATTAGCCCACGGGTGTTCACCAGAATTTGAATGAAACATGGTCTACTGGTCACATGTGTTGAATTCCTCCGAGATCCATGCTCCATTAATTTTTATAAATGTGAGGTAGTCAACACTGTTGTGAGCTAGGTGAGTGCGCTTATCGGTCACGACCCCCCCTGCTGTGCTGAACGTCCTTTCGGACAGGACGCTGGATGAGGGGCAAGCCAACAGTTCAATTGCAAATTGTGCAAGCTCTGGCCAGAGGTCAAGCCTGCCCACCCAGTAGTCCAGGGGTTCATCACTTCTAAGTTCGTCCACATCGGCCGTTAACCCGATGTAGTCGGACACCTGTCGGTCTAGGCATTCCCTGATGCTGGATCCAGAGGACAGCTGTCGATGGGTCGGCTGAAAGAATGATCTCATATCATTAATGACAAAGACATCTTCAAACCGCCCTCTTCTTGCAGGCGCTGTTGGATTGGTACCCGAAACTGTTTCTCTGTGAGTGGAAATTCCTCTGCCAGCGGACGCAAAAGCATAATGCAGCATTTCTCGAAGCAAGGCCTGGAAGTGCTGCATTATGATAGCCCTCTGTGATGTGGTAACATTTCCGCCATGTTTTGTTTGTACCGGGGGTCTAAGTACATTGCCCTTTATGCTTTTTATACGGGGGTCCCTCTTAAAACACTGGAGCATGAAGGCCCCCATTTGCACTAAACTGGAAGCGCTGTACCGGCCTGGCTCTTGCTCATCATCTAGGATAATGTCGTCCTCGTTCTCCTCCCCCCATCCATGGACAACACCAGGGATCCCAGAAAGGTTTAAAGCATGCGTTTCTTGCTCCTCCTCCGCCCCGGCACCATCCTCCTCTGACTCCTGTTCAGACTCCGGTTGTTGACTTGTCTCAGGTGGAGTAGCCCCCCCTGGGAATTCATCCAGCATTGCGACTTCCTCATCTTCCTGCTCCTCGACGGCTTGATCAATGACACGACGCAATGCATGCTCCAGAAAGAAGGCGTAAGGTACGATGTCACTGGTAGCACCCTGGCTGCGACTGACCAGTTTGATGATCTCATCAAATGGCCGCAGAAGTCTGCATGAGTCGCGCATGAGCAGCCACTGGCGCGGTGAAAAAAAAAACAAGCTCCCAGAACCTGTCCTGCCGCAGAGTTCGTACATGTAGTCGTTAACTGCACGTTTCTGCTGGAGCAGCCTATCAAGCATATACAATGTTGAGTTCCATTGCGTCGGGCAGTCACAAATAAGATGTCTGACGGGCAGGTTGTGTCGCCGCTGAATGTCAGCAAGGTGAGCCATGGCCGTGTAAGATCTTCTGAAATGGGTCGAGATTTTCCTGGCCTGCCGCAAGACGTCCTGGAGCCCAGGGTATTTGGCAACGAATCGCTGCACGACCAAGTTCAGGACGTGTGCCATGCATGGCACGTGTGTAATTTTGCCCTGTTTCAGTGCGCTCAGCAGATTGGCACCGTTGTCGCACACCACTTTACCAGCTGTCAAATTGAGCGGTGTTAGCCACTGATCTGCCTGTGAACGCAAAGATGACAGGAGTGCAGGACCAGTGTGGCTCTTGTCTTCCAGGCTTGTCGAATAGGTTCTGGGGATTTTGGGCGGCGCAGCAGAAGAGACGGTAGCATCGGAAAATGAGGAGGAGAGGGAGGATGGAGTAGGAGGAGGAGGAGAAAAAGAGGCAGACCTGCATGTAATCCGTGGCGGTAAAACCAAATCTACATGGGTGCCACGGGTTACATGCTTGACGGCTGTTAGAAGGTTCACCCAGTGGGCAGTGAATGTTATATACCTTCCCTGCCCGTGTTTGCTAGACCACATCTGTGGTCAGATGTATCTTGGCACCGACACTGTGTGCCAGAGATACATTCACTCTGCTATGTGTGTCTTTTCCGTATTTGTATCTTTTTTAGGTGGTTAAACACCCTCTGCCCCTTGACGGATTAGAGATATGACATGACCTGTGTGTTTTTCAGCATTTTTCTCCACTCTTGCTTATCATATATAAACTTTTTTGGTGAGGTATTCACCCGTGAGGGATCAGATTAGAATTCCATCTTTTCCCTTTGCATGTATTAGGAGAAATCTAATATAGACTCCTATACTGCATCACGCACAAATATCCAATACGGCATATGCCTTGGCAATATATATGCAAGAGGTTGGAGTCAGGAAACAACGCACAGCTCCTGTATAAATCCATTCAAGAATTATATCCAGTTTCTTTTTTTTATACTTTGTGATCCAATGATCAATTACCTACTACACAGGCATGACTTCAACATTATGCTATTTTGACCCATGGCTGTTGGTATCCTGGTGGGGTTTGGGCTGTGCTTCCCTCCCCCCTTTGGGAATTGGTTCCGACCCCTTGCGGCTTCCCGGCAGGGCGGGGGGTGATGAGACATTGTCTGTGTCCCCCCTTGTTTGCTCTAGTCGGCGACTGAGTGGCGACTCTCGGCCGCTGACGTCAGCTTCGCCCTGCCGGCGGCGTCCCGTGTTCAAGCTCCGGACTTCATGCTATGTGCACACGTCGCCATGACGTCACGCTTATTATTTTTATTCAAATTTTTGATCTTGTTACATTGCTGTCCAAAGCCCCACTGGGGAAACTTTCCATTTTTAAGATACATTCACGTGGCCATATAGCTCTGGTATGCCCTTCTGTAAAAAAAAAAATCCTTCCTGGGACCTTGTGGTGTTCCAATGGTCACAAATTTTCGAAAGGCCTCCAACTCCACCAGTTTATATGGCAGTAGTTGGCGGGCCATCAGTTCCGACAAGCCAGTGGTCAACCGTTGGCCAAGAGGGTTATCCGGCGTCATCGTTTTTTTACGATGATGCCTTTTTGCAGAAAAACGTGAGGAAGGCATGATGGAAGGTGGAGTGGTGGAGGACAATTGTGAGCATAGAGGGGAAGGAGAAGGAGAAGAGGCTGGACGGTGAGAGCCTGGAGTGTGGCTTTGTGGGTTCTGATGGCGTTGCTCCCACTGGGCTCGGTTATGGGAGGCCAGGTGCTTACCGCGACTTATGCGTTGACTGCAAAGGCTGCAGATGGCAACACTATTGTCTGCAGCGGACACGTTAAAAAAAGCCCACACTGAGGAGCCATGGGAGCGCCATATGTGACCGTACATGGTTGATGGCTCGCTCCTGATACATTAGGAGTCTGGTTTGTTCCTCCTGTGCAATGTAAGTTCGGCCTGCTTCTCCTCTCTATCTGCTGGTCCATTTCTCCCTCTGAACTCCCCTCCTCTTCCTCTCTTGTGGGCACCTACGTGACGTCTGTAGACACGTCATCATCAACGTCACCTTCCCCATCACTAACAATAGAGATCTCGGAGTAGGCAGCAACAGCGGGCACCAACCTCCTTAGGCTGATCTGAGTACTGTCGTCAGACTGCTGAGTGCCGGCTGTTGCTACCTCCTCTTCCTGATCCAATGCCAAGAATGGCTGCGCATCCGAAATGTCTTCTGATGAATCGGAAAATAATTCCTGTGACTCAAGCGGAGGGTATATGGTGGTGGTGGTGTTGGTGGCGAGCCACTCAACCAAGTCTGGTGCGTCCTTTGACGTAATCGAATGAACATTGTGCCACTTCCCACTTTGTCACCGGCCTGGTGCTCCTGCCCTACCCCTGCCACCCCTGCGGAAGGTCCTGCCTCTTCCTCTGCCTGTCATTTTTTAAATGACCCTGTGACAACAAAAGTCTCTAGGGAAGCACAGTATATGTGGAAGAAGTTATATAACACCCCGCTTCAATCTGTCGTTTTGGGGGGCCACTGGTTTATCACACCAGTTATGAAACTTTTTTTTCAGGAAATTTTGTCACTGTGTGTAGCATAGGTAACGCAGCGAAAGCGACAACAATTCTGCAGTAATCAAATACACTATTACTAAAATATATTTTTAGATAGTACCCTGCTTCAATCTGTCGTTTTGGGGGGCCACTGGTTTATCGCACCAGTCATGAAACTTTTTTTTCAGGAAATGTTGTCACTGTGTGTAGCAGAGGTAATGCAGCGAAAGCGACAAAAATTCTGCAGTACCCAAATACACTTTTACTAAAGTATATTTTTAGATAACACCCCGCTTCAATCTGACGTTTTGGGGGGGCTACTGGTTTATCGCACCAGTTATGAAACTTTTTTCTGGATTTTTTTTAAATGTGTGTAGCAGAGGTAACGCAGCGAAAGAGGCAAAAATCCATCAGTAACCAAATACACCGCCAGTCACAATGCTGCACAATACAAATTCACTATAATATGCTTTCTATATTCGAAAGTATATTATAACTGTATATTACACCTATATACTGCAGAGCAAGTAGCACACCTATACCAGTGCTTGAAAGGACTTTTGTGGACCTGTTAGGTAGCGATTTGTGTCGTTAAAGTCTGTGTGCCGGATTTAGATAGCACTTACGCCGGCGTATCTAGAGATGCGCGGCGTAAGTGTAAATTAGCGCTATCGTATCTATGCGCCATACCCAGAAAACTAGATACGCCGTAAAATAGTCTTCCTCCAACCGGCGTAACTTTTTTACGCCGGCGTATCGTAGGCGCATATTTACGCTGGGCGCATCTGCCGCTCCCATTGTTTTCGTATTTAAATATGCAAATGAGGGAGATACGCTGATTCAGAAACGTACGTTTGGCCGGCGCAGGCTACGCGCAGTGCGCGTAAGTGGAATATCTGGCGTAAAGTTACCCCTCATAAAGCAGGGGTAACTTTGCACCAGACTTGCTCAAGTCAGCTGGAGAGCAGCTACAGCAGCACTATTTCAGACGAGCTGAGCAACACTTGCAGGACAACACATCTGTATGCCAACATGCCAGGGGCAGCCGTGGTCATAGCACTACTGCGTATACAGGCACGTAGTAGGGCACGGGAGAGGATATACCGAACGTGCATAGACATCTTTGGCATGGGGGAATCGGAGGTGTATCGCATCTTCAGATTCAGCCCTGATGCCATCCTGGAATTAGCCAGAACCCTACATGATGACATCACCAGCAAGACACACCGCGTACATGCAGTGCAGCCACTGGTCAAGGTCCTGGCAACACTGCATTTCCTTGCCAGTGGATCTTTTCAGCGTACAAGTGGAGTAGTGGCTGGGATGTCACAATCCACCATGAGCAGATGCATGCACCAGGTTGTCCCCGCAATCCTCAGACGCATGTCCCACCACTTCATCAGACCCACCCAGGAGCATCTGCGGCAGAAGGCAATGGCAGATTTCTACAGAATTGCAGGATTACCACGCACTGTGGGGGCCATTGATTGCACCCATGTGGCACTACGGCCCCCCGTGACACAAAGCACATATACTGCAATCGTAAGCATTGGCATTCCATCAACGTACAGGTGATAGCCCAATGCCTCATATGGCACGTCCGTGTCAAACACCCCGGGGCCAGCCATGACAGCTACATATACAGTCAAAGCACTATCCCAACAGAATTTTAACAGAACGTGTACGGGGACAGCTGGCTGGTTGGTGAGTGACATGGGAGTCAGGCATGACTGTCCGACCCCATGATGCAGACATCACGAGGGGCACATACATGACTAACATCCTCCTGTCTTTTCCCTTCCAGGTGACTCTGCATATGCACTTGGACCCCATCTCATGACTCCATTCCGGAATCCCCAAACCACAGGAGAGAGAAGATACAATGATGCACACATACGTACCCGTGCAGTGGTGGAACGCACATTTGGCATCCTGAAGTCCCGTTTCCGATGCCTGGATAAATCAGGGGGGACCCTGTTGTATTCCCCAAACTTTGTGTGCAAGATCATCGGTGCATGTTGCATTCTGCACAACTACGCCATGAGAAAGGGCCTGGAGATTGACCTACGTGATGACCTGACCCCCCAACCACACAGTCCCCCCCTGCCTGAGGGTACCCCGTCTGCTGAGGGAAGAGCAGTCAGGAGATGCCTCGTGGTAGGCTTCTTTGCACGTTAAACACGCATGCACACCACTGTGGCCCCTAGCCAGGGCTGCCATCAGGAATTATGGGGCCCCTTACACAGCTTCAGTCATGGGCCCCCTGGAGCAGAGAACCGGGGGGGTGCTGCCGTCTGAAATTGAGAAGCGGGAGGGGGGGCTGCCGTGAATTGAGAAGCGGAGGGGGGCCCTTTACAATTTTTTTTATAAAAAGAAATTACAAAAAAGGGGGGTTGCCATCCGGGACCTCTGGGCCCTTTGATAAAAAATAAATAAAATAAAATAAAAAAATAAACATTTTTTTTAAAAAAAGGGGGGGTTGCCATCCAGGGCCCTGGGGACCTTTGGGCCCTTTATCCGCTTGAGGCCCGCGCTATAGCCGAATGACGGCTACAGCGCGGACCTAAAAATCCAACAAGACGTCAATTGACGTCCGCCCCTTTGCTCGTTCCCCGCGCGCGCTCCCGAGCGCGCAGCGGGGAAATTCTGTGTTGGCCGTGTCCCTTGGATACAGCCAATTACAGATCGCCATGAACGGCCAATCAGAGTGGCCGTTTGCGATGCGATCTGTGCGGCCAATAGTGTTGCTCACGAATATTCGCATTGCGAATATTCGACTCGAATATAGCATATTCGAGAAATCGCGCTATATTTCGAAAATCGCGGTGAATATTCGCAATTCCGAATATTCGATTTTTTACAATTTTTTTTTTGAATCAGATCACATCCTAGATATCTCCATCGACGTCTAAAAGCATTGCTGGTATCATTAGAGACCCTGGGCCGAGTAGCTGAAGCGTTCATTGAATTTTCCAGAAAGATCACAATGCGATTATTCGGCAAACGCAATATCGCGCGATTACTTTCCTCGCCCCGATCTTCCGCATCAGAGCGATTTTTACAGTTTCATTTTTAAAACAGATCACATCCTAGTGATCTCCATAGACGTCTGAAAGCATTGCTGGTATGATTAGAGCCATTGGGCCGAGTAGCTGAAGCGATCATTTTATATTGCCGAATATTCGCAATGCGAATATTCGGCAATAGGAATATTGCGCGATTATTTGCTCCGCCCTTTTGCATCAGAGCCAATCAGAGTTCTCCTTCCACACTCGTCACAGGTTAGCAACCAATAGGAACCTGCCTGCATGGACATTATATAAGCTCACTCCCAGCACCATTTCATTGCAGATTCAGAAGCTGGCTATAGAGTGTGGAGGCTGTTTCTGTGTTCCTGGTTTCCTGTGTCTTTGTTCTTGATTGATTTAGATCATCACCAGCATTGCTATTTAGTGATTCCAGTGGATCTTTTCCAGTATATCAACTGCTTTTTTCAAAGCAATAGACCCAAGAGCTTTTTTCAAAGCTACGTTTTGTGCTGTTTTGTGCTGTTTTTTTCATTTGTGTTACTGTTTGATCCTGCAATCCTCCCTGTTCAGTTATATTTGCAAGAGATTTCAGAACACGTTTTGCTGAGCTTTATAAAAGAGCTTTTCTAAAAGCTAAGTTTTGTTCATCTTGTGTTACTGTTAGATCTTGCAGGTTCGCTGTTCAGTGATATTTGATAGGCATCTCAGTTCAAATTTTGTTTAGTTTTCCCTAAAGAGCTTTTATAAAAGCTAAGTTTTGTGTTCAGTTTAGTTAAATTTTGTGTGGTAAGTGTACACACTGTTAGTGTACATTTATTTCATCTAGCTTAGCTTAGTGTGTGTTTAGTGTCTGTGTTTTGTGTTTAAAAAAAAAAAAAAAAAAAAAAAGTTAGTGTTTGTTTAGTGCTTTTTTTTTTTTTCTTTAATTTTGTAGTCCTTGTCTGGTGTACTACTTTTCTTATAGTTTAGTAGCTGTCTGTGTACGTCTTTGTCTGCGTGCCTGTCTTGTAAAAAAAACACAAAAACACATTTTGTTCACATTTTCCCCCCCAATAAAGTTTAACCCCCCCACACACATATCAGCAATAATGAGCGGCATCCGTGGCCGTGGCAGCAGGGGTAGGGGAGTTACTCCCAGTGCTGGATCGCTGCCAGCACGGGGTACCTCTCGTGCCCCTACTAGTGGTAGAGGATCGGGTGCAAGGGGAGTACGCCTGATCCGGGAGTTCTTCCCATCGGGCAGCCGCCCGATATTGCCATCTCAGGCTCAAGTAGTGGTGGACTACATGGGGCACAGCAGTGCCACTGAGTCGTCGGTCCCGACTCACAGTAGTACCAGCATTACACCGTTGCCTGTACTACCCCCCCCCCAGCCCCCAAGAGTCCAGCATCTTACTGTTCGACAGCGACAGTGATAGGGATCTCTTGGGGGAGGCCATGCATCAGGCAGACCTCCAGCTCTGTCCTGATGGTCAGGACCTTTTTGAAGGGATGGATGAGGAGGATGGGATACCTGCTGGCAGTATCCCAGAGACATCCCTTCAAACTGGTGCTGCTGTTTTGGTGCAGGAAACAGCAGCACCTAGTCAGACCCAGGCGTGGGTGAGGGGACAGCGGAGCCAGGCTAGAGGCTCCATGTCACGTGGTTCCCTCAGACCAACACATCTCAGCCCTTGGTCTGACATCTCTGGGGGCGAAGAGGGTGACCCATCATGGTTGCCATCTGACGCGTCGGCTCACTACGTCAGTGACGACGGGGAAGGTAGGCACCCTGGTGAAACGGTGCGCCAGGTCACCACCAGGGAGACCATCGTCAGGGTCTCCACTGGTGATGGCAGCAGGAGGTGTCAGGAGGAGGAGCAGCAGCAGCAGCAGCAGCAGCAGGCAGCTCCACCTGTGCGCACCGAATCCCAGCAGGTGCAAGTAAGCGTCACCCCATCTGACAGGAGGGCGGTGCTGAAGTCACCTGTCTGGAATTTCTTTACCCTGGTGGCAGACAACCCTACCGTGGCCATCTGCCGGATTTGTAAAGTGAGGGTGAAGAGAGGGAAGTGTTTGGCTCGGGTGGGTACCACAGCCCTGAACCAGCACCTGAGGATAAACCACTGGGCGTTGTATGACGAGATGAAGCGTGGTGGTGGTAGCAGCGCCACCACCACAAGTGAGCAGGGTACAGCAGCCCCTGCCACATCTTCATCTGTTTCCAGCAGGTCATGCCCCCCCGCTCCCTCTAGTAGAGGTACTGGTACCGGCAGCCAGACCTCTACTTCCACAGCACCCTCCACGTCTGTGTCCCGCACTGCCGTCCGGCGCCAGGCGTCGATTTCAGACGCCTTTGACCGCACCACTCCCTTCCCCCCTGGAGACCGACGTGTGCGTTCCCTCAATGGGCTCCTGGCAAGGGTTATTGCCCAACATCTGCTGCCCTTCAACATAGTTGACAGCAACCCCTTCAGGCAGATGTTGGAGCAGGCCCAACCCCAATGGCGTGTCCCCAGCCGCCATTTCTTTGCCAGGACTGGTGTCCCTGCCCTACACCAGCACATTGTGCAGAATGTAACCCTGTCGCTGGATCACGCTGTCAGCGACAGGGTTCATCTGACAATGGATGGCTGGACCAGCAGGCATGGGCAGGGACGCTACATCAGCTTCACGGCCCATTGGGTTTCCCTCCGAGGCGTCGGTGAGGGATCGTCGGCAACCGATCTTGTGGTGCCGCCCCGGGGTGTCCAGGGGAGAACTGCTGGTCTCCCTCAAGCCACTGTCTCCGCAGCTGCTGAGCCTCCCAGCAAGCGCCCCCGTAGCTACTCAAGTGTGGGGCACGTGCGCTGTCAGGCCGTGCTCCAGCTTGTTAGTTTAGGGGACCGGAGACACACTGCAGAAGAAGTGCTGAAAGCACTTCAAGCTCAGGTCCAGAAGTGGCTGACACCCCGAAGGCTCCAGCCAGGTATGGTTGTCTGCGATAACGGCAGCAACCTACTCGCCGCCCTCCATGCTGGCAGTCTGACGCACGTGCCCTGTCTGGCACATGTCCTCAACCTGGTGGTGCAGAAGTTCCTGCGCACTTATCCAGGGTTGAGTGACATTGTGGCAAAGGCGCGTAGGATTGCCAGCCACTTCAGGCGCTCCCCAACCGCTACCGCGTCCCTGTCCAAATTGCAGCGGAAGTACAATCTGCCCCTTCACAGGCTGATTGTGGACAGTGTGACGCGGTGGAACTCCACCCTCCACATGCTGAAGAGGTTGTGGGAGCAGCAAAGGGCGGTGAGGGAGTACCTGATGGAACTAGGCACTGAGAGGGCTTCACCACAACTCCCTTTCATCGCCTGTGCGGAGTGGGGGCAGATAAACCAGGTCTGCCAAGTGTTGTCCTCCTTCGAGCAGGCGACCAAGATGGTCAGCAGTGAGCAAATTGGCCTCAATAGCGTGCTGCCAATACTGTTCATGCTGGAGAGGACACTAGATCGCCTGCTCGAGGCTGGGGAGAGTGCCTTGGTGGAGCAGGAGGAGTCAGCAATGCTCCACCGAGACCAGGGCCAGGACCAGGAGGAGGAGGAGGATGATGATGAAGAGGAGGAGGAGGTGGTTGCTGGTGTCGTCCCGGAGTCAGGGCCTGGTCAGGAGGGAGAGCCGGTGTTGGGGGCACCGATAGTCCGGGGGTTGGGCATGTCTGAGTTTGACCAGCAGCGCCTCAGGGAAGAAGAGTCGCACCTCATTCACCTGGCCAGCATTGAGGAGTCACAGCGGGCTGTGCTCTTCCCCATGGCTGCCCACATGCTGAGATGCCTCAGGAGGGACCCCCGGGTTAAGACCATCAAGACGAGGGATGATTTCTGGATGGCCACCCTTTTGGATCCCAGGTGCAAGGGGAAACTGGAGCAGTTCATCCCAGCCAGCCGGAGGCAGCACCGGATGGAGGAACTGCAGGCAGCCATTGTCAGACGGTTGGAGCAGGCAACTCCCCGGCCTCCAGTTGTCCCCCCTCATCTCACCCAGCAGGTGGCTGCACCCAGCTGCAGCCGAGCAGGGGACCTAATGGAAGAGATGAGGATGTTCTTCCAAACCGAGCGACCCAGTACCACCACCAGCAGCAGCAGCAGCAGTCACCACCAGCGGCTGGCCCACATGGTGGCAGACTACATGGCGTCCGTCGGTGCTTCTGACAGTATGAGCACCGACGACCCCATGGAGTACTGGGCTGCCAGATTGGACACCTGCCGCGAGCTCGCTCAGTATGCGCTGGAGTTATTGTCTTGCCCCCCCTCCAGCGTACTATCTGAGCGGACATTCAGCGCGGCAGGTGGGGTGGTCACGGACAAGAGGACCCGTCTGTCCACAGACTCCGTGGACAGACTCACATTCATAAAGATGAATGAGTCCTGGATCGGCGGTGACTTTCTGGCACCCGTCGTCGGTTCAGGGCGCTGAAGGGTCCCTTGCCATGCATTCCCTGATGAAGCCCCGGACCTGATGTATTTACAGTGCTGAATATAACTATTTCAACATCAGAGAAAATCAATGTTAATATTTGGTACAGTAGGCTTTCTTTGCAATTACAGCGGTCAAACATTTCTTGTAGTTTTACACCAGCTTTGCACACACTGGAGGAGGGATTTTGGCCCACTCCTCCACACAGATCTTCTCTACATCAGTCATGTTTCTGGGCTATCGCTGAGAAACACGGAGTTTGAGCTCCCTCCAAAGATTCTCTATTGGGTTTAGGTCTGGAGACTGGCTAGGCCACGCCAGAACCTTGATATGCTCCTTACAGAGCCAATCCTTGGTTATCCTGGCTGTGTGCTTTGGGTCATTCTCATGTTGGAAGACCCAGCCTCGACCCATCTTCAAAGCTCTAACTCAGGGAAGGAGGTTGTTGCCCAAAATCTTGCAATACATGGCCCCGGTCATCCTCTCCTTAATACAGTGCAGTCACCCTGTCCCATGTGCAGAAAAACACCACCAAAGCATGATGCTACCACCCCCATGCTTCACATTAGGGATGGCGTTCTTGGCATGGTACTCATCATTATTCTTCCTCCGAACACGGTTAGTGAAATTATGATCAAAAAATTATATTATAGTCTCATCTGACCACATGATTTTCTCCCATGACTCCTTTGGATCAGTCAAGACAATTATGTCAGCAGTTATTTCACACCCTATATACTCTTATTAAGACTGCTGTACATCATGGCAACTCCTGCCCATGTGATATGACTCTGTATCAACTACTACTGTTAATACTACTGCTGCTTCTGCTGCTGCTGCCGCCCAGTCAATACACCTATGTCAGCAGTTATTTCACACTCTATATACTCCTATTCCTACTGCTGTTCATGATGGCACCTCCTGCCCATGTGATATGACTCTGTATCAACTACTACTGTTAATACTACTACTGCTGCTTCAGCTGCTGCTGCCGCCCAGTCAATACACCTATGTCAGCAGTTGTTTAACACTCTATATACTCTTATTCCTACTGCTGTTCATCATGGCACCTCCTGCCCATGTGATATGACTCTGTATCAACTACTACTGTTAATACTACTGCTGCTCCTGCTGCTGCTGCCCAGTCAATACACCTATGTCAGCAGTTATTTGACACTCTATATACTCCTATTCCTACTGCTGTTCATCATGGCACCTCCTGCCCATGTGATATGACTCTGTATCAACTACTACTGTTAATACTACTGCTGCTTCTGCTGCTGCTGCCCAGTCAATACACCTATGTCAGCAGTTATTTGACACTCTATATACTCCTATTCCTACTGCTGTTCATCATGGCACCTCCTGCCCATGTGATATGACTCTGTATCAACTACTACTGTTAATACTACTGCTGCTTCTGCTGCTGCTGCCGCCCAGTCAATACACCTATGTCAGCAGTTATTTGACACTCTATATACTCCTATTCCTACTGCTGTTCATCATGGCACCTCCTGCCCATGTGATATGACTCTGTATCAACTACTACTGTTAATACTACTGCTGCTTCTGCTGCTGCTGCCCAGTCAATACACCTATGTCAGCAGTTATTTGACACTCTATATACTCCTATTCCTACTGCTGTTCATCATGGCACCTCCTGCCCATGTGATATGACTCTGTATCAACTACTACTGTTAATACTACTGCTGCTTCTGCTGCTGCTGCCCAGTCAATACACCTATGTCAGCAGTTATTTGACACTCTATATACTCCTATTCCTACTGCTGTTCATGATGGCACCTCCTGCCCATGTGATATGACTCTGTATCAACTACTACTGTTAATACTACTGCTGCTTCTGCTGCTGCTGCCCAGTCAATACACCTATGTCAGCAGTTATTTGACACTCTATATACTCCTATTCCTACTGCTGTTCATGATGGCACCTCCTGCCCATGTGATATGACTCTGTATCAACTACTACTGTTAATACTACTGCTGCTTCTGCTGCTGCTGCCCAGTCAATACACCTATGTCAGCAGTTATTTGACACTCTATATACTCCTATTCCTACTGCTGTTCATCATGGCACCTCCTGCCCATGTGATATGACTCTGTATCAACTACTACTGTTAATACTACTGCTGCTCCTGCTGCTGCTGCCCAGTCAATACACCTATGTCAGCAGTTATTTGACACTCTATATACTCCTATTCCTACTGCTGTTCATCATGGCACCTCCTGCCCATGTGATATGACTCTGTATCAACTACTACTGTTAATACTACTGCTGCTTCTGCTGCTGCTGCCCAGTCAATACACCTATGTCAGCAGTTATTTGACACTCTATATACTCCTATTCCTACTGCTGTTCATCATGGCACCTCCTGCCCATGTGATATGACTCTGTATCAACTACTACTGTTAATACTACTGCTGCTTCTGCTGCTGCTGCCGCCCAGTCAATACACCTATGTCAGCAGTTATTTGACACTCTATATACTCCTATTCCTACTGCTGTTCATCATGGCACCTCCTGCCCATGTGATATGACTCTGTATCAACTACTACTGTTAATACTACTGCTGCTTCTGCTGCTGCTGCCCAGTCAATACACCTATGTCAGCAGTTATTTGACACTCTATATACTCCTATTCCTACTGCTGTTCATCATGGCACCTCCTGCCCATGTGATATGACTCTGTATCAACTACTACTGTTAATACTACTGCTGCTTCTGCTGCTGCTGCCCAGTCAATACACCTATGTCAGCAGTTATTTGACACTCTATATACTCCTATTCCTACTGCTGTTCATGATGGCACCTCCTGCCCATGTGATATGACTCTGTATCAACTACTACTGTTAATACTACTGCTGCTTCTGCTGCTGCTGCCCAGTCAATACACCTATGTCAGCAGTTATTTGACACTCTATATACTCCTATTCCTACTGCTGTTCATGATGGCACCTCCTGCCCATGTGATATGACTCTGTATCAACTACTACTGTTAATACTACTGCTGCTTCTGCTGCTGCTGCTGCCCAGTCAATACACCTATGTCAGCAGTTATTTCACACTCTATATACTCCTATTCCTACTGCTGTTCATGATGGCACCTCCTGCCCATGTGATATGACTCTGTATCAACTACTACTGTTAATACTACTACTGCTGCTTCAGCTGCTGCTGCCGCCCAGTCAATACACCTATGTCAGCAGTTGTTTAACACTCTATATACTCTTATTCCTACTGCTGTTCATCATGGCACCTCCTGCCCATGTGATATGACTCTGTATCAACTACTACTGTTAATACTAGTGCTGCTTCTGCTGCTGCTGCCCAGTCAATACACCTATGTCAGCAGTTATTTGACACTCTATATACTCCTATTCCTACTGCTGTTCATGATGGCACCTCCTGCCCATGTGATATAACTCTGTATCAACTACTACTGTTAATACTACTGCTGCTTCTGCTGCTGCTGCCCAGTCAATACACCTATGTCAGCAGTTATTTGACACTCTATATACTCCTATTCCTACTGCTGTTCATGATGGCACCTCCTGCCCATGTGATATGACTCTGTATCAACTACTACTGTTAATACTACTGCTGCTTCTGCTGCTGCTGCCCAGTCAATACACCTATGTCAGCAGTTATTTGACACTCTATATACTCCTATTCCTACTGCTGTTCATCATGGCACCTCCTGCCCATGTGATATGACTCTGTATCAACTACTACTGTTAATACTACTGCTGTTTCTGCTGCTGCTGCCCCGTCAATACACCTATGTCAGCAGTTATTTCACACCCTATATACTCTTATTAAGACTGCTGTTCATCATGGCACCTCTTGCCCGAGTGATTTGACACTGTATTGTCAATGTCTACTACTACTATTACAGCTCAGTCAAGACACCTGTGTCCCAATTTTTTGGTACACTATTGACTACTATGACCACAATTGATGCTGTAAAGTATTCCCCAAGTGTTTTTATGCTATGTATTACTATTACCACTACTGCTTGTAAATCATGCCTGTGTGATACTTAGTGGGAATGCTTTAATAAGCATTCCCAGTATGGATACCCGTAAATGTATTAATCTTAATTAGTGTGAATGCTTTAATAAACATTTCCAGTATTGATATACGTAAATTTAGTAATCTTATTATTCCTTACGTTTTTTGGTTCTGCGTAACTTCGGCATACTTTCAGCTATTGAGACCATTCAACTGTAAAAATGTTCGTCTCTTTCAGCTAATGATGGGACTTCTTCAAGTTTTTTTCTACTTTTTACACTTTTATAAATTTTAAGCTTTTAGACCCTTTTTTTAACATTGAAGTCAATGAGAACATCCTTTTCCCCTTTGAATTCACATGCCCTGCCAAAAGTTTCAGCTACTTCATACTTTCACTTACAGACACTGAAAAAACTGTAAAGCGGTCACAAAATATTTAGCTATCCGGCTATGACTTTTCAGATCGTCATCGTTTACAATTTTTTGTTGAAAACGCAATTTACGTTTTGCGAATTTTTCACAAAAATGCGATAGGTTATAATGTAATCCTATGGAGGGGATTTAGAGTCTGTCATGTGACCTTAACATTGGAGATCTTTGTAATTAAAAATATCTTTACAAAAAGGGGAAACAAAATGGTCTCACGCCCACAAGATCTACTTTTCATACACAATTTTTATATCAAAACGTAGCTATGCTTGTCTGGTTTCTGGCAATGTGATCAATTCTGCGATACGTATTTTAGTTTTAGTTATTGGAGCAACAGCCAGAAATTATGTCTCATAGACTCTCATGTTAAATTATCTAAAAAATGTTGCTGCAAAACTCACAAAGACGCTCTTTTCTAAATCGCAGACATGGCCACATTTTTAAGTTTATCAACATAAATTTCATATCAATGCGTTCACAAGGGCCGTGTATTTCAAACGGTGTAGTCGTTGTATCGATCGCATGTACGGTTGAGGATTTATTAAGCTTTGTTTGGAGGCTTAAATCATGTATTTGATCTGTGAATTAAAAGCGTTTGTAATGTTATTTCTTTCCATAAATAACTTTCCTGACCTCAGTGCAATATTCCTCCTCACTGACCTGGGGGGGAGGGGAAACCTCTTGAGGGGGGAGGGGCGACCAGGAAGTCAGCATACTCTATACTTTGCAGATAGAGAAAGAAGCTGTGTGTCCTAAAGATAGTGTAGTGGTTATGGTGAATGTCTTTGGCAAGGGGCTCAGCAATTAAGCTATTCAGCATTCCCACTCGCATTTTCCTCAGGAAATGCATTGTCTAGTTACATTATATTTTAATACTACTGCTGCTGCCTCCATGCTGAGTAAAGCTTCATGACCTCTCTGGCACAGCGGATTCACCAACAGCCTCCGCTTCAAGCTACCAGACCGGATCGTAACAGCAAGTGTAACTAAAACAATTAACCTTATGTTAAACCCTGGTTTGCGGCCTTTATACTGCAACCATTAGGCTGTCTGCAAGAGCAAATCTGCACTCTCTCTCTCTTTCTTGCTCTCTCTCTCTCTCTGTATATATATATATATATATATTGTTGCTTTTGTTATGTTCATTTTTCAACAGTTTATTTTGTGTTCGTCGTGTCTGTGTCCGTGTGCTTTAGTTTGTCCTAGGTTTGTGTTAAATAAAATGATAGTATAAAATGTTTTTGCTTATTATGAAGTTAGATGTGTTGATGTTGATTTGTTCGATGTGAAGTTAGATGTGTTGAAAAACCTAAAAATCGATCTCAAAAAGAAATGAAACATTTCCAAAAAATAACATTTTTTAATCAAAAAATTAATTCAGACATAGCTGAGCATGAGCTTCTGAAGCCTTTCCAGCTCAGCAAGATATTCTAATTGCTGCTGGTCTAGCTGCGTATTTTGCTGGACCAGGTAGCGAATTTGTTGATGATTTCCCTTAATCCTCAGATGTGTCTTCTTTAGCAGCGCGTGCTGCTGCATCATCTTTCTTGCTACTGTTAGGATATAATAAAAAAACATTTGGATTTCAAAGAACGTTACCAAATAAATAAAATATTTTTTTTGCTTATTAATCAATCATTATCATGTGTATACACTTGTTATGTGTCTAACACATCCCGGGAGTGCAGAATTATTAGGCAAATGAGTATTTGGACCACATCATCCTCTTTATGCATGTTGTCTTACTCCAAGCTGTATAGGCTCGAAAGCCTACTACCGATTAGGCATATTAGGTAATGTACATCTCTGTAATGAGAAGGTGTGTGGTCTAATGACATCAACACTCTATATCAGGTGTGCATAATTATTAGTCAATTTCCTTTCCTTTGGCAAAATGGGCCAAAAGAAGGACTTGACAGACTCTGAAAAGTCCAAAATAGAGAGATATCTAGCAGAGGGATGCAGCACTCTTAAAATTGCAAAGCTTCTGAAGCGTGATCATCAAACAAAAGAAACGTGTGGAAAAACAAAGGCGCAAAATAACTGCCCATGAACTGAGAAAGGTTAAGCGTGCAGCTGCCAAGATGCCACTTGCCACCAGATTGGCCATATTTCAGAGCTGCAACATCACTGGGGTGCCCAAAAGCACAAGGTGTGCAATACCCAGAGACATGGCCAAGGTAAGAAAGGCTGAAAGACGACGACCACTGAACAAGACACACAAGCTGCAACGTCAAGACTGTGCCAATAAATATCTCAAGAAAGATTTTTCTAAGGTTTTATGGACTACTGAAATGAGAGTGAGTCTTGATGGGCCAGATGGAAGAGCCCGTGGCTGGATTGGTAAAGGGCAGGGAGCTCCAGTCCGACTCAGACGCCAGCAAGGTGGTGGTGGAGTACTGGTTTGGGCTGGTATCATCAAAGATGAGCTTGTGGGGCCTTTTCGGATTGAGGATGGAGTCAAGCTCAACTCCCAGTCCTACTGCCAGATTATGGAAGAGACCTTCTTTAAGCAGTGGTACAGGAAGAAGTCACCATCCTTCAAGAAAAACATGATTTTCATGCAGGACAATGCTCCATCACACGTGTCAAAGTACTCCACAGCGTGGCTGGCAAGAAAGGGTATTAAATAAAAAAAAGTAATGACATGGCCTCCTTGTTCACCTGATCTGAACCCCATTGAGAACCTGTGGTCCATCATCAAATGTGGGATTTACAAGGAGGGAAAACAGTACACCTCTCTGAACAGTGTCTGGGAGGCTGTGGTTGCTGCTGCACGCAATGTTGATGGTGAACAGATCAAAACACTGACAGAATCCATGGATGTCAGGCTTTTGAGTGTCCTTGCAAATAAAGGTGGCTATATTGGTCACTGATTTGTTTTTGTTTTGTTTTTAAATGTCAGAAATGTGTATTTGTGAATGTTGAGATGTTATATTGGTTTCACTGTTAAAAATAAATCATTGAAATGGGTATCTATTTATTTTTTGGTTAAGTTGCCTAATAATTCTGCACAGTAATAGTAGTCACCTGCACACACAGATATCCCCCGAAAATAACTAACACTAAAAACAAACTAAAAACTACTTCCAAAAAAATTCAGCTTTGATATTAATGAGTTTTTGGGGTTCATTGAGAACATGGTTGTTGTTCAATAATAAAATGAATCCTCAAAAAATACAACTTGCCTAATAATTATGCACTACCTGTATACTTCTAGCATCAATACCATATTATGGTTCTACAATCTGACAGGTGCGCTTTATATGTTGTCCATTTTTATATCTACATTTTGTTGTTGAAATGTTATTAATCATTGTGCACATATTTACCTTCCTGAGCGAGGCTCACAGGACCGCTCTCTTCCTCCTGCTCTTCTGCTTGAGAAGTTGGGGTGGTGGGGGGGGGAATCTCCTCAGCTTGCTCCTCAGCAGGAGCTGGGGTTGGGGAGTGGGAGGGCCCTGGCTGCTCCTCTTCATCCATCTCCTCCTCTGCCGCATCCTCCTCTGCCGCATCCTCCTCCTCCTCCTCATCGGCCTGGCGCCTTCTGCGCTTGGCGCGGATAACTGGCATTGGAGCTCCTATAATAACACAATGTTCATATATTATAAAAATGTTTTCTAATGACGTATGCAAATTCTGTGTACTGTGCTGTATTGTATATGAATACAAATTGATTTATATAGACAGTTAACCAATGGGACAATGTTATATTAAAGGGTCTTGTGGGCACTACAGGGGACTGAGCGTGAGCTGGGATGCAACCATGTTAAAATGAACTGTTTTTGTCTCCTTTGTTTTGTTCAGACCATCTCATGTTAAAAAAAGGGCCTGATGGAGCACACGGGATTACTATAACAACCCCACTCCTAACACAGGAATTTAGTGGTAATCTATATATATAAAACTCAACGTGTGTGTGTGCATAAATGTATGTATGTATGTATGTATGTATGTATGTATGTATGTATGTTCCAGCATCACGTACAAACGGCTAAAGATATTTATATGAAACTTGGCACACAGGTTACTTATATGTCAGCCACAAACATAGGATAGGTGGTTTAAACCTTACCCACCCCCACTTGCCATGGTCGGGGTTTTTCTTTAAAGTCCCATGCAAAGCAATGGGAAAATTATGTTCCCACATAACTTCTGTGTTCCTGTCTGCTGCCCCATGTCTTTTTTCAACAGTACTATGAATACCTTGGCCGGTGGTGATATATGTTAGCACAACATGGCATCTTGGTTAACAACATCTGACCTTACATGAATTACATATGACCTTACATAACTGTCACCAAAGGAGCTGCGGTGGCTCCACGCGATTGCCACTGCACTGACAACTGATTCACCTCTGCAGCTAGGGGTTCGGATCCCGCTCTCGGCTACCTGTGAATTGAGTTTGGTGGTCTCAGCCCCGCCCGTGGTGGGTGTGCTATGCGAGGTTGGGTTGGGAGGACCCCCTCACACCCGCCATTGCCAACCGGGGCATGGAGAAAGGTGGCAGATTGCCTCTGGGGGAGGCCTCCCAACTCCTGCAGGCCGGCTCCTCTCTCTTTCGAGTTCACGCACAAAATACACTTTTTTAAAAAAAAACATAACTGTCAACAATAACTTACCTGGATGATATTTAGCCCGAAGACGTCTGACATGAACCATTTGGCGCCTCTTCAGGTCAGACCACTTCTTAACAATGGCCTTGTGGTCATGTTGGCCGCCAAAGTCAGCGATTAGGGCGCTGACCACAGCCCTTTTCTCTGGCTGCCTCCGCAGCTCATCGTATCCTGTTTCCAGGAACTTCTGCAAGATGAAGAACAAAGTATATTGTAATACTTCTGTTGACAGCCTTATGGATATATGACGTAAATGTATGCTATTCAACAATTGGAAGCATTCTCGCCTTATTAATCAATGACAGGGGTAACATGAAAGATTTTATATCCTGCCATTTCGGTCGCCACCTTTTTTGCATAAATATAGCAGCCATTATCATTTGCATAATTATGAATATATTATTAACAACACAGGATACACGTATAGGGGAGATATGCGTTGCTAACTCTTTTCCCTGTCAGGAGCCTAACGCCCCGGGGGGTCAGAGACGGGACCTTTTTCGGAGGACCACTGACGTATGTACCCGTCGCAGTTTTTTGTGATGTCACTCTTTAGGTGTGTGCACATTTTTCACTGCATCCGGGTGGAGTTTTTGGGTTGTGTTTTGCACGCCACAGGCTTTTCAACAGGAAAAAAACAGCTGGAGGCAGAATGGTTGCAAAACACTACGTGTTTGTTACTTAACTCTGGGTTTCAAGACCAGTCCACCTCCAGCTGTTGCAAAACTACTACTCCCATCAGCCACGGTCTGTCAGTGCATGCTAAGAATTTTACTTTTGCTGCATCTAGGGTGCCACAGTTTAGAGACCCGTGCATAAAGGCCTGAAAAATGTGGGCCTGCAGAACTTACAATACTAGAAGTGCCAGCATTCCCAGGCATGCTGGAAGTTGTAGTTCTGCAACATCTAAAGGGCAATATGTATTCGAACGTCCTTGGGCCTTGAGGACACTGAAGTCAGGACGTTCGCATACGTCCTATGTCCAAAAAATTTTTAAATTCATTATGCTAAATAACAAGGAAAAGTGCCTAAATACACATTTGCCAACCAGGGTGTCTGCAGCTGTCCAGGCATGCTGGGACTTGTAGTTTTGTAAAAGCAGGAGACACATTTTTTGTGAAATACTAATATATGATCATATATACTAACTTTTAAACTAGACTAAAATGCTGGGCTGGGCTGGGACTTGTAGTTTTGTAAAAGCAGGAGACACATTTTTGGTTAAATACTAATATCTGATCATATATACTAACTTTTAAACTAGACTTAAATGCAGTTGAAGATGATGAAATAACAGTGGTCAAAATACTTACACAAATCAGCAACTTTTCCTCAGACTTAGTGAAATTGCTTCCAACCATGTTGCTGTGTGATTGCGCTGCGATCATAAGTTGGAAACTGGCAAGGCTCCAGGAAATGGTCGCGTGTTGTTCGCGTGTTGATTGCGCTGCTTGGACCGAGATGGGTCCATATGGCTTCGGCTGTATGGACCACAGTAACTCTTTTCCCTGTCAGGAGCCTAGGAGCCTAACGCCCCGGGGGGTCAGAGACGGGACCTTTTCGGAGGACCACTGACGTATGCAACCGTCGCAGTTTTTTGTGATGTCACTCTTTAGGTGTGTGCAAATTTTTCCTTGCACCGGGTGGAGTTTTTGGGTTGTGTTTTGCACGCCACAGGCTTTTCAACAGAAAATAACCAGCTGGAGGCAGAATGGTTGCAAAACACTACGGGTTTGTTACCTAACTCTGGGTTTCAAGACCAGTCCACCTCCAGCTGTTGCAAAACTACTACTCCCATCAGCCACGGTCTGTCAGTGCATGCTAAGAATTTTACTTTTGCTGCATCTAGGGTGCCACAGTTTAGAGACCCGTGCATAAAGGCCTGAAAAATGTGGGCCTGCAGAACTTACAATACTAGAAGTGCCAGCATTCCCAGGCATGCTGGAAGTTGTAGTTCTGCAACATCTAAAGGGCAATATGTATTCGAACGTCCTTGGGCCTTGAGGACACTGAAGTCAGGACGTTCGCATACGTCCTATGTCCAATAAAATGTTAAATTCATTATGCTAAATAACAAGGAAAAGTGCCTAAATACACATTTGCCAACCAGGGTGTCTGCAGCTGTCCAGGCATGCTGGGACTTGTAGTTTTGTAAAAGCAGGAGACACATTTTTTGTGAAATACTAATATCTGATCATATATACTAACTTTTAAACTAGACTAAAATGCAGTTGAAGATGATGAAATAACAGTGGTCAAAATACTTACACAAATCAGCAACTTTTCCTCAGACTTAGTGAAATTGCTTCCAACCATGTTGCTGTGTGATTGCGCTGCGATCATAAGTTGGAAACTGGCAAGGCTCCAGGAAATGGTCGCGTGTTGTTCGCGCAATTGCGCATGCGCGATCGAAAAATCGCAATCGCAATATGTATTTTGGTTAAAATATCATACATATTCGATTTCAGAGTGCTGCTACAGCAGTTTTCGAAATATCTGCAATAAATTTCGCATTCGCATGTTGCGATATTTCGATAAAATATCAGGAATATTCTGAGCCAATCAGAGCGCTCCTCCAGCATATCTCGAAATTGCGCAATAAATATCGCATTCGCATGTTGCGATATTTCGATAAAATATCACGAATATTCTGAGCCAATCAGAGCGCTCCTCCAGCATATCTCGAAATTCCGCAATAAATATCGCATTCGCATGTTGCGATATTTCGATAAAATATCACGAATATTCTGAGCCAATCAGAGCGCTCCTCCAGCATATCTCGAAATTGCGCAATAAATATCGCATTCGCATGTTGCGATATTTCGATAAAATATCACGAATATTCTGAGCCAATCAGAGCGCTCCTCCAGCATATCTCGAAATTGCGCAATAAATATCGCATTCGCATGTTGCGATATTTCGATAAAATATCACGAATATTCTAAGCCAATCAGAGCGCTCCTACCGCAGTTATTAAAAAAATCGCAATTATTTTCGCATTCGCAATAGCGAAAAATCGCATTCAATTAATTTCGATAAAATATCACGAATATTCGAATTTAGCGAATATATCTCGAATATTCGAATATATATTCGAGATATATCGCGAAATCGAATATGGCATATTCTGCTCAACACTAGCGGCCAATGAGAGATGATCTCAAATGTAAACATATGAGATCATCTCTCATTGCCGCCTCTCCCTCCTCACACAGAGACAGCGTGTGAGGAGGGAGAGATCTGTAAGTTACATTGTTACAAAGTACAGTGACATCAAGTGACATTCCAGTGCCATCCCAGTACCATCCCAGTGCCAGCCATCCCAGTGCCATCCCAGTGCCATCCCAGTCCCCAAAGGATCTGTGTCCACCTGTGCTAATCTGCGCAGTGCCGCCAATCGGTGCCCGCCTGTGCCGCCAATCAGTGCCCGCCTGTGCCGCCAATCAGTGCCCGCCTGTGCTGCCAATCAGTGCCCACCTGTGCCGCCAATCAGTGCCCACCTGTGCCGCCAATCAGTGCCCGACTGTGTCGCCAATCAGTGCCCGTCTGTGCCGCCAATCAGTGCCCACCTGTGCCGCCAATCAGTGCACATCTGTGCCGCCAATCAGTGCCCACCTGTGCCGCCAATCAGTGCCCGCCTGTTCCGCCAATCAGTGCCCACCTGTGCCGCCAATCAGTGCCCACCTGTGCCGCCTTATCTGTGCCCACCTGTGCCGCCAATCTGTGCCTGCCTGTGCCGCCAATCAGTGCCCACCTGTGCCGCCAATCAGTGCCCACCTGTGCCGCCAATCAGTGCCCACCTGTGCCGCCTCATCTGTGCCCACCTGTGCCGCCAATCAGTGCCCGCCTGTGCCGCCAATCAGTGCCCACCTGTGTCGCCAATCAGTGCCCACCTGTGCCGCCTCATCTGTGCCCACCTGTGCCGCCTCATCAGTGCCACCTCAGTGCCCACCTGTGCCAATCAGTGCCCATCTGTGCAATTAGTCAGTGCACATCTGTCAAAAAGCAACCATGTCAAAAAGATCCTATTCCATTTAAATTTCCAATTCTGATTCGGAGTTTGACGTCACTTATGAGCCAGCCTTCAGTAGCGCAACACTGAGTGACTCAGAGGAGGAAGATAGCCGGCCGGCTAAACGAAGGCGTTCTGGTGAGGAGGCAGTGCCATCCACCAGCACTGCAGTGCCATCCACCAGCACCGCAGTGCCATCCACCAGCACCGCAGTGCCTCGGCAAGAAAGGTCAAGGACCCATGCCAGCCTTACCTATGCCCTTCAGAACCCCTTGTGGCGTCCTCCTACTTCAGTAGAAGCCAACATTCCCCCTTTCACTGCCCAGCCAGGAATCCAGGTGGAGAATTTTTCTCCAATCGATTATTTTAACCTCATGTTTACAGAGGACATGCTATCCGGAATTGTGGCCCAGTGCAACCTATCTAAACCTTATCTACCACATGCCCATCTTCTCCAGAGTAATGCCCAGATCCCGATACTTCGCCATTATGAGATTCCTACATTTTAACGACAATACCCAGTGCCATCCCCGAAATCACCCAAATCATGACAGGCTTTTCAAACTTCGGCCCTTACTGAATTATTTTTCTGAGAAATTCCCCCAATTGTATACCCCGGACCAACAGATGAGTCCTTTATTACATTTAGTGGCAGGCTACAAATAAAACAATTTATACCCAGCAAAAGAGCCCGCTAAGGTGTGAAGGTGTACAAATTGTGTGACCGAGTCACAGGATACCTTCAATTTCCAATTCTGATTCGGAGTTTGACGTCACTTATGAGCCAGCCTTCAGTAGCGTACGAAGGTAATGATAAACCCAGCTGAATCCCCCTAATTGCCCAGACTACTTGGGATCAAGTGGCAAAATTGTTTGGGAACTCATTAACCCCCTATTGGAAAAAGGATACCACTTATACGTGGACAACTTTTACACCTCTCTTGCCCTGTTCCACAACCTGCACCCGGAAGCAGACGCCAGCATGTGGCACCATCAGAAATAACCGGAAAGGCTTTCCTCAAAGCCTTGTGAATAAAAAGCTGAAAAGAGGAGAATCAGCAAGTCTGCGAAACAAGGAGGTTCTTGCAGTAAAGTGGAAGGACAGAAGGGATGTGTATATGTTATCTACCATCCACAATGACACCGTCGTTGAAACCCGCAGAAGGTGTGGCACCACCATCCGAAAGCCCACTTGCATCGAGGACTACAATTTGTTTATGGGGGGGGTCGACTTGAATGACCAGATGCTTGAACCCTATCTTGCCACAAGGCGGACGTACCATTGGTACAAAAAAGTTGCCATTTATTTTTTTCAATTGGCCATATATAATTCTTTTGTAATTTACCGCAACTCCACCCAAAACCCCAAACGCTTCCTTGGCTACCAAGAGGACCTTATCACTGCCCTTATTTTTCCGAACCATGCACCCCAAACCATCCGATCTGATGTTTTAAGTCGTCTCGCCGAGCGTCATTTTTCCGATAAAGTCCCTCCCACAGAAACAGGCCGACGACGTCAAAAAAGATTTAAGGTATGCGCCAGTGAAGGAGTCAGACGAGACACATCTTACCATTGTGCCGATTGTCCTTCCCAACCAGGCCTCTCTGTAACTGACTGTTTTCGCGGTTACCATACCAAACTAAAGTATTAATCCTCCGTTCCTGCCTTCACACACCTTCACACCCCTTATGCCACTGCCTGCTCTGCAACTGACCCCGGCTTGTTTTTTGACCACGATTCTGCCTGACGATTCTGTAATACCTCTGCCTGATCTGGAACTGACCCTGGACTGTTTTTTCGACCATTCTTCTGCCTAACGATTCTGTAATGCCTCTGCCTGATCTGGAACTGACCTCGGACTGTTTGACCATGTTTTTGCCTGCCTCATGGACTGATCTTGTACCCTGCTACTGGACTAGTGGGATTCAACACAGGGGTCTCACATATGTGAGGGGCTCCAGAAAAGTTTTTCTGGATGAAGAAAACTTTTTTGTTTTCTCATCCTAGATTAGGGTCTGGTTGCCCGGAGACTTCAAAGAGATTTGGGTGGGAGAAGCCTCTACCCCTGTCCCCATTCTGTCCTGAACGAGGCCCTACTTCTGCCTGCTGCCTGTAGGACCTATGCCATCATGCCTCTGCCTGTTGCATGAACTGACCACCTGCACTAACCCTGACGGGACAGTATCCCTGCCTGGACGTTGCTGACCAAGTCCCTGCCTGCTGCCTGGACCAGTGCTATCCTGCTGTGTAGAACTGCGCTACTATTACCACAGGTAATCTTTTGTTTACGCTTTGCTCAGCATAATGTATTTTGGGGTGTAATTCTTGGTATGTGCATGCTATGTGTCTCTGGAACACCTGACGGTGATCCTTGCATGTTGGATCTCTGTATGTGGTCAGGCTGTGTAGAAGTCTCACACATGTGGTATCGTTGTACTCAGGAGGAGTAGCAGAATGTATTTTGGGGTGTCATTTTTGCTATCTAAATGCTATGTGTTGGAAATATCTTAGAAACCGACAACTTTGTGTAAAAAAAAATGCGTTTTCATTTTTTCCCACATGTTCCAAAAACTTCTGGGAAAAAAATGAACTGTTCAAAAGACTCATTATGCCTCATAGATTATACGTTGGGGTGTTATCTTTCCAAAATGGGGTCAGTTTGTTGGTAATTCCATTGTCCTGGTGTTCCAGGGCCTTCAAAAGTGTAATAGGTAGTCAACTAGTTAGATGTGCAATTTATGCTCCTAAAACCCCTGATGGCGCTCCCTGCATGTTGGGCCTCTGTATGTGGCCAGGCAGTGAAAAAGTCTCACACATGGGGTACGTTCTACTCAGGAGGAGTAGCAGAATGTATTTTGGGGTGTAATTTTTGCTATGTACATGCTATGTGTTGGAAATATCTTATCAATGGACAACTTTCTGTAAAAAAAATGCGTTTTAATTTTTTTTCCACATTTTCCAAAAACTGCTGGGAAAAAATAAACCGTTCAAAAGACTCATTATGCCTCATAGATTATACGTTGAGGTATTAGCTTTCCAAAATGGGGTCACTTTGTGGGTAATTCCATTGTCCTGGTGTTCCAGGGCCTTCAAAATGTAATAGGTAGTCAACTAGTTAGATGTGCAATTTATGCTCCTAAAACCCCTGATGGCGCTCCCTGCATGTTGGGCCTCTGTATGTGGCCAGGCAGTGAAAAAGTCTCACACATGGGGTATCGTTTTACTCAGGAGGAGTAGCAGAATGTATTTTGGGGTATCATTTGTGGTATGCACATGCCATGTGAGAGAAATAAGCTATTACAATGACAATTTTGAGACATTTTTTAAATAAAAAATAAAAATCTTAATTTTGCAAAGTATTGTGGGAAAAAATTACAACTTCAAATAACTCACCATGCCTCTTAATAAATACCTTGGAATGTCTACTTTCCAAAAAGGGGTTATTTGGGGGGCATTTGTACTTTCCTGGCTTGTTAGGGTCCCAAGAAATGAGATAGGCCTTCAGTACATCAGGTGTGATAATTTTTTTTTGTTGTAATGGTTTTTATTGAAAATTCAAACAATTACAATATAGATAATACATTGAAAAGGATATAGAATCACGGACGCAGCCGTGCGACGGAGCAGAAGTATACAGTATTAGATAGGCATGAGAACATTAAAGCATCTACGTATCTTACAGCTTGGATAAGGCACGTATGTTAAATCATTGAGAATCAAAACTTTTCGAATAAACAATAGAGAAATCAATGAAGAACAAACAGCCTGGATTCATGACTTGTTCATGAATCCAGACTGCAAATCAATCTAGGATAATGAAATAATCAAGCAAATAACAATATTTTGAATATAAATGAGGGAAAATAAATGGGAAAGGGATGAAAAGAAGGGAGCTGCCATATTACAAGTGTATCAAGAGATCAAATAAAGAGGATATCAATTCCCAGAGGTGATAATTTTGTATCTATCAGACGAAATGAAATTTAGCCAATCAGACCAAACATCTGTGAACCTTTTTTGAGTATCTTTCGCTTGATGAATCAACTTCTCCATTTCTATGTTCCTCAGGGTGCGATTAAACTATTGACGGGGGATGAGTGGACTTCCATTTAGTTGGAATACACATCCTGGCTGCATTGATTAGATGCATTGCTAAGGATCGGTAGTAGCCTCCAGGTAATGAGGGAGAATAGTGGAGTAAAAATTGAGCAGGTGTGAAATCCAGATTAAAATAGGTTATTTGGGAGATATATTTATGGACTTCTTTCCAATATGGTTGGATATCATTGCAAGACCACCAAATGTGAAGAAAGGAACCTATCTCGCTATTGCATCTCCAACAAGTTTTTGATACAGAGCTATTCATCCGATGTAATTTAAGGGGGGTCATATACCACCTGGAAAGAATCTTATAAGCATTTTCTTGTGTTTGAACATGAATCGATCCTTTGTGAATACATCTGTATATACTCCTCCACTCTAGGTCTGATAAATCAAGCGAAAGGTCTCTCTCCCACAATTGATTAGCCCAATTAATTTTAGGTGTCTGAGTGGAGAACAATAGTGTAGAAGAGACTACTGTAGATGTTTAAGAGGTCCATCATTGTCACACCACTTTTCAAAGTCAGTTTTTTCTCTTGACCAGTTCGGTCTGGGGTTTGGTTTCAAGAAAAAGTTCCTTAGTCGTACATAGGTCCAAAAAGGAAATGATTCTACGTTCAATTTATCGGCCAAATCAGATTGTGATATAAACTTGTCACCTAAGAACTGTCCAGCTCTTACATTTGGATGAGGCCATCCGTCAGACAAAAAATCTTCATGCATACCCGATGTAAAACCAGGATTAAGTTTGATTGGGGTCATTGGACCATTTGGGGAGGAGATTTTGTGTTTATTGCAAGCTTGTCGAAATGTAAGAATAGTCGGATGGATCAAGGGGTGCTGTCTACACGTCAAGGGAACACCAGGATGTCTAATCCATGGGATTTGAGAAAGTGGTATTGGCGTGAACAAGTGTTCTAATTTAACCCAATCTTTGTATTCATAGTGAATATTCCAATCAATAATTCTGGTTAGGCAACAAGCTTGATAGTATTTATATATGTCAGGCAGACCTATTTGGATTTGGATTTGGAAGTTCGACAGAGTCCTAAAATTAGTAAAGTCGTTGAGCAAGTTGGGTATAGAGGTAAGTGGATCTGTGAGAAACATAAGGACATCATCTGCAAAGGCAGCCAATTTATAGGTGTGATTTTCAATGTTTATGCCTTTAATGTTTGGATTGGATCTAAGGCGGTCTAATAGTGGTTCTAACGTAAGTATAAAAATCAGTGGGGATAGAGGGCATCCCTGGCGAGTACCATTTGACACAGAGAAGGCCTCCGACAGGTGACCATTCACACGTATTCTAGCAGTAGGTTTGGAATAAAGCGTAGAAATAAAGTTCAACATGGTGGATGGGAGGCCTAAGGCGCTTAATGTTTCAGTCATGTAATCCCAGGCCACTCTGTCAAAAGCCTTCTCTGCATCCAACGAGAGCAAGAAACCAGGGGTTTTAGAGGAAGTGAGCCAATGGTGTATATTGATGGCCTTAAGGGTGTTGTCTTTAGCCTCTCTGCCAGGTACAAAACCCACCTGATCTAGGTTTATCAAATCAGGTAGGAGGGGAAGAAGTCTGTTCGCAAGAATTTTTGAAAACCACTTTAGATCAACATTCAACAATGATATCGGTCTATAGTTAGCAACCATGGAGTGATCCTTGTCAGGTTTCGGAATCATTACTACATGTGCCAATAGCAGGTCACGTGGTGGTTCGATGGGATCAACAAACAAATTAAAGGCCGACAAAAAGAATGGAGTGAGGGTTTCCTCGTAGGTTTTGTAATATCCTACTGTTAGTCCGTCAGGGCCAGGGCTTTTACCTGATTTCATCTGTTTGAGTGCCAGGCCTACCTCCATCTTATTTAAAGGTGTATCCAGTTGCATTCTCGTTTTGTCAGAGATGGGTTTGGGTCTATAATTTTGTAAGAAATTTTTAATCAAGTCTCGTCTGTCGTTTTTGGATAATGAAGGATCAGATTGAGGGAGGTTGTAGAGTTTCGAGTAATATTCAACAAATTGTTTTGCTATGGCAGAGGGCGAATGTATTTTGTTTCCCTGGGCATCAGAGATGGAATGGATCGTTGTTCTAGCTTTGCTCGTTTGCAAGGCCTTGGCAAGCATCTTACCGGCTTTATTACCAAATTCATAGAAAGATTTCTTTGCTAGAGCAAATTTGCGCCTAACTTGTTTACCTAAAAAATCTAACATGTCGGATCTAGCCTGAATAAGTTCAGTAAGGGTCGTCACGGCTTGTGTAAGTTTATGCGTGTTTTCTAATTTTTGTATAGTACAAGCAAGGTCAGAGTATCTCTTTTTCCTTTCCCTGTTACGTTTGGCTGCGGCAGCGATAAGAATACCCCTAATCACACATTTGTGGGTCTCCCAATTAGTAACAGGAGAAGTGTCTAGTGGGTCATTTTCAGTACAGAATAATTTAATTTTGGATTCCACTTCTTGAGCTATAGAGGGATCGGTGAGCAAGGAAGGATCAAGCCTCCAAATATTCATTCTAGGATGTGCATCTGGAACTGAGATAGTCAAAGAATTAGGGTTATGGTCTGAAAAAAACATAGGGTCAATTGAAGCATTTTGGATCATGGGCAAATCATTCTGGGTAATGAACAGATAGTAAATCCTGGAAAATCTGCCGTGTGGGGGTGAATAAAATGTGTAATCTTTACTGTCAGGATTTAAAGTGCGCCAAGTGTCATGAAGTAAGAGGTCCTGAAGGTGAGATTTAATTTTCTTTATATTTTTGAATGGGATTGATGAAGTTCCTGTGGACGTATCCTTACAGGATTAAGGGGAACATTGAAGTCCCCTCCTAGAATAAGGACACCTTCTTTGAATGAGGCCAATCGTTCGGAAACAGAAAACCCGAAAAAATAAACTTGATTCCTATTAGGGCCGTAGATATTTGCTAAAGTAACCGTATGATTTAAAATAGTGCCTTTTAGTATCAAGTACCTGCCTTCTTAATCAGTGATGGAGGCAGAAACGAGAAGAGGGCAGTTCTTAGCAATTAAAATCGAAACCCCCTTTGATTTCATCAAAGGATTAGTGGAATGGAACACTATGGGAAAATTGTGATCATACAATTTGGGTATCTAATTTGATCGAAAATGGGTTTCTTGGAGGAACACAATGTCAGCTTTGTTCTGTTTTAGATTCAAAAGTAATTGGGATCTCCTTTCTGGGATATTAAGACCCTTAGTATTTAGAGAGATGATTTTAATTGGAGGAACACCACCAGATGGAATATTGGCCGTCATAATGTGTTTGGAATCGAACAGTAAGTGATATAGACAAAGAAGAGGTATGTAAATATAACAGCAGTCAGGGGGAGATGATAGAAGGGGAAAAATCAAATACAAAGAAAGGAAAGGGAAGAGGTATATGAGGAAGGATTTCCGGACTATCTGTGAATTCCCACTCCCTAACAAACCGGAGTGGGTACACCAGAAACGGGGGGGAGGGGGGGGGGTCCGGAATGAAATAGTAGTCTTTTACTAGGAGTGATGGAGAGGAAACACTTTAGGACAAAAGTGAGACTACTGTAAGGGGGTCGACTAAACCTTCGAGAAGAGTGACAAAAAGTGATCTTTCAAAATATGAGATGGTTGTCACTACCAAAGCCCTAAGATAAACGGAACTTCAATGCTCAGGGTTAAAAAAAACAAGTATGGGGAACTTGATCAATTTGAGTTTTTCAGTGAGATAATTTTTAAGGAATAAATTATTTCATAGTATATAATACAATGTGTATCGAAAATAGATGTAGTAAGGCTCGGTCTATAAAAACATTTTTCAACAGAGGTCCGAGTGTCCAGTATGTGGGATGGCTCAGATCCCTCATATTACAGAGGCCTTCTCCACATCACAGTTCCCACTTTATATTCATAAAATAAAATGAATGAGATCAATAACAAAGAAAGAGAAAATAAAAATGACCTACAATTATTAATATGGATGGTCATAGAAGATTGGATACAAATTCCAATAACACATATATGTAGGCTCAAATAAGGAAAAATGAATCACCCGTAATAACAATTAGTCACTCTCACGTGTGATTATCATATAAAGGGCGATTAAATTGGGCGCATAAGTGAACTATTACACTTTCTAACACCCTTCACATGTCAAAGACAGATATACATATGTAGTAGAAGTAAACACATGTCAATAAACACATGCATACCTATATGTGCAGCAAACTATAAAGACATGTATAGTAGAGTCCAAAGACAAATATTTCATGTTACTTCTTCTATAAATAATATAAAAAAAAATATTTTTTTTTATTTCTTAATTTATATAATATTTTTTTTTTATATATGACTTCTATTTCTTTACCTCCTCCTTTATTTATTTTTATTTCATTTTTTTTTATGTCTATATATTTACCGACAATATTTTCAATTCATTCTCCATTTTTTTTTTTTTATATTTATTTATTTTTTTCTATATTGTTTATATTTCCCCCCCCCCCCCCAATACTCTTTCAAACAACTCTAATTTACTTTAATTCTGATGCCTGTCCCTGTCCTTCTTCCCCTTCATATTAACACCTCCAAGCTTCATTCCACCACCTCTTCACCCTTTTGTACATATTTTTCATGTTTTAATCTTGTATTTATTTATTTATTTATTATTATTTTTTTTTTTATTCTTCTCTTTTCTTTTCTTTTTTTTTTTTTATTATTATTCCTACATACAACTTTTTTTCCTATTCCTCTTTCCCTATATTCCTTCGTTTGTTTATCCATCCTATTTAAGTAGCAAGTATACTGAAATAATATCTTTTAAGGACCTTCTGGCAAGTAGAGAAAGGAGAATATGAAAAGAGTATATTATAGCTACTTAAAGAAAAGAGGGAAAGAAAAACAAATAAACTGAATACATTGTAACCTAATCAAAAGTACATTGTCCTATATTTGCAGAATATTGTATCGTTAGGATAAAAATAGAGCAATTATAAACATGTCGATATACGATAACCCATGAACTACAGGATTAATAGCAGTATTCATATATAAAGCTAATGTTTCCCATTTTAAAGATAACCTCGTACATATAAGTATATTCTAACTATTTATTATTAAAAATGCTGTAAAGCGTTTAACTATCTCAAGTTTTTCATGAAGTAGTCCAGAAAGGTAGAGATTCAAATGGTCACATGTTCACTGTATGAGGCAAACATGTAGTCAAAAAAGGTGACAAACACAGGTGTCAGGGCACCAAAAACACAAAAAAACTGAATTCAGGACTGAAGAGGAGTCTATCAGAAAGGTAATGGGGGGATAAGGAGCCTATTGGAGATTATAAAGTCAGCGTATAGGAATCACTTCCAGTGGGTAAACCTCAGGAGCACAGAAATAAAAAACAAAAGAAAAATACTGTGTACTTCAAGAGAAGGGGATTCACAACTAAAGAAAAGCTAGAACAATGCTCAGCGACATCATATCACTTCTACCTTCATATAGATGAGCAAGTTCAGCGGGTGATGTGAGCTTGATCGCTACGGGTTCTGCGAGGCAAGGGTTCAGCAGGAGAACTATGAGGTAGAGGGCTGTTAAGCGACTGAGTGTCGGTCACTGGTGATGAAGGCGACGGTGAGCGTCTTCGACGAGTCCGGGAGTTCAAGGCTTCCATCGGCTCCACCGACAATGTAGGTTCACGTATAGATGGCGTCGCAAATTTGGCGTACCAGTCAGGTACTGCGACAAGCGGTAAGTCCAGTTGTTTACAAAAAGCTGGCAGTTCTTCAGGCACTCGCAAAAGAGCAAAGTGGTTTTGATGGTACGCAAAGAGGCCAAACGGGAACTTCCACTTGTACCGTATATTTTTAGAATTGAGCATTTCCAATAGAGGGCGCAGATCCCTCCGGTTTTTGAGCGTAATAGCAGAAAGATCCTGGAAAATTTGCAATTGATGACCCTAAAAGAGTAATCTATTCATATCACAGGCTTTCTTTAGAATAGATTCCTTCATTTTAAAGTCATTTACAAAGCAAACAACGTCCCTGGGGGGTTCAGAGTCTTTACCTTTAGGGCGCAGAGCTCTGTGTATTCGCTCCATGGAGATGATAGGGCGCTCAGGATTATTGAGGATGTCATTAAATGCGTCAGAGACAACCTGAGGTAAACTGTCACTGTCAACATATTCAGGTAGGCCACGGATCCTCAGGTTGTGGCGTCGTCCTCTGTTGTCAATTTCCTCTACGTGACGCTGCATGTCACGGAAGTTGACGATTGTGAAAATTGATCCGGTAATCGATCTGTTCGATCGCTTTATGATGTATTAAAGCTTTTTCCTCCATCTTCTGTATTCTTCCTGTCATAACCTGAAGATCCTTTCGTAGATCAGATATAGCAACCGAAAGAGCGTTTTTAATGTCGGCCGCCACCGACTGGAGATCATGAATACTCAATTGATGGACCGCTGGTAAACCAAAGTCATTTGACGGTGTGTTCTGACCTGAAGGCGACAGAGTGATTCCATCATGATGATGAGGAGAACCGGGTTCAGAATCAGACATGTCAGATACGGTATGGTTTGCGGTCGTCGTGTGCCTCGGGGACCGGGATCTTGACGCCGAATTGTTCCGGGAGGAAGTCCCCATCACTCAGGAGAAAATCGGTGCAGAATACCCATATAATAGTAGAAATCGGGCTGAGGTGTGACAGAGCTCCCACTTCAAGCAGTCATCTTCCCTCACGGCTAGCCACGCCCCCCAGATGTGATCATTTTTTATGATTTGCACTATAGCTTGTAGACTCTAAAACTTTCACACAGACCAAATAATTTCCCAAAAATTTGGGTTATTTTTATCAAAGACATGTAGCAGTAAAAATTGTGGCCAAAATTTATGAAGAAATATTAATAATTTGCAAAATTTTATCACAGAAACTAAGAAAAAAATCTTTTCTTTTCGAAATTTTCGGTCTTTTTTCATTAATAGCGCAATAAGTAAAAAACCCAGAGGTGATCAAATACCACCAAAAGAAAGCTCTATTTGTATGAAAAAAAGGACAAAAAAATCATTTGGGTACAGTGTTGCATGACTGAGTAATTGTTATTCAAAGTGTGAGAGTGCTGAAAGCTGAAAATTGGTCTGGGCAGGAGGGGTGTTTAAGTGCCCAGTAAGCAAGTGGTTAATAAAAAAAAACAAAAAAAAACATTTATATATAAAACAAAGGGGGGGGGGTTTGCCACATGGGCAAAATTTATTTATTTTTTTATAAAAAAAGGGGTGTTTTCATCCCGTGCCCTGGGGATCTCCGGGCCCCTGGGGACCCCCGTACCCCTAAGAAAAAAAATTGGCCCTTTAATAAAAAACAAAATAAAACTATATTAAAAAAATATATATATTTTTTATAAAAATAAAATAAAAAAAAGGGGAGTTGCCATCTGGGGCCCTGGGGACCTCCAGACCCCTAAAAAAAAATGATTATTATTTTTTTTTTTAAAGGGGGTTGCCATCCGGGCCCCTGCTGGCCGGGGCCCGCTACAACAGGGCCAGTTGTACTGGCTTATCAGTGGCCCTGCCCCTAGCACACACCCCACATCCTCATCACATTGGATTAGCCCAAGTCCACCAAGCAGGACTTGGAAGCAGCAACGCCACGGCAAGGCTCCAAGTATGTTGCTGACCATTCATACCACATTCACACGGCCGTGGGGATAAATTCTCCCCAACGAGCCAGGGTGACACCCCTTACTGGCAGGAGTGTCACCCCCACATTCACTCACCAGTCACACTGTAGCCTGCACTACTGACCATGTGCAGGGGTTATAACTAAAATAAAACTCATAACCTGAGTGCAAATAATAACAAAACTCATCACCTGAGTATACAAAAAAAAAAAACTCAACATTTGAGCCGAACAGAAAAACAACAAAAAAAATCATCTGCCCTGGCGTGGGCTGCGCCTAGTGCCTAGGCTCCTGGTCCGCAGTCGCCTGGGGGGGTGGGTTGTCTGGTGGAGGGACATCCCCCGGTCTCTCCCTGGCTGCCTGGCTGCCCTCCAATGCCAGGGCAATGCGGCGGAGTTAGGTGTTAGTCACCGCCTGCATCCGCAGCTGGTGGGTGGTGGTATTGCGCTGGTGGCGCCGTGTCTGCCTCCCCTCCTCATGTACAGCAGCTGCCAGGCTCCTCCCCTCCACCTGCATGGCAGCCGTATTGGCCTGGACTACCTCTGCCAGGCTCCACACCTCCGTCACTAGCTCTGATGTGGTGGCCTGAAGATCCCCCATACATGTCAGAATGCCAGTGCAATTGGCACTCACGTCCTGCAGGCTAGAATTGAATGCCACATTATGTCCCTCCTGCTGGGTGAAGGCCTGCTGCACAGAGAGCACACAGGCAGCCTGGGTCTGAGCCGAGGAGGCCAGGCTCTCTGCCACCTTGTGCAGGTCCCCCACTAATGCTGACATATGGTGGGTTTGTCCATGGGTGAGCATTTCCCTGAATTAAGGGTAGTGGCAGCCTCTCAGTAATGGTGCATCCTCCGATGAAGTTTAAGGCCTCTCCTGAGATACCAGCCTCGTGCTCGGTGCTCTCCAAGATTCTTCATCGAGTGGCTTCCTCCCTCCAGGACGGACAGCACAGGACCACTCTGCAAGCGTAGACCCAGTCTGACTACTGGGCCTACTTAGGTAAAACACAACTCCGGACCAATGTGGTCCCAGAGCCAGGAACACAGGAACATGCACCCCCCGCCAGGAGGGCCACACACGGGGGGTGGTGGGACGACAGACCAGCGATCGATGACCCCAGTCCAATGACATTTGTCCCTTAAGTACTTCTCCCCAGCATGCACAGCGGGACGACCAACCCCCACTGATTGGCTGCCGAGGGGGATCACCCAAAGCACCTTGACCTAACTGCTGCCACCCTTGGCCTGGGGTGGTAACGGCACCCCAGACAAACAATAGTGGTCACTCACAGTAATAGTGTTCTGACTAGACAAAAAACGTTTTTGTTTTTCTCTGGGTTTTGTAATTCCCGGATCAGGGTCTGGAGACAGGATGCCTTGTATAGATTTGGGTAGGAAGAATCCTCTACCCCTGTGTCCATTCTTTCCTAACCAAGGCCTTAAGCATGATGTTCCTGCCTGCTGCCTGGACCAATACATTAGCTGTGCTGACCGTATCTTTGCCTGCTGCCTGTAGTGACCCTGGACTTTTTATGGGCCATGTTCCTGCCTGCTGCCTGCACAAATAATTTGCCTGTGCTGGCCATATCTCTGCCTGCTGCCTGTACTGACCCTGGACTATTTATGGACCTTTTTCCTGCCTGCATGTGAGCCTGCTTCCTGTACTGACCCTAGCATGTTTATAGACCATATTTGTGCCTGCTGCCTGGACGATACCTTTGGCTGTGGCTGACCATGTCTTTGCCTGCTTCCTTGACCAATGTTCTCTTCAAACCGCAGGCAATCTTTTGTTTATACTTTGTTACCCCTACTATACTTCCTGGCCAGTGAACATAGCATTGTCTTATGGGGGCAGCCACGTACTAGTAGGTTAGGCTTACTTGGCTTTTAGGAACAGGAACTGCTGTAGGTAAAGGTACACTATGCTATATTCACTGAACACAGAGGCAACCATTACAGTACATTGTTTTCTATACAGTGTGGGTTAATTTTTGTGTTACATAGGTTAAAATGTTACAAATCTGTTCAGACATTGTAAAGGTCTTACACATGTGGTATCCCCATAATCGAGAGGAATAGCAGAATGTACTTTGGGGTGTAATTCTACATGTACATGCTGTTTGCTAGAAATATCTTATAGTGTCCGGGTCCCCTCACTTTGCAGCCCATACTACCTTATTTGTATACTTTGTGTGGATCAAATGTATTTCAGCCTTTATCATATGCTGTTATGACAATGGACTGGTCTTTTTTTGCTTTTTGTTTAAAAACTTTATACCTGATTTAAAAAATATATATAATAATAATCTTATATATTGACAACTCTGTGTAAAAAAAAAAAAAAAATTATACATTTTAATTTTATTTCTAATTTTTCTAAAAACTTGTGGAAGAAAATATGTTCAAAAGACTCATTATGCCTCATAGGAAAAACATTACGGGGGGGGGGGGGTTGCTTTCCAAAATGGGGTCATTTTGGGGGTGTTTACACTGTCCTGGTGCTCCAGTGCCTTCAAAATTGTGATGGGTTGTCAGGAAATTAGATGTGTAATTTATGCCTTGATAACGCCTGAAGGTGCTACTTTGATGTCCGGACCTCTCTATGTGGCCAGGCTGTGAAAAGGTCTCACACATGTAGTATTTTGAGGTGTAATTATTGGTATGTACATGCTGTGTGTTAGAAATATCTTATAAAATTAACAACTTTGTGTAAAAAAAAACAAGGAAAAAAAAACACGTTTTCATTTCCAAAAACTTGTGGAAAACAAAATACATTATAGAGAATACATTGGGGTGTTTGCTTTCCAAAATGGGATCATTTGGGGGGCAATTCCATTGTTCCATTCCATTGTCCCATTGCTCCACGGCTTTCAAAAATGTGATAGGTAGTCAAGAAATTAGGTGTGTAATTTTTGCCCCTAGAAAGACTGAAGGTGCTCCTGAGTCCTGGGGTGTTGTCAGGGCCGTCTTTAATATGGTTTGGGCCCTGGGCAAACATTTTTTTTGGGCCCCCCTCCAGCTTATTTTGGGCCTGGCTGGTTCACATGTATGTTTTGGCGGTCCTCATTTGTGCAGGTACAGCAGCCCATTGATTTGAATGGGCTGCCATGCCTTTGTTTCCTGCAGAAAAAAAGGTGCATTCAGCATTTTAAAAATACAGTTGCCTTGAAATCCATTCTGCTTTTGCACCATGCTGCTTACCTGCAGTTCTTGCACCATGCTACTTACCTGCAGTTCTTGCACACACAAACACACTGTGTTTTAAAAAGCGTGACCTAAACGTCTAAAAATGCAGCAAGTTTGACAGTGCGGGAACTGCAGATAAGTCACAGCAGATAGCAGAATGGACAGACAGTGCTGTATTTTAGTGCTTGATGGGCATAGGCGTGCCGTGTGCGCAGCCTATTACATGAGGCATGCGCTTTTCTTTGCAGGAAACGCAGGCATGGCGGCCCATGCAAATGAGTGGGCTGCTATGCCTGCGCAAATGTGGGCCGCCAAAACACATACATGTGAACCAGCCAGGCCCAAAATAAGCCCATCAAGCAGTTAAATACAGACAGTAATGCCATGTGCTCTGAGGCTTTACTCAGCCTGGACTGCAGGTCTGGTCTGTGATTTAAAGAGTTCCTCTATTTTACACATGGCATGGCATGGGGTCCCATGGTGCTAAAGCAGAATGGACAGACGGTGCTGTGACCCCCATGCCATGCCATGTGTGAAATAGAGGAACTTTTTAAAACACTGACCAGACCTGCAGTGAATCATCAAATATAAAGACTTTGGGCACACTCTACAGAAAACTTCTGTTTACAATATAGATTAGCAAACAGTGACATACCTTGAGGAGCAGGACATGAAGAAGTCAGCCTCGGGAAGAGCAAACTGGGGATGTTATAAAATCACATTCTAATTCACTTTTATATACAAGCAGCACCCAGTGGCAGGAAGGGAGAAGTGCACGTCTAAAGGGAAGCCAGGGGTGCTGTACATTTTAAAACACTGGGAAGGTAAGCAGTACTGTCACTGGCTGCGTGCCGCTGATGATTTTCAGCCTGATTTGTGGGCAGCACAGGGGCTTAACGGGCGGCAGGGTCGCCATCAGGAATTATGGGGCCACTTACACATCTTCAGGCATGGGCCCCCTGGAGCAGAGAACCGGGATGGGGGGGTGCTGCCGCCTGAAATTGAGAAGCAGGGGGGGGCTGCCGCGAATTTAGAAGCGGGGGCTCTTTACAAAAAAAGAAAAAAGAAATAAACAAAAATATATATAAAAAAAGGGGTGTAGCCATCCTCTGGGCCCTTTAATAAAAATAAATAAATAAATAAATATATATAAAAAATATATTTTAAAAAGGGGGTTGCAATCTGGGGCCATGGGGACCTCTGGGCCCTTTAATATTTTTTTTTAATAAAAATAAATTACAAAAAAAGGGGGTTGCCACCCGGGACCTCTGGGCCCTTTAATAAAAAATAAAAAAAATATATAAAAAAGAAACATTTATAAAAAAAAAGGGGGGGTGCCATCCAGGGCCCTGGGGACCTCTGGGCCCTTCAATAAAAAAAAAATATATAAACATTTATAAAAAAAATAAACATTTATAAAAAAAATAAAGGGTGTTTGCCACATGGGGCCCTGGGGACCTCTGAGCCCTTTAATACAAATATATATATATATATACATATACAGGTCATTCTCAAAAAATTAGCATATTGTGATAAAGTTCATTATTTTCTGTAATGTACTGATAAACTTTAGACTTTCATATATTTTAGATTCATTACACACAACTGAAGTAGTTCAAGCCTTTTTATTGTTTTAATATTGATGATTTTGGCATACAGCTCATGAAAACCCCAAATTCCTATCTCAAAAAATTAGCATATCATGAAAAGGTTCTCTAAACAAGCTCTTAACCTAATCATCTGAATCAACTAATTTACTCTAAACACCTGCAAAAGATTCCTGAGGCTTTTAAAAACTCCCAGCCTGGTTCATTACTCCAAACCGCAATCATGGGTAAGACTGCCGACCTGACTGCTGTCCAGAAGGCCATCATTGACACCCTCAAGCAAGAGGGTAAGACACAGAAAGAAATTTCTGAACGAATAGGCTGTTCCCAGAGTGCTGTATCAAGGCACCTCAGTGGGAAGTCTGTGGGAAGGAAAAAGTGTAGCAGAAAACGCTGCACAACGAGAAGAGGTGATCGGACCCTGAGGAAGATTGTGGAGAAGGACCGATTCCAGACCTTGGGGGACCTGCGGAAGCAGTGGACTGAGTCTGGAGTAGAAACATCCAGAGCCACCGTGTACAGGCGTGTGCAGGAAATGGGCTACAGGTGCCGCATTCCCTACAGAGAAGCAACACTGGACTGTTGCTCAGTGGTCCAAAGTACTTTTTTCGGATGAAAGCAAATTTTGCATGTCATTCGGTAATCAAGGTGCCAGAGTCTGGAGGAAAAATGCCAAAATGCCTGAAGTCCAGTGTCAAGTACCCACAGTCAGTGATGGTCTGGGGTGCCATGTCAGCTGCTGGTGTTGGTCCACTGTGTTTTATCAAGGGCAGGGTGAATGCAGCTAGCTATCAGGAGATTTTGGAGCACTTCATGCTTCCATCTGCTACAAAGCTTTATGGAGATGAAGATTTCATTTTTCAGCACGACCTGGCACCTGCTCACAGTGCCAAAACCACTGGTAAATGGTTTACTGACCATGGTATTACTGTGCTCAATTGGCCTGCCAACTCTCCTGACCTGAACCCCATAGAGAATCTGTGGGATATTGGGAAGAGAAAGTTGAGAGACGCAAGACCCAACACTCTGGATGAGCTTAAGGCCGCTACCGAAGCATCCTGGGCCTCCATAACACCTCAGCAGTGCCACAGGCTGATTGCCTCCATGCCACGCCGCATTGAAGCAGTCATTTCTGCAAAAGGATTCCCAACCAAGTATTGAGTGCATAACTGAACATAATTATTTGAAGGTTGACTTTTTCTTTTTTTCTTTATTAAAAACACTTTTCTTTTATTGGTCAGATGAAATATGCCAATTTTTTTAGATAGGAATTTTGGGTTTTCATGAGCTGTATGCCAAAATCATCAATATTAAAACAATAAAAAGGCTTGAACTACTTCAGTTGTGTGTAATGAATCAAAAATATATGAAAGTCTAATGTTTATCAGTACATTACAGAAAAGAATGAACTTTATCACAATATGCTAATTTTTTGAGAATGACCTGTATATAAACACATATATATATATATATATATATATATATATATATATATATATATATATATATAAAATAAATAAAAAGAAAAAAAATAAATAAAAATTTAAAAAAAATGTTTTTTATAAAAAAAAGGGGGGTTGCCTGGGGACCTCTGGGTCCTTTAATAATAATAATAACATTTATATTATATTATATACTATATATATATAAAGACGGCCCTGGGTGTTGCGCCCCTCTGTGTGGCTAGGCTGTGAGAAAGTCTCACATATGTGGTATCCTCATACCCAGCAGAAGTAGCATAATGTGTTTTGGGGTGTAATTGCAAGTATGTCTACCCCATGTGTTCGAAATAACTGGTTAATATGACAATTTTTTGTGAAAAAAATGATATTCATCTTAATTTTCCAAAGAATTGTGGGAAAAAAAACACAACTTCAAAAAAACTTGCCACGCCTCTTAATAAATACCTTGTCTACTTTCCAAAAAAGGGTCATTTGGGGGGTATTTGTATTTTCCTGACATGTTAGGGCCTCAAAAAATTAAATGAGGCTGTCAGTACACACAGACTAAATCATTTACACTGATTTGTAAATTTTACCAAAGAAATGTGGCAGTATAAACTTTGGCCTCAATTTATGAAGAAAAATTACTTGTTTGCAAAATTGTATAATAGAAACTAAACAAAATGGCCCAGATTCACAGTGAGCGGGCGCACATTACGCCGCTGTAGCGCAAATAATATACGCTACGCCAACGCAGCGCAGAGAGGCAAGCATGGAATTCACAAAGCCTGTGCACCCAAAACTGGGTTTCGAAGGCGTACGCCGGCGTAGGTGGAAGTGGGCGTGAGCCATGCAAATGAGGCGTGACCCCATGCAAATGATGGGCCGAGTGCCAGACAGATACGTATCACAAACTGCGCATGCGCCGGGACGTGGTCGCATCCCTCTGCGCATGCTCACAACCACGTCGGAACAACTGCCTAAACAATGCCTACGGCGTGAATGTAACCTACGCCCAGCCACACACACGTCCAACGTAAACTCCGTAAATATACGCCGGCTTGTGTTCCCCCGGGGCAGACCTTTGCATGTCTGCTGCTGGGTTACACCTCCTTTATGGAGCTTAACTTTACGCCGGACGTACAACTTATAAGCACATCGCATAGCCTGCGTTGGGCGCACGTACGTTCGTGAATCGCCGTATTTCCCTCATTTGCATATTTGAATAGAAAATCAATGGGAGCGCCACATGCGTCCAGCCTAAATGCGCGCCCACGCTACGCCGGCGTAGGCAAGTTACGTCGGCGGGATGAAGCCTATTTTTAGACGCATCTTAGTTTGTGGGTTCGGCGCACAGATACGACGGCACACATTTGCACTTACGTCGGCGTATCTTGTTCTACGTCGGCGTAAGTGATTTGTGAATCCGGGCCAACGTTTGGCCTTTTTACGCTTATATTACCAAAAAAAAAAACAGTGGGGATGAAATACCACCAAAAGAAAGCTTCATCTGTCTAAAATAAATGATAAAAGTTTTGTTTGGGTACAGTGTTGCATGCCTGAGTAATTGTCATTCAAAATGTGAGCACTGAAAGCTGAAAATTGGCCTTAGCAGGAAGGGGGTTAAAGTGTCCGGTGGTGGTCATGTCAATAACATGCTTGTTGTAAGGTGCTGGGGGTTCCAGCTTTTGTCCTGTTAGGGCTCTTTATGCATATACATCAAGGGTCTCAAACTGGTGGCCCTCCAGCTGTTGTAAAACTACAAGTCCCATCATGCCTCTGCCTGTGGGAGTCATGCTGGTAACTGTCATTCTTGCAATACCTCATTGGACTTGTAGTTTTGCAACAGCTGGAGGGCCGCCAGTTTGAGACGCCTGATATACATGGTATGTTCTGCCTATGTTTGCAATGTTTCTTTTCAACCGGTTTGGTTTCTTACCACAAACAAAACATATGCTAGTAATGTTTAAGATATTGGGCTCTCACACAAGGTCTAAGCCCCCATCCATTATATATCAGGACCCCTCTAATTTTAGAAAAAGTGCAATTATTTTCATCATGCTACATCATCATGCTACACCCCTTTAAATGTTATATTATCCAAAACGATGGCTATTCTGAAAATGCTTAGCAATAAACCATTCACTCCGACCTTGTTATAACAGTCTATGACAGACTTAGCAAGCATTTTATAAAAAATAATGGCTGAGCCAGCATACATACAGCATTGTATTCTGGTAGTGGGATGGAACTTCCCATCGAGCATCCAAAACAAAATTGAGCCACTCAGCCATTCACAGGAGGTTTTGTATTTTATGGATTATTACAAGGCTTCCTCTAACTGGCTGAGGCAGAGAATGCAACACCAGCCCTGATTGCTGGCATCAGAGGTTATTGTAACCCAAGTGATGGGATGGATCGAGTGACAGTTGCAGAGATTCTTCCCTTGAAGCCACCACAGAAAGGACTCTCTCATGGGTTGAGTGAGCATGATGCGTTGACTCTTGCTGGGGGAGTCCCATTGCTGGAGGAACCATTTTTTTTAAATAGGCGAGTGTGCCACTGAGCCCACTTCACCATAGGGATGGTGGCTGCCATGGTGCCAATTACCTTCAGACATTGAAGAGCAGACAGGTGAGATGAAGCAAGTGTTACGCGGATCATGTCCCAGATTACTACAATCTTCTCATCGGGGCAATGAGATGGTGCCTTCTATTGTGTTGAAGAGAGCACCTAGAAGATGACTCTTCTCCAAATTCAGGAGCCATCCGAATTCTTGGAGAGTGGCAATTACCAGGTTCCTGTGTTCCAGGAGTTGGCTTCTGTCTTGAGCTAGAAGTAAGAGGTCATCTAAATAGTGATGAAGACTAATTCCTTTCACTCGGAGCAGAGCCACAATGGCTAACAGAACCTTAGAGAACACCCGAGGTGATGTCGTGAGACCAAAGGGTAGGCAGGTTAATTTTAAGTGTTGATTGCCTACAGCAAAGCGGAGGTACTTTTGATAGTCTGCCGCCACTGGAACGTGGAAATACGCGTCTTTCAGGTCTATTGACACTAACCAATCTCCTGGGTGGACTGACTGCTGGATCGTCAATAGCGACTCCATTTTGAATTTTTCTTTCAGAATAAATCGGTTGAGATGAGTCAAGTCTATTTGTCACGTACCTGATGGGAGACTGAGATGACGAGGTCGGCCTCTCTTGTATCTCCAGCCCTGGTACCGCTGGGGATGGAACAGAGGACACCAAGGGCCAGGAGGAACACGAGTGCCTGCAGGTGAAGGTTCAGACAGCCGAGGCGGGTCATAAGGAAGCCGGGGTCCGGTAACAGGCGGGCAGCAGGGTACCAAGCAGCAGGCATAAGAAACGTCAAGTGGAAGCCAGGATCAGGAACCGGTAGTCAGTCAATAACAGAGTTCAGAATCAGAGTCAGGTCAAGCCAGGTTCAGCAACGGGAAGTAAGCAGGCAAATAGCAGGGATTCCGGGTATCAGGGTACTAGCTGAAGACCGATCAGCAAGAGTCTGGTGTCAGGCATTTCTTAATATAGGCAGTCTGGCGCCAATTAGCGCTATGGGTGCGTACCTGCGTGTGCACGCCGTCCGTTGCGTGCACGCCATTCGTTGTGCGCGCATGCGCATTGGCGTGCGTGTGCGCATTTGCGCGCGCATGCGCATTGGCGCACCAAACGTCTCCGGGCGCCCGTGTGCGTGCACATGCGCCAAAGCACGCCTTGAACGTAGGGTCACAGTTCTCTTACACTATTACTGGTCTCCAGGTACCGTTCTTTTTCTGTACCATGAACAAAGGGGAGTACATGCCTTCGCCTCGGTCGCCATCTGAAACAGTAATGCTGTTGAAGACCCAGGTTCGGCCTGAAGAAGACGGCTCCCACCTGATATGCAATTTCAAAAAGACTTAGTAGGCTCCTGACTACCAGAAGGAGTACTCTTAGTTGGCTTCTTGAAAGAAGACTGTCTGGATTTCCAGGGCCTTGAAAATTCACAACCAGGTCTATAGTTGCGTGTTTTTCTTGCATGGTCTGTATTCTGTGCTCTCGAAAAGGTGCGTTTCTGGTTTTGCAAATGCCTATCCTGAAGGAGGAATCCCGACTTACCACCCGTGGCACTATCAAGTTTATTGCCAAAGAGAGAGGAGCCCTCAAAGGGAATGCGACACCAAGCTTTATGACTCCGTCCCGACCAGGGACGGAGTCATAAAGTAAGGCGGGCAGTAACCGCTGACAACATTACTCGAGCCTCTAGACAAATAACATCAATAGAGGCCTCTCCCAGAAAGGCCGATGCTAGCCTGATTTCCTGAATAGGAGAGCTCTTGGCCATTTCTTCATAGATACTTCTGAGGGAATCGTCCACATTGTCCGACCATGCCTCTAAGGCTTTTGGGACAGCTGCTAAAACCAGAATTGGTGTACAGACTGATCCTGCTGTCAGATAGATTCGCTTCAGGTCGGAGTCAATCCATCTCTCTAGAGAATCTTTGAATGAAACCATATCTTCCAGGGGAAGGATTACATATCTAACCAGACGCATTAAAGCTGCATCAACCAAGGGAGCAGAGTCAAGGTGTTTTATGTCCTCTTCTTTAAAAGGATATAATTTTGCAATTTTTGACTGCATAGAACTTTTTTTATCAGTTTTTTTTATCAGTTTTACTCCATTCTTCTGAGATAATGGCACCTACTTCCGTGACAAACGGGAAATAATGTCGCTCTTTACTGAGCTGTTTAAAGAGTTTTCTTTGTTTGGGAGGAGAGATAACTGGATCTTCCTAATTCAGAACTCCCTTGACTGCTTTCACTAAAGCAGGAACTAAGGCATAATCAAAGCCTATCCTGGATCATCCACTTTTGAACCACTCTCTGAGGGAGGAGCTGAGGGATGGCTGGGTTGAGAGACTTCCAAAGTCTCATGCACTTGTCCCTGTTCTAACGAGGGAATCAGTGGGTCTGGAGGAGAATCATGCTGCAATCTGGCATCTCTCTCTTGTAGCGACTCATTCACGACCCACTTAACCAATGCTTCCAGATGTTTGTCTGCACCTTCCCTCTCATTGGCTGCCTCTGAGAAACAACGATCACAAAGGGACTTGCTGGTAGGAACGGGAGCCCTGCACCCCCAACATAGTCTCTCTGACCTCTTGCTGTGAGATAAGGGGGGGGGGTGAGAAGTGTCTCTACAGGGATGTCCAGATTTAGAAGAACCATGGTGTCTAGAGTCAGGAGGTGCCGGGGGTGCGAATTAGAGGACCCGCTGCCTCTGTGGGACTCGCTGTGATGTTGGTCAGACCTAGAAGGGCTGAAAGGGGAAACACAAGGAATAGAGAGAGAGAGAACAAAAACACAGCGTCATGAAAAAGCCCAACACTCCACTCTATTCCCCCCAGCAGGCAAAGAAAAGGAAAAACACAGTTTTCCAATCTTACCTGCTATGAGAGGGCTGGCCACTAGGAGGCAGTGTAGCATCCATCATTGACCCAGACACACTGTAGGTGAAAGAGGCAGACATCAGCCACCAGTAGAAAGGACAAATGCTAAATCAGACTCTTCTGAATGAGCACTTACCTGGGGTAGGCTCTGCAGGTACTCAGGGAAGTTGCCGCTATGCCCACAATCATTCCCGAGGTCTGCAGGCTTCCCTCAGGCTTTAAAATTTGCGCCGCATGACGTCACACATGAGGTCCGCGATCCTCGTGCACATGCGCGAACCAAGTCTCGCTTTCGTTGCCGGGACCGCGCATGCGCAGAACACTGACGTAACCCGGAAGTCAGAGGGAGCAGCAGCTGGTACGCACAGTGAACCAGCCGCTCACTGGGCATATTTAAATATGGAAAAAACGGCATAAAAGTATAGAGAAAAAACATACTACAAACAAAAACACTGCTGCCTTGAAGGCGATACAGCTTACCACCACCTATGATCGATCCGACCAGGGACACCGCATCCATACACACACCGTGCTTTCAGCAGATAATGGCCACCTGCACACTGCTAGGTATTCAGGCCTGTGCGCGATTGTCTCTCAAATGGAAGACATGATTCCAGCTCTTCAGCGCTACTCTGCAATACACTCCATACCCTGCTTAACAGTCAAGGCTTATAGGAGGGATGAGACACCATATCGTCGGCCGATCATTATCGTAGGAATAATCGTCTTCAGGTAGGAGAACCAAAGCACATGGTCCTACGGAGGACAAAAAAGGAACCACGGCTGGGAGCCCAGAGCTGAAATTTATAGGAAGGGGTCCTATTGGGTAGTTATGGAGGCGGGGCCAACCCACATGTATGCTGCCATGGAGCATGTCAGGAAAGGAACCAATACAAAGAGAACAGGATACTTTATCATACAAGTCCATAGTACAACAGGCACATATCAGGAATATGAAGTGTTGGGGTAACATACACTAAACTCTGCATATCCTGTAATAATCATTTACACACTGCCCTTCCAGGTTAATTTTACCGAGTCCTCATGGCCTTGTATACATGTTAAATATATTAAGAGTCACCAAGTACAAAACACAACATACTAGATATTTTTGGGGTTTTATCAGCCTCCTAGAACATATAATTATTTTGACAGTCCGCCTTATGTAGGCTGCAATTACTGACTTGTTTTTAAATGTGTAGACGTTGTGGCTGTCATTCTGATCCTGCCTTCACTTCTCACTGAGTTACTGACCCAATTCCTGACATGCATTTGCTCTTTCGGGGTCATTGATTCACTAAGCAGTGAGAAAGTTAAAAACACAGCGTTCTGCACCTTCAAGAACACGTCAACAGTTGCTATTTCTATGTTCATAGCTCCTGTTTAATGAAAATGTATATTCATTTTTATATAGTTTCTTCATTGTTTTCAAGAATAAACATATGCTATTTTTGTACGGTATATACCGTATGTATTTTGTAATTGTGCAAATATAAGCAATTCAATATGAATATTTTGTTATTACTTTTGCAGCTAGCAGGTGGCATAGCTGAAGCTTCAACTAAAGGTTTTCTGGAGCCTGCCTGCTATGTTGTGACTAGCCAAAATAGTTTATATTTTATTTGTTTGAATATATTTATGCGAAACCGAAAACAAAAAGGCGGCTGATGCTCTTTATAAAATGCCAATTCCGTTACAACTATTATTGTAAATTTTTTGGTTTAAATGCTTTCTAATGCCCCGTACACACGATCGGAATTTCCGATGGCCTAAAATCCGATGGAATTTTTCGTCAGAATTCCGTTCAAGCTGGCCTCTATACAAACGCAGAAAACAATTTTGTGGCGCTAAAAATAATAATAATGATAATGATATGGTACTAATAGTCTGTGTTAACACCAATTGACAGTGTAATCAAATGAAAAAGTCCATATATAATAAATCAATGACAGTAGATAGTTAAAAATAAACTGTTGATGGATGAGTAATCAAGTGAATGGTTCCAAACACCACGGTGAATCAAAGTAAATGATTTGTGAAAATGACCACCACCAGAAGCGGAGGCTTACCAGAGGTATTGAACCCAAATAAGCATACGCTTAAAGGGTCAATACAAGCTGAATGTAAGTTGGTGAAGACCACATCAACCGGATCTGGATATACGATTGGGAGGATACCCTGAAGACATCACGTAAACCAGCACAGGGGGGAATGGCAGCAACTTGGAGGTAATTCTCGAAGGATCAGGCCGTATCCAAAGTGCATAAAGGAAAACGAAGGCACATAGTGTGATACCGTAACAATGTTGAGATTTAATAACGGTTAAAAACACTTACAGTTTTGCTGAATAAAAAGGACATCAATAAAAAGGACATCAATAAGAAATAGTGCATGGGACTCTGCTGCTGCCATGCACTATTTCTTATTGATGAATCGGAATTTTCGATGAAAAATGTCCATCAAACTTTTTTCATCGGAAATTCTGATCGTTTGTACGCGGCATAAGTCACTGACCCAGAATAAATATACAGACCAAAGTTCTGACCTTCACCTGTTGAAAGCTTGTTCCAGGGCTATTACTCAGAAAGCCATTGACAACCAGGCAGGTAGCATTTTTAGTATTTTTTTTGTATTTTTGCTATGGCAGCCTCTGTATTTTTGTCATAATAGGATTCTTTAAAAGGGCAATGTAAAATTTTCATATTGCATATGAATATTATATACGGTAAATCAACTGTGCGACTCACTGTCTGAGGTTTAAAATGAAGACATTGGGGCAGATTCACAGAAGAAGTACGCCGGTGTATCTACTGATACGCTGGTGTACTTTCAAATTACCCGCGTCGTATCTTTAGTTTGTATTCTCAAACCAAGATACAACGGCATTTGGGTAAGATCCGACAGGCGTACGGCTTCGTACGCCTTCGGATCTTAGATGCAATACTTCGGCGCCCGCTGGGTGGAGTTCGCGTCATTTTCAGCGTCGGGTATTAATTACAGTAATTAAGTACAAATTAGCTATTTCCGTCGATCCACGAACGTATGCGCGGTCGTCGCATTCTCTTACGTCGTCTGTAATCGACTTTTTCCGGCGTAAAGTTAAAGCTGCTATTTTGTGGCGTATAGATAGACATGCCATGTTAAGTATGTTAAAGTATGGCTGTCATTCCCGCGTCGAAATTAGAATTTTTTTTTATGCGTAAGACGTCCGTGAATAGGAATGGACTTAAGTCACGTCGAGGTTCTAAAAACGACGTCGCTGCGTCGTAATTTCGCGCAAAGCACGGCGGGAAATTTTGAGACGGAGCATGCGCAGTACGATCGGTGCGGGAACACGCCTAATTTAAATGATCCACGCCCCCTACCTGGATCATTTGAATTAGGCGGGCTTGCGCCGGTGGACTTTACGCTACGCCGCCGCAACTTTACAGGCAACTCTACTGTCATAATAGGATTCTTTAAAAGGGCAATGTAAAATTTTCATATTGCATATGAATATTATATACGGTAAATCAACTGTGCGACTCACTGTCTGAGGTTTAAAATGAAGACATTGGGGCAGATTCACAGAAGAAGTACGCCGGTGTATCTACTGATACGCTGGTGTACTTTCAAATTACCCGCGTCGTATCTTTAGTTTGTATTCTCAAACCAAGATACAACGGCATTTGGGTAAGATCCGACAGGCGTACGGCTTCGTACGCCTTCGGATCTTAGATGCAATACTTCGGCGCCCGCTGGGTGGAGTTCGCGTCATTTTCAGCGTCGGGTATTAATTACAGTAATTAAGTACAAATTAGCTATTTCCATCGATCCACGAACGTATGCGCTGTCGTCGCATTCTCTTACGTCGTCTGTAATCGACTTTTTCCGGCGTAAAGTTAAAGCTGCTATTTTGTGGCGTATAGATAGACATGCCATGTTAAGTATGTTAAAGTATGGCTGTCATTCCCGCGTCGAAATTAGAATTTTTTTTTATGATCCACGAACGTATGCGCGGTCGTCGCATTCTCTTACGTCGTCTGTAATCGACTTTTTCCGGCGTAAAGTTAAAGCTGCTATTTTGTGGCGTATAGATAGACATGCCATGTTAAGTATGTTAAAGTATGGCTGTCATTCCCGCGTCGAAATTAGAATTTTTTTTTTGCCGCCGCAACTTTACAGGCAACTCTACTGTCATAATAGGATTCTTTAAAAGGGCAATGTAAAATTTTCATATTGCATATGAATATTATATACGGTAAATCAACTGTGCGACTCACTGTCTGAGGTTTAAAATGAAGACATTGGGGCAGATTCACAGAAGAAGTACGCCGGTGTATCTACTGATACGCTGGTGTACTTTCAAATTACCCGCGTCGTATCTTTAGTTTGTATTCTCAAACCAAGATACAACGGCATTTGGGTAAGATCCGACAGGCGTACGGCTTCGTACGCCTTCGGATCTTAGATGCAATACTTCGGCGCCCGCTGGGTGGAGTTCGCGTCATTTTCAGCGTCGGGTATTAATTACAGTAATTAAGTACAAATTAGCTATTTCCGTCGATCCACGAACGTATGCGCGGTCGTCGCATTCTCTTACGTCGTCTGTAATCGACTTTTTCCGGCGTAAAGTTAAAGCTGCTATTTTGTGGCGTATAGATAGACATGCCATGTTAAGTATGTTAAAGTATGGCTGTCATTCCCGCGTCGAAATTAGAATTTTTTTTTATGCGTAAGACGTCCGTGAATAGGAATGGACTTAAGTCACGTCGAGGTTCTAAAAACGACGTCGCTGCGTCGTAATTTCGCGCAAAGCACGGCGGGAAATTTTGAGACGGAGCATGCGCAGTACGATCGGTGCGGGAACACGCCTAATTTAAATGATCCACGCCCCCTACCTGGATCATTTGAATTAGGCGGGCTTGCGCCGGTGGACTTTACGCTACGCCGCCGCAACTTTACAGGCAACTCTACTGTCATAATAGGATTCTTTAAAAGGGCAATGTAAAATTTTCATATTGCATATGAATATTATATACGGTAAATCAACTGTGCGACTCACTGTCTGAGGTTTAAAATGAAGACATTGGGGCAGATTCACAGAAGAAGTACGCCGGTGTATCTACTGATACGCTGGTGTACTTTCAAATTACCCGCGTCGTATCTTTAGTTTGTATTCTCAAACCAAGATACAACGGCATTTGGGTAAGATCCGACAGGCGTACGGCTTCGTACGCCTTCGGATCTTAGATGCAATACTTCGGCGCCCGCTGGGTGGAGTTCGCGTCATTTTCAGCGTCGGGTATTAATTACAGTAATTAAGTACAAATTAGCTATTTCCATCGATCCACGAACGTATGCGCTGTCGTCGCATTCTCTTACGTCGTCTGTAATCGACTTTTTCCGGCGTAAAGTTAAAGCTGCTATTTTGTGGCGTATAGATAGACATGCCATGTTAAGTATGTTAAAGTATGGCTGTCATTCCCGCGTCGAAATTAGAATTTTTTTTTATGATCCACGAACGTATGCGCGGTCGTCGCATTCTCTTACGTCGTCTGTAATCGACTTTTTCCGGCGTAAAGTTAAAGCTGCTATTTTGTGGCGTATAGATAGACATGCCATGTTAAGTATGTTAAAGTATGGCTGTCATTCCCGCGTCGAAATTAGAATTTTTTTTTTGCCGCCGCAACTTTACAGGCAACTCTACTGTCATAATAGGATTCTTTAAAAGGGCAATGTAAAATTTTCATATTGCATATGAATATTATATACGGTAAATCAACTGTGCGACTCACTGTCTGAGGTTTAAAATGAAGACATTGGGGCAGATTCACAGAAGAAGTACGCCGGTGTATCTACTGATACGCTGGTGTACTTTCAAATTACCCGCGTCGTATCTTTAGTTTGTATTCTCAAACCAAGATACAACGGCATTTGGGTAAGATCCGACAGGCGTACGGCTTCGTACGCCTGTCGGATCTTAGATGCAATACTTCGGCGCCCGCTGGGTGGAGTTCGCGTCATTTTCAGCGTCGGGTATTAATTACAGTAATTAAGTACAAATTAGCTATTTCCGTCGATCCACGAACGTATGCGCGGTCGTCGCATTCTCTTACGTCGTCTGTAATCGACTTTTTCCGGCGTAAAGTTAAAGCTGCTATTTTGTGGCGTATAGATAGACATGCCATGTTAAGTATGTTAAAGTATGGCTGTCATTCCCGCGTCGAAATTAGAATTTTTTTTTATGCGTAAGACGTCCGTGAATAGGAATGGACTTAAGTCACGTCGAGGTTCAAAAAACGACGTCGCTGCGTCGTAATTTCGCGCAAAGCACGGCGGGAAATTTTGAGACGGAGCATGCGCAGTACGATCGGTGCGGGAACACGCCTAATTTAAATGATCCACGCCCCCTACCTGGATCATTTGAATTAGGCGGGCTTGCGCCGGTGGACTTTACGCTACGCCGCCGCAACTTTACAGGCAAGTGCTTTGTGAATCATGCACTTGCCCGTAAAACTTGCGGCGGTGTAACGTACATGCGATACGTTACGCTGCCGGAATTCTATGTGAATCTGGCCCCATGTGCTTAGGTGATAGTAAATACTGTGCCCTTTTTTTAGACATCTTATGCCACATACACACGATCATTTTTCGGCATGTAAAAAAACTATGTTTTTAAAAAATGTCATTTAAAACGATCGTGTGTGGGCTTCACATCATTTTTCGGGTTCTGAAAAACGACAAGAAAAAAAATTCGAACATGCTGCATTTTTTTAACAACGTTTTAAACAATGTCGTTTTTCGGGTTGTAAAAAATTATCGTGTGTGGGCTTAAACGACGTGAAAAACCCGTGCATGCTCAGAAACAAGTTATGAGATGGGAGCGCTCATTCTGGTAAAACTGCCATTCGTAATGGAGTAAGCACATTCATCACGCTGTAACAGACAGAAAAGCTTGAATCGTCTTTTACTAACACAAAATTAGCTAAAGCAGCCCAAAGGGTGGCGCCATCCAAATGGAACTTCGCCTTTATAGTGCCGTTGTACGTGTTGTACGTCACCGCGCTTTGCTAGAGCATTTTTTTTTTTACGATCACGTGTGGGCAACGTTGTTTTAATGATGAAGTTGGAAACATTTTCATTTTTTCTAGAGGCTGAAAAACGTTGTTTTTTACAAGCCGAAAAATGATCGTGTGTACGCGGCATAACTGATGGATTTTTCCATCGGTTAACCGATGAAGCTGACTGATGGTCAGTCGTGCCTACACACCATCAGTTAAAAAAACGATAGTGTCAGAACGCAGTGACGTAAAACTGTCATGGTCTTACCTCCTTGCTGTTCTCCTTCGTTTGACATGTGCTGGCGGCCATCTTGGTTTCTGGGTTTCTTGTAGCCTCTCACCCTGCGGCTCCTCCTTCCACTGGGAGGAGCTGGATGCCTGGCTCATATATATAGGAGGTCTGTGGCTTCAGTTCCTTGCTTGGTCCTCCTGTGTTCACATGCTTCTAAGACTGCTGCTGCTTCTGGTTCCGATCCTGGCTTCGTCTGACTACCCTGCTGGTTCCTGATCCTGGCTTCGTCTGACTACCCTGCTGGTTCCTGATCCTGGCTTCGTCTGACTACCCTTCTGGTTCCTGACCTCTGGCTTCGCAAAGACTCTGCTTCGGTTTCACCATTCGTTTGGACTTTTGCTTTACAGCTTGATTTTCAATAAAGCCTTCTTATTTTCACTTATCTCTTGTTGTACGTCTGGTTCATGGCTCCGTGACATTAGGACCAAGCCATGAATTCTGACGGTACAGGGCCATCCTCGCTACCCACGCTGGTTGCCAGACTTGATCAGCAGGATCACCTGTTGGGTCGGTTCGCTGTGGCGTTGCAAACCCTGCTTGAACGCACGGCTCATTTCGCTCCCGTTGCCGATGGGTCGGTGGTCGCTCCTGGGCCCGCTCCTACTGCCGCTCCGGTTGTTGCGCCAGAGTCTACCCCGACACCTGTTGTTTCGCCTGCGGTGTTTCGGGGTATGATCGGTTCTGCCCCCCTTCCACGGCACTTTGGGGGAGAGCCAACTCAGTGCCGAGGTTTCCTTAACCAGGTGGGCATTTATTTCGAGTTGCTGCCACATGCCTTTCCTACTGAGTGATCAAAGGTGGGCTTCTTAATCTCGCTGCTCTCGGACAAGGCCTTGGCCTGGGCCAGCCCTTTATGGGAGAACAACAATCCGGTGGTTGCCGAGTTTTCCGGTTTTGTTGCTTCTCTTCGGAAGGTATTCGATGTGCCGGCTCGCGCTGCCTCTCCTGCGAAGCTCCTTATGTCCGTCAGACAGGGTTCACGATCCGTAGCCGAATACGCTATTGAGTTTCGTACCCTGGCAGCAGAGGTGGGCTGTAATAATAAGGCTCTGGTCGCTGCTTTCTCTCATGGTCTCTCGGATGCCTTGAAGGATGAGGTTGCAGCTAAGGACCTACCAGTGGAGCTCGAGGCTCTTATTTCTTTCCTGATTTTGATTGACACCAGACTCAGGGAGAGACCTTCCTTTAAGGAGAGCCTGCGGAGGCCTCCTAACAGATTGGCGCCTACGTTTGCTGTCCCACCCGTGCCTCCCTCTCCTCCCACGCCTCCTGGGGTTGACTTTACTGGGGGTGAACCCATGCAGCTGGGGTTTGCTCGCCTGTCCGAGGGGGAGAGGGCACTACGGAGACGCGAGGGCCGATGCATGTACTGTGGTCTCGGTGGTCATTTTCGGTTGGCATGTCCGAACCGTCCGGGAAACGCTCGCACCTGAGATCCTGTCGGGGGCAGATCTTGGGTGGAGTCTCCTCGTCCCCGGTTTCCCGTGTTGACAAACCACTGATCACTGTTGTCCTCTCCTGGGTCGGGGGTTCGGTGACGACCCAGGCGTTGGTGGACTCTGGTGCTGGTGGTCTGTTCATTGATAGTGTGTTCGCTGCCGCCAATTCCATTCCTCTGCAGGCTCGAGGTTCCCCGCTGGCTCTTGAGGCGATAGACGGCAGACCCCTCCAGCCGTCACACGTGACTCATGAGACCCTTCCAGTGGGGATAGCCATTGGTGCCGTTCACAGAGAGTCGGTCTGCTTCCAGGTTATTTCGTCTCCACACTACTCGGTGGTCTTGGGGTACCCCTGGCTCCAGAAGCATAATCCGACTTTCGATTGGAGATCGGCCGAGATCCTCTCGTGGTCACCGCAGTGTGGGGCTAGTTGCATCCATGGGCCTGTCAAGTTGCTGTGTACTTCCTCGGACTCTCTGTTGCCTCCTGAATACGAGGAGTACCGGGATGTATTCGATAAGGTGCGCGCGGTTGCCCTACCTCCGCACCGCCCATACGATTGTGCCATAGAGTTACAACCTGGTGCCGTTCCTCCTCGTGGCAGGGTCTATCCACTGTCGGTAGCGGAGAATGAGGCCATGGAGGAGTACGTGATGGAGGCGCTTTCACGCGGGCACATTCGCAAATCCTCGTCCCCGGCAGGGGCTGGATTTTTCTTTGTGAAAAAGAAGGGCGGTGAGTTGAGGCCTTGCATCGATTACAGGGGTCTCAATCGCATCACGATCAAGAACGCTTACCCGATACCCTTGATTTCCGAGCTGTTCGATCGCCTTAAAGGGGCCACGGTCTTTACCAAACTCGACCTGAGGGCGGCATATAACCTGGTAAAGATCAAGGCGGGCGATGAGTGGAAGACCGCGTTTAACACCAGGACCGGTCATTATGAATCCTTGGTTATGCCCTTTGGGTTGTGCAATGCGCCCGCAGTCTTTCAGGAATTCATCAATGATGTTTTCCGTGACCTGTTGCAGCAGTGTGTGGTGGTCTATTTGGATGACATCTTGGTATATTCTGAATCCATGGAGGCCCACATTCTGGATGTCAAACGAGTGTTGCAACGGTTACGAAAGAACAAGCTGTTCGGTAAGCTTGAGAAATGCGAATTTCACCGATCCCAGGTAACCTTCCTAGGTTACATCATTTCCGCTGAGGGGTTCTCCATGGATCCTGAGAAGGTTTCGGCTGTCTTACAGTGGCCCCAGCCCAGTGGTCTTCGTTCCCTGCAGCGCTTTTTGGGCTTCGCCAATTATTATCGGAAGTTCATCAGGGACTTTTCCATGCTGGCCAAGCCTCTCACGGATCTGACCAGGAAGGGCAGTAATTCCCAGGTCTGGCCGCTCGAGGCCATCCGAGCTTTTGAGGCCCTAAAATCCGCCTTTGTGTCGGCTCCGATTCTGTCGCATCCCAACCCTGGGTTGCCCTTTGTCCTCGAGGTGGACGCGTCTGAGACGGGAGTAGGCGCTCTTCTGTCTCAGAGTAGAACACCAGAGGGTCCTCTGCTTCCTTGTGGGTTTTACTCCCGGAAACTGTCTCCCGCGGAGTGCAACTATCAGATTGGTGACAGGGAGTTATTGGCCATCGTGCAGGCCCTTAAAGAATGGAGGCACTTGCTCGAGGGCTCGGTGGTTCCGGTTCTCATCCTGACGGACCACAAGAATCTGACCTACCTTTCTGAGGCCAAGAGATTGACACCACGTCAGGCCAGATGGGCTCTGTTCTTGTCACGTTTTAATTACGTGGTCTCCTACCTACCCGGTTCCAAGAACATCAGGGCGGATGCCTTATCACGGCAGTACTCCGAGCTGTCCAGGGAGGAATCGATTCCGACTTCGGTCATACCTCCGAATCAGATCCTGGCCGCCATTCGCACCAGCCTGACCTCTCCCCTGGGTGAGCAGATTTTGGCGGCTCAATCTGGTGCTCCCTCTGGGAGACCCAACGGCAGATGTTTTGTGCCTGAGGAGTTGCGCACTCGGTTGTTGCGAACCTACCATAACTCTAAGACCGCGGGGCATCCTGGAAAGAATCAGCTGTCCTGGGCTGTTTCACGTATGTTCTGGTGGCCTTCCCTACGTTCCGACATCGCCGCATATGTAGCGGCATGCTCCGTTTGTGCCCAGAGTAAGTCCCCTCGGCACCTTCCGTTGGGCCTTCTGCAACCCATAGCCACCGGGGAACGCCCATGGTCACACCTGGGGATGGATTTCATCGTGGACCTCCCTGCATCCCGAGGCCATACGGTCATTCTCATGATTGTGGATCGGTTTTCCAAAATGTGCCACTGTGTTCCTCTCAAGAAGTTACCCTCTGCACAAGAGTTGGCCACGATTTTTGCCAGGGAGGTCTTCCGGTTGCACGGTTTGCCCAAGGAGATTGTGTCGGATCGGGGGAGTCAGTTTGTGTCCAGGTTCTGGCGCGCCTTTTGCTCCCAGTTGGGGATTCATCTCTCCTTCTCCTCGGCCTACCACCCTCAGTCCAATGGGGCCGCAGAACGATCCAATCAGGCCTTGGAGCAATTCCTTCGTTGCTATGTCTCCGATCACCAAGACAATTGGGTTGACCTCCTGCCTTGGGCTGAGTTTGCCAGGAACACGGCGGTGAACTCTTCCTCTGGGACGTCTCCCTTCATGGCCAATTATGGGTTCCAACCTGCCGTGTTACCGGAGGCATTCTCTCCCCAGGATATTCCGGCTGTGGAGGATCACCTTTCCGTCCTACGTGCTTCTTGGGTACAGATCCAGAAGTCCCTTGAGGTCTCTGCGCAGCGCCAGAAGCTCCAGGCTGATCGCAGACGAGCGCCTGCTCCTTCCTACCAGGTCGGAGACTGTGTATGGTTGTCCACCCGCAACCTCAACCTTCGAGTGCCCACTCCCAAGCTGGCTCCTCGCTTTGTTGGTCCCTTCCGAGTGCTTCGCAGGGTAAACCCGGTAGCCTATGCCCTTGCGCTTCCACCTGGCATGCGGATCTCCAACGTGTTTCATGTCTCCCTGTTGAAGCCACTGGTGTGCAATCGCTTCACTTCCTCGGTTCCTCAGCCTCGTCCGGTCCAAGTGGGTAATCATGAGGAGTATGAGGTGAGCAATATCCTGGACTCACGCCTGGTCCGTGGTCGGGTGCAGTTTTTGGTCCACTGGCGTGGTTATGGTCCAGAGGAGCGTTCCTGGGTTCCCTCCGCAGATGTCCATGCTCCTGCCTTGCTCCGAGCCTTCCACGCACGCTTCCCTCAGAAACCGTTTTTTGCTCCGCAGAGGAGGGGCCCTTGAGGGGGAGGTACTGTCATGGTCTTACCTCCTTGCTGTTCTCCTTCGTTTGACATGTGCTGGCGGCCATCTTGGTTTCTGGGTTTCTTGTAGCCTCTCACCCTGCGGCTCCTCCTTCCCACTGGGAGGAGCTGGATGCCTGGCTCATATATATAGGAGGTCTGTGGCTTCAGTTCCTTGCTTGGTCCTCCTGTGTTCACATGCTTCTAAGACTGCTGCTGCTTCTGGTTCCGATCCTGGCTTCGTCTGACTACCCTGCTGGTTCCTGATCCTGGCTTCGTCTGATTACCCTGCTGGTTCCTGATCCTGGCTTCGTCTGACTACCCTTCTGGTTCCTGACCTCTGGCTTCGCAAAGACTCTGCTTCGGTTTCACCATTCGTTTGGACTTTTGCTTTACAGCTTGATTTTCAATAAAGCCTTCTTATTTTCACTTATCTCTTGTTGTACGTCTGGTTCATGGCTCCGTGACAAAAACACAACGACGTGCTGAAAAATACGAAGTTCAATGCTGACAAGCATGCGTCGACTTGATTCTGAGCATGCGTGGATTTTTAACAAGATTGAATTTTTTAACCGATGGATAAATAACCGATGGGGCCTACAAACGATCGGTTTGGTCTGATGAAAATGGTCCATCAGACCGTTCTCATCGGTTTGACCGATCGTGTGTACGCGACATTAGTGTTTTGGTAATCATTTTAATGTATTAAAGAGACCCTGTCACCAACTTAAAAAATTGCTGGTAAAATAACTTAAAAATCAAGTTGGCATTCTAAATGCCTTTATGGAAATGCCTTTCAACAAATATGTTTTTTTCATTGTAATGTGCTAACTAATATTCTCTAAATTGTCTATTCCCTAACACAGCCTCCTTCTACCTTGCATGTAAAAGCCCTCTTCTAGGAGTAGTGCTTGTGCTGAATTAGCTTCTCCTTCCCTTTCCTCCTCCCTCACCTTCCTACATAATCTTTTATTTAGCAGCTGGGTGAGGAGCAAAGGAAAATAATATAAAATTTCACTTGAGTGACAGCTCTAATGCCTTGTACACACGATCGGAATTTCCGATGAAAAAATTCAGACAGAATTTTTCTCATCGGATATTCCAACCGTGTGTGGACCCCATTTGACTTTTTTCCGTCAGAGTTTAGAAATAGAACATGTTTTATTTTTTTCCGATGGAAAAAAATCCAATTGGAAATTCCGATCGTCTGTGTGGAACTCCGACGGCTTCCAGGATTTAGCCCTGGTTCACATTCATGCTACTTTGAAATTGCGCTCCTTCACTTAAAGGAGCGCGACTTCAAAGTAGCAAGGTCAGCGCGATTTCAGGTTCTACTTGATAGACATCTGTGTGGCTTCATACACAGATGTCTATTGAAGTCGCAACTGAAATCGGCAAAAGTAGTGCAAGAACTACTTTTGCAAATCGGTGCGGCGCCTCAAAATTGTTGTCGCACCGATACTTGATAGACATCTGTGTGGCTTCATACACAGATGTCTATTGAAGTCGCACCTGAAATCGGCAAAAGTAGTGCAAGAACTACTTTTGCAAATCGGTGCGGCGCCTCAAAATTGTTGTTGCACCGATTGGAGCGGTGCCATTGCCGCCAATAGGCTGCGACTTGTCCTGCGATTTGATCTCTCAAATCGCATGACAAATCACTCCAATGTGATGTGAACCTAGGCTAATTGTGAAAACTGAATTGAACAGGCTGATGTTAGAAGCTGAGTGGCTACCATGCACAGCTGCACTTGATTCTGAGTGCTCCATTTCTAGTAAATCCCCCCCATAGTGTCAAATGGGAAGACTTTATGCAGGCAGTTGAGAATAAATTCCAGTAGCTGGCAAATAAGAATGTCATGTCAGGCCTCAAAAGTACCATAACATTTTTCATCCTTTTTTTTTACATGGCTGAAGTTCAGGAAAAATTCTAAGGTGTTAACATAGTCAATGGAATCTCATATAACAGCCCTTAGTTGTAGTAGTGAGTGCAACTGGCAATGTAAAAAGCAATAAATGATCATAATCTATATTTTGTTCAGTGTCTATAATCATTTTCTGTAGCATTACATACACTGGACGGTAGGTGTTGCCTGGCTGCATTTGAGGCCTCCTATATCAAATAAGTTGACAATCACTGCGCTAAATTTAGCAAGACTTGGATGGTTCAACAAGATATGTTTTAGTATCTGTAACACACAATAGGACAGGGTTATTCTCAAGGAATTTAGGAGTCTCCCGGATTTTCAATCTGCTTCTTCAGGAGATTTATGGGGAACATATCTACAATATTGTAATAAACATTAAAGTGGTTTGTAAATACTCATTCTATTGCTCTGTGCAATAGAAATGCACAGAGTGGCCCCGAACCTCCTCTTCTCGGGTCTTCCGTCGACTCTTCTGGCTCCTCCCCTCTGCTAAGTGCCCCCCCAAAACGCTTTCTATGGGGCCCTCACGTTGGCTCATTCCCAAGCCTCGCTGTGTGCATCTATTGACACAGACAGCGGGACTTGACCCAGCCCCCACTCCCTTGTCACTGTTTGGTTCACAGCAGCGGGAGCAAGAATCAGCTTGGAAAGATATTGCCACGTGAACTCAAAAACCCTGGAGAGACCAGAAGCAACAAGTGTATGCTCTAATTAATGAAAACCAGGAGTCCCAAGCTGATCTCGACTATATGAAAGTTGCTGGCCTATAGATTAGGGTTCTCCTGACACCCTAATTGGAGTCAACCTGACTCCTGGAACGAGACCCCCTGTCTCCTGACTGCTAGCTGGGGCCCTTTGACTCCTCGGTTGAGACCCTCTGTCTCCTGGCTTCTGGCTGGGGCCCCTGGGTGAGACCTCCCATCTCCCACACTGAGAGCAGTCTCCAAACTGGAAGCTCTGAGTTATCCTAAGACCTGAGTATACTGTATAATGATCCTGCACACCTGTGGACACAGGTTTGAAAGTTCCACTCCAGAACTACAGAATCCAGAGAAAGCCACAAACATAGCTTTCTCTGCTCAGAAACAATAGTCTGGGAACATCGCATTACCCCTAATGTGAATCCTGTGCCACATTTTGCTATATTCAAAAATTAAAAATTTCAGAAATTCGAAAATTCAAAATTTCAGAAATTCGGAAATTCTAAATTATGAAAATTCGGAAATTAGAATTTTTGAAAATTCGGAAATTAGAATTTTCGAGAATTCGGAAATTCAAAATTTCGGTAATTCCAAGGAAATTAGAGTTTCGGAATATACAATTTCGAAAAATTAAAAAATTAAAAAATTCGAAATTTCGGAAATTCAAACATCGGAAAATTCTAAATTCAAAAATTAGAAAATTATAAAATATGAAATTCGAGAATTCAAAAATGTTAACATTTTAAAATTCTAAATTCCAAAATATGAAATTCGAAAATATGAAATTCGAAAATTGCAAAATCCAAAATCAGAAATTTGAAAATTCCAAAATTGAAAATTCCAAAATTGAAAATTCAAAAATTCTAAATTCAAAAATTCAAAAATTTGAATTCAAAATTTCAAAATGTCAAAATTTGAATCTCAAATTTTCGAAAATTCTAAATAGAAAAGTGAAAATTCAAAAATTTGGAATTTTGGAAATTCGAAAATTCGAATTTTGGAATGCTGACATTTCAGGAATTTGGAAATTCAAAAGTTTGGAAATTCAAAATTCAATATTTCGGAAATTTGGAGATTAGGTATTGGAATTTCCTTTCAGATTTGGCTTAGTGAATGTAACGAATACAAATTCATCCAAAGTTATGAATTATCCAAAATAACGGACGCCACACCTAAACGAATGGAAAATAACGATCTAATAATAAATAATAATAAAAACGTTTTAATTTGTTCCATTCCATCTGCTTAGATGTGGCATTCGTTATTTCAGATAATTTGTAACTAACAGACAAATTTGAAAAGAAAATCCCAATACCTATAATTTAATAGTTATTATTAGTTAGTTATTATTTCAAATTTTACTGATTTTCTTTCTTTTTTTCAGATTTTCAAAATTTTTAAAATTCTAAATTAAAAATGAGAAAAAACGCAAATTAGAAAATTTGAATATCGGAAATTCCAAAATTTGAAAATTCAGAAGTCGAAAAAATAAATAAAAAAAATTTGGATTTCTGAAAATTTGAATTTTTGAATTTCCAAATTTCTGTATTTTCGAATTTTCGAATTTCTGAATTTGCCTAGGACTGCGCCCTGGCACTAGCACACAGTGAAACCCATCAGGAGCTCTGGTGACGACTGGTTAGTGCTTAGACCCTGAACCTCGGGTGAGTCCGTGTAATCCACCAGGGTGACCTGCTCATGTACATACTTATCTATATTCCTATCACACACATTCCCAGCAAAAAAGGCTCATAAAATGGTGGGTGCTGCAGAGATTACCAGCTGGATACTGGAAACTTCAAGCAAGTGTACATATTCACCAGGACACCATGGATCCAACGTCCAAAACTATTTTATTTTTTTTGTAGAAAGATCACATCTTTCTACAATGTGTATCCAATATGCCTCAATGCGGAGGAGCAATTGGTCACCGGCACCATCCCTGTTGGGCCGCTTGACATGTTCAATCACCATCCCAAGTAACTCATGGATTTGGTGCTTGGACGTAATAAAATGTACCGCTACGGAATTGTTGGGGTCAATCAGTTTGCCTTTCTCAGTTATGACCAAAGATACTCTAATGTTGCTCCTGTGCTTCTGGAAACGCTTTTTAAACGGACTAATTGTCTTTCCAACATAGGTCAACGTGCAAGGGCATTTTAAAATGTACACACAAAAGTCTGTATTGCAATTGAAATAGTCTTGTATTTGATAACGGTTACCCCTGTGTGGGTTTGAAAAGTGCTTGCCGCAGGTAAGTGAATCACATACATTACAGTTGCACCATTTTTTGTGATATCTTGGGTGGGGCTTTGGGGTATTTATGTCTAGGATCAGCCTGCACCAGATGGTCACGCATGTTCTAATTGGTGATTGATGTATATATATTCTGCTTTGACACTGTTACACTTTATCACGTGCCTGACGAAAGTGTCCTGCACGGCTCCGAAACGTTGCACTTTTCTATGTGATGTGATCTTTCTACAATAAAATAAACTTTTGGATGTTGGATCCATGGTGTGCTGGCGAATATGTACACTTGCTTGTGTACTTATTCTGCTGGTCCATGTGAACCTCTCTACTGATGTACTGCTTACAAACCAAACTCAGTGCACTGTTTTATTGGGCAACTGTGTGGCAAATGAGGTTTAAGGTTGATAAATTGTAAAGTTATGCAGTTATGGGGGCTAAAAATATACAAGCATCATACATTCTAGGGGGAGTACAGCTGGGGGAATCAATGGTGGAGAAGGATCTGGCAAATCATAAGCTTAATAATAGCATGCAACACCAAGCTGCGGTTTCCAAAGCGAGCAAAAGCTTTTCTTGTATTAAGAGAGGTATGGACTGCAGAGAGAGAGAGAGAGAATGTTGCCCCTGTACAAATCATTAGTAAGACCTCAACTGGAATATACAGTTCAATTCTGGGCACCAGTTCACAAAAAGGATATCGGGGAACTGAAGGAATTGCAGAGAAGGGCAACCAAACTGATAAGAGGCATGTAGGAGCTCAGGTATGAGGAAAGATTAGAGGAACTGAATTTATTCTCGCTTCAGAAGAGGAGATTAAAAGAACATATGATCAACATGTATAAATACATAAGTAGTCCATATAGTGAACTTGGTGTTGGGTTATTCACTCTTTATGTCTGAAGGAAAAGAGATTTAATCTCCAAATACGCAAAGGCTTCTTCACAGCAAGACCTGTTAAATTGTGGAATAGACTCCCTCAAGAAATGGTTCTAAAAAAATCACAGGATAACAGCGCTCAGAACGATCTAATGAAGGCAATCAGCAGTAAAAGTTAAAATCAAGGATATAGTGACAGCAGCATTTCAGAGAATAAATATAAAAGTCCATAAATATGAATACAATAAGTCCATGCGATAAAGCTGTATTCACTGGGCAAATTTCATCAGATAACCAAGGGCTGCTCTCCAGGAGTGAAGTCAACTCAGGCATACATGTAAAAAGAAGGACAGGAAAAAGCGCCTCTGAGTCATCTGGTTTAATTACAATTACTAGTGTAGATATCCAACACTTACATTTAACATTGCAGGAAAAAGGGTGTAAGTGAAGATATTTGGAATGGAGCCAGGTCGTGCCTCAATCCGGTGAAGAAAGCTCAAAACAGCTGGCTGCAAAAGCCAAATCTTGTGGCTGTGTGGGAGCGGTACAAAGGCACAGCGCTCGTTCTGAAGGATAGTGACGTCAGAGGGACGGTGGCTGACACGGGACAAAGCAGTACACAACGCGTTTCAGAGCCAGCGCTAGTCTATAGCAAAACTGCGCGCTCCTTTCTCAAGCACCGCTCCCACACAGCCACAAGATTCGGCTTTTCCAGCCAGCTGTTTTGAGCTTTCTTCACCGGATTGAGGCACGACCTGGCTCCATTCCAAATATCTTCACTTACACCCTTGTTCCTGCAATGTTAAATGTAAGTGTTGGATATCTACACTAGTAATTGTAATTAAACCAGATGATTCAGAGGCGCTTTTTCCTGTCCTTTTTTCAAGAAATGGTTCTGACCAGCTCAGTACATTGTTTGAAGAAAGACCTGGATTCTTTCCTAAGTGCACATAATATAACTGGATACTAATATTTATAGTTAAAGTTTATTGCCTCTTGGGGGATCAGGGAGGAATTTCTTTCCCCCGCTGTAGAAAATTGGATGCTTTATGCCGTGCACACACGATCGGTTCGTCTGATGAAAATAGTCTGATGGACGGTTTTCATCAGACGAACCGATCGTGTGTGGGCCCCATCGTTTTTTTATCCATCGGTGTAAAAACTAGGAACTTGTTTTAAAATTATCTGATGGTTAAAAAAACGATAGAAAAAAACGATCGTCTGTGGGCACGTCCATCGGTTAAAAATCCACGCATGCTCAGAATCAAGTCGAAGCATGCTTGGAAGCATTGAACTTCGTTTTTCTCAGCACGTCGTTGTGTTTTACGTCACCGCGTTCTGACACGATCGGTTTTTTAACTAATGGTGTGTAGGCAAGACTGATGAAAGTCAGCTTCAGCTTCATCTGATGAAAAAATCCATCAGACCATTTTCATCGGATGAACCGATCGTGTGTACAGGGCATTATTGTTTTTTTTTTTGCCTTCCTGTGGATCAGCTATAGGTATTGGATAGTGTATATGGAGGTTTTCTATTTGTGCGTGAGAGAAGCTTGTAGCAAAGACGCAGTATTAGGCGCAGGACTGGCATGACAGGGTAGCAGGGCAAGCAGGAGCCATAAGGGTGAATATGGGGTGTAGTTGGTCAGTGTAGTGGGGGTGGCCAAAGTAAGTTTCTGCAGGGAACCAGCTCCCACTCTCCCGCCCTAATTTTGTTTAGGAATGTATATCTGTCGGTTATTGAGTAAGGTGGTAGCGGTTAGGATCTTTTGAAGGCATTCTAAATTAAGACCAATATGGCATAGTGGGGAACCATCATGGTATAGGATCCTCGGTTATATGCCAGTTAACCAAGGTTTAACTGGAATTTGGAGATGGATATCAGCGTTGGAAGGTGCAGAGTGGTATTGCCCTTGAGTTGGCGTGCTGCGACTGTGGATCTTGTGTGGCCATGCTGATATTAAGTAAATTTGGGCAGTGCCTTCAATGATCCACAACATGGTTATGATTTATCTGGGAGAGTATTGTTTGTAAATAAAATGTTTATAATTAATTGTTAAATAAAATGTCCGGTAAGTCCAATTTATCTCCAAAAAAGGTGTCATCTGGTTATTTAATATGGTATACAAGAGTGGATAGGCGTATAAGTAATAGGCAGTTTGCATCTGTCTTACCATAGTCATGTTTTGTTTTCTCTGTTGGTTGAACTGAATTGACTTTTGACTTTTTTCATCCAGGTTAACTATGTAACTAACAAATAACAACAAAAAGAGTGGGGAATGTCCAAGAGAAACCCAAGCCTACTTACCGACCAGCTCGCTGACAACCAAATAAACCTGTCTAAGGCCGGGTACTAACAAGCAAACATGTACGATGAAACCGGTCCGTCGGACCGTTTTCACCGTACATGTCTGCCCGAGGGCTTCTGTACGATGGCTGTACTAACCATCTTACAGAAGTCCGCGCGTAAACAATACGCGGGGCGTGGCCGCGTCGTCGCCGCGACGATGACGCGGCGATGACACGGCGACGTGGGCCGGCCTGCCATTTAAATGCTTCCACGCATGCGTCGAACTCATTCGACGCATGCGAGGGACGGCGGGCGCTCGGACATGTACGGTAGGTCTGTACTGACGACCGTACATGTCCGAGCGGGCAGGATTCCAGCGGACGGTTTTAAAACACGTCCAGGAATATTTGTCTGCTGGGAAAAGGCCTGGCGGGCAAATGTTTGCTGGAAATCTGCCCGCTCGCGCCTACACACGACCAAACATGTATGCTGAAACTGGTCCGCGGACCAGTTTCAGCATACATGTTTGGTCGTGTGTACGGGGCCTAACAGTATGCGTTAAAAACAGGGGTTTTGTCCGCACGCATTTGCAAACGCATCCATAGGCCACAAAGCCACGTCATGTCACCCTGGTATCTGTGGTCCTAGCGCTACACTATGAGTGTCCCCACAATGGAGGCACATACATTCTGATGGATAGATGAGGGCAGGTGGACTGAAGGGGAGCCCACCCCTTCCTAAAAAGGTACAGCAGCACACCAAAAAAACAGCATATAGCTCAATGGCTGCAAAGGTGTTAGTGCGTTGCTGGACCAATACAAACACCAATGTGATATAAAAAAATAAACTTGTCCACCGCCCTCATCTATAGCTGGCCATCGCAGTAAGCAGCATTGGAATGCTGAAACAGATAACAACAAAGCCTGGGGAATGCCCAGGAAAAACCTAAGCCTACTGATGACGTGGAAAGGTTTCCCCATGGGGCTTTAAACAGCAAGATTTTAAAATCAAGAAAAATATAGAATGATGGTATTAAGGAACATCATTTATTAAAAAGTTGTAAAATGCCATAGAAAATTAGTACAATATGAATTATAAAAACATATTGCGGGTCTGGTGATACAGTATAGTTCCACAGTAAATATATATGAGAACCATTATGCACAACATTACATTACATAATGCTACATGGTGTGCGTGGCCTGACGCATTCCGACCTGTATGCGGTCTCTTCAGGGGGATAATTGATTCTAAAAAAATACACATTACATATATTTAGGATTAGAAAAACATATCATTACATATAAGGTGAATAGACCAAAAAAGGAATATTTACCTTGCCACGGCACCCTGGTATCTGTTGTCCTAGCGCTAAACTACAATGGAGGCACATGCATTCTGATGGATAGATGAGGACAGGTGGACTGAAGGGGAGCCCACGCCTTCTTAAAGGTACATGAGCACACCAAACACCCAGCATATAGCTGGACCAATACAAACACCAATGTGATATGAAAAAACAAACTTGTCCACTGCCCTCATCTATAGCTGGCCATCACAGTAAGCAGCATTGGAAGGCTGAAACAGATAACAACAAACCAGCTCACAGACAACCAATTAACCTGTCTAACTATGTAACTATAGCTCCTGGTCTCCGAGCCTGACCTTTGACAGTGACAATATACAGTCCTGATCAAAAGTTCAAGACCACTTGAAAAATGGCAAAAAAATCATATTTTACATTGTTGGATCATAACAAGGTAGAGCTTCAACATGCAACAAGAAGAAATGAGAGTGAGGCAAAAAATTTTTTGAGCATTCAATTTAATGAAAACAACGAATAAACTGAAACAGGCTGTTTTTCAGCTAATCAAAAGTTTAGGACCACACCTCCAAAAAAAAACTAAACCCCCCCAAAACAGAAATCCAACTTCTAAACATGAACTCAGTAATGAGTAGCTCCGCCGTTATTGTTGATCACTTAAAAAATTTGTTTCGGCATGCTTGATCCAAGCGTTTCCATGAGGTGAGTGGGAACATTTCTCCAAGTGGTGAAGACAGCCGCGCGAGGGCAATCTACTGTCTGGAACTGTTGTCCATTTTTGTAAACTTCCCTTGCCATCCATCCCCAAAGGTTCTCAATTGGATATAGATATGGGGAACATGCAGGATGGGCCAAAAGAGTGATGTTATTCTCCTGGAAGAAGTCCCTTGTCCTGCGGACATTGTGTACTGTAGCATTGTCCTGTTGAAAAACCCAGTCGTTACCACACAGACGAGGGCCCACAGTCATGAGGAATGCTCTCTGCAACATCTGGACATAGCCAGCGGCAGTTTGATGCCCCTGCACTTCCTGAAGCTCCATTGTTCCACTGAAGGAAAAAGCACCCCAGACCATTATGGCGCCCCCTCCACTGTGGCTTGTAGAAAACATCTCAGGTGGGATCTGCTTGTCATGCCAGTAACATTGGAAACCATCAGGACCATCAAGGTTAAATTTTTTCTCATCAGAGAATAAAACTTTCTTCCACCTTTGAATGTCCCATGTTTGGTGCTCTCTTGCAAAGTCCAAATGAGCAGTTCTGTGGCGTTCAAGGAGACAAGGTTTTTGAAGAAGTTTTTTGTTTTTGAAGCCCTTCAGTCTCAGATGCCGTCTGATGGTTATGGGGCTGCAGTCAGCACCAGTAAGGGCCTTAATTTGTTTCGAGGATCGTCCAGTGTCTTGATGAGAGACCCTGTTTATGCAGTTCAGCAACCCGACCACGTTCAAAAAGGGAGAGTTTTTTTGCCTTTGCCATCACAACATGTGACTACCTGACAGATGATGACAATGAATCCACATCTTTGCACATATTTGACCTTTTAAAGGCATGTGGTCCTAAACTTTTGATCAACTGAAAAACAGCCTGTTTCAGTTTAATCGTTATTTTCAATTAATTGAATGCTCAAAAAATGTTTTGTCTCGCTCTCATTTCTTCTTGTTGCATGTTGAAGCTCTACTTGGAACCTTGTTAAGATTCAACAATGTAAAATATGATTTTTTGCCATTTTTCAAGTGATCTTAAACTTTTGATCAGGATTGTATAACTGAATACTAACCTTTATAGGTAATAACACCAAGGGTAGTTGATCCAGGGAATATCCGATTGCCTCCTGGGGATGAGGAAGGAATTTTCTTTCCTTGACTGCAGCAAATTGGTTCATACTTTAGGGTACTTTCACACTGGGTTGGCGGGTCCATTACCAGAAAAGCGCTGCGTTGTTTTAGCACCACATCAAGGAAAGAAAATGGGGTCAAAATCATTTTGACCCCATCTAGCGGCCGAAGAAGGTGTTAATAGTGCCTGTATTGCGGCGCTTCAGAAAGTGCTTTTCAGGCCCTTCAGAAGCACTACCCATTCATTACAATGGGCAGGGGTGGTATAGGAATGCAGTATACAGTGCTCCCACACCGCCCCACAGATGCTGCTTGCAGGACTTTTGCGCACTGCCCCACTCAGGCTTTCACACTGGGGAGGCATGAGAGGCAGTTTTCAGGCGCTATTTTTAGCGCTGAAACAGCAGAAAACTGCCTCTGTGTGAAAGTAGCCTTACTGGGTGTTGCAAAAAATATAATATCTAAATTTTGACAATTTTCTGGTTCCAGTCAGACAAGCTGAGGCCTGAGATGTCTTGGAGAACAGGATAGCCCCACCCCCCCCCGCCCGCAGGAATGTAATCTGTTACACTCGACTCCGAAGAGTCTACTAAATCCTCTGATAAGCATCTCCACAGACAAAGGGGAAGTACTATGTCAACATACTTGCAATGATCAAAAGACTAGCCCTCTATTGGAGATTGTATGGACAAGATCGCCCCCAGTGGCTAGGTAGGGAAGGACAATCGGTAACAAGGAAAATAAGCAGGGACGTGCAACGATTGGTCGAATGGCAGATGGGCGGGCAATGGGAGGGTGCTTAAATGGTGTATGGATCAGGTCCTTTAAAACAGGATGGCTGTGAATGAGAGACCCTCTTTGAACACCTGAGCTCAGCCAGTGAGGAAGGAAGTGTTAAGTATCTTTCATTTTTATTACCAATGTTATTAGGCTTTTGTTTGTTGTTAGAACAAGATATTCCTAGTTTGAAGGAAATAAATGTAACTGTTTTACTCAAATGCGTCTGTCTTTATAACTAGCATTATAGCCTTAAGCCTAACACACTCTGATTAGAGGATACTAGCAAACAAGGGACATATGCACATTAATACATTTATGTGATAGCTATATATATTATAGATTACAGTAAAGGATATATATTAATATTATTGCATTCTACACTGGGGTATTTTGCCTTTGTCTGGATCAGCTGTGGGTAATGGATTGTATATATTGAGGTTACCATTTGTTCTCTTTTTTTTTTTTGGTTAACCACTAGCCGACCAGCCGCCGGCGGCAGGTCAGCTCGGCTGCGCGAGATCAAGTAGCTATACCTCATTTCGCATTGCAGCCAATAGGGGCGCGCGTACCCTCTGCTCGCCCCTGGTGCCAGTGCGCATGCCCGGCGGTCGCCATCACCGCCAGGCACCCGCGATCGCTCGTTACAGTTAGAACACACCTAGGGAACATAATTAACCCCTTCCTCGCCCCCTAGTGTTAACCCCTTCCCTTTACAGTAATCAATGCATTTTTATAGCACTGATCGCTATAAAAATGCCAATGGTCCCAAAAATGTGTCAAAAGTGTCCGAAGTGTCCGCCATAAGGTTGCAGTACCGATAAAAATCGCTGATCGCCGCCATTCACAGTAAAAAAAAAAAATATTAGTAAAAATGCCATAAAACTATCCCCTATTTTGTAGACGCTATAATTTTTCCGCAAACTAATCAATAAACGATGATTGCGATTTTTTTACGAAAAATATGTAGAAGAATACGTATCGGCCTAAACTGAGCAAAACAATTGTTTTTTTATATATTTTTGGGGGATATTTATTACAGCAAAAAGTAAAAAATATTCATTTTTTTTAAATTGTCGCTCTATTTTTGTTTATAGCGCAAAAAATAAAAATCGCAGAGGTGATCAAATACCACCAAAAGAAAGCTCTATTTGTGGGGGAAAAAAGGACACCAATTTTGTTTGGGAGCCACGTCGCATGTCCGCGCAATTGTCAGTTAAAGTGACGCAGTGCCGAATCGCAAAAAGTGGGCCGGTCATTGACCAGCAAAATGGTCCGGGGCTGAACTGGTTGAACTGGATGGACTTTCTCAACCTGACCTACCTATGTAACTTTTGCTGCTAGTTTACTAAGTTGATCTATAATAAAGGTTTGCTTTGAAGAAACCTAAGTGACAGTAGCAGGGCAAGGTGAGCTATACTGGTGGAAATAATGATGTAGTTAAAGACTGATTCCATTGAACATTCAAAATCAGTTTGAAGTGGACAGCAAAGAATGCAAAGAATGGAGATTCTTTTGAGCTGCAATGCTATAGCAGTAAATTCTAATTAGACATCCCCCAACAAGGATCATTCAGTGTGAAAGGAATTCTGTTTTATTACTAAAATAGCAGTTCTTGCTTCAGTTCTAAATCCCTGCACCACAATAATGAATAATTATCCACATGCCAAAGTCACAGCATTTTGTTACATATATTCTATGTATTAAAAGGAAACAATCTCAAATAATGTTTTTTTTAAAAAAAGGCTATTGTATATGTGGTTAAACATGTAACATAGTATTCTATTTTCAAATACAAACTAAAGCACTGTCAGCGGTACTTGCAATTGACATGGTCTATTGTTCATTTTGACAACAATTTTTGTGATCCCTTGTAAAGTAAAAAAGTAATATATCAACTGACCTTAGCACCTGCACACATTGTGGAGCAAAGTACCCTACAAAGGAGGGCAGAGCACTGAATTGAAATGGTGTAAAGAACAATTTAACCTACTTCATAGAATTTCCCTACAATACCTACAGATTTAGATGTGAGTGAGGCTTTTAAAGCTTATTTACTTCTTGTTAACAATATGTAAATACTTTACCACTTGCCGACCGTGCACTTTAGCTTTACTGCTACAATGTGGATCGGCTGCGCAGAATCACATTTATATACGTGATTTGAATTTTCTGGGTAGGGGGCGCGCCACCGGCCTGGCTGTGCTGTGATTTGTCACAGCACATGCCGGTCCCTGGGTCTTGGCCAATAATTGGGGATCGGTTCCGATCTTCCCAAACACAGCTCTATAAGTGTAAACAACACAGAGCTGTGTTCAGCGACAGGGGATCGCATTGCTAAGCAGGGAATGAGAACAACTAGATCCCCAGTAAAAGCAGCACGCAGTACACACAAACACTTGTTAAGCATATATTTAACCCCTTGATTGTCCTAGATGTTAACCCCTTTCTTCTAAAATCTATGGGGTAGATTCAGAGAGAATCGCCTATCTTTAGGCGGGCGTAGCATATCTCAAATACGCTACGGCGCCGTAAGTTTGAGCAGCAAGTTGTGTATTCACATAGAACTTGCGCTGAAACTTACGGCGGCGCAGTGTAACTGGGCCGGCGTAAGCCTGCCTAATTCAAAATAGGCTAGTTGGGGGCGTGTACTATCTAAAATAGTAGTGACCCCACATTTTTGACGTTTTTAACGAACGGCGCATGTGCCTTCCGTGGACGTATCCCAGTGCGCATGCTCCAAATGACGCGGCAAATCTTCATTGCTTTCGATGTGAACGTAAATTACGTCCAGCCCTATTCGCGAATGACTTGCGCAAACGACGTAAAAAAAATAAAATTTGACGGGGGAACGATGTCCATACTTAACATTGCGTACGCCTCATAGAAGCAGGAGCAACGTTGCGCTAGAAAAGCCTTACGCAAACGACGTAAAAAATTTCGCCGGGCGCACGTACGTTTGTGAATTGGCGTATCTAGGTAATTTGCATATTCTACGCCGAAAACTACGGAAGTGCCACCTAGCGGCCAGCGTAAATATGCACCCTAAGATACGACGGCGTAAGAGACTTACGCCAGTCGGATCTTAGCCTAATTTCGGCGTATCTTGCTTTCTGAATACAGAAAGAAGATACGCCGGCGCAGCTTTTAATTTACGCGGTGTATCTATAGATACGTCGGCATAAATTCTTGCTGAATCCGGCCCTATTTTTTTTTAAGCATTATGAAAAATCTCGCTTTGATATGCGAGTGTTTTGGATTACGAGCATTCTCCTGGAGCGGCTTATGCTCGTAATCCAAGGTTCCACTGTATAAGGAAGTAAGAAGTGTCTGCTTTTCTAAATCAAACATTACATTTACAAACATTTTTTTTGTGAATTAGTTCCCTAGGTGTCCAAGATCTCCTACAGAGTCTTTATGTAATTAGTTCACATGATAGGTCTATTCTTTGTAACTCAACTCTTTTGTGATGTATGATATTATACCCCTTCCCCTAAATTTTGATCTCATTGTGAACACAGAATCCACTCTAAAATTAAGATCATTTAGTCCTTTAAGTGTTTATGTGTATACAGAGCATCACAACCAGGGCTCAAGTCCTGCGGGAACGCGTGGGAACGGAGTCCCTGCACTTTTTTCACAGCAGGAACGCAGTTCCCTTTGCAGGACTAGAGCAGCCGTGCCAATCCTTCACTAAGCGGCGATGCCCAGCTCGAGTCACTGTCAGGGGCAGGCGAACCTTAGTAATCCTTTATGTTACTGGCCGCTTCCTGTATATAGATTTATTGGGTAGTGTGCGGGTATTCCGTCACTTCCTCGATGCCGCAATGTCTCCTGGGAGCTTTTGTCATTGTTCCCAGGAGACATTGTGGAGGTCTGCCATGAGTTATCGCGGGATTCAGAAAAAACTTTCTTTTTCGAAAAAAAAAAACATGCGGTTTAGTAATTATGCATATGAGCATATCATTTTTTTTTTTTTTGTGGGGTAATGGATCTTGGGTGGGAGTTCCCACACTTTTTTCCCCAGGACTTGACCCCTGATCACAACCAACAACAAATAGCAGCCACATTGGGGCATTGTTTACCTTAGAGTGCAGAAAGGGTTATGCAATAGATGTAATTTGCCTAATATCGTATCACATTGAAAGAAAGCTGAAACATACAATATAAAATACATTGCAGATAGAGAAAAGAGCTGTGTGTTAGTGGGCATCCTGACTCTCCTGTAGTCCAAGGGAGGGGGCGAGCACGACACTCCACACCAGGGAGAAAGCCTCGCATTACTGTGTGAAGTTACAAACAGAAGAACAGGAAGTGAGGATTTCTCAAAAGAAATAAGGACATTTAAAAGCAAAATCGAAGGAAGGCACTAGGGGAAAGGATACAAAGAAACACCCGCATGAAGCGCTACACCATAAGGACGGTAAACCACAGTGTGGTCAGTGGTTAAAGAAGTTTCACTAAAACACAATCCGTGCAGCTGTCAACCACTAAGGAGACATGGGCAAAAAGCAAAAGAACAAAAACATACAGCGCACAAGGGTTAAGTGAATGTCACTTTATAGTCTGTAATGTGTGGAAAAACATATATGCATGAAAAATTGAAAAGTTGAAAAAAAATTTGAAAATTTTTTAAAAAAATGGAAGTAGCCACTAATAGCACACAGGAAAAAAGCACATTAAATTTTTTTAAAAATACTAATAACAATAGTCCGCATAACATAAGCAGCAGTTCACGTGGAGATGGTAGAGTGAAAACACATACACTTCGGGGGAGATGTTTAGGAGTGAATCCAAGTAGTGTGCATACACTTGTATGCAGAGGTAATGCAATACCTCAACAAAAGCAGCCGCTTCTACGTCTCAATGCAGGGAGATGGAATCCGTTGGTGGGATGATGACAGCCACACTGGGAGCAGATGTAGAAGTTATATCCATGCAGAGATGGATACTGCCGTTTAAAGACCACTAGCTCAGGGGCTGATGGAAAGGAAACCTTCCTCGCAAACAGAGATCTCCAGCGGCAGGGGAAGTCCTGGAGGGGAGCCACCAAGCCGGTTCAGTGACGCAGCCGCGTCACACGGGAGCGAGGAAAGGGGGATGGTAGCCTGATGGAGTCACACAGAAAGCAGGAGGTGTCCGGACACCTTCGATCCAGCGTCAGGTGACTCAAAGCACCAATCAGTGTGGGCAGAAAACGAGCAGTAGAGATGCTGGCGCTAGTGTCACTGAGAGGATTTCCCGAGTGTCGGCACTACACATCAGCTGCAGTGTGCTTGCTGCAAACATATAGGGGCATCAAAGATTGTACTGGTGAGCCGTGACTGACATGTTTCGCGTGCCAAGACGCTTTATCAAAGTCACGGACAGGCTCCACCATCTAGTTAATAAAGGGGAAGGAATAATCCCATTGGACAATAGCACGGGGAGGGGGAGGGGGAGGATTCATAGTCTTAACCCTACCATCACCACCACTTTAATGAAAACGTTTAAAAACATATAATAGAGTATATATAATATGTATAACATGACATATATGTATATAATAATCTCTCTCATGGAAGAACATATGTACATACATAGAAGATAGTCTGACATACCTTCAATACAAAAATAATAATAATAATTAATAATAAAGGGAAAATAAATGAAAAAATAAATGAAAAAACTGGAAAAGAAAATGAAAAGAAAAAGAATGATAATAATGATGACGGTGAATAAAACTAAAATAAAATAAAACACTATACATACATACATTCGCTCCATATATACCGCCTATACCACAAAAATCAAAAAATAATAAATAAATAAATAAATAAAATAAAATAAAATAAAATAAATCAAGTAAAATAAATAAAATAAAAATAAAAATAAATATAAATATAAATAATAATAAAAAAAATAAATAAAAATATATTAAGTAAAAATAAAATAAAAATAAAAATAATAATAATAAAAAGAAAAAGAAAAAGAAAAAAAGAAAAAATAATAATAATAAAAAGAAAAAATAGTGTGTGTACCCAGTGTACTAGGTTAATTAGTGATGCTGAGAATATCCAACTCCTCGTTAAGGCCACCGGGCGACAAAGTGCCCAGCCGAAAGATCCAGAAAGTTTCCCTCTTGCATAGGAGGGAAAATCTTTCGTTCTCAGTCAAAGAACCCAACGGGATGGACTCAATAGCAAAAACCTCCAAACACTTAAAATCTTTATTGTGGACATGCAAAAAATGTCTAGGGACACTATGCTTATCACAGCCCTTTTTGATCAGGCGTCTGTGTTCTCCGATACGTATGCGTAGGGTACGGATCGTACGTCCAACGTATAATAAATTGCATGGACAGCGTAGTATGTAAACGATATATTCCGTAGAGCAAGTAAGGAATTGGCTGATCGGGAACACACAATCTTTGGTTTTAATAGTATCAGGACCACCTTTTGGAATGGACTGACAAGTAAGGCAACCCCTTTTGCCGCATCTAAAAATGCCGGTTTTATTGTTAAAATAAGCCCGAATATCTAATGGGCGGGTGGGGTTGATCTTGGATACTTTACTGGGTGCAATGATGTTCCGGATGGTCCGGGACCTTCTAAAGGTAATCTCAGGTTTAGATGGAAGAATGGGAGACAAATATTGGTCAAGATGAAGAATATTGAAGTGTTTATTGATAATATTTATTATATTTTTATGTTTAGTGTTAAATGTCGAAATGAACCTTACATTATTCTCAACTTTATCCTTACTGACCTTATTAATTTTATTGATGGTGATACTAGCATTAAAAGCATCTTCTAATAATTCTGGAGGGTACCCCTTCTCTCTAAATTTAGTCTTCATAATAAGACCCTGGGTCATGTAGTCCTCAGTTTTGGAACAGTTTCTGCGCAACCTATTGAATTGGCCATATGGGATGTTGGATTTCCAAGACGAGTGGTGACAACTGTTAAAGTGTAGATATGAATTACCACTAGTAGGTTTAATATGATTGCTGGTGGTAATTACTTTCTGATCATGTGACAAAACCAGGTCCAAAAAAATTAAATTGTCCTCGTCATAGACATGTGTAAACGTTAAGCCTAGCGCATTGTCATTACAATGGCTTACAAATGAGGAGAACAAGTCAGCACCACCACTCCAAATAAGGACTACATCGTCTATATAACGACCATAAAAAACGATGTGTTCCAAAAATGGATTATTGTTCCAAATCTGCAAGGTTTCCCAATAACCCATAGTCAGATTAGCATACACCGGTGCGAAATTTGCCCCCATTGCGGTCCCCTTCCTTTGTAAAAAGAACTGATCACAAAAAGAAAAATAGTTGTGGGTAAGACAGAATTCTATACCTCTACTAATAAACTCAGACTGGAAAGAGTTGATATCGTTGTTCTTACTTAGGAAGTATTGTACTGCCGCTAATCCAATATTATGTGGTATCGACGTGTATAGAGAGGCCACGTCAAGTGATGCCCACGCATAGCTATCTTCCCAAGAGTAATTCTCTAGGGTCTTAATGATCTCACTAGAGTCTTTAATATATGAGGGTAATTCGCAAACAATGGGCTGTAAGGCATGGTCTATATAAGTAGATAAACCACTAGTAAGGCTATTGGTACTTGCAACGATAGGGCGACCCGGTGGATTCACCAAAGATTTGTGGACCTTCGGGAGATGGTAAAAGTGTGGGGTGCTGGAAATTTTGGGCAACAAAAATGCCTTCTCTCTCTTATTGATGACGCCCTTGCTAAAAGCCGCATCAACAAGAGTGACTAGTTCTGCTTGGTAGTCGGAAAAAGGATCTGCAATCAGTTTTTGGTAGGTGTCACCATCTGATAGCAAGCGATATGCTTCTCTCAGGTACTCAGTCCTGTCCTGCACGACAAGGCTGCCCCCCTTGTCAGCTTGTTTGACTACAATATTTTTGTTGGCCTTAAGATTTTTTAGTGCCTGGCGTTCGTCGTGACTTAAATTGGGGGTCCTTGACTTGGAGGGGTTGTCACATAATTTAGAAAAGTCCTTGTACACCGCTTGGTAAAAAGTCTCGATGTAGGGCCCTTTGGATTGGGTAGGATTGAAAACGGACTGTGGCCTAAAATTTGTGTGGACTATGTCAGGGTCTAGGTAAGGACAGAAAGTTTGACTCTCAACGTTACCCTCAATCCACAACTCCTCTAGGATTTGTAATAAACCATCGGGGTCGTGTTCCTTGACTAGATCCTCACTTTTACCCGTTGTGGCACTATCAGAATCCACAACCATATCGGTGTTGGTAGTGTCACGTTTGGCGAAAAATCTTTTGAGGGTGAGGAGTCGGACAAATTTGTTGAGATCTTTAAAAAGTCCAAATTCTCCAAATTCTCCAACGAGAAAGAAAATTAAAACTTGCTGAACTACAGGTTGCTGAAAGGGCTCAGACAGTAGAACTTTTTAGCTCCTCCTGTCTTTTTCAAAAATGGCTCTCGATACAGGATTCTAATATAAAAAAAGATGAAGATGAGCTTATAAAGAAAAAGACCAATAAACTTGAGAGAGATGTTTCTGATTACAAGACTGGAAATGTCTTTGAATGGAAACGCCCAGTTTTAGAAACCAAACAGCCCAACACACAATCAAGTTTGGGAAGTAACCCACAGACTACCCGTTCCAATTATTTTAATGACGATAAAGAACCACGACAGAACAAGAATAGGAATAAATATAGAGGCAATAGAAGGACAAGGAATGTGAGAGACAATCCTAACAATACTAGAATTAAACAAGGTAGATCCCAAATGTCATCTTGTCCCCATGGCTATGTTTCTGAATCCATGTTGCCTATCTCGGAGGGGCCAACTGGTCAACTTAAGGACGTTCCTGTTCTTGTACCTAATCCCCCCACTATATTGGTCGATCTTAATCCTAGCCCACCAGCAGTGGATGCCACTGCCAATTCTGAGTGTAACATGTCATATTCACAGCTACCGATATGTTTTTCAGTTAGTACCTCTAATAAATACAGCCCCCTATCTAAAGATCTAGATGTTTACATCAAAGAAGGGGCTCGCCCTAGGGTCAATGGGCCGCCCCTTTCTGCAAATAGTATTGATGAAGGTTTTTTAGACCTACCTCCAAGGGGAACTTCACTACAAAAAGAAAAAAGAAAACTCGAAGAGGTAGAAGAGGAGGATCTAGATCCAAGATTGAACAAGAAAGAAAAAATAGATTTGAACTAAAAGAGAGTACTATCAAAATTTTTAATCTTTCTAGTCATACGTTATCTCCGGTTGAACTTATCCTTCTACGCAAAGGGTTAAGTTTTTGCCCTTCCACTGGACCCAATAAATTTGGACTTTTTAAAGATCTCAACAAATTTGTCCGACTCCTCACCCTCAAAAGATTTTTCGCCAAACGTGACACTACCAACACCGATATGGTTGTGGATTCTGATAGTGCCACAACGGGTAAAAGTGAGGATCTAGTCAAGGAACACGACCCCGATGGTTTATTACAAATCCTAGAGGAGTTGTGGATTGAGGGTAACGTTGAGAGTCAAACTTTCTGTCCTTACCTAGACCCTGACATAGTCCACACAAATTTTAGGCCACAGTCCGTTTTCAATCCTACCCAATCCAAAGGGCCCTACATCGAGACTTTTTACCAAGCGGTGTACAAGGACTTTTCTAAATTATGTGACAACCCCTCCAAGTCAAGGACCCCCAATTTAAGTCACGACGAACGCCAGGCACTAAAAAATCTTAAGGCCAACAAAAATATTGTAGTCAAACAAGCTGACAAGGGGGGCAGCCTTGTCGTGCAGGACAGGACTGAGTACCTGAGAGAAGCATATCGCTTGCTATCAGATGGTGACACCTACCAAAAACTGATTGCAGATCCTTTTTCCGACTACCAAGCAGAACTAGTCACTCTTGTTGATGCGGCTTTTAGCAAGGGCGTCATCAATAAGAGAGAGAAGGCATTTTTGTTGCCCAAAATTTCCAGCACCCCACACTTTTACCATCTCCCGAAGGTCCACAAATCTTTGGTGAATCCACCGGGTCGCCCTATCGTTGCAAGTACCAATAGCCTTACTAGTGGTTTATCTACTTATATAGACCATGCCTTACAGCCCATTGTTTGCGAATTACCCTCATATATTAAAGACTCTAGTGAGATCATTAAGACCCTAGAGAATTACTCTTGGGAAGATAGCTATGCGTGGGCATCACTTGACGTGGCCTCTCTATACACGTCGATACCACATAATATTGGATTAGCGGCAGTACAATACTTCCTAAGTAAGAACAACGATATCAACTCTTTCCAGTCTGAGTTTATTAGTAGAGGTATAGAATTCTGTCTTACCCACAACTATTTTTCTTTTTGTGATCAGTTCTTTTTACAAAGGAAGGGGACCGCAATGGGGGCAAATTTCGCACCGGTGTATGCTAATCTGACTATGGGTTATTGGGAAACCTTGCAGATTTGGAACAATAATCCATTTTTGGAACACATCGTTTTTTATGGTCGTTATATAGACGATGTAGTCCTTATTTGGAGTGGTGGTGCTGACTTGTTCTCCTCATTTGTAAGCCATTGTAATGACAATGCGCTAGGCTTAACGTTTACACATGTCTATGACGAGGACAATTTAATTTTTTTGGACCTGGTTTTGTCACATGATCAGAAAGTAATTACCACCAGCAATCATATTAAACCTACTAGTGGTAATTCATATCTACACTTTAACAGTTGTCACCACTCGTCTTGGAAATCCAACATCCCATATGGCCAATTCAATAGGTTGCGCAGAAACTGTTCCAAAACTGAGGACTACATGACCCAGGGTCTTATTATGAAGACTAAATTTAGAGAGAAGGGGTACCCTCCAGAATTATTAGAAGATGCTTTTAATGCTAGTATCACCATCAATAAAATTAATAAGGTCAGTAAGGATAAAGTTGAGAATAATGTAAGGTTCATTTCGACATTTAACACTAAACATAAAAATATAATAAATATTATCAATAAACACTTCAATATTCTTCATCTTGACCAATATTTGTCTCCCATTCTTCCATCTAAACCTGAGATTACCTTTAGAAGGTCCCGGACCATCCGGAACATCATTGCACCCAGTAAAGTATCCAAGATCAACCCCACCCGCCCATTAGATATTCGGGCTTATTTTAACAATAAAACCGGCATTTTTAGATGCGGCAAAAGGGGTTGCCTTACTTGTCAGTCCATTCCAAAAGGTGGTCCTGATACTATTAAAACCAAAGATTGTGTGTTCCCGATCAGCCAATTCCTTACTTGCTCTACGGAATATATCGTTTACATACTACGCTGTCCATGCAATTTATTATACGTTGGACGTACGATCCGTACCCTACGCATACGTATCGGAGAACACAGACGCCTGATCAAAAAGGGCTGTGATAAGCATAGTGTCCCTAGACATTTTTTGCATGTCCACAATAAAGATTTTAAGTGTTTGGAGGTTTTTGCTATTGAGTCCATCCCGTTGGGTTCTTTGACTGAGAACGAAAGATTTTCCCTCCTATGCAAGAGGGAAACTTTCTGGATCTTTCGGCTGGGCACTTTGTCGCCCGGTGGCCTTAACGAGGAGTTGGATATTCTCAGCATCACTAATTAACCTAGTACACTGGGTACACACACTATTTTTTCTTTTTATTATTATTATTTTTTCTTTTTTTCTTTTTCTTTTTCTTTTTATTATTATTATTTTTATTTTTATTTTATTTTTACTTAATATATTTTTATTTATTTTTTTTATTATTATTTATATTTATATTTATTTTTATTTTTATTTTATTTATTTTACTTGATTTATTTTATTTTATTTTATTTTATTTATTTATTTATTTATTATTTTTTGATTTTTGTGGTATAGGCGGTATATATGGAGCGAATGTATGTATGTATAGTGTTTTATTTTATTTTAGTTTTATTCACCGTCATCATTATTATCATTCTTTTTCTTTTCATTTTCTTTTCCAGTTTTTTCATTTATTTTTTCATTTATTTTCCCTTTATTATTAATTATTATTATTATTTTTGTATTGAAGGTATGTCAGACTATCTTCTATGTATGTACATATGTTCTTCCATGAGAGAGATTATTATATACATATATGTCATGTTATACATATTATATATACTCTATTATATGTTTTTAAACGTTTTCATTAAAGTGGTGGTGATGGTAGGGTTAAGACTATGAATCCTCCCCCTCCCCCTCCCCGTGCTATTGTCCAATGGGATTATTCCTTCCCCTTTATTAACTAGATGGTGGAGCCTGTCCGTGACTTTGATAAAGCGTCTTGGCACGCGAAACATGTCAGTCACGGCTCACCAGTACAATCTTTGATGCCCCTATATGTTTGCAGCAAGCACACTGCAGCTGATGTGTAGTGCCGACACTCGGGAAATCCTCTCAGTGACACTAGCGCCAGCATCTCTACTGCTCGTTTTCTGCCCACACTGATTGGTGCTTTGAGTCACCTGACGCTGGATCGAAGGTGTCCGGACACCTCCTGCTTTCTGTGTGACTCCATCAGGCTACCATCCCCCTTTCCTCGCTCCCGTGTGACGCGGCTGCGTCACTGAACCGGCTTGGTGGCTCCCCTCCAGGACTTCCCCTGCCGCTGGAGATCTCTGTTTGCGAGGAAGGTTTCCTTTCCATCAGCCCCTGAGCTAGTGGTCTTTAAACGGCAGTATCCATCTCTGCATGGATATAACTTCTACATCTGCTCCCAGTGTGGCTGTCATCATCCCACCAACGGATTCCATCTCCCTGCATTGAGACGTAGAAGCGGCTGCTTTTGTTGAGGTATTGCATTACCTCTGCATACAAGTGTATGCACACTACTTGGATTCACTCCTAAACATCTCCCCCGAAGTGTATGTGTTTTCACTCTACCATCTCCACGTGAACTGCTGCTTATGTTATGCGGACTATTGTTATTAGTATTTTTAAAAAAATTTAATGTGCTTTTTTCCTGTGTGCTATTAGTGGCTACTTCCATTTTTTTAAAAAATTTTCAAATTTTTTTTCAACTTTTCAATTTTTCATGCATATATGTTTTTCCACACATTACAGACTATAAAGTGACATTCACTTAACCCTTGTGCGCTGTATGTTTTTGTTCTTTTACTAGGGGAAAGGAAGCTGTTTAGGAAAAAAAAAACATACCTTTACAAACCCTTTAAGATATATATCTTCCAATTATTTTGATATAATAAAGTGCTTTGAAAGAACAGGGATATAGTATGAGTAGGAGCTTTTGTAATCCCCACTAAATTGGCAATAAATTCTGTTTACGCTTTTTTTCCCCTATGTATTTATGTATAGTTTAAATGTACTGAGTAGGAAAACTATAAAACTCTTTTTAGCAGAAGCTCAAAAAAAATTCCCAATGGTAAAAAATATACTTCTTTACAAGCACGATGTTACAGATGGTGCACCTATCAAAATGATTTAGGAAGCTAATCTGGTCTCTGTTGAAATGTCATTCCAAGAGGCACAGTAAAGGTAACATGATCCCATGCCTATACACAGCATTATTTGCAAGCAATATCAATTTCGGAAAATGGTAACATTGTATGTTTCATTATATATTTTAAACAATATATGAAATTCACATTATGAATGTGTTGATATGAGCTTATTAAATAAATATTGTTTGTGAAGCATAATTGAAAATGCTAGTTGATTTTGCATAATTTCCCAGGCTTAGAGCCTCACTGTATAAAAAAACGCAGCTTCACTTCATCATCCAGTGTATATGAAGTACCAGACAGTACAGGGCCCCACCAGAACCTAACCTACTGACGTGTTTCACCCTGCTAGATTAATCATAACCCTATCATTAGGTCTGTTTTGTGAAATGCGTCATTGAGGTCTTGGTGGGGCTGTGTGCTGTCTGGTACAATAAAGCTTTCTACAAACTGAGCGTAGCAGTGTTCTTTACACTGTTTAGTCATGTGTGGTAGAATGGTGGCTAATAGCACCTGGCCACCGGAGGAAAGAGCAGAACATCGGGTCAGACTGAAGCATTTGTATAGGTCGTAAGTCAAGCTGACCTAGGTGTACATAGAAACAATATAGTAGATTATATCAATTAAAGTGGTTGTAAAGGCTGAAGGTTTTTTTTACCTTTATGCATTCAATGCATGAAACAAAAACATCTTCTGTATGCTGCTCTCCCCCCACAGACCCTCCAAATACTCTCTGGAGCCCTCTCTTGATTCAGTGATGTGCATGAGAGCCTCAGTTGTCCCAGGTCTCTCTCTCGGGAGTGAGCACACATCAGTGCCCCCATACTGTAGCTATTGGGGGCACTGATCAAAGGGGAGGAACCAAGAGCGTCGGGCGGGGGACTGGAAAAGAAGAGGATTTGGGCTGCTTTGTGCAAAACCATTGCACAGAGCAGATAAGTTTGACGTGTTTGTTATTTAAAAATAAATACTCATCCCTCAGCAGGAGACAATGCTTGATGATTGGTGGTCTATGAGCCCTGGCTATATTCCAAACTGTTTCATTTTTGCCACCATTCACACCTGCTCGATTTTACCTCTACTAATGTATAGACTATTGTCAGTTTTTACTTTTATGTGGTTTAGTATCACTGTGCAGTCTGGTCTATCATTTAAGGTCTATTCTATAGCCTAAGATTGGCCCTGATAGCTACAGGACCCTGCCCAGGCTTGATATGCCACTCCATAAGTTTCTGGGGGCACCTGTGTTTCAGAGTGTGAACATAAAACACTGTCACCAGGTGGCTTGTAAAAGTAAAGAGGGGTGAAACTGTAGTTATAGCATCTGAGCGTGTTCCTTTACATTACATGGTTGTGATGTCACAGAAGATTGTTTTTAGTAATCCATTGTGTTTTAGTATGTTCTTATGTCCCTTCCCTAATGCTTGTGTGTTAGGTAGTACAGCCCTAGCCAAGCCTCTTTCTAAGGAATAGCTTTATGGTCTGGATAGTAAGCAGCCTTTGGGAAGTGATGAGACTTTGAAACCAAAATGCTTTTTTACATTTAAAAAATATCTGGAAATCATCCTTTGTTACATGCCAAGTAGGGAAAAAATAATTAGTTTATACTCTTAGGCCCAGATTCACAAAAGAGATACGACGGCGTATCTCCTGATACGCCGTCGTATCTCTGTTTTAGGGTCTTCCTAACTATGCGACTGATTCATAGAATCAGTTACGCATAGTTAGCCCTAAGATCCGACAGGTGTAATTGAATTACACTGTCGGATCTTAGGATGCAATACCTTGGCCGCCGCTGGGGGGAGTTTGCGTCGTAAACCAGCGTTGGGTATGCAAATTAGTAGTTACGACGATCCACAACGGTTTTTCGCTACGTCGCTGCTAGTCTAGTTTCCCGTCGCAAAGTTAGTCGTCGTTTTAGCTGCCCTAACTTTACACAGCCCACGTATGTGCTGTATAAAGTATGGCCGTCGTTCCCGCGTCGAAATTTAAAATGTTTTTGTTCTTTCTTAAGATGTCCGGGAATACGAAAGTACGCTACGCACGTCGCCGTTCGAAAAAATTACGTCACTTCGCACAAAGCACGGCGGGAATTTCAAAACGGAGCATGCGCAGTAGGTCCGGCACGGGAGCGCGCCTAATTTAAATGGCACACGCCCCTTTGAATTACGCGGGCTTATGCCGGAGGCCGCCGGCGTAAATTTTCATGCAAGTGCTTGGTGAATCTGGACCCCTGTCTTCTAGGTGAGTTGACATCAGTGTATTTTTGCAAGTTGGCAAGTTGTCACACTGACCATACAGGCTGTCTCTCAGGAGGTATGTTCTTTCAAAGCAACATGTAAAACAAAACAGTCATGAAAGAACCTGTAAAAAGATTTTAGGCCCTCTGTATCTGCTGAGTAGGTCATCTGAATAACTGCTAAGAAGACAGATTGCAGGGAGTTGGCAACCTTATCCCTGAAATTAAAGTTTCCCCCACAAAGGTCTCAAGGGACCGTCATCTACTTCTAAGATACTTGCAGTCTGTGCTTTTACCTTCAGACCACAGCTACCAAGTATCAAAGAGCAAAAAGTGAAGATAGTACTTTACCGTAACTTGCTAAAGGGAGAAGCCTAGACTTGGACTATTGTTTAGTCACTTTGAAACCCAACTAACCTGTGATTTTGCAACATCCTAATTCAGTGTAATATTGGCAATTTTTTGAACATCACAGTTGCTAGAATAATATATTATAAATAATTATTTAGCCCTTCTACGCTAAATACAGGGAGTATACTTGATAGAGATGTTTTCCTTATTGATATTTTTTTTTTCTACAGCACAATCCAAGATCTTTGTTTTAAAAAGTTTGACTCTTTTCGACACTACGTGCCGGTTCACACAGGGACAACACGACTTACAGCGCGACTTTGCAAGGCGACTTGGAGACGACTTCAGTGCAACTTAGAGCGACTAACAGGTGACTTTGCCATTGGCCAATCACAGCTTATCTGCCCTTGTGACATCATTCTTGTTCCTGTTCTTCCTTGTTCCCTGTTGTTCTGTGTCCTTAATGCTCTCTTTGCGTTTCTGGATCCATCCAATCATTGCCAATAGAGGCCAGTTCTGGGCCATGTATGAGTATTTGCATGGTTTTGAGGACAAGATTGCAAGGCAAGTACATATTGTGACAGGAAGTCAGGTAAATCTGTGGGTGTTGTCACAGATGGGAGATACATTTCTGCCTTGTTTAGACAATATACCAATTATTATCAGGTGTCGGCTGCAGAAGCAGCCAGAAAGATTTAAGGGCGTTGAAAAACTTCAGCTGTTCAGAATGAGGCAACTAAGGCCTCTATAAGTAATCCAGAGGATTACTACTGATTGCTGCATCCTGAGGCTTTTTTACTGAAGGAGTGCAGTGAACAGAAAGACTTCTGAAGAGGTGAGGTGCTGTTGATTTTTCTGTGTGATTTTTTCTCTGTGTTTTTCTGCTGTATGACCAGCTGTGCCAGACTCCATAGATAGGTTCCTGTGTGGTGAAGGTAGACGCCCCAAGTGGCCAGGGTTTATTTTATGTTTGATTTTGTTTATGCTGTTTGGATGCTTGCACTTGTTTCCAGCAAGATGGAAGAATAAACCAAACTCTTTGTTTTCAACCGTCTTCGGCTGTTTCTCTGTATCGTTCAGTGTGTAGTGAACCCATCCAGGGGGTCACACACCCCCGCTACCGAGCTAACCCCTTACAATATGCTATATGTGTATATACATATGAATTAGCCTATTTTTAATTTATTTGTTTTTTACTACGGATCTTTTGCTAGACAAAGTCCTTATGAGCCCCAAAGATTAGATATATATTTTGTAGCATTGTCCCTAGAGAATAAAATGGCGAATGTTACTATTTAGCAGAATTGGTTGTTATCCACCTATGCTGACTATCCACTCTACTCAATGTTACTGGGGTGATGGGTGAACTTGCATGCATCACCCCGGCAGAACCCCTTAAATCAGAGGCCACATATTTGCATATGGTAGGCTAAGCGGTAATGTGTGTGTGTGTGTACCTACCATTGGTTGATATTTCTTATTTTAAATATAGTAAATTACCTTATTTTTTCATTTTTTATTACAGTTTTGACTAATTGCTTGGTGTGGGTGAAATCTATCTGGAGCGACAGAATACATCACATAGGAGGAGTATCTTACGTACTGAAAGACTTATTATTACACTAAGGTAAACTATCTTTTTTTTTATGCACATTAGTAGCATACTTTCCACATTATAGTAAAGTCCAGCCTAAGCTCATTTGTCTGGTCTTCTCCAACGGGTCAAATGAGTGCAGTTGCCTTTACTAATGTCAGTCCAGCCTTTCAGCAAGCCGCTCTCCGCCCCTTCACAGCTCAACGCTCCAATGAGCGAGGAGGAGCAGAGCAGGAGAGCTGCTGACTGACAGTCAACAGCTCTCAGCTCTTGGAGGGGAGAGAAGCGAGCCATCGATGATGTTTGTTGACTCAGTTCTGTTTGAAGAAGCGGCAGTGGACAGATGTAGCATTGGTGCGATGCTGCATCCACCTAGGTAAGTATTTTTAGCCCAAAAAAAACATATTGTGGAATAAATAATACAAAATTTAGCACACAAACATACCAAAAATTTAGAAAAATCAAAACTTTTTATTATTAATAACAGTATATCAAATTTTTCTAATATTTATAAAACAGTATAACAAAATATTTATAACAGTACAAAACTTTTTATTATTTACAGCAGAAAAACATCAACAATAGCCAAAAATGTATTTTGAAAATTCACAACTGTTCATACGTTGGCTGATACTCATGATGGAAGGTGGTGGAAGGCCTTGGGGAAGGTGTCGATGGGCAATTAAAAGATTACTGACACAATCTTTGGTTCCATGGTGCGCCAAGTGTTGACGTAATAGGGGACATCGGGGGATAGGGGATGGGTGGATTGCCTGGATTTATGGCATTGCCATACTCGTCCGTGTATGGACGGAAGCGAGGGGGATAGTAGGGGTGGGTTCTGGGTGGTGGAGGGTTTGAATAATCAGTAGGTAGGGGGCAGTTGGAGGTGGTGGGACAAAAATTGGTGAGGGGGCAGTTGATGGCTGATTCTGCATGCCAGCCTCCAGTTCCATCACTGCCTTTTTAACATTATTCGGCGGAATTTTTTTGCGCATGCCTGCCACTATAATGCCTAAACCATGCTCTTCTGACTCCAGGTCATCATGTTTTTTATCCATTCTTTCCATAAGGTTGGCAAATCTCTCAATTTTTTGAATGTGCCTTCCCCCTATTGGTCTGCTTCTTCTTTGGGTTTGTAGAGGGATAGGCCCAGCTGGCTGCTCTACCTTAGAGGAAGCTTCTCCTACGTTGCTCTCCTGAGCTTCTTCTGTTTCTTCCGCAGAAACCTCTAATGACTGTGACCCTCCTGCTACAGCACATGCTGCCTCTCTGTCCTCCAAACTGGATTGTGTTCTGCATTAAACATATAATACAATTAGCACACCCTTTTATAGAACTGTATAGTATCACTTTACAAATATGATAGATATTATCTTACTCTCTAAGTTCAATGAAAGGCCTCAGAAACTGTATCTCTTCGGCATGAACATAGGGTACCACCCTTTTTCATCCAGATCCACTTCTTGCCTCTGAAATTTTTCTGAGGTACCGCTTGTAGCAGTCCCTTCCACCGAATTTGTAACATTGACACTGCAAAACATAAACAGGAACATAATCAATTATGTATTTTGTCTTTCAGATACCTGGCAACCAGTAATTCTCTAGTAAGCCTACATTATGAGTTCATGGTGGGCAGGTCGAAAATCAGCTACATCATCCGAGAAACCTGCCAAATTTTATGCGACGTGCTTAACACCATAGTTTTGAAGAGGCCTACACAAGAGAATTGGAGGGATATTGCAAAACTATTTTGGAGTCGGTGCAATTTCCCCAATTGCATTGGAGCTATAGATGGAAGGCAAGGCGGTCGTCTGATCGAGGGGGCGATTCCTATTCAAATGAGGCGCGCTCCCGCGCCGGACATTCGGCGCATGCGTGTGACGTAATTTTTCCCGACGTGCATCGCGCGAACGTACTTTACTTACTATACGCCCGGCTTTGTGGATCGCGACGGGACAATAAAGTTGCGTTGGGTAAAAAAAAAAAATACGCGCCGGGAAAAAAAATTCGAAATTTTAAAAAAAACGCGGCGATCGAAAAAAAGGTTTGTTTTTACAAGGTCTAAACAGTTTAGGCCTTGTAAAAGCATCCCTAATTTTACGCATGCAAAACGTAACTTACGCAGAAAACACAAAGCTAAAAAGCTTTGTGGATCTGCCTAAGTACTCATTTGCATACGCAAAGCGGCATTTCGACTCGAAATGCCCCCAGCGGCGGATGCGGTACTTCATCCTAAGATCCGACAGTGTAAGTCTATTACAGATGTCGGATCTTCTGGCTATCTTTGGAAAAATCCTTCTGAGAATCGTTTCCAAAGATAGCCACAGGGATACGCAGGCAGAACTGCAGTTCCGCCTGCGTATCTCCTTTGAAGATTTGGCCCATTCTTCTCCGCAATAGGCTTAGTGGAGGACTTGGGATTCCCAACTTACTTCGCTATTATCAAGCAGCTCAGCTGGCACAAATCGCATTACTTAATGCATCCACTGAAATTCCAATATGGGTCAGCCTGGAAGCTGTAGACCTTTCTCCTTTACTAGTATCTAACCTATTATGGTTACCCCCGTCAATTCGCACTCCTATTTCAAACCCGATTACACGTCATTCACTCAAACTATGGGATAATTTATGTGGCCCTTTCCAATTAGTTTCTGCCCACGCCCCGTTACTTCCTTTTTTTGGTCATCCGCTTTTTTACCCTGCTTTTGCCGAGCCAGAGTCTTTTCGGCTCTGGTCCCAAGCAGGGTTACGCCGGATCTGTGATCTAGTTAACAAAACCACCCTCAAAACTTTCCTGGAACTCCAGGCCCAAGCCAAATTGCCCTCCACTGAATATTTCCGCTACCTTCAAATAGCTAATTTTGCTCGGACAACGACTGGGGCACATTCCTCTCTTGATGGTATGTCTTTTTATGAAAATATTTGCGACTCGGATCCACACGCTCCTGGAATCATTTCGCGCATTTATAATCAGCTCACTGCCCCACCGTCTGATCTTCCTCTATATGCTGCACAGTGGTCCACGGATTTACAGGTGACGTTGGACATGGATGATTGGGCGAATATATGGGCCTGCACTAAATCCTCCACTCAAAACGTGATAGCCTTAGAGGCTAATTATGAGGCCTATTATAGGTACTCATGCGGTGGTTGTCTAGTCCCCGCTAGGATTTTACAATTTTTGCCTTCCTACCCACCTGTATGTTTCCGAGGCTGCGGGGAGAGAGGTACTCATGCACATATCTGGTGGTTTTGCCCTATTGCGCAACAATTTTGGATAACAATTTTTCACATGGCCTCCACACTACTCCATGATACTCTCCTCCCTGATCCGGCCTTGGCCCTTTTAAATCATGTCAATAAAGACTACACCAGGGCCCAGGTTCGCCTTCTCCTCCAACTAACTACACCCACTAAACAAACTATAGCTCGGGCCTGGAAGACTCCCAAACTTCATGTAGCTGAGGTAAAAAATAGAGTGATCCAAGCAATGATCCACAGTAAGATTGAGGCAACTATCCTAGACCTAGTCCCCCAACATAACAATATTTGGACCCCTTGGGTGGAGAACTTTCTCCCCCCTGATTTTGACGCTACCCTACTTAAACCTTGAGTATTGGGTTGATTTCTTTGTTTGAAACTATGACCCTCCGGGGGTCTATGCGACCCCACCGACATTCTTTTACTTTCCTTTTCCTCTTTCCTTTCTCTTTGCTTCCACTTTTCCACCTCACCTTTCATGCTTTTCCTTCTCAGGGCTTCCTTTTCCCTCTGTTTAAAATGTTTACTTGTGAGCATTAAGGCAGAACTGTGGTCTACTGCCTTTATTTAGCTTACAGTCTTTATTTCCTGAACCTACAGAGTATACGTTTTCATTTTGCAATGCTCTTGGATTGGGGATATTTTTTCTAGTTATCTTACGTTTATGAGTTCCCTAGGTACTGGGTCCTCTGTTGTTCCTGTTACAATGACCTCCCATACTTTGTACCGTATGATTCCAGGTTATCTATGTTTAGATGTTCTTGTTGATGTGATTGTATCCATTCTATCCAAGATGTACCATTGTATTTCCTTTATTGTTTCACCAAAACCGTCTGTTACAATACTCTGTGTTCTTTACTCTCAATAAAAAATTTGAACAGGGATGAGCCAGGAGGCGGGGTCTAGCTGCACAGTCATGCTGCACTAGAGCTCCGCTCTGTGTGGAAAGAAAACCGCAAATAATTGATTTTAATAGAGCTGCAAACGAACAGAAAACGACAGGTCGAGTTCCCAGGAGGTGAGGAGAACCATTTTATTGAAATATGGTGCTGGGGGGTGCCAGAAATAAGGGTAAATCCAACCCTAATAGCACGGCCCAGCAGATGAAGGGCTCTGTAAAAAAGGCGGCATTCTCCTCAGCCACCTCAGCTACCTCAGAGTCTAATACTGAGGGGAAAGGCAAGCAATGCTTGTTAACTACTTAACCCCCGGACCATATTGCTGGTCAAAGACCAGAACACTTTTTGCGATTCGGGACTGCGACGCTTTAACTGACAATTGCGCGGTCGTGCGACGTGGCTCCCAAACAAAATTGGCGTCCTTTTTTTACCACAAATAGAGCTTTCTTTTGGTGGTATTTGATCACCTCTGCAGTTTTTATTTTTTGCGCCATAAACAAAAATAGAGCGACAATTTTGAAAAAATTTTTTATTTTTTACATTTTGCTGTAATAAATATCCCCCAAAAATATATAAAAAAATTTTTTTTTCCTTAGTTTAGGCCGATACGTATTCTTCTACATATTTTTCGTAAAAAAAAAAACGCAATAAGCGTTTATTGATTGGTTTGCGCAAAAGTTATAGCGTTTACAAAATAGGGGGGTATTTTTATGGCATTTTTATTAATATATTTTTTTTACTAGTAATGGCGGTGATCAGCGATTTTTTTTCGTTACTGCGACATTATGGCGGACACTTCGGACACTTTTGACAAATTTTTGGGACCATTGGCATTTTTATAGCGATCAGTGCTATAAAAATGCATTAGATTACTATAAAAATGCCACTGGCAGTGAAGGGGTTAACACTAGGGGGCGGGGAAGGGGTTAAGTATGTCCCTTGTGTGTTCTTACTGTGGGGGGGGGGTGGCCTCACTAGTGGAAACACTGATCTTCTGTTCATACATTGTATGAACAGAAAATCAGCATTTCCCCCGCTGACAGGACCGAGAGCTGTGTGTTTACACACACAGCTCCCCGCTCTGTAACGAGCGATCGCGTGTGCCCGGCGGTGATCGCGCCCGCCGGGCACACGCACGGGAGTCGGGGCGAGCGGGGGGCGCGCGCACGCGCCCCCTAGTGGCGGCTATACGATAGGACGTATAGCTACGGGCTCTCGCCCAGGAGAGCCGACCTGCCGCCGTATAATGACGGTGGCTGGTCGGCTAGTGGTTAAAGGGAATGAAATCCGCAGCTTCTCTGAGGAACATGGACACGGACAGTGAGGAGGAGGACTTGTCTAATACCCCACAAATAGCTACATTAAGTAAGACAGTGCCCTCAGAGCTCCTAAGTCAATTCGAGAAAATGCTGAATAAAGCGCTAAAGCGCACCTCAGAGCAAATCACCACTAGTCTCACTAAGGAAATAAGAGACTTGGGCTGCCGCACAGAGACTTTAGAGGCAAAAATGGACGAAATTTTAATTTATACTCAAGATTGCCAATCAGAACTAGATGCGCTTAAAGAGGAGAACTTGGTACTTCATAGCAAACTAGAAGATTTTGAGAACCGCGCCAGGAGATCGAATTTGAGATTCAGGGGAATTCCTGAGACGGTCCTGGACCTTTCAGGTACCATTCTAGCACTGTGTCAGGAGCTAGTGCCGGGACTGCCTGTAGAACGCCTGGAATTTGATAGAATACATAGGGCATTAGCCCCAAAAAAATCTGAGGGACCCCCCAGGGATATCATTGCAAAATTCCACTACTACAGAACAAAAGAGCAGGTTCTGGAAGCAGCCAGAGAGAAGAGCAGTTTAACATTCCAGGGAAACAATTTCCAGATATTCGCCGATCTATCGCAACTGACAATTACCAAACGGCGTGCAATGAAACCCCTTTTAGTGGAATTACAACAGCGAAACATAAAGTACCAATGGGGATTTCCCTTCTCCCTCAGATTTACATTCCAGGGCTCAAAGATAGTGTGCAGATCACCTGATCAATTACACCAAGCTTTAATTGATCTGAAGCTCATTGATCACAGTATCACACACAACTCCTCCCGCAGAAGATCAGCATCAACATCTTCCCGCAATGGCATCATTCAACCTGAAAAGAACAATGGAACTCATCACACAAACAAGCGAGGAAGATTTGTGTCTCAACCCCAAGACCAAGAGGATACCATGGACTGACTACCTTCCAGAGGACCTCATGAATTTCTTCTTCCCCTGGTCACAAGAACACTTCACAAGAAAAGATGTACAGATTGCATGGATTGAGAACTTGATGTTTTTTATTTTTATTTTTATTTTTTTTACTCTTATTTTTTATTTCTACTTTTAAATTTTTCTCTTTTGACCCAATTTTATTCTCATTTTCACCGCTTATTGCGATTCTTATTTTTAATTTTTTACCTTGCACTCCTACCGTTATCACATTCTTACTTCTTTCCATTTTTTTTCCACTTCCCCCCCCACTTTTTATTTCCTCACCTCCTCCTCACCTCAGGGTGGGGAGGAGGGGGGGGGAAACAACAAGGCCTGCCCCTTCATTCGCAGGGTCCCTCAGACTTATGACATCCCACACCATTTAATTACACCCCGGGGACCTAAGAGACACCTCTAAAACCCATTCTCTTTTCCTCCTCTAGTTATAATATCCAAAGTTGCTTCACCACATTACACCACCTCGTGCACTAGTAGCCCAGTCAGCGTCCAGGCACAAGGCGAGTTTTGGTGTGTAGAATCTGCATTGTTTTAATGGTCAATAGGTAGATACCCAATCTGACATATATCTGATCAATAGAAGCCTAATCTTACCCAAACTATTGGACCTACTTGAGGAATTTTTTCCTAAAATTCCAATGGAACACATGATCCAATTAAAACATCTTTGGTATAGGCTAATGAATTCTACAATCTCTTTATTTAATTAATTAAGGATAGTTAACCCCCTCTCATATCTCTCGCCTAAACAACAGAAGGCGAGTAGTTAGTGTTATCCTGTTCGAAATGTTATTAACAGCTTAGTTGAGAAAAAACACCTCAGACGGTGTTTACTTGAACATATTTACAGTGGTTTTCCACCGCACGGAACCAACCTGTGCTCCACCATGATCTCCTCAGTTCCCCGCAAGATTAAGCGGGGGATTGATGGGATCCCCTTTTCCCCTGGCGGGGGTAGTCCATCCCCGCCACGGGTAAACCTAACAAACTTTATTGGTTTATTGTTGACTGTTTATTTACAAATTTTTTCTGTGTTTACCTTCCTTTTCAAGGTTGAATACCCCATAGACCCCTTTTCCTTTTCTTTCCCCAAGTCTGCAGGGATTGGGCTGGCCAGATGTCCTCCGGTTTATCACGGTAAGATGGACAGAGAAGTAAAGCTACCATGGCACCATTGAATATATTGTCGTTAAATGTACAGGGATTGAATGTGCCACAGAAAAGAACCAAGGCCTTCAGAACATTTCAGGCCAAAAAAGCCCATATTGTTTGCCTACAGGAAACTCACTTTACTACGAACACGACTCCTAGATCCTATCCACAAGTCTATTCAGCCTCTGCTTCAGTCAAAAAAAGGGGAACCCTTATCACTTTTCATCGCACCACACCATTCACTCTAAAAACGGAAATCAAAGATCCAGAGGGCAGATACATACTATTAACAGGCCAAGTGTTAGATACAGAGATCACGATAGTATCTTATTATGCTCCTAATCTAAACCCGTTACCCTTCTTATCGCATCTTTTCCAAATAATTAATTCACATAAAATAGGGACTCTCCTCATCTGCGGAGACTCCAACCAAGTCCTTCTTCCATTCTTAGATAAAACCCCCTATGTCACACCTAAACACCAAGCTAAATGGACCCTTCCCAACTTATTAGCCAAATACAATTTAGTAGACACGTGGAGAGAACACAATCCCACAAAACGTAACTACACATACTTTTCAAACCCACACCAATCCTTCAGCCGAATTGATCATATTTTTGTGACAATCGGTATGGTCCCTGAAATACTATATTCAAATATAATACCCATCCCTTGGTCAGATCACAATGCGGTGTACACCACAATGGCATCAACCATTCCGAAAAACCATGATCCCACGTGGTATCTTCCTGAAATTATACTCAAACACCCTGCCCATTGCCAATTGATTGAACAAGCTCTAAAAGACTATCTAGAACTCAATGCAAGCCCTGAAATATCCCCACTTACATTATGGGAAGCACATAAGCCAGTCCTCAGAGGAGCATTCCAGCGGCAAATAGGGATCTTAAAAAAGGAGCGAGCACTGATGGCAAGAAAATTGGAAACAGAATTCAACTTAGCATTTCTGGCCCTACAAAACTGCCAAACTCAAACTAATAGAACTCGGCTGGACAAAGCACGTCTGGAATACGACTTGTTCTTAACCGATTCGGCAAATAGAACACTTAATAGATCTAGACATGCTTTCTACAAGCAAGCTAATAAACCAGGGACATATTTAGCTAGAGCGCTAAACACACTCAATAAGACTTTTAAACCCATAAAGTTAAAAATTGCCAACAGGGTTCTCTCCAGCAACCCACTCAAAATAGTTCAAAAGTTTAGCTCACATCTAAAACAACTCTACTCAGAAACTATTGTATTTGACGAATCTAAAGCTGACTCCTTTTTTGCACAAATTAATCTTCCACAAATAAGTCAATCACAGAAAGAACAGTTGGAAGAACCAATTACGCAAGAGGATGTAGCTTTAGCCATTCGGGAAATCAAAATTAACAAAAGACCGGGACCTGACGGGTTCTCGGCAAACTACCTCAAAACGTTTACTGAGTTACTTTCACCCAGACTGGCAGAGGCATTTAACAACTTACTAGAGCAAAAAACCTTCAGACCTGAAACGTTGCTAGCAACGGTTTGTATGATTCCCAAACCACATTCGGATGACACACTTTGTAGCAATTATCGTCCCATATCTATGCTTAACATAGATATAAAACTATTAGGTAAAATACTAGCTACCCGCCTTAACAATTTTATCGGTACTCTAATCAATCGAGATCAAGTAGGTTTCATGCCATCCAGACAAGCGGGCGATAATATACGCAGGGCATGCCTCTTGGCCAACATAGCAAAGAAAAGGGGTATACCGGCGTGTTTTCTCTCTCTGGACATCAAACAAGCTTTTGATTCTGTTTCCTGGGCGTATTTAAAATATACTCTACAGAAATGGGGCTTTGGCCCTAATTTCACTAATTGGATTATGGAACTTTATAATAACCCTAAAGCTTATGTTAAATACGCAGGATATAAGTCTGACACATTTGATATCAGAAGAGGAACACGTCAGGGCTGCCCGTTATCCCCATTATTATTTGCCCTCCTTATCGAACCGCTTGCTCAGAAAATCAGATCAGACCCCACTATCCTAGGTATAGAATTAGGAGGTCATAAACATAAATTATGCCTATTTGCGGATGACATTCTTTTATTTCTTTCTTCCCCGCAAGTAACTGGCCCTAATCTCATCCCAATACTTGATAGATTCGCGACGTTCTCAGGTCTAGCCATTAATCCCAAGAAATGTGTAGCACTAAACATATCCCTCTCAAGACTAGAATTAAGTGCAGCCACAGTAGGTCTTCCATTTACATGGTCGGATAAGAGCATCCCGTACTTAGGAACACACGTAACGGCTGATACATCTGATTTATTCTCTTATAATTATCCCCCTCTTCTTAAACAGATAACAAACTTACTCAAATCCTGGTCCCAGCTCCCATTATCCTGGTTAGGTAGGATCAACGCAGTTAAGATGACAATATTACCAAAATTGTTGTATCTTTTTAGAGTGCTCCCGAGTCCAATACCGGCTTACTTTCTGAGGATAATACAAAACAGAATGACGACCTTTATATGGGGCACATCTAGGCCCAGAATAAAGGCGAAAATCTTGCATCTCCCCAAAACTCAAGGAGGGTTAGGATATCCGAATTTTACAAACTACTATAGGGCAGCGCAAATTTCAACCTTGGCCAAATATCATGCAAAAAAGGAAACACCTCTCTGGGTAGCGATTGAGGCAACCGAGTGTGATCCCATCCCTCCAGCTAACTTACTATGGATTCTTCCCAAGCTACGCAATCCAATTATTAAACATTCTCTCTCACTATGGGATAGCTATAAATCCAAGTATTCACTGGTGTCCCCTCTCAACCCACTGCTTTCATTTTATAAAAACCCAACATTTTATCCGGCATGGATCTTTCCTAACACATTCAAGGAATGGGTAAGGAAAGACTGTATATATGTCTATAAATTTTTGGATTCATCGGGTGTCATGCCCTTCCCGACAGTATGTAAAAAATACGGTATACCTCAATCAGAATTGTTTCGATACCTCCAAATAAAAAATTTCGTGGAAACACATCTGACCTCTTCGGCTCTGAAAAAACAGATGTCACCTTTTGAAAGTATATGTAAAGATAATCCACATGTAAGAGGTACAATTTCGGTTCTGTACTTGCAGTCACTATCCCACAATAACACAACAAAGCTTCCTTATGTTCAGAAATGGGAGAGTGACCTGGGTATAGAACTTAATACCTCGGATTGGAATCAAATATGGCGAAACACTAAATCGGCTTTCTCGAATATAATAGCATTGGATGGGGGCTATAAGGTATTAATGAGATGGTACCTGGTGCCAAGCAGAATAGCTAAATATGCACCAAACTGCACCGGACATTGCTATAGGGGTTGCATCACCGAAGGTACATATTTTCATACTTGGTGGACGTGTCCAATAGTACAGAAATTCTGGGATAAGATTTTCAAGATGGTAAATGCGGTGACTAAATTGAGAATACTTCCAGACCCTAAATTGGCACTACTGAATTTAAAGCCCATCAATCTAACACACACACACTTCAAGCTACTAACACAACTCTTTACGGCAGCCAAACAAACCATAGCAAAAGCTTGGATAACTCCAATTTTATCAACGACGGAAACAAAAAATAGAATGAATATTGCTATGACGCACGCCAAAATGGAAGCGTTAGAAACGGACACGATCGCCAACTTTGAAAAAATATGGAACCCTTGGATACAATATGCTATACCAGAAAATTTTAATAAAGGTGTAATGATGCCATGGTAGCTTTCCTATACAAAAATAACCGTTGTACATTTCATGCTTTGACGACGGATCCTAGCCCATCCCTGCAGACTTCCTTACCTGACCCCCCCCCCCATTTTCCTTCCTTTTCTTCCCTTCTTCCTTTTCCTGATCTGATACTGCATAAGGTAGTACCCTCGTGTATCTATCGTTAACTTTGAAAAGGTAGCACATTTTAGAAATTTAAAGTTGATAGGTAGTAAGGTTACATTAAATAAGGACGTATTATCTTTGATATATTATCCACTAGCCACTAGGACAAGTTGTAAGGATTACATATTTGGCTATGTTAACTACTTAAACTCTTCGTGCGATAGTACACAGAACATGGCTAAAATATTCCCGTTTATTGTTGTTTAAGAAAGATGATACTGTTAGTCAATCTTATGTTATAATAACCACCTGATTACTGTAACGAATGTATGTTTCATGTACAATTTATTCTTGCATTTAATAAAGATATTCTTGACAAGGAAAAAAAAAAAAAAAAAAAAATTTGAACAGAAAAAGAATGTCCACACCAACACTTCGGTTTCTTTTTCTTCAAGAGTTTTATTTAACAGGTTCTCCAACAGAGGGGTAGAGGGATAGGGAAGAATCAGGTACCTTGCTTTGCGGATCATGGGTACAGTCTTAGATCCAGAGGACAAATCGGTTCCACGCTGGATTTAGCAACCACCGGATGGCCTATCCGGTGGTTGCTAAATCCAGTGTGGAACCGATTTGTCCTCTAGATTTAAGACTGTACCCGTGATCCCCAAAGCAAGGTTCCTGAATCTTCCCTATCCCTCTACGACCTAGCAGCCGCTGCGAAGCTTATTCAAAGTCTCTGCCACAGACTTGATGAGTGTCGTTGAGTCGTTACACAGCCCTCTGCCACAGGATCGTGTAACCAGGCACACACTTAGCGAAATTTCAAAGAAAGTACACAGCTCACGGTGCCAGGATCTTTCAGCCAGGCCGGCAGCACAGTGAGGCAAGTTGGTCTGGATGTGTCCTTCAATTGAGTCCCCAAAAGCTTGGCTTCTTCCCGCAGGCAAGAGAGCACAGGACCACCCCTGGACCAGTAGGCCCCAGAAACTCCTGTGCCTACTCTCAGTTGCGGAGCCTCTGGCCAGCAGGCCCAGAGACCAGAAAAAACACTGTCAGCCCATCCCTGAGGCCAGGAGGGCCATCAGGTCAGGATTGGAAGACGCCGCCAAAACGGTGTTTGTCCCTTAAGTACCCTCCCCCAGAATGCACAGCGGGTTGACTACGCCCACTGGGCTGCTTCTAGGAAGAAGGCACCCAATGCACCCAGCCAATTGCATTTCCAACCTTGACTCCCAGTGACAGCGACACCTGCAAGCAAGGGGAACATGTGCAACACAGCTGGACTGGAACAGAAACCCACAATTTGGATAATCCTCTGAGCTAGACTACAGCTCATGTAACAAAATTTACAAAATAGCGCCTACTCAACAGGAAAAGGGTGCTACACAATGGTATACTGTCGTTAATGTTTTAACCTAAAAAAAAAAATGGTACCATTTTGTGATGATTATTTTAGCTGTGGTTATATTGATCAATCATTATCTACAAATAATTACAATAGAACTAGACATCAGTGATAGACTTCACCAGGGTTTTCCATACTATTACCCTCAAGTTGTTCTGGAGCTAGTGCTTTTTTGTAGCAGGAACGTGTGGGAACACAGTTCCGGCACCTCTAGGACTGAGTGTATGGGGTGGTCTATTGTTGATAGCAGGGGATCTATTGTTGCTGGGGGGGTCTGTTGTTGCTGGCAGGGCATTTATTGTTGCTGGGGTGGTCTATTGTTGCTGACAGGGGATCTATTATTGCTGGGGTGGTCTATTGTTGCAGACAGGGGATCTATTATTGCTGGCAGGGGATCTATTGTTGCTGGGGTGATCTATTGTTGCTGGCAGAGGATCTATTGTTGCTGGCTGCAGGGGATCTATTATACTGCTTTTCTTGTTAACAAGTTCTATACAAAAAGTTAGTACCACAAATCTCCAAAAGGGGTGGTCTTGGGAGGTGGGTAGGGGGTGGAGACAAGGGGCGACTTGGAAAGGGGGAGTTCCTGCACCTATTCACTGGGAAAAACAGCCCTGTCCGGAACTACAACCAGCCTAGTCAAGGATAACTACATAAATAAAATAAAGGTTAAACTTACATGTGTCAGTGTGTTCACTCTGCGACAATATATCCCAATTCTTGGAGCACAGGCGACAGATATCCAGCCAGGCATTGTTCCTCTTTAATTGGTGTTTATAGTTGGGATCTGTCTTGTCATAAAGACAAGGTCTCTGCCTCACAAACCGATCTGTGACTGCTGCTCCTCTCTGCCAATCTCTTCACTGGCTTCCCCTACCCCACTGTATAAAATTCAAAATGTTAACCACAACATACAAGGCCATCCACAACATTGCCCCCAGCTACATCACCAACCTCATCTGCAGATATCCGTCAAACTGTCCCCTCTGCTCCTCCTAGGACCTCTTGCTCTCTAGCTCCCTTGTTACCTCCTCCCATGCTCACCTTAAGGACTTCTTCAGAGCCTCTCCCATCCTCTGGAACTCCCTGCCCCGTGCTTCCGGGGTCACGTAGAGCGCAGTGACATCAGTGCGTAGCTCCGCCCTGACGTGTTTCGTCATACGTGACGTTTTCAAAGGACACAGGCTAACAAATAAACGTTTACCATTAAATAGTCCCGGAACGTTCAGTGCGTCGCCCGTGCCCTTTGAAAACATCATGTTTTATCGATTGTTGTTACTGGAACTTTTTTTACAATAAACCGTGGAAGATTTTAAAGGATAACACACTATTTGGAGTACTCCCCCTTTTTTTCCCCCCACATGCTTGTTTTCACGTCCGCGAGTGAGTTCAACATCTTATCAGAGGGAAGCACCCTCTTCCTGCAGTTCGGACAATAGACTTGGTGAGAGTGGAAGAGTGTTGGAGCTGGAAGACACCTGTATCTGGGATTCATTAAAGACCCTGCAGAGGGTTATTTCTGCAGGTGCCAATGACCTTGCTCTTACAGAAGGTCCACTGCAGCTGGAAAGGGTGTCCATTCTGCACTTAGATGTGATTTAAGGAGCGCCTCTTTCTACATCACTTTGGTGGCAGTAGGACTACGTCTCAACTTCTAGTTTTATCTCAATGAAAAAAACTTTTTCAATTGGATTCACTGGTTTCATTTTTTGGACTTGATTTTGTGCATTTTGACTTATTCACACAATTTTTGCACTATTTATGTGATCACTGATTGTTCGTTTTAGTGGGTAGAGAATATATATATTCTCTGTTTTCCACATAGATTTCATTTACATTTTGGATTCACCACTTGTGTTATTTGGACTTGATGGCCCGGATTCACGTAGCACTTACGCCAACGTATCTCGAGATACGCCGCGTAAGTGTAAATGTGCGCTGTCGTATTTGTGCGCCTTGCCCACAGAACTAGATACGCCTGAAAATAGGCTTCTTCCGACCGACGTAAGTTTCCTATGCCGTCGTATCGTGGGCGCATATTTACGCTGGCCGCAAGGGGCGCTCCCATTGATTTACGATTCGAATATGCAAATGAGTGAGATACGCCGATTCACGAACGTACTTGCGCCCGGCGCATTAATATACGCGGTTTACGTAAGACGTACGTCCGGCGTAAAGTTATTCCCCATCTATGAGGCGCAACTCATGCAAAGGTATGGACCAGGGAACAGACGTCATATTTTACTTCATTTACGTAGTAGTACGTGAATAGGGCTGGGCGTAGGTTACGTTCACGTCGTAGGCAGTGATTCGACGTATCTTAGGGAGTATTTTCGACGTGATTCTGAGCATGCGCACTGGGATGCGTCCACGGGACGGCGCATGCGCCGTTCGTTCGGCCCATCATTTGCATGGGGTCACGCTTCATTTAAATGGATCACGCCCACTTCCACCTACTTTGAATTAGGCTGGCTTACACCTACGAATTTACGTTACGCCGGCGCAACGTTGGGAGCATTTGCTTTGTGAATTCCATGCTTGCCTCTCTGCGTTGTGTCGGCGTAGCGTAAAAGAGATACGCTACGGCGGCATATATATGTGCCGGTGTATGTGAATCCGGGCCAATATGTGTGTGCACTGATTTATAAAAAAAATTGATATACACATATGTATAAAGAAAAATACACATGTGCATAGGATAGATGATGGACTTTACAGGCGTAATAGAAAAAAATATGGATATTTATTATATAGATAAAATACAAAATTGAAAAAAAACTAATTGAATAACAAAATGCCACAATTATGGCCAGAGAATACAAACACATTAATGTAACAAACCACCTATAGTTTAAAAATATGATTGTACAAGGATCGACAAAAAAGTGGGAGATTCACAAAATTTGAAGACCAGTAGGATTGCACTGATTTTTTGCACTATTAATTTTATGTGGTCACTCATTTATTGCATATTTGTGAGCTGAGGACACGCTGATATCATTTAGTGGTCCTTCCATATATACACTTTGTTCTTGTTTACAAGTTAGATACTTTGTTTGAAGTAGCGTGACTCTTTTTCCTTTTCCATTGAACTGTACTGTAATTGTGTTGTCCCCCCTCTACATTGTAAAGCGCTGCGTAAACTGTTGGCACTATATAAATCGTGCATAATAATATAATAATAGTTCAAATAAGGAGAGCAGCCTAAGTTGCTTCTTTATAGATGGCTCATTAGGACAGGAAGTGTCTTACTTGCAGATCACAAAGTAAAAGTAAATAAAAAAAATGTTAAAACATAAACAAATGCAGCCACCACATCTAATGACTAGTAAACGCCAATAATTTACATTTTTGGTTTTGGGTTTAGACACGCTTTAATTTGTTTATCAGAATTGACTCCTACTTTTGAGAGCATTAGTGGAAAATGTCCCTTCAGACTCAGGTTTTTACTACCGCCTCAGCATGAATTTTTTTTTCTTCCCTGGAGAAGTCTATACAAATAGGGAATACCAAGCACTCCAAAAAAAGTGTCATTGAACAGGACACTGAGCTAATTGATGTTCTTTCTTCTTATTATGCCACCCAGGAGCAAGCTTTACAACCAAGATTGGTCCTCAGAGCAAGCCACCTGCAGAAGCCACATTTTTGTCAGAGAAAAGGGTGACCATTTCTGGCACTGAATAGTTTTTAGGAGTCTGAGCAAAATGATGAAAATAAGTAGCCATAGTCCGACTGCCCTCTGGCTGACCATGTCCTTAAAAGAACAGAGGCCATGTTGGTGATTTTTACATATTACTCATAAATTACATATTCATTTATTACAGATATTTAAATAGTGCTGTCAAATTACACAGCATTTTACATATATATTGTACATTCACATCAGTCTCTGCCCTCAAGAAGCTTACAATCTAATGTCCCTAACTCACATTCATTCATACTAGGGCCAAATTAGACAGTAGCCAATTAAAGCCTGCATTGTTATTTTTACTACAGGTAAGTCTATATAAAGGCCTACCTGTAGGTAAAATTAATATCTCCTAAACGTACACCGGTTAGGAGATATTCACCCTGCATGCAGCCGCTGACGTCACCAGCGAATGCGCTCTGGAAGTGCGACATGAAAAAAAGAACATTACATATATGACCAACAAGGATCAGTGACACATTAGTACGTTGCTGGACTTTAAGTGGTTGTCCAGGGATGATGCCTGTAGCTGCAAGCATTGTCCTAGTTTTTTCAGTTGGCTTTCTTGTAAAAGCAATTCTAGTGGTTAATTAGCTGCTTGATTGCTATTACAAGAAATGGGAGGGGACATCCCCACCCCTCTTGTCGCCTTCTAAGGCTTTATTTATTTTAGGCCAGGCGTGCTGGCAGGGGACCCAAGAAGGGGAGGAATGGGTCTGCTCTGTTCAAAACCACTGCACAGAGCAGGTAAGTATGACGTTTGATATTTAACCACTTCAGCGCGGAAGGAATTACCAACCTAATGACCAGGCCAGTTTTTTGCGATACGGCACTGTGTTGCTTTAACTGACAATTGCGCGGTCATGCAACGTTGTACGCAAACAAAATGAATGTTCTTTTTTCCCCACAAATTGTACTTTCTTTTGGTGGTATTTGATCACCTCTGCAGTCTTTATCTTTTGCGCAAAAAGAAAGACAGACAAAAACAACTATATTTTTTACTTTTTGCTATAATAAATATCCAAAAGATAATGTAAGCAAAACTAATTTCTTCATCAGTTTAGGCCAATATGTATTTGTCCAATTTTTTTTGTTACCAAAAAATCGTAACAAGCATATGTTGATTGGTTTGTGCAAAAGTTATAGCATCTACAAAATAGGGGATAAATTCATGGAATTTTTTATATATATTTTTTTTTTACTAGTAATGGCGGTGATCAGCGATTTTTAGCTTGACTGCGACAGTGCAGCGGACAGATCGTACACTTTTTTGGGACCAGTGACATTTATACGGCGATCAGTGCTAAAAAAATGCACTGCTTACTGTATAAATGACACTGGCAGGGAAGGGGTTAATACTAGAGGGCGATCAGGGGGTTAAATGTGTTCCCTAGAAGGTGTTTCTAACTGTAGAGGGAGTGGATTGACTGGGAGTATAGGGAGATCACTGTTCCTGATCACTAGGAATAGACGATCACTCTGTACTCCCCTGACAGAACGGGGATCTGTTTGTTTACATTGACCGATCTCCATAGATTAGTGTTAGAATGTGCATTTCTGTGGATGCAGGGATTCTAGTTTTAGGGTGGACTTACAAATACATTAACACTATTTTTTAAGAAACATTTTGAAAACTTGCTGTTGCATATTTTTCATCCTGATAAGTTAGTGATTAGATAATGATTAGAGTAGTCACTACGGGAAGCTTAGTTCGTTTACTTTGCCTCTCTATTAGATGCGATATGATAATATGATATTTACATATGGAGTGCAGTGTTTTCAAAAAGTCAACAGACTTATAGCCCTGCATTTTGGGTAGGAGCAGTAAAGCAATGTAAAGCAGGAAGTAATAAGTAAATATGGCTGCCCTATGTGCATATATCAATTTAAAATTATAGACAACAATTTCAAAACAATACCTCATACTAGTAATTATAAACTTGTTCTAGTTTCGGTTATTGTGGGAAAGAGAAAAACATGCTTTGGCTGGACATACACTTTTAAGAAGGTTTTTTTTTTAATATTATATTTATCTATAAAATGTGAAACGAATACACTTAATTTACTAAATACAGTTTTTGCTTTCCACTTTTTATTTTGTGATGGAGTTTTGTGAGAATTCCTGGTAAGAGATAATTTCTTATGCAATTCTCAAGTAAACAGATAATATTCAAGTTGATTTACACTTCTGATAAAATATTGCATTCCTGGCTTCAATGGTTTGAATTCAAATTTTTAAACACTTCATACTTTCTGGGCAAATTAATGACTCTGACGAGAGCTTGAAGGAATGTTTTTCACCTGGTGAAATGGTGATATGATAAATGATAAATGGTGGTCTGCTTCACTGGGTTATTTATTTTACATTCCTATTAAAGCGATAGCAAAGTCCGCTTTGTGATTTTTACCTACAAGTAAGCCTATCATATCTGCAAAACGTGCACCATTTAGGAGATATTCACCCTGGATGCAGCCTGTGATGTCACCCGCGCATGCTCTCTGAAGGTCCGGTATACTGAACCTTTAGAGCTTTGTGCTGGAGCCGGGGGCTCCCGCAAGTGATGTTATCGTGACTCTGGCCACTCATACAGCTAAAGCCTGTGAACCCGGAAAAAAGACAGAGGCAGGATGAAAGCCCTGTCAGCGATGACAGCATGCTGCTGGAGAGCTTCATTCTAAGGTAAGCATTTCATAATTTGCTAGTACCGTATATACTTGAGTATAAGCCGACACGAGTATAAGCCGAGGCACCTAATTTTACCACAAAAAAATGGGAAATGAATTAACTCGAGTATAAGCTTAGGGTGAGAATGCAGCAGCTACTGTAAGCGGAAAAGAGGGTCAACAATGCCCATTTGCACGCCTCACTGTGCCCATTTGCACGCCTCGCTGTGCCCAACCCCACTGTGCCCATTGCAACCTCACTGTGCCTATCCTCACTGTGCCCATTACAACCTCACTGTGCCCATTGCAACCTCACTGTGCCCATTACCTCACTGTGCCCATTGCAACCTCACTGTGCCCATTACCTCATTGTGCCCATTACAACCTCACTGTGCACATTGCAGCGTACCTGAAATTCTTGACAGGTTTTTTAAAACTTGCGGCTTCCTCCTGGTCCCGTTCCGTGATAGGAGTTTGACACTGTGTTCACTGAACACAGTGTCAAACGCCTATCACGGAATGGGACAGGACCAGGGGGAAGCCACGAGTTTTAAAAAATGGACGCCCAAGGTACACTGACTCGAGTATAAGCCGAGGGTAGTATTTTCAGCCCTAAAAAAAGGGCTGAAAAACTTGGCTTATACTCCTGTATATACGGTATGTTATGCATACTAGCACATTATGCAATTGCCTTACAGTTTTTTTTTTTAAAGCTGTAGTGGTTTACTGGTTTACTACTGCTTTAAAGTGGTTGTAAACATATTAAAACCACTTTAACCTACAGGTAAGCCTAGCTTAAGGCTTACCTGTAGGTGCTTGAAATATATTTACAAAAATCACGGGTGCCAATGCGGTGTAGCAACGGCGACCGTGTCGTTCCTAAAGGAGGCCGTGCCGTGACTGGCGGCTCCTGCGCAGTGCGCGGGAGTGAAATCATCGCAGCTCCGGCCAATCACAGCACCGGAGCCGCGATACCCAGAAGTGACACCTGGGAAAGATGTCGGCCGCCCGAGCCGTGTACGAGGACGGCTGCGGGGGCTTCGATCAGAGGTGAGTATTACATAATGAACAAAAACAAGGATAAATCAAGCGCTCTCCAGAAAAAGTGACGTGTAAAACTAATTGAGGAGATGGGTAGATGTGGAGGGAGAGAAAACTGAAAAAGGACTGAAAAAGACACCAATGTTCACTGAACTGTGAATATTAGTCTATTGGAACAAGTTCGTGTAAAATAATACAGTTGTACTCTCGCAGGGAGGGCTGCCAGCTTGCAAGAAGAAGCAATTCTGAAAAGGCACAAGAAGACAAAAAGCAGCGCCCTCTAAGCGTAGTATTCACGTTTTTAATGTTAAAAACAGGTTATTCATATCAAGGTGTCACTCACAAGGTATTAGATAACAAAAGGCTTATCTGTAATAGTAGTCTTCCGTTTAGGACATCCGGGGTGAAGCTGCTCCGCTGGTCCTGGAATGGTGGGATGGACGCCCTGATCAGTACAGCACTACTGTTGCCAGCAGGAGCGGGACAGTGAGGGTCTAATGCTGGCACTTCCGGGTGTAGGTCACGGGGAGGTGCGAGCGTTCAAGGCATGCGTGCCTCTTCGTCAGGCTCTATGGGGGCCATTTTGGAGAAGGGAAACTTATACAATGCCCAGGATGAGCTGATAGGCTACAATGTATGGGCGGAACATGAAAAGCAATAGAATATCAGCAGATACACCAGGGGCAAACAAATAGTGGATGTTGGGGACTGCAACTTAGAAATAAGTGACAAAACAGAGTAAAAACTAATTAATTAGATTAGGTTAATAGGCTAGATACACTGATACCAATTCCCATCCATAAATAATCAAATCATACATGTATCAATGTTAAAAATACATTACATTAGTAATTAATAAATAAATAAAGTAAGGACTGTGTAGGGAAAAAAGGAAGAGAGGAAAGAGAAACACCTAAAACAGTGGGACTTGTAGTGTAAAAAAAACTTAATATTTTACACTTGATATTTTACACTTGATATTTTACACTTGATATTTTACACGGCTGACCGAGGCGACCAATAAAAAATTGTAAATGACTATTATATCCTAAAAAACAGGAAGGAAGTGTGTGTATCAAAGTCATAATTATAAAAGCTATATATAAAAAAAATGTTTGCAATATATATATAAAAAATATACACATATACATAATACTAATACAATACACTATACTGAATACTATATATAAAAGGTGTATAAACACACACATATACATACTCATGCATATACATGAGTGTATATATACACACACGCATGCTCACTCCCTAATATCAGCTCCCACAGAAAGTCATGTGAGCACATGCTAAAAAATTGTAAAAAATGCTAAAAAATGGGGCCAATTGGGAATAGAAATGACAACACATTAGTCACATTATAGGAAAAAGGGATATTAAAATCAAAGCAAGATATTGATTTCAAGCCCCTCGTTTAACCCTCCAGGCGACAAACAATCTAGTGTGTAAATCCAATGGTTTTCTCTTTCACAGAGTCTTTTATAACGTTCTGCCTGGGGGAAATGTTTGGGGATAGCCTCTATAACCCAAACCCGAAGTCCCAAAGAAGATTGTTGGTGGAACTCTTTAAAGTGTCCAGCGACACTATACTTATCAAGACCCTTTTCCACAAAATTGCGGTGTTCACCGAACCTCTTACGCAAGGTCCGGATGGTGCGACCCACATAGAAAAGGCCGCAGGGGCAAGTCAAGCAATATACCACATAATCCGAAGAACATGTAAAAAAATCTGGTAAAATGCATTGCTTGCCTCTACACGTAAAGTCCTTCTGTCGGTGGGTTACATGTTTGCAAGTGAGGCACCGGGCCTTCTTACATTGGTACATTCCTTTGATATAAAAGAAAGTAAGAGAGGGTGTAGCCCTCGCTCGTACAGTTTTGTTGCTAGTTTTGCTTGGCGCAATTTGTGCCTTGAGATTTTTTGCTCTCCTGTAATTGACTATGGGGCGATCGGACAGTGTGGATTTAAGATGAGGATCCTCATTTAATATTGGCCAATGTTTGGCTAGGATCCTTTCCATTTGTCTGAAGTGGCTATGAAATTGTGTGATGAACCGCACTGGTTGCGTGTTTTCGTCCTGTTTCTTATTATTTTTAAGTGTGACATCAGTATTCAGATAGTGTAGGAAGGCACCATCTACAAGAACCTCTGGGTAGCTTTTATCGATAAATTTGTCCTTCAATTGTGACCCATGTGAGGTGTAATCTTGCTGTCTCGTGCAATTGTGTTTTAACCTGCAGAATTAGCTTTTTGGGATATTCTTAACCCATCGTGGGTGATGACAACTCTCGAAATGTAAGAAAGAATTGCCCACAATGGGCTTGACATAATTTTGGGCACAGATAGTAGTGTTATCAAAAAATAGCTCTAGATCTAAAAATGCTAAGGTTTTTTCGTCGGTGACTGCAGTGAAAGAAAGGCCCATAGTGTTCGAATTACAATGTTCGAGAAACCCGGGGATTAAGGTATCTGGGCCATCCCAGATGATAACTATGTCGTCTATGTAACGACCGAAATAAACAAGGTGAGAAGCGAAGGGGTTATTGTGCCAGATATGGGATAATTCCCAGTAGCCCATGGTCAAGTTGGGGTAGCTAAGGGCAAAATGTGCCCCAATGGCGGTTCCCTGGGTCTAAATAAAGAACTCGCCATTACTTTAAAAATAATTATGCGTAAGACAAAATTTCAACATGTCAAGCAGGAAATGAACCTGCCAGGGATAAAGCAGGGGATCTTGGTTAAGGAAATATTGAGTAGCTAAGAGACCTACTTCATGTGGGATGGACGTGTAGAGAGATACAACGTCCAGGGAAAGCTACCGATAAGTGGCTTCCCAATGATAGGGTTGTATCATCTGAAGTAAATGTATACTATCCTTAATGTATGATGGGAGGTTTACAACTAATGGCTGAAGGAAATGATCAATGTAAATTGAAAAATAACTCGTAACGCTCTCCATAGCTGCTACTATGGGTCTTCCAGGTGGATTGGACTGGTTTTTATGAATTTTTGGGAGGTGATAAAAGTAAGGTCTCTTATAAAAATCGTGTAGCAGAAAGGCAACCTCGGTTTTAGTAACCAGTCCCTCTGCTTTAGCTGCGTTAACAAGATCATGGGCTTCTTGGGAAAAAGTTAATAAGGGATCACTATTGAGTTTCTGGTATGTAGTACTGTCAGAAAGAAGGCGGGAACTTTCTGTCTGGTAGTCTGTCAGATTTTGAATCACTATCCCTCCGCCTTTATCTGCTGAACGAATAATTATTGATTTGTTCTCAGTTAGTTGTTTGAGGGCAGTGTTTTCTGCTAAAGAAAGATTAGAAGAATGTTTATGTATGGCTGTTTGTTTGCACATACGTAGAATTTCAGTATAGACTACCTGGTAAAAACTTTGTATGCAAGGCCCTTTAGAATATGTAGGATAAAAAATGAACTTTGGACGGAATTTCGTCTGTTGGATAGGTGGAGACGTGGAGAGATTCTGAGTCAATAGCTCAACATAATCATCTGAATCCTCTGTGTACAAAAGTTCCAGATGATCCAGAGCCATTTGGATCCAGAGCAATCAAGGAATGGATCTAGAACAGTTGGACAGGAATCTGAAAGATCATCATCCCTATGAGAATTGTCTTTCGTTGTTTTGAGATTGAAGAAACGCTTGACTGTAATGTTTCTAATAAATCTATTTAGGTCTAAAAATAAAGTAAAAGGGTTTGGGGGGGCCGTAGGGGCAAACGTAAGGCTTTGAGCAAGCAACGATTCCTCAGGTTTAGTCAGAATATGATCAGACAAATTACATTTTTTTATAGTTTTCTTTTAGTATTTTTTATATATATATTGCATAATTTTTTTTTTATATATAGCTTTTATAATTATGACTTTGATACACACACTTCCTTCCTCTTTTTTAGGATAAAATAGTAATTTTCAATTTTTTATTGGTCGCCTCCGTCAGCCGTGTAAAATATCAAGTGTAAAATATTACGTTTTTTTTACACTACTAGTCCCACTGTTATAGGTGTTTCTCTTTCCTCTCTTCCTTTTTTCGCTACACAGTCCTTACTTTATTTATTTATTAATTACTAATGTAAGGTATTTTTAACATTGATGATTGATTTGATTATTTATGGATGGGAATTGGTATCAGTGTACCTAGCCTATTAACTTAATCTAATTAATTAGTTTTTATTCTGTTTTGTCACTTATTTCTAAGTTGCAGTCCCCAACATCCACTATTTGTTTGCCCCTGGTGTATCTGCTGATATTCTATTGCTTGTCATGTTCCGCCCATACATTGTAGCCCATCCTGAGCATTGTATAAGTTTCCCTTCTACAAAATGGCCCCCATAGAGCCTGACGAAGAGGCATGCATGCCTTGAACGCTCGCACCTCCCCGTGACCTACACCCGGAAGTGACGTCATACCGCTGCGCTCCATCGAGCGCCTGTCCCCCTTCCTCCTTAGCATCGGAGGTTTACCATTCCGCTAAAGCAGTGGATGGTGGTGTAAAACACCTAGACGCCCTTCTCATTGCCAGCATTAGACCCTCACTGTCCCGCTCCTGCTGGCAACAGTAGTGCTGTACTGATCAGGGCGTCCATCCCACCATTCCAGGACCAGCAGAGCAGCTTCACCCCGGATGTCCTAAACGGAAGACTACTATTACAGATAAGCCTTTTGTTATCTAATACCTTGTGAGTGACACCTTGATATGAATAACCTGTTTTTAACATTAAAAATGTGAATACTACGCTTAGAGGGCGCTGCTTTTTGTCTTCTTGTGCCTTTTCAGAATTGCTTCTTCTTGCAAGCCGGCAGCCCTCCCTGCCAGAGTACAACTGTATTATTTTACACAAACTTGTTCCAATGGACTAATATTCACAGTTCAGTGATCTTTCATTGAACATTGGTGTCTTTTTCAGTCCTTTTTCAGTTTTCTCTCCCTCCAGATCTACCCATCTCCTCAATTCGTTTTACACTTCACTTTTTCTGGAGAGCGCTTGATTTATCCTTGTTTTTGTTTATATGTTTTATTTGTGAAGCTTCAGAATCGAGCAGCCATCAGACAATTGCCTCGTTTCCACTGAGCGGATCGGTTTGGGTCGTTTAGAATGGAACGGGTTTGATGGTCCGGTCTATTCTGGTGAGCGTTTCCACTGCAAGTCGGACCGCCAGGGCCATACAGGTTTTAGAAAAAATGCCTCTCATGATGTCACACTAGCCAAACAACAACAACAATGGAGGTCATTCAGCAGCTCGTCTTTTCTCTGCTAGCCTTTTGGTTCTTTATAGGCAAAATACATGCCGCACTGTATGAGAGAAGATTGCGAGCGGCAATGAGAAACACAGCCGAAAAGAAAACTTTTAGCTTGGATGTGTAGCCGGGAGGAGAAGTACACATTTGTGTGGCTAAGACAAAGACGGCAGCGCTATAGGGTAAGCACAACTGACTGACTTACCTGAAACACACACACACACATACACACACACACACACACTGACCCACACACACACACACACTGACCTATACACACACTGACCTATACACACACATACACTGACCTACACACACACTGACCCCCCCCCACACACACTGACCTATACACACACACACACTGACCTATACACACACACACTGACCTATACACACACATACACACACTGACCTATACACACACACACACACTGACCTATACACACACACACACACACTGACCCCCCCACACACACACTGACCTATACACACACACACTGACCTATACACACACACACACTGACCCCCCCCCACACACACTGACCTATACACACACACACTGACCTATACACACACGCACACACACTGACACACACACACTGACTTACACACACACACACACTGACACACACACACACACACACTGACCTACACACACACTGACCTATACACACACACACACACACACACACATACACACTGACACACACACACACTGACCTACACACACACACTGACCCACACACACACTGACCTACACACACACTGACCCACACACACACACACTGACACACACAAACACTGACCTACACAAACACACTGTGACCTACACACACACTGACCCACCAATATGACACACACTGACCTACCAACCTGACGTACACATTGACTTGATGTCAGAGGAAAACTTCTTTGTGCCAAGCTACGTCCAGCGATGGAAAAGAAAAGCACCAACTTCAGAGCCTGTTTGCCTGTGAGGAAAAGAGTTGCCATTGCACTGTGGAAGCTGGCTACCAACAGTGAATACAGAAGTATAGGTCATCTTTTTGGTGTCAGCAAATCATCAGTGTGCCGGTGTGTGCAGGACTTCTGTAAGTCTGTGTGCACATTGCTAGCTCCTGAAATTGTGCATTTTCCGGACAGGGAAAAGCTTAAAGACATGGCTGAGTACTTTGAGAACAGGTGGGGCCTTCCACAGTGTGTTGGTGCTATTGATGGCTCACACATACCAATAATAGCACCACAAGAATACCACACTGACTACTTCAACCGAAAAGGCTGGCATTCCATCATCCTCCAGGGAGTAGTGGATGGCAAGGGACTATTCTGGAATGTGAATGTAGGAAAGCCTGGGAGTTTGCATGATGCTCGGGTTCTCCGATTGTCAACATTTTGGGATTGGGTTGGCCAGGGAGGACTGTACCCCGTTAGCACTAAGAACTTGTGGGGTGAATGTTGGCTATTACGTGCTTGGGGACTCTGCCTATCCTTTACAAAATTGGCTCCTGAAACCATTTCCTGACAATGGCTGCCTAACAACAGAGCAGCAAATCTACAACAAGAAAACATCCAGGGCACGTGTTGTAGTGGAAAATGCTTTTGGAAGACTTAAAGTGGAGGTTCCCCTAAAAATAAACTTTTAACATTGCATTTCCCACATTAATGACAATTAGAATCGGCTGGACATTTTTGTAAAGTCACAATTTTAATAATGTAGAAACATTGTTTACAATAACTTAAAGAGCTTGTAAAGGTTTGTTTTTTATTAAGCTAGTGCAGGGATATGCAATTGGCGGTAATCCAGCTGTTGCAGAACTACAAGTCCCATCATGCTTTTGCCTCTGGGAGTCATGCTTGTGACTGTCAGGCCCCGTACACACGTCCGAGGAACTCGATGGGCAAAACTCATCGTTTTGCTCGTCGAGTTCTGTGTGAAGCCGCCGAGGATCTCGGCGAGCCAACTTTCCTCATTGAACAACGAGGAAATAGAGAACATGTTCTCTATTTAGCTCGACGAGGAACTCGTCGGCTTCCTCGGCCGAAAGTGTACACACGGCCGGGTTTCTCGGCAGAATTCAGCTCCGATCGAGTTTCTGGCTGAATTCTGCTGAGAAACCCGGGGCCTCAGAGTCTTGCTATGCCTCATGGGAATTGTAGTTTTGAAACAGTTGGATGTCTGCTAATTGCATATCCCTGAGTTAGTGCATTGTTGGTTTTTCCTTTTTCTTCGATTTCACTTCCAATAAATCTTTTTTTTTGTTTTCTTTGTATGAATTTCTCACTTCCTGTTCCTCCTCAGTAAGCTGGTCAGTGATCTGTTCTGACTGACTAAACACAGCTCAGATGATGTTGTCAAGTTTACTGAGAAGGAACAGGAAGTGAGAAATTCAGACAAAGAAAAAAAGGAAATGAAAGGAAAAGGTAAACCAACAATGCCAAGTATATTCACAATTACATCTGCACATGCAAAAGTGATAAGAAATGAAGCAATCGGGGTGCCTTTTGTTGAAATCCAGGCTGCACCGTCCAAGGGGGGGTGATAACGCAAAGGAGGCAGAAGGGAATCAGAGCAGCAGTACAAAGAAATCCATGTACAGCAAGGAGCAAATGTATCCAATCTTGTTTGATCGGTGATGGTTTAAAGGAGCCTAGTGCAGGGATATGCAATTAGCGGAAATCCAGCAGTTGCAGAACTACAAGTCCCATCATGCTTTTGCCTCTGGGTGTCATGCTTGTTGACTGTCAGAGTCTTGCTACGCCTCATGGGAATTGTAGTTCTGAAACAGTTGGATGTGCAGCAAGGAGCAAATGTATCCAATCTTGTGTGATCGGTGATGGCTCAAAGGAGCCTATTTAAAAAAAATCTAACCTTTAAAACCCACTCTAATTAAATATTTTTAAACGTAAACATGGGTACAGATCCTGTGCTGCATGAAAGGCACTACTGTCTGGGTGGTGACCTGGGTTGACGATTGGCTCCAATCACTTGAACAAGCTGACCAAGGACACAGAGGAAGGCCTGGTTGAAGGTAGCCAACTGCTCCATCTGCTGCCGGGCAATTTCTGCCTCCTGGCACATAGCTTCCTGTGCATCCTGACTTAGTGCTTGAAACCGCCTCTCAGAAAGGTTATCCATTCTTTCCAGCTGCCTTTCTTCTGCTGCCCGCATATCCTCCATGACTGTGCGCAGATCCAACTGGAACCTTCTCCTTTCACCTGTAATATACAAAAGACCAACATATTGCTTTTGGTAACATCTGTCAAACCAATACTGTAAGCCCCTTTCTCATCTGCCCCACTAGACTGTACCACATTGATTGACTGCCCCACCACTGTACCTCCTGCACATCTCCCCCCAGCTGACCCCCCCTTCTCATCTATTCCAACACTGTACCTCCTGCACATCTCCCCCCCAGCTGATCCCCCCTTCTCATCTATTCCAACACTGTACCTCCTGCACATCTCCATCACAGCTGATCCCCCCTTCTCATCTATTCCAACACTGTACCTCCTGCACATCTCCATCACAGCTGATCCCCCCCTTCTCATCTATTCCTACACTGTACCTCCTGCACATCTGCCCCACTGCTGTTTTAGTTTAAGAAAATGCACAGTTAAAAAATACTTTATTATCATCATGTCTTACCATTGTGCCGGGGTGCATTGGGAGTACTCTGTGGTTGGCTACTCTGTGGTTGGCTACTCTGTGGTTGGCTTGATGAAATACTGCTGCTGTTGCTGCTGAAAGACGTTGAAGGTCCATCTTCTGATAAGTTTGATGCATCATTGGAGAGTCCATCAACTGTTTCTGAAAATAAACATATGGTTAGATATTATATTTTAAATGGTTAGCAGAGCGATATCCTATGCCAAGTTTTAAAAAAAAAAAAATTACCAAAGGGGTCTACCATGGATTCGAGAATTACAGCTGCAGAGTCCAGACTTCCCTCCCTGCCTTGGTTTGCTGGCCGATGACCGTAAATGGCGTCCATGGCGTCGTACCACCTCCAAGCAGTTGGACAGTTTCCACTACAGCTGTTGGCATCCTTAATTTTTTTATATTGTGCTTTAAGCTTTTTAAGCTTTGCCCTACACTGACCCGACGTCCGTTCAAATCCCTCGGCTGCCATCCGCTGAGAAATATCTTTATAGACCTTTTCATTTCTCACTGATCCATCAAGCTCACTCTGAATAACGCCATCACCAATAATTGCTAAGAACGTAGATAGTTCCTCAGATAACCAGACCCTGCTGTTGTTTGCTGGCATCCTTCTCCTTTATATGGACTAAAAGGCGACGTGGTGATTGTTTGGCGCTTTGCTTTGATGTCAGCATTGATGTTTTCTGACCACCAATCAGTGGAATGTACCGTATGACGCCAGTAGCTCCGCCCTAATCATACCGTTCCATTTTCTATGGACCCACATGAGAAGCAGGACCCTGAATGGTGCGGTACGGTTCGGTTTTATGGCACGCTTTCATAATGGAAACACCCAAAATAGCGTACCGCACCGAACCGTACCGAATCGATCCGCTCAGTGGAAACGAGGCATAAGTTTCAACGTTTTTCTGTTCTCCTCCACTCTACACATTCTTTTACACAGAGTAACTCAGAATTTCACTGTGAGTTACCCCCCCCCTTATTTTTTGGTTCCCCATAATACATAATTATATGTGTGTGTGTGTGTGTGTGTGTGTGTGTATATATATGTATATATACCGTCATGGAAATCATACTTGAAATAGAGTCAGCAAAGTACGAAATTCTTGATGAAATTTACACAATGTTTCCTGTGGATTTTTTAAAATCCACAATATCCATTTCAAGGTCCACCTATAAATTTACATGCGCTAGGTTCAGAAAAATAGAAGTTCTGATTGTAGCAGCTAACCAACAATGGTGGGATAAGTTTTTTTATAAAACAGTATTCCAAATATAAAATTTCCCCAAGAGGTCTGAGAAATACCAAAACTTGTTCTTTTTTATGCGCCGACCTTACCACCGAATGGGCCAATATTTCTGAGTTTTGTACTCAAAAATGGATAGAAATAGTAACCAAACAAAGAGACATCCAATATCAGTCCCTTAAGTCGTCTCTCCAGCCCCAACCACTGGGATCAATCTGATCCTAATCATGAGCCTCTTGGTCAGGTTGGGCCAAAGGGCCCCATTCCTTTTATGGATTGTGTTCCAAGGCCCACCATTGGACCATTTTCCCGTAATATACGTCCTCCCAGAAACAAACACTACCTCCCCCCAAGACCTAATAACCTTTTAGTTCCTACTCAGGATATCCTTCCTACTGCCCAAGTCCAAACTAAGGTTCCTACTACAGTTTGCCCTATTATTACTCCCAACCCCCCTAATCCCTCCGTTTTACCCTGTCCTACGTTGTAGGTATCTACCAATACCCCCAATTCTGGTATCACCCCAGTTCCCTGTTCTTTGTTACCCAATTCTAATCTATTTCAGGGTCAGTCCACTGAGCCTGCAAATCATTCTCCCCCCGGACAAAATATTCCAGTCCTATCCTTCGAATCGTCATTACCACCAGTGACTAACATTATATACCCAGAAGGCCCAGCGTCCTCAAGTTCCACACTTCCAGTCCTTTCTTTTTTAGTGGTTGCCCCCTTGTCCTACCCAAAAAGAAAATTAGACATAGAGGCAGAAGAGGGGGTTGACGGAGACACTGAGAGGAGGGGAAAGGTACGAAAACTATAAAAAAAAAATATTTGTCTGATCATATTCTGACTAAACCTGAGGAATCGTTTCTTGCTCGAGGCTTTACGTTTGCCCCTACGGCCCCCCCAAACCCTTTTACTTTATTTTTAGACCTCAATAGATTTATTAGAAACATTACAGTCAAGCGTTTCTTCAATCTCAAAACATCGAAAGCCAATTCTGATGGGGATGATGATCTTTCAGATTCCTGTCCAACTGTTCTAAATCCATTCCTTGATTGTAGTGTTCCCGAACAAATGGCTCTGGATCATCTGGAACTTTTGTACACAGAGGATTCAGACGATTATGTTGAGCTATTGACTCAGCATCTCTCCACGTCTCCACCTATCCAACAGACGAAATTGCGTCCAAAGTCCATTTTTTATCCTACATATTCTAAAGGGCCTTACATACAAAGTTTTTACCAGGTAGTCTATACTGAAATTCTACGTATGTGCAAACAAACAGACATACATAAACATTCTTCTAATCTTTCTTTAGCAGAAAACACTGCCCTCAAACAACTAACTGAGAACAAATCAATAATTATTTGTTCAGCAGATAAAGGCGGAGGGATAGTGATTCAAAATCTGACAGACTACCAGACAGAAAGTTCCTGCCTTCTTTCTGACAGTACTACACACCAGAAACTCAATAGTGATCCCTTATTAACTTTTTCCCAAGAAGCCCATGATCTTGTTAACGCAGCTAAAGCAGAGGGACTGGTTAATAAAACCGAGGTTGCCTTTCTGCTACACGATTTTTATAAGAGACCTTACTTTTATCACCTCCCAAAAATTCATAAAAACCAGTCCAATCCATCCGGAAGACCCATAGTAGCAGCTATGGAGAGCGTTACGAGTTATTTTTCAATTTACATTGATCATTTCCTTCAGCCATTAGTTGTAAACCTCCCATCATACATTAAGGATAGTATACATTTACTTCAGATGTTACAACCCTATCATTGGGAAGCCACTTATCGGTGGCTTTCCCTGGACGTTGTATCTCTCTACACGTCCATCCCACATGAAGTAGGTCTCTTAGCTACTCAATATTTCCTTAACCAAGATCCCCTGCTTAATCCCTGGCAGGTTCATTTCCTGCTTGACATGTTGAAATTTTGTCTTACGCATAATTATTTTTAAAGTAATGGCGAGTTCTTTATTCAGACCCAGGGAACCGCCATTGGGGCACATTTTGCCCCTAGCTACCCCAACTTGACCATGGGCTACTGGGAATTATCCCATATCTGGCACAATAACCCCTTCGCTTCTCACCTTGTTTATTTTGGTCGTTACATAGACGACATAGTTATCATCTGGGATGGCCCAGATACCTTAATCCCTGGGTTTCTCGAACATTGTAATTCGAACACTATGGGCCTTTCTTTCACTGCAGTCACCGACGAAAAAACCTTAGCATTTTTAGATCTAGAGCTATTTTTTGATAACACTACTATCTGTGCCCAAAATTATGTCAAGCCCATTGTGGGCAATTCTTTCTTACATTTCGAGAGTTGTCATCACCCACGATGGGTTAAGAATATCCCAAAAAGCCAATTCTGCAGGTTAAAACACAATTGCACGAGACAGCAAGATTACACCTCACATGGGTCACAATTGAAGGACAAATTTATCGATAAAGGCTACCCAGAGGTTCTTGTAGATGGTGCCTTCCTACACTATCTGAATACTGATGTCACACTTAAAAATAATAAGAAACAGGACGAAAACACGCAACCAGTGCGGTTCATCACACAATTTCATAGCCACTTCAGACAAATGGAAAGGATCCTAGCCAAACATTGGCCAATACTAAATGAGGATCCTCACCTTAAATCCACACTGTCCGATTGCCCCATAGTCAATTACAGGAGAGCAAAAAATCTCAAGGCACAAATTGCGCCAAGCAAAACTAGCAACAAAACTGTACGAGCGAGGGGTACACCCTCTCTTACTTTCTTTTATATCGAAGGAATGTACCAATGTAAGAAGAGCCGGTGCCTCATTTGCAAACATGTAACCCACCGACAGAAGGACTTTACGCGTAGAGGCAAGCAATACATTTTACCAGATTTTTTTACATGCTCTTCGGATTATGTGGTATATTGCTTGACTTGCCCCTGCGGCCTTTTCTATGTGGGTCGCACCATCCGGACCTTGCGTAAAAGGTTCGGTGAACACCGCAATTTTGTGGAAAAGGGTCTTGATAAGTATTGTGTCGCTAGACACTTTAAAGAGTTCCACCAACAATCTTCTTTGGGACTTCGGGTTTGGGTTATAGAGGCTATCCCCAAACATTTCCCCCAGGCAGAACGTTATAAAAGACTCTGTGAAAGAGAAAACCATTGGATTTACACACTAGATTGTTTGTTGCCTGGAGGGTTAAACCAGGGGCTTGAAATCAATATCTTGCTTTGATTTTAATATCCCTTTTTCCTATAATGTGACTAATGTGTTGTCATTTCTATTCCCAATTGGCCCCATTTTTTAGCATTTTTTTTACCATTTTTAGCATGTGCTCACATCACTTTCTGTGGGAGCTGATATTAGGGAGTGAGCATGCGCGTGTATATATACACTCATGTATATGCATGAGTATGTATATGTGTGTGTTTATACACCTTTTATATATAGTATTCAGTATAGTGTATTGTATTAGTATTATGTATATGTGTATATTTTTTATATATATATTGCATACATTTTTTTTATATATAGCTTTTATAATTATGACTTTGATACACACACTTCCTTCCTCTTTTTTAGGATAAAATAGTCATTTACAATTTTTTATTGGTCGCCTCCATCAGCCGTGTAAAATATCAAGTGTAAAATATTAAGTTTTTTTTACACTACTAGTCCCACTGTTTTAGGTGTTTCTCTTTCCTCTCTTTTTCGCTACACAGTCCTTACTTTATTTATTTATTAATTACTAATGTAATGTATTTTTAACATTGATACATGATTGATTTGATTATTTATGGATGGGAATTGGTAGCAGTGTATCTAGCCTATTTACTTAATCTAATTAATTCGTTTTTACTCTGTTTTGTCACTTATTTCTAAGTTGCAGTCCCCAACATCCACTATTTGTTTGCCCCTGGTGTATCTGCTGATATTCTATTGCTTGTCATGTTCCACCCATACATTGTAGCCTATCAGCTCATCCTGAGCATTGTATACGTTTCCCTTCTCCAAAATGGCCCCCATAGAGCCTGACGAAGAGGCATGCATGCCTTGAACGCGCGCACCTCCCCGTGACCTACACCCGGAAGTGACGTCATACCGCTGCGCTCCATCGAGCGCCTGTCCCCCTTCCTCCTTAGCATCGGAGGTTTACCATCCCGCTAAAGTGGTGGATGGTGGTGTAAAACACCTAGACGCCCTTCTCATTGCCAGCATTAGACCCTCACTGTCCCGCTCCTGCTGCCAACAGAAGTGCTGTACTGATCAGGGCGTCCATCCCACCATTCCAGGACCAGTGGAGCAGCTTCACCCCGGATGTCCTAAACGGAAGACTACTATTACAGATAAGCCTTTTGTTATCCAATACCTTGTGAGTGACACCTTGATATGAATAACCTGTTTTTAACATTAAAAACGTGAATACTACGCTTAGAGGGCGCTGCTTTTTGTCTTCTTGAGTATTACATAATGAGCTAGTATGCTATGCATACTAGCTCATAATGCCTTTGTCTTGCAGGTGGTGTTTTTGTTTTTTTATAGTGGGTTTACTTCCTCTTTAAATGTATTACAGCACCAAAAGGATAATTTGAACTTTGTTCATGTTATTTTACAATGTTACTTTATTTTATGAAATTTAAATTTAATGAAAATGCTTTTCTTTTAATGATGAAAGTAAAACAAATCTAAATGCCTGAACACAGTCTTTCAACTTTGACATGTATTAGTAAATCTGTTCATATTATCACAACTACTTTTTTTTCAGAACACATTGGGCTTTCAACTGGTGGTAAATGGTAACGGAAATCTCTTGATTTTTTTTTATATCCTTTTAAAATGCAGATATATATTTCTTGGTAATACCATAACCTACCACCAAATAACAACCCGCTGAGCAGGTGGATGACAGGTCCATCTCCACTCAGGCCTCGTACACACGACTGAGTTTCTCGGCAAAAACCAGCAAGAAACTTGCTGGTATTTTTTTTTACACTTTTCGACGAGGAAACTGTCGAGGATCTCGTCGAGCCAAAAAGAGAGCATGTCTTCTTTTTCCTCGACAGGGATGGAGAAATTTGGCTCGCCGAGATCCTCGACAGCCTAACAAGGAACTCGACGAGCAAAACGATGTGTTTCGCCCGTCGAGTTTCTCGGTCGTGTGTACGAGGCTTCACTGTGCAGAGCGAAGACGGACAGAGTCCTGCTCTCTCCTATGAGGAATCGGGAAGACCGCCTGTCCTTTTTCACCTGATCTTATCTGATCCGATCCTCCAGACGGATGGAAAATGGGGTCACTATCCGTCTTGATTTGGCAGACAGGATCAGATCAGAAAACAGTGGGTATCAGCGGACATTTCACTGCTGAAACCGGCCGTTCCATAGCGGTGAATGGAGGGTCCAATCAGGTCCGCCTGAAAAACTGACAGGTGGACCTGATCGGACCCTTATCCTACCTAAAACACACTGACACTAATTTGAATTTTTTTTTTCCGTCCTAAAATACACTAGCCCTGGCCTTTCACCCTGATCCTTGCCCCTGACAATGACACCCACTTGTTTTTATTTACACTATTCTCCTCTAGCAAGGAGAAAAATATACAATGCATCTTTTTCTACATTCAAAAGGAGAAAAAAGGGGTGGACTTGTACAGTAACAGATCGCTGTAAAAGTCAATCAGAGGCTATGGCAGTGATCAGGTGATCCGGAAACCAGGCCTCCTGATTCCCAATCATTACCTGTGATATCTGTGCAGTGCACTCCCAGCACAAACACATGTACGCATATTTGCGGCCTCATAGATAAAGACCTACTTTCATAAATCTGCATGTATGTGTACAGTTGGCGGTAAAGGGTTAATGAGCTTCACAGAAGTGCTGAAGTTAAAGTGACACTAAATTTCTATTCAAGTATGTATCTGTAAAGCCCAACTCCAGAAACTATAAAATGATCCCTTACACTGGTGCTGTTCTCATTTAGGTCTGTGGGACACAGAAAAACAGATTTACTTACCCAATCCTCCACTCTTTCTTGCTCCTAGAGCAGTCCTAGCAGCCTCTTCTCCCTAATGCTTCACATGTCTAAATGCAGAGCTCATAGTGCCATCTGTTGAAGGAGTGGGGGATCAGGTAAGTAAAGGCACTTCTTATCTACCCTGGACAAAATGAGCAGTTAACTGTTGCAGTGTGGACACAGACCCACTGAATGAGACAATTTTATAGTTTCCAAGAGTTGGGTTTTAACTAAAAAATAATACCTACTGCAACAAATTGCTTTCGGCCTCCTAAAAATTTCCAAATTCCTTTTCTTTTTTCTGTGACCTGACTTTCTGTTAAAAGTTGGCAACATTTGTTCTTCACAATCCCAATGTATGTAGAACTGTAGTCATTCTTTTGCTTGCTCCCGAAATTAACTAGTGATTATTGGATTTGTAGTGTGCATAGAGCAGTGCACTTGTGCATTGCTCATTCCAAACAAACAGAAGTGAGGGGGGGGGGGACAATGTTCGGCAGCTCACAGAGGACATTCAAGGGGGCAGAAAAACACAGTAAGAAATAATTTCTTGAAAATAGATTACAGGGCCGTTAAGTAGTGGATGTGTATGGGTTTATTTATTTATTTTTTTCGAAAATAAGGGGGGGTTGACTTACTGAAGGCAAATAGGTTGTTCACTTTGAAAGAAAACCGTGCAAGGGAATTTGACCCAAAGGTTAGTGAATGAAGTGAAGTTCTTCTGACTTCCATAATTTAGTCATGCAAAAGCAAAACTTCACCCCATTCACTAAGCTCTGGGGCAAATTTCATTGCAAACTGAACAGCTTATTTGTCTTCAGTAACCCAAAGGATATATTTTAGGATCACCTTAATGAACCTTTTTGTTTCTGGAAGTGTATAACTGTTCCTGGTGATTACTGGATTTTTTAATAGTGGCCCCCTGCCCCAAATCGCCCTGCCACCCCATGTTGAGGGCATGTGGCCTTGTATGGTTCAGTAGGGGGGGGTCGCTCGCTCGTTGAGGATTTGGGGGGGGGTCTCCTCCGAATCCATACTAGTCCCGAGGGGCCTGATGTGGACCTGGGGGGGGGGGGGGCAACAATAGACTGGGTAGGTAAGTATTTCCTGAATTTGAATAGTAACTTTGCCATAACTGACTATGTAGGGCCTCAGCCACTTGACGATCGTTTCCTTAAATTTTTTTACTCTAGGTCATGATCTTTCAAGATGCACTATTGGCAGAATGAGTGCAGATATGTTGCATTGTTTGAAGGATCTGGAGCAAATCAAGGAGGTGAAGAATCAGAGATTTTGTGGACATGCTTGCCAAATTTTAATTTCCTCTTGCCTGGTCTAAAGTTAATTGTTACACTTGTTGGCTCCATGGTTTTATGACTTTGAAATGTGGAAATTTTGGGACATAACTCAGTGTTTCTCCTTTAGGTGCACCACCAGGTCATGTTTTCTGTATTTTCCTGAACATGACAACATCACCTGTGCCAAATTCTACAAGTATAGAAAACATGACCTGGGTTTGCATCTTGAGGAGGAGAGTTGTGAAACACTCCCCTAACTAAAGTGAATTGTAATGTTTCTGTGTTCTAAAAAATATAAAACCCCAAATTTGAAGTTGCCCCCAAATTGGGCCTTAACATTCTCATTTCCCTCATGATCCCATGCTTAAAATGTGTGTATTTCCATACATCTAGTTTGCAAAAAGCCACAAAACACACAGTGTGTCAACATGTGCTATCTACCATCCCTGGGTATCAATGGACACGGGATATAGCGGGAGATAGCAATTCTTGAAACACTGTGGGTTTTGTGGGTTTAGAAAAAAAGATGTTTGTAACTACACACATTTGCGGCATGGGATCATAAGGGAAATTTAAATGTTATGCCTCTACGTGTACGTAGGTTCAAATTTTGGCTTTTAAAGGGATGAGATAACTCCATATTAGGAGGGCAACATCCACACAGTCGTGGGATACTAATGTCTCATTTGGCCTTCGCTTTACCAAAATCAAACGTTTAAGTTTGGGACGTGTATCTAATGTTTTAGAACATGCCTGTTTAGCCACAAAAGGAGAAATAATGCAACAAATACATGTTCTACACCAATAAACCTTAACCTCCCTGGCGGTATGATTCTGTCTGGAATTACGTACCAAAAGCGATACAATTATATTGCAAGGAAATTTGGCGTTTTATACTGTAGGCCTGCAATTCTTATGCCGCATACACACCATCACTTTATGTGATGAAAAAAAACGACATTTTCTGTGAAGTAAAAAATGACGTTTTTGAAAGTTAAATTTTCAAAGACGAAGTTGCCTACACACCATCGTTTTTCTCACAATGTTCTAGCAAAGCGAGGTTACGTTCTCACCACTTTTTCCATTGAAGCTTGCTTCATAAGTAGCTTCTGGGCATGTGCGGGTGAAAAAACGTAATTTTAAACTACGTTTTTTGCTACACACGGTCAATTTCTGTGAAGTAAAAGTTGACGTTTTGAAAAACGGCACATAAAATTGAAGCATGCTTGAATTTTTTTTGGTCATTTTTTAGAAGACATAAAACAACGTTTTCCCCCACACACGGTCAATTAAAGTGACGTTTTTAAAAACGTCATTTTTTTTCATCACATAAAGTGATGGTGTGTACGCGGCATTAGGAATAACTCACTTAAATCTGACCAAACAAGAGTCTAGTAGGCATCCCGGGTATGACATTTTAAAAAAAAAAAATATATAAATTATAATATAATAAATAATTATAAATAATTATAACAAATAATAATATAATTATAATAAAAATTATTCAATAATGTAATCAACTCAAAATCACTGAAATTTGCTCAGTTGCAGAATTGTCGCTGTCATTACTTTTATTTTTTTATGACGAATTTCCCCACAAATCGCTATCACTCAATTCTGCAAGTGATTATAATTTATTATCGCTGTTTTCTAGCTGGTCTAAAACCATTTTTGACATAAAGGGACACTTTTGGTTGCTATGGACAATCTACAGTTTGCAGGCAGAAAGAACAGTTTTTATTATATAAAAGAACATGTAGGGCACTGGGCAGACCACAAGGGACAAGGGGGTGTGTCTTTTTTACATACAGTCTATAAGATTACAGTATACTGTATGTAATGTGTTTGATTACTTTTTTGAATTTGGCGCCGTTCTCCGACCCATGCGTCGTAACGTCACAGGGAAGGCATCGCAGGATCCAGGGACAAGGTAAGTAACTTTGTCTGTGGATGCTGCGAGAAGGTAAGCCGCGCCGCTGCACGCTCTGCACATCTACCCCGAGCGTGACTCGGGGATATCGATCCTAGCATGGAAAAACCACCCCGAGTCACGCTCGGGGATACCGCTAAGGAGGTTAAAACGAACATGTGAATGTGCTTGGAGTAAAATGTTTTTTACTAAACAATGTGTGGCTTATTATTTCAATGCTCAATACCAGTGTATCTGTTAAGTTGTTGTAGTCACAGTAACAATGTGCTCTTAAATGTGGCCAACTCCTGCAATTTTTAGGCCTTAAAAAATTACAAGAGTTGAAAAGGCATAATGTTTTTGAACCTCATGCATTAGCTTCATTAAGAACCAACACATTGAGCATGTAGCAGACCCACAGCACACCATAATAGTTAGCAGAAGAAGATATTGTGACCTCATGTAGCAAATAAGGTACATTTGCACTATTGGAGCATGTGGCCAAAATAAATAAATAATCCCATATTAGACAGATAAGAAACACAGACAATAGTAGTTCAAATGAAATATGAGTTTATGATCTCAAAAAATTATTAGGCATGATCAGCTACAATTTTCTGCCAAGCCACTGCCACTACAAAATAATCAAGGTATTTCTGCCGTAAATCTCTGGCAATTTGTGAGGGCAATCCAGCACAGGCATTTTCAATAGGCGTCAGCACATCCACAGATGGCTGAGCTGCAGCCTCTTCAGCTGGGCCTGGCACTGCAGGGTCCACGTCACTTGGCAGGGAGGCAAGGTAGCTGATAGCATTCCCCCTTAAAAAATTATGAAAGATACAACAGCACAGGACCACATGGTTGATCTTGTAGAGTGCCAGATTGATTGGAGTCAAAAACAGCCTGAAACAACACGATATGATGCCAAAAGTGTTTTTGACCACCGTTCTAGCACGAGAGAGCCTGTAATTAAATATATTCTCTGCTCTGGGGTGAGGTTCTTCATAGGAAATGGCTTCATCTGATTTTTACCCAGAGCAAAGGCCTCATCTGAAACAAAAACAAAATTGAGGCACTCAACATTCTTCTCAGCAGTTGGCAAGTTTAAGGTGCCATTGTGGAGCCACTCGTAGAACTCTGTCTGCATAATCAGTCCTCCATCAGAGTTGCCGCCATTCTTCCCAATATCCAGATACAAAAACTCATAGTTGGCAGACACTACAGCTGGCATTACTATGCTGCAAAAGCCCTTATAATTCAAATAATATGAGCCAGAGTTGGGTGGTGGGACAACCTAGACATGCTTGTCATCAATAGCACCACAGCAGTTGGGAAAATCCCACTAATGGTGGAACTGGGCTGCAACATCCTGCCATTGCTCTGGGTTGAAACGAAACTGGAAAAAAATACTACTTCTGCATATAACATTGCAAGCAGATTTGACACAAACATGCTTAGCCAACATAAGGATAAAACTTAAATGATAAGGTGAACTTATTTGATTCATCACCCCCTCTGGTGGCCTATTAGCCAAATTTTAGGGTGGGGGGTAATGGGTGACAGTTAACCCTCTCTACTTCCATGAGAGCTGTTTGCATAAATAGTCTGTGATACTTTTCCAGCCCCCCCTCTTACTTACACTATTGACAGCCCAGTGGACAGGTAAGAAGTGTCATAATCTAAAAATCTGGATACACACTGTCCAAATTGCAGCACATTCTGACATTCTGAAATAACCTATCAATATAATAGGAGACAAAAACTTTCTATGTTACAATTTGTAGGTAATCAGGCAGGCCCTTGCACTACATGGTTTGGTGAATTTATACAGAAATATGAACACAAAAGAGGGATAGTGTGTATGGGTTTTGCAGTTAAAGTATTTGTATCTGTTGACTTAGCATTTTTTGGGGGGGGGGGGGGGGTTCCAAATAATGGCCACAAAAAAATAGCCTCTTGCTCTCTGCCTGAATTTGAGGACAACAATAACATTTGTACACATTTTAGGGGTTGTTTAGGGTAAGCCCCAAAATGTAGCTGACAAAAAACATTGTTAAGTTACTAGGCTAGGTGTGTATGGGCCCAGGATAGCATGCTGGGGAGGTTAGTTATGGAAAATATGCATGTAGGCCAAAAAAGAAGCAGGAAAAGGTTACAGCATGCATGAAGACAAAGATGACATCCACAACATATTACAATATTGTTCATTATGTAAATAACAAATGAATACATTACAAACATTTTTTTTTTTTAGATGAGGTTGAAAAAAGACACAAGTCCATCAAGTCCAACCTATGTGTGTGATATGTCAGTATTACCTTATATATCCTTGTATGTTGTGATCGTTCAGGTGCTTATCCAGTAGTTTCTTGAAACCATTGATGCCCACTGCTGAGACCTTGCCGCTCTTACAGTAAAGAACCCTCTACGTAGTTTAAGGTTAAACCTCTTTTCTTCTCATTTTAATGGGTGGCCACGTGCCTTGTTAAACTCTGTTCCGCAAAAAAGTTTTATCCCTATTGCGGGGTCACCAGTAGAGATGAGCTTCGTATTCGAGTCAAACTCACGTTCGACTCGAACATCGTATGTTCGATGGTTCGTCGAATTACAAACGTTTTGGGCCGTTCGTGACAAATTAGAGTGGCGTGTCACGGCCCATAATTCACTGCAGCATTGCTGGCTGATGATTGGCCAAGCATGCACTATGACTCGCATGCTTGGCCAATCACAGTGCGCAAAAAACGGAGAGCCATAATTGGCCAAAGCCAGGGTGGCTTTGGCCAATTATGACTCAGTACACGCCCCACACTATATAATGCTGCCTGGAAGTCGGCCTTGTGTAGTGTGTTGGCGGTTTACAGAGAGAGACAGAGAGAGACAGAGAGAGTGTCAGTTAGAGTTACAGGGCCGGATTCAGAAAGGACTTACGACGACGAATCTCCAGATACGCCGTTGTAAGTCCAAATGTGCGCCGTCGTATCTATACGCGTATTCTGGAAATCAGATACGCCTGAATTTTGCCAAGATACGACCGAAGTAAGTCTCCTATGCCGTCGTATCTTGGGTGCATTTTTACGCTGGCCGCAAGGGGCGCTTCCGTAGATTTACGAGTCGAATATGCAAATGACCTAGATACGCCGATTCACGAACGTACTTGCGCCCGTCGCATTAAGCTACGCCGTTTACGTAAGGCATATGTCCGGCATAAAGTTACCTCTGCTATATGAGGCGCAAGTAATGCAAAGGTATGGACGTCGGAACAAGTGTTAAATTTTACGTTGTTTACGTAAGTCATACGTGAATGGGGCTGGGCGTAGGTTACGTTCACATCGTTGCTATTGAGCCGTCGTATCCTACGGCGTAAATTTGATGTGATTCTGAGCATGCGCGCGCATACGCCGTTCGTTCGGCGCTTCATTTACATGGGGTCATGATTTATTTCAATATAACACTCCCACTACCAGCCCACTTTGAATTAGGCGGGCTTACGCTGGCCCATTTACGCTACGCCGCCGTAACTTAGGGAGCAAGTGCTTTGTGAATACTGTACTTGCCTCTCTATGTTACGTCGGCGTAGCGCATATGAGATGCGCTACGCCCGCACAGAGATACGCCAATCTCTGTGAATCTGGCCCACAGTGTGTAGAGAAATATATATGCATCCCAGGTGTTGTATATATATTTATACACTGTATTGAGTTTAGATAGATGCGCTCTTCCTAATATACTGACAGGCAGGCAGGTGATTGTGCTAGCTGCAGTATTTTCACATGGTGTACTGTCTGTGTCCTTTGTACAGTGTGCACCTAAAGCTACGTTAATAGATTTACTGGTGTTTCTCATATTAATTCCTAAAGGCAGTAGAGCTGCACGATTCTGGGAAAAATGAGAATCACAAAGAATCTTAGAATGAAGATCATGATTCTCAAAAAAATGCATGGTGCTTTTGTTAGCATGCATTTTTGTGATTTTTTTTAATTCTATTCACACACACATTATATATATATATATATATATATATATATATATATATATATATATATATATATATATATATATATATATATATATATATATATATATATATATATATATATGTGTGTGTAAATACAAAAAAAAATCACAAAAATAAAAATGCATGCTAACAAATACACCATGCATTTTGGTGCAGCGGCATTAAAAAATAAAATAAAAAAAGGCCCATGCACTTTGGTGCTATTGAGGGGTTGCAGGCAGTTCATTCTCAAACTAATAGGCTGTTCTGCAGCAAGGCACATACTCTAATGCATCGCATAGATGTGAAGTTGAACCTTTAAAACACAGTCAGGAGGCAGAGGGGCATCAAAAAACCACAGCAGTGATAGCAGCATGGCTGTTTTGTACAACGTCACTACAGTACTACCCTACCTCACTGCGCACTCACTGCTCTATGTTTTCCAAAAAGTAAAAAAAATAGATTTTTTGGCTGGAGCTACACTTTAAAAAAGTACCAGTTCAAAATTACAAACAGATTCTACTTAACAACAAACCTACAGTCCCTGTCTTGTTTGCACCGCCTGTATACTGCTGTTCAAAGTATATAGGGTCAAAGGGGCTGGTAATGACCTGGGGGGAGGGGGGGGCGGGGAAACCCATGCTATTTTTTCTCAATGATTTTCATCCATATTGCAGGGGCCAGACATTACATTAAAGCTGCAAGCAGTTTTAAATTACTTTTTTCTTATAGTAACACCCAGCAGGTACGATATTTAACCCCCCTGGCGGTATTCCCGAGTCTGACTCGGGGTGAGATTTTTTGGCTACGATCGGTAACCCCGAGTCAGACTCGGGCTCGCCTCGCTGAATCCACAGGCATGGTTTACTTACCTTGTCCCTGGATCCAGCGATGCCACCACGCTGTGTGAGCGAGCGGGACCTCGCTCGATTCACACAGTGTCCTCTAGATATGTGCATTCCCGTTCGTACGAATGCTATTTTCGGACGAAAATGTTCATTTTCGTAACCGCAGAATAATGTGTACATACGAAAAAATTAAAGCACCAAAATACGAAAACGACGGGATTACGAATGAGCCGCATAACAAACAACCGCAAATACGAACGAACGATCTGACGAAAATACGACAAAACGAAAACGGCAAAAGAACGAAAATTACATCTATAACAAAAGATTTGCACTCTGTATCCTGTTTGAATCCCCTCTCTGCTCGTATCCTCAGCCGCATGTTCACACGACATCCACAACAAAAGATTTGCACTCTGTATCTTGTTTGAATCCCTTCTCTGTTCGCACCCTCAGTCAAATGCTCATATGACATCCACAACAAAAGACCCGCACCCTGTATTTCGAATTCCTTTTTTCTGTTCGTATTGTGGATTCAACAGAATGCAAATCTTTTGCCACAGATGTCACACGAACACACGACCGAAAACACCAAAAGAAAAAGGACCCAAAACACAGAATGCAAATCCCTTGCCACAGATGTAATTTTCGTTTTTTTGAATGGGCAGTGAGTGTTAGTAAAGCAGCTTCTCTTTTGTGCCGAGTAGTACAGTAAAGCCAAATAAACTTTTCTGTGGATTTTCATCTGAAGGGAGATCAGTTGACCAGACTTTTGAACCCAAAAATGGTTTTCTGATGGAGTTTAAAAACGAACAAATTTTCTGAGAACGAACGGAAAACGATCGTTTTTATGTTTGTTGTTAAAAAAGTCTGACCAAGTGTATGGGGCTTAACAATAGTTAATATGGATGAGCCGCGTGTTGAAAGTGCCGCGAATCCCGCGATATATTTACGAAAGTACAAAATGACGAAAATCCTTTTTCTGTTCGTATTTTCAGTCACATGTTCATATGACATCCACAACAAATTGTCATAGATGTCACACAAACACACGACCGAAAACACGAACAGAAAAAGGAATCCAAAACACAGAATGCAAATCATTGACGAAAATTCACGAAAATTATTGTCTAACAAGTAACGAACATGAATTAAACAGAATAACGAACCATCCCGCATGTACGAAAATAAAACGGTAACGAAAATACGAAACGATCGGAATACGAAAAAATCTCGTTGTACGAAAAACGAACGGGAACGAACAGGAAAACGGGCGTCTTACGAAAAATGAACGGAAACGAACCTACGGAACGATACGAAACAGAAAAAAAAAAACGAAAAAAAATTCTGTACACATGTCTAGTGTCCTCCTGTGCCGCCGATCTCCGTTCCCTGCGACGTTACGACGCACAGGAGCGGAGAATGGCGCCAAATTCAAAAAGGTAAGCAAACACAATACATTCAATATACTGTAATCTTAAAGATTACAGTACTGTATGTAAAAAATACACACCCCTCTTGTCCCCAGTGGTCTGCCCAGTGTCCTAAATTATAAATTATAAATTATAATCACTTGCAGAATTGTGCGATAGCGATTTGTGGGGAAATTCGTCATAAAAAAATAAAAATAATGACAGCGACAATTCTGCAACTGAGCAAATTTCAGTGATTTTGAGTTGATTACATTATTGAATAATTTTTATTATAATTATATTATTATTTGTTATAATTATTTATAATTATTTATTATATTATAATTTATAATTTTGTTTTTAAAAAAATGTCATACCCGGGATGCCTACTAGACTCTTGTTTGGTCAGATTTAAATTAGTTATTCCTAAGAATTACAGGCCTACAGTATAAAACGCCAAATTTCCTTGCAAATAATGGTACCGCTTTCAGCACCTTTTTTCGGAAATAATCATACCGCCAGGGAGGTTAAAGGAATTTTAAAAAAATAATTCACTTTAAGCATCATTAAAATCACTGCTCCAGAAAAAACGACAGTTTTTAAAACTTTTTTTTCCATTGATACATGTTCCCTGGGGCAAGACCCGGGTTCTCAAACCCGTTTTACGACAATAACTTGCATATTAGCCTTTAAAATGAGCACTTTTGAATTAGAAAGTTCGAGTCCCATAGACTTTAATTGGGTTCCTGAAAGTTTGCGCGAACGATCGGTCCGTTCGACGGTTCTGGTGCGAACCGAACGGGGGGGGGGGGGGGGTTCGGCTCATCCTTAATCGATACATGTTCCCTGGGGCAAGACCCGGGTTCTCAAACCTGTTTTATGACAATACCTTGCTTATTAGCCTTTTAAAATGAGCACTTTTGAATTCGAACTTTTTAGTCCCATTGACTTCAATGGGGTTCTAAAAGTTTGCGCAAACGTTCGGTCTTTTTCGAAGGTTCTGGTGCGAACCGAACGGGGGGGGGGTGTTCGGCTCATCCCTAGTCACCAGTATGGTATTTTAAAATTGAAGTCATATCCCCACTCAAGCGTCTCTTTTCCAGAGAGAATAAGTTCAGTGCTCGCAACCTTTCCTCATAACTAATATCCTCCAGACCCTTTATTAGCTTTGTTGCCCTTCTTTGTACTCGCTCCATTTCCAATACATTGTTCCTGAGGACTGGTGCCCAGAACTGGACAGCATACTCTAGGTGTAGCCAGACCAGAGTCTTGTAGAGCTGGAGAATTATCGTTTTATCACAATGCATGCCAATATTCTGCTTGCTTTGTTAGCAGCAACTTAGCATTGTATGCCATTGCTGAGCCTATCATCTACTAGGATCCCCAGGTTCTTTTCCATCCTAGATTCCACCAGAGGTTCTCCCCCCAGTGTATAGATTGCATTAGTATTTTTGACACCCAAATGCATTATTTTACATTTTTCTACATTGAACCTCATTTGCCATGTAGTTGTAATTTGTTCAGACCTTATTGCAAGGTTTCCATATCCTGCGGAGAAGTTATTGCCCTGCTTAGCTTAGTATCATCTGCAAATACAGAGATTGCACTGTTTACCCCATCCTCCAGGTTGTTTATGAACAAATTAAACAGGATTGGTCCCAGCACAGAACCCTGGGGGAACCCACTACCCACCCCTGACCATTCCGAGTACTCCCCGTTTATCACCACCCTCTGAACTCGCCCTTATAGCCAGTTTTCAATCCATATACTCATATAATCCATATACTCACCCTATGGTCCATGCCAAAGTACCTTTTTTTGTACAGTAAACGTTTATGGGGAACTGTGTCAAATGCGTTTTCAAAATCCAGATACATCACATCTACGTGCCTCCTCATAGAAGGTTAATAGATTGGAATGAATCCATGCTAAATACTGCTAATGATACTGTTCTCATTATTAAAATCTTGTATATAGTCCCTTATCATCCCCTCCAAGAGCTTACATACTATTGATGTTAGGCTAACTGGTCTGTAATTCCCAGGGATGTATTTTGGGACATTTTTTTTTTTTTTTACAATTTCTTTATTTTCATTTTTTCAAACAATTTTCTTATCATCTTTACAGAGCATATATATTGTCATTAATATTAGTATAATTCAAAATCAAAAAGGTCGGTACATAATTAAATATATTTTCCCACCATCTTATTCTTTAAGTACCTTTCAAAAAGGCAAACAAGGGTTAGGGTCAGAGGATTCTATGCATCAAACATTATAAATTCCTATTCTCTAAGGAATAAAAAACAAAAAACGGGGAAAGAAAAGAAAAGAAAAGAAGAACCAGGGATGTAGAAGGACATATAAGGAGCATCTCTCCACCATCATATACCCTCCTAATGTCCCATCATGGGGCGACGCTTCCCCAGACCCGACCTCTACATCCCTGGTTCTCACCACTCCGTCTCCCCTCTCTTTACCTCTGATTCCTACCTATCTGACTTCATACCTCTGTACCTCCCGTCTTCCCTCACCCCCCCCCCCCAAAAAAAAAAAAACTACTTCTCCGCTCCCCCTCCCTCTCCCCTCTCCCGCCCCCCCCCCGCCATCTCCCTACCCTCTTCTGACTGAACCAAATCATTCCATGGTGACCATATTTTAATATATCTTTCTCTATTCTTCCTGCTTGTCCATATTAATTCCTCCATTCTGTTTACCTCTTCGACCTTCCTAAACCACATATTCAAAGTAGGGGGTTGTGATTGTTTCCATTTAAGTGGGATGCAAGCTTTAGCAGCGTTCAGCAAATGGTGTATTAATGGATTCCCTTTTATTCCCCCCGGTATATTTGACAGGTGTAGGAGGAAGAAAGCCGGGTCGTTTGGTATATCTGTCTCGGTAAATTTTTGAACTACTTCCCGAATTTCACCCCAATACTTTTGAATTTTTGAGCAGTTCCAGAAGATATGCACCATCGAGCCTTCTTCTACCCGACATCTCCAACATACATTTTTAATACTTGGGAAGTATCTGTGCAGCTTCTCTGGAGTCCTGTACCATTGTGAAATTACTTTATAATTATTTTCTTGCATTTTAGTACAGGTTGCTGTTGTAAATATAGCCTGTATCATTCTAGTTTTTTGAGTTTCTGCAAAGACTCTTCCCAAATCTTTTTCCCATTTTTGAATAAAGGGCAACTGGAAATTTGCAGCTTGATTATTCAATAACGTATACATCTTTGATATTGTGTGCGTACTTAAATCTTTTCTCATACACAGCTCCTCAAATACTGTTAGTTTACGTTCCACATAGAATGGAATCACTTTACTTTTTAGAAAGTGTATCAATTGCGCTGCTTGCCAAAATTCTAGTTTAAAGGGTCCACTTTTATCCACCAGATCACGCAATGTAGCCCAATTGCCCCTCTTTCTAAAATGAGAAATCTGGTATATACCTTTCTCGATTAATGCGCTAAAAGGGCCTTTTTGCATACCTGGTATAAAACGTGGGTTTCCCAATATAGGCATTAAAGGTGAGTCATACTTCGATATTTGTTCTCTTAAGAAGAGGTCATGACAAATCCGCAACGTGGTTCCAATTGTTGGATGTTTTTTTATGTCCGCTGATATTTCTCTATAGCACCACGGGGTCCTAGATAGTAATTCTCTACACTGTGCTTGTTCTATATTTGGCCATATCTTTGTTTCCTTATGCCGACACCAGTCTATCACCCTCCCTAAGTGGACTGCCTGGTAGTATTTAAAAATGTCTGGGATGGCCAATCCTCCATGTTGTTTAGGCAATGATAGAAGAGACCTTTTTATTCTTGATTGTTTACCTGCCCAAATAAACTTAGTAAAAAGTGTTTGTAAGTTCCTAAAAAACGTTCTCGGTAGGGAAATTGGAATTGTCTGGAGGAGATATAGGATCTTTGGTAATACGTTCATTTTAATTATATTACTTCTACCAAACCAAGAGAACATGCCCTTGTTCCATTTTTCGAATAATCCACGAATTTTGTTTAGTAGAGGTAAAAAATTCAATTCAAACATTTTCGCTGAGCTAGTGGCTATGTTTGTCCCTAAATATTTCAAACTTTGGTCTGTCCATTTAAATTTATAGCTCAAATTCATTGCTTTTGACATTTCCCTTGGGATTGATACCATCAGGGCCTCTGATTTACTGCAATTAATTTTGAAATTTGAAAGTCTTCCATATGCACCCATTTCTTTAATCAGATTAGGTAGTGCTACCACTGGGTTTGTGATTGAGAACAGCATATCATCAGCATATGCAGTTATTTTATGCTGTCTATCTCCTATCTGAATACCTTTAATGTCTTTATTAAGTCGTATTTTACATAAAAAGGGTTCTAAAGTTAGTGCAAATATCAAGGGAGAAAGTGGGCAGCCCTGTCTTGTCCCATTGTTGATCTTAAAAGCAGATGATATTACTCCATTTGCCTTAACTTGAGCAGTCGGGTTCCTATACATGCTAGCGATCCACCTTGTCATTCTCTCCCCTAAATTTATGTGTCGCAAGACAGAGAACAGGAATTCCCACCCCACCCGGTCAAAGGCCTTTTCGGCATCGGTTCCAAGAAAAACACATGGAGTTCCCACTGTATTTGCTATATGTAACAGATTTATGGCCTTGATAGTATCGTCTCTTGCTTCTCTTGTCGGTATAAAGCCTGCTTGGTCTTGGTGAATTAAGGAGGGGAGGTGTGTTTGTAACCTAAGCGCCAGTATCTTACTAAAGATTTTAAGATCTACGTTCAGTAACGAAATTGGCCTATAACTACCACAGGCCTTTGGGTCTTTACCCTCTTTAGGGATTACTGTTATTGTGGCCTTAACTGTTTCAGAATGAAAAAAAAGTTTTATCTCCTATCTCATTAAACAATTTGACTAAAAAAGGTATCAGTTCTGGACCAAATGACTTATAATAATACGCTGTAAACCCGTCTGGGCCTGGTGCTTTCCCATTTTCCAGTAAACTTATTGCGTTTCTTATTTCTTCTGGTGTTATTGGTGATTCCAACTCCTCGCTTATAATGTTTGGTAAACCCGGCATTCCACTTAGTGCCAGATATTCCTCTATTTCTACTCGGTCTGGTGTCCCCAGTTCCAAGTTATAAAGTGAGGAGTAGAAATTCCCAAAAGTTTCTGCTATTTGGTCCGGTAACTGTACCTCCGATCCATCATTACTCTTAATTGAAGGTATATATGTTTTGGTTTGTATTTCCCTTAGTGCTCTGGCCAGTTGCCTGCCGCATTTATTTCCTGATTCGTAGGAACACTTACGTCCAATCTGCAATGCCATTTTTGCTCTGTATTGTAGTAACTTAGTTACCTGAGATCTTACTTTAAATAGTTCTTGTTCATCTTCAATTGTCTGAGCATGTTTATGCCTTGCCTCTAAGATATGAATCTTTGTTAGTAATTCTGTTAGTTTAGCCTCCCTTATCTTTTTAATTCTTGAGCCATGCTTAATCAGAATCCCTCGTATAACAGCTTTATGTGTTTCCCAAATTGTCCCTTTGGTGCATTCTAAATTGTCATTTATTTGAAAGAAAAAAGACAGCTCTTTCTGAATGTCCTCTATCACCTCAGGTACTTGGAGGAGACTCTCGTTTAATTTCCAAATTGTTGGTGTAGAACGAGACCTCTCTGTTAATTTATATTTTAAGAATATTGGTGCATGGTCAGACCAGGTAATTATACCAATCGAGGTCTCTTTAACTAGATGTAATTGATTGTGCTGTATTAAAAATATGTCAATTCGTGAGTATAACTTATGTGGGTTAGAATAGTAAGAAAAATCTTTTTCCTTTGGGTGTTGTAACCTCCATATGTCTATTACCTTTGCCTCCACCATTGCTTTTGAAATCCCCTTTCTTACTTTAGGTGGTATTGATGATGACCCTCCTGAGGTATCTTCGCTAGGTATCAATGGGACATTCGCATCTCCCCCTAAAATTAAATGCCCCTCGGAAAAATCCATAAGTTTACCCAACATTTTTTTGAAAAAGATATCTTGTTGTACATTCGGGGCATAATAAGTTGCAAATGTTGTCATGACCCCTCCTATTTTCCCTTTGATAAACAAATATCTTCCTCCCACATCTATCAAAACTTCCCTATATTCCCACGCCACTCTATTTGAAATCATGATAGCAACCCCTTTGGTCTTAGCTTCTGAATTAGTAGAATGGTATACCATTGGGTAATCTCCGCTCTTAAGTAAAGACAGGTTTTCCCCCTTAAAATGAGTTTCTTGAATAAAGGCGGTATCCACCTGATTCTGCTTAAGATCCTGTATTAACATTCGGCGCTTTTCAGGGATATTAAGTCCCCTAACATTTAATGACATAATCTTTAATATTTCCATTCTACCTTACTCAGACTTATACCAGTTCTGAAAGGGGCCAGGAGAGTCATGCAGAGAAGGCCAGACGGAGGGGACGAAAGGACAACAGGAGAGAGCAGAAAAGCAGAGAGAGGGAAAAAAAAAAAAAAACCAAACCCCTAACCTAAGCCATCCGCCTCCCCCCACCCCCCTTGTCTAAGGACACTACAACCAATTCCCCACTTGGCTGCAAGAGCCCGTAAAGCTTCCAATGCTTTATACACTCAGCACCAATCTATGGATCTTGAGTGTTGGCCTATTCAGGGGCCGTGATGGAGCACAGCTGCTTCAGGCCCGGCCTCCTATCCACATTCCACCTTTTCATAAGAAAAATTTAATAGCTTTTATACTTAAACTTCAACTTTTACTTTAAACATTTTAGTTTGAGAGAGCTCCAAGGAGGGATTCCATCTTATGTATATAAAAAAAAAAACAAAAAAAAAAAAACAAACCCAATCCAGAATTATTTCTTTCTCTTTTTCCCCCTTTCTTCCATATAAAAAGAATCTTATAGACTTCTATTATTTCAGTTATTACATATCTTATCCCATGCCAGTAGGAGAGGTTACCCACCCACACCCGAAGAAAAAAAAAGAAAAGGAGGGACCTCAACAACTCCTCCCCCCTCCACCAATGATAAATAGTAGTGCAGTACTTTATTTCAATTCATTTCAACCTTCTCCCCAGCCCCATCTCTCACCTTCCCCCCCACCCCTTCCCCAACCGTCCCCTCACCCTCCCCCCCCCCCACTCAAACTCTCTCTATTATAAATCTACCCCCCCCATCCTAAGGGAAGTCTCCACTATGGGTTAGACCTCCGTTACCCCTTCCACCCCCATAAACAAATGTGTATAAAGTATATTACATGTCAGTGATAACTGATCCTTTAAAAAAAAAAAAAAAAGTTGATCATCTATTAAAGTGATGTTCTCTTAAAAAGATCCCAGGTGATGGTAAATGGAAAGACTGCAGATATAGATATCTGGAGGGTCTGCAGTATAGATATAGATATCTGGAGGGTCTGCAGTCTTTCCATTTACCATCACCTGGGACCTCTGTGAGTGTGTATCCATACCATTAAGGCTGGGTATATGACTATTATTATCATTTGAAATTATGTGGTTTTTAACTGGATTAAATGGTGTTTCATTTTTAACTAGATTCCAATAATCAATAATCAATTCTTTATAAATTATGTATTATGTGTCCATTTTAAAGTTAGATTTTAATATATATAAATATATTTCTTTTATGCAATGCGTGTGCAATTTTATACTTGCACAAGGCTGGTGGCTCGCTGCACGTAATATACTTCCCCCAAAAATTCCTCCTCTCCCCCCCTCCTCCCTTCCTTTTGGTGGGTGGTCATCCAGTGATGACACCCTGCTGCATAGAGGCGACACTGAGTGGTAGCATTGACCTTCCACCACTAGATGGCAACGGTCTAACTCTCCCCTATGGGAACGTGCCATCTAGCAGGGAATGAGACGCTCCAGTCTGCTGGCTCTACAGGCTGGAGCGCATTGTCATCGTATATGCGCCGCGCGCGGCGTTGATGATGTCACGCGCATGCGCAGTGAAACATAGACCCGGCTGGAACGCACCGGGCTTCCTTCACGTTGGGCGTGCGTTCCAGCAGCCACTTCAGGCCACCTCGTATAGGAAAGGTAGGCATAACACTACAAGTGGGGCTTGTGTGGCACATGTGGGCATGCATATAGCCCCTTATTGGAAGTGCTGACGCTGAGACGCTCCACTATACTTTGGCACCTTAAAGATTGTAACCATGTACCTGGAGGCAGCAACTTGCTGAGTGCTCCTATTGAAAAGGCCAGTCATATTGTGGTGTATATATTGTTGTCATATTGTGGTATTTATTTGTATTTTTATTCCTGTATACATTGCTATGTCTAGTGCATTCTGGATGGTGTATTTACACTACTGATGGCTGGATATAGACATGGAGAGAGGGGAAGGGATAGGTGGTGGACATGTGGGTGGGTTCCCGGCTATGCACCTCCTTCTTTATGGGAGGGGTGTTTTTTCCACTTACCTAAAGTTAGTATTTATTGAGACAAGTCCCTTGGTGAGGAAGCACTGCAGACCACTAAGCTCTGAGGAAAGGGGTTCTCCCCTGAAACGCGTCAGCCCTAGCCACGGTCACGGATCGAAACAATATCGTGTTATACCGATGGTGTTGGTTCTTTGCTGCATTGTTACTCAAGGCCTGTTTTTAACACTCCCTTTGTGAGTATTATGATTTGTTTTTACTATTTTAATAAAATCCACCAATCAGTATCACACTCGGTCGGTGTGCCCTCCGTTTTTCTCTTTTTGTCTCTTTTAATACATAAAGTCTCAGGTGTTCCCTCCACCCTGATTAACCATTTCCCCCCCCCAAAAAAAAAAAGAAAAAGGAGAGGGATCACCAGAAAAAAGGCCTGATAATACATAGTTGCTCAGGGAGTCACTGACCCCAACTGACCATGCCCCCCCCCCAAAAAAAAGGGGGTTCACAGCACATCTTAAACCGTTCCTAAAAAAAAAAAAAAATCTCTCTATCTCTTCTCCTTCCCTCTCTCTATCCTTTCTTACTCTAAATCACTATTTTATCTACCTCCTGCAATAATTATTACTATCATGCGAGAACAGTTCAGTTGTCCCCTGTTATGCAAATCTTGCTCATTTCACAAACATTCCTCTTTCTTTTTTATTTTCCTTTTTCTTTCCCTTCTCTTCCCTTCTTCTTTTCCTTTCTCCTCCCCACCGTTTTACTTCATATCTTATTTATTTCTATTTTCTCTCAAATTTCTTAAGGGAAGCCTCCAGTTTGGCACCTCAAAGGAATCCACATTTAAGAAGGAAAACAGTCCAGGAAGATCATTATACGTTTATAAAATGTACGTTGCTGCGTTTTTTCTTATAGCTACTGCAATGGTGGTACCTCCACCGATATGTGCCCCCTACACTCCGCACACAGTCCAGGACTGACCGTAGCATTCCTCTGCGCTGTAGAGTTGCTCGTGAAAGGTCTGGTAAAATTTTCACCTTGGCCCCCTCAAGGTCCACCATCCCCAGATCCCAAGCTTTCCTTAACAGGGCTTCTTTATGAGCATACCTATGCAAATGACAAATAATGTCCCGGGGTCTCTGAGGATCGGCTGATTTGGGACCCAAGGCCCTATGTACTCTGTCCAAGTCCATATTTAAGGGAATATTCCCTTCTAATATAACATGAAATATACTCATTGCTTTTTCCTGTAGATTCTCCTGTTCTATAGCTTCAGGGACCCCACGGAGCCTCAGATTACAGCGACGGCTTCTGTCCCCTAATTCTTCAATCTGCAATTGCATTTCTACCAGCATCTCATTCTGCTCCTCTCTTTCTTTATCAAGTATGCACATTTTACCTTCTAGTCCTGCTACCTTCACTTCTCCAGCCTCTACCCGCTCTGAAACCTCTTGTATCTCTGTGTAAATCTGCTGCATCTCAGCGCGGTGTGTCTCCTCCACTTTAGCAATCAGAGCCTCTATATCTCCCTTAGTGGGGAGCGCTTCTAAGTCCACCCTTGTTGGTAGGGCTTGAATCAAAGCTCTCAAGTCGGGCTCCATCTCACTGTTATAGTTTGATACCCCTGGAGAAGCGCTTACCGTAATCGCCGCGCTCACAGTGCTTGCAATGTCCGTGCAGCTCGCGCCGTCCCGCTGTCTCAGGCTTCCCCCTGGTACACTAACAGTACTGAAGGGTTCCGGACGATTGTTTGGTGCAGCGCTCACAGTGTCCGTACAGCCTGCACTGTCCCTCTGTCTCAGGCTTCCCCCCGAAACACTAGCAGCGCCGAAGGGTTCCGGACGGCTGTTTAGATCCTGCCTCCGTGTCGTTAAGAAAAATTTCTGTATAGCTGGCTGGTCGGTAGGTAGGGTAGAGGGCTGGGCACCCTCAGGTGCAAGCCATCTGGTCCTGGTGATTTATTAATGTTAAGTTTCCCAAGTCTAATTTTAATTCTGTCTTCTGTTAACCACGGACATGCTTCCTGTGGATAGACACTGCAGTTTTGGTTACTGAAGCCCCCCGATTCCCTTGTGAAGACTGAGGAGAAGAATAAATTCAATACCTTTGCCATCCTTTGTAACCAGATGTCCTTCCTCATTCTTTATGGGGCCGATATGGTCTGTCCTCCCTTTTTTTACTGTTTACATACTTAAAGATTTTTTTTTTTTTTTTGCATATATACATACAATGTGATCTTAAAGGTAAAAATTTACCCTAATATAGTCCTTCTGCAGAACTTGAATATTTGGCTGAGCAGTTCTCTGGAATAATGAGTCCCAGAGTCTGGGGGGAGATCCCAATGGTAAACATGAGGTCCTGGAGACCAATTCCTGTCACCAAGTACCACTAGGTGGCTGTGAGCCTTTGCTCTGGAGTAATGGCAAGCCTCATGCATGTGGTCTGCTTCCTAATATAGGGGGTCACCATTGCAAGTGAAAGCAGGGGTCCGTCATCCGGAGATAATTCCAAAAATCATTATTCTCATGGAGCTCCCTCAGCAATGGCATATGACATAAATGGTCATGATTAGGCAACCAATTTTTGGTCCAAGAACTCCTCCTCATGTTCCTGGACTGGACTTGGGTCAAAGCAATAACTAAAAAAAAAACAATAATAGCACATTCTCTCCGATTCCTCAACATGGCTGGTTGACGAATGGAGCCCCTGCTGACATCTTCTGATGCATGGCATCCAGGGTCTGGCTCTGGTCACACAAGCTTGTGGCCATGGCTGCACAATTTGCATTAATATCATGCAGGCAGTCCGTAATGGCCTCGGTATGGGCAGCCTGCTGGCTGACGCACTGCCGCATGTCCGAGGACCCAGCAAGAGAGCCCAGGCTGTCAGCCAGTCGATATTGGCCATGTGTGCGCGACTGCCATGCCTTCTCCCTCTGAAGCCCCTTTTGGAGGGAACCGGCTACACCCCTAGTCTTGGCCAGAGCCTTCCTAGGGGAAGTAGCCGGTTGTGTCCATCTGGACGTACCAGGCCTGGATGGGGTAGCCCGGGAGGGGGTTCCCCTGGATGGGGAAGCCCGGGAGGGGGTTCCCCTGGATGGGGTAGCATGGGACGGGGTTCCCCTGGATGGGGTAGCCCGAGAGGGGGTTCCCCTGATGGGCGGGGAGGTCTGTGAGAGCCCAAGGAAAAGGGAAGACTCCTCAAAATAGAGGCAAACCTCCTGCTCCATATCCACCATCTCCTCCTGAACCACCTCTAGAGGAGAGGTGTGGCCACTCCCCTCCACTGCTATCTCTTGGCTTCCCAGGGGGTCAGGCTGAGCCAGATGTTTCCGGGGATGATGGCGTGGGATGGCCACCGGCAGCAGATGGCCCAGCTCCCTCCAGCACATCTGTGGATGACACAAAGCATTCACATGTTGGTGGACCCACACACTTGTCACAAATTCCCTTCCACCCCCTCACATGCTACACACCGGATGGGGGATAAAAAACCCTCCAGGCCCTCTACCTGCTCCCTCTCCAGACACCTAGCGATCACCTCCTCCTCCGGGGACAACCGCACAGGACATGGTGGTCCGCCCCCCGTGCCCCTCTGGTGCCTTCTGATGGCGGCCACTTTATCCCGGACAAGCCTACGCAAGTCATTAATTTTTTTCGTAATGTCCTTTCTGGTCCGGGACTCATACCCAAGGGCATTTACATCAACGGTGATCTGCTCCAAGATCGTTTGTTTCTTGGCCCTGCTGGTCTGGCCACTCTGTACACCATGGAGGAAGACATTATACTTCTCGATGGCAGAGATGAGGACAGCCTTCTCATCTGGGCAGAATTTTTCCTCCTGTCCCTCTCAGGCTCCACATTTGCCATCGCTCAGCAAAAGTACCTTGCTTCAGGGGGGGAAACAAGCAGGATGTACTTTTTTTATTTATGCGCTCGGGGTAAGCCAGTGGGCCGGCGTATCCTAGGAAGTTGCGCCGGCGTAATTGTGAGCATGCGCACAGGGGGGCGCTCATACGTCCACGTCACTGCGCATGCTCCGTTCATGATACGCCGGGCGTAAAACACTGCTCAGACCATCATTTGCATAAGGTCACACCCACTTACACTTACGCCGGCTTACGCCTGCGAATTTACGTTACGCTGGCGCAACGTTGGGAGCAAGTGCTTTGTGAATACTCTGCTTGCCTCTCTGTGTTACGTTGGCGTAGCGCATATGAGATGCGCTACGCCGGCATAAATATGCGCCGACGTATCTGAATCCGGGCCTTGTGGTTGAACTGGATGGACTTTTTTCAACCTGGTTAACTATGTAACTAAGTAACTAATTAACTTGGGGCTGCCCACTCTGTTTGTGCCCCAAACACAAGCTTATGAGTGCTATCTGATAAATACAACCTGGCAGCAGCCAGTGCTGCGTGGAATACATGCTATGTCTTACCATGCATCCTCTTTAAAGAAACTCTACTAAGCACAGGTGGCTGTAGCAGTAGGTACTCTGTATGCAGTGCCGAACCTGACCTCCGTGGGGCCTCCGTGGGGCCCCAAGCAAAATGAAATGTCACATTAAAGATTAAAGTTGGGAAGCGCGCGCGGGGGGGGGGGTGTTCCGCTGTCGTAAATGACATCTTACATTAAAGTGAGAAGCTGGGGGGTGCTGCCTTCTTATTCTTACCTCTTCTCCCATGCAGCCAGCGAGTTGAGAAGTGGGGTGGAGGCCAAAAATGACTTCTCACTCACCAGACGAGGCCTCTAGTAATTTGGGGGACCCTCCACAGCTTTGCGGGGCCCTAAGCGGCTTGCATAGTAAGCCTATAGAGCGGATAAGCCCTGTCTGTATGCAATGTATGTAACACAGGCACATAGATCCGCCTGCTAGACTCCTTAGCGAAATATTAAATCACATTATATTATGAAACAGAACTTGGCTCTTGATCTCATACATATTTATAAAACATTTAATACTGGCAGATAATATATAATCCCAAATTAGCCCTAGTTTAATCTAATGACTGTAGAAACGTTTAATGGGATTTATTGCAGGAATTTTAATTCCTTTGGGAAATGTATTGTAAAAAAAAAAAAAGAAACAGCAGGATGCTTGCTTTTAGGTATTAAAGACTTGGCCTGAATCACACACAGCACATCAGACTATACATTACTTAGTATTACATGCGTAAGAACAGGTCGTTTTTTCTTAACTGCATCCATAACATTCACCTTTTCTGTTATATGATTCTGTTATATGAATTACTAACTATGGGCCCTGCACCAATGCTCCAAACCCCACTTTATTCCAATAAATTATACCCGTTTTCTAAGGTCCTTTAAATATGAAGACATTCCTGTGTTTCTTTTGTGTTTCTGAAATGAGAGCTCTCAATCAAACAGTTATAAGTTGAATTGGTACACCTGACATGCTCCAGTACATGTGTGTGTTTCTACAAGTGTTCCTATAGATTCATGTTCATGTATGTAGCACCACCCCTGAAGGAGCCTCTTTTTAATTTTTGGGTTCTCTGTTCTGTGCCTCAACCCCAAGAACAACTTCAGCCACTCTGGGTTAAATAAAATCTCTGCAAGCACAAGTGCAAAAGACACAAAACGGAATAATAGAGATTGTCAGATAATATTTTACTAGAGATTATTAAGCCAACAAAAATTACAAAAATTTAAACTGTGGGTATTATCCAAATTGCAGTGTTTAGCATTAAACAGATATGCAATGAAGTGGGTGCATATAAAAGTGGTCCAGAGTAGCCACACAGCTGATGACGTGCCTGTGGTGGTTAACCAATGCCCAGCTATGGAGCTTGCTGGCAGGAAGGGCCTCCGCTCTGTCTAGGTAGCGATGCTCTCACACAAATCCCATGTCCCCTCCACGCGGTCCTCTTTCTCTTCCTGTGAAGCAGGGCCGCGTGGAGTTCTCTCTCCTTCCTGGGTTACTCTCCCCTGACTACTTCCCGGTCTCCAGGCTCTCATCCCCTCTGGTTCAGCAGGTCATTGCTTTCTTCGAGTTTTCACGAGGCCGCCCATCCTCTGGACTACATGATCCCATGATCCTCCCCTTTTAGTTGCTGATTGGTCCTATTCCCTAGCCAATGAGGAAGCAGGGGAAGGAACAGGGTGGGCTATGATCCTGTTGAGAGACACTTTTTCTCTCATCTCCTACGATGCTGACAGGAGAAGGGAGGCGAGCAGGGGAGATAAACTTTCAGCCCGCGCTCGCTTTTTCTCTGTCACAGCACCGCTGTTTGCCTCTGCCTGGTGGGCAGAATGGGGGGGGGGGGGTCGAGCTTGGCACCACCAGCTACATGTACATGGCTGTGGAACAGCTAATTGGGAAGAGTTACTTCCTCTTTACTGACATTTATGTAGCACTACCCCCGGATGAGCTGCTGGTTGTTTTGGGTGGCACATTTACCTTGTGGTTCTTCCGAATTCCTAGGGGTGAATGGTGCATATAGCAATAGTAAAAGAATGTCCGCAACAAGTGTCTTTTCTGTGCTCTTTATTACCCAGCCGGGTAAAAACAATGAATTGGTGATGAAAGGGATAGAGTTTGCAAGAAGAAGGAGAACAGCAGATTCCCGTGGACGCATCCCAGTGCGCATGCTCAGAATCACGTCGGAACTACTCCCTAAGATACGTCGGATCACTGCCTACGGCGTGAACGTAACCTACGCCTAGTCATATTCACGTCCTACGTAAACTATGTAAAAAACGTTGGCTTGTGTTCCCTGGTGCAGCCCTTTGCATGGATGCTGCTGAGTTACACCTCCTTTATGGGGCATAACTTTACTTTGGACGTATGACTTTATTCGCACTGCGTCAGACGGACGTACGTTTGCATATGTGAATAGAAAATCAATAGGAGCTCCAAATACGTCCTGCGTTTCTGGAGATACGTCGGCGCAAGTGCTTTGTGAATCCGGGCCTTAATGTTTAGCCCTGGTGCACGAGGCTCTGGCATTTAGGTGCAGGCGGAGGATACAGGTGCACCATCCAGCCCCGCTGATGGCAGTCTTTTTTTAAATTCTATTCTTTTTCATGGCTGCATATTCATTTATAAATAACTTTTTTTTTTTCGGCCCACGAATATCTGTAAAATATACAATGTGGCCCTCGAAGTAAAAAGAGACCCCTGGTGCAGTGTATTAATCAGTGTAGAGTAGAAGTTAGTGTAGTGTAGTGGTAACCTGTGTAGTGAGTGGTGTAGTAAACAGTGTAGTGTAGTGCGTGTTGTAGTAATCAGTGTAATGCGTATTGCACCTGATGCAAGGACGGACTCTGCTGGGGAGGCACCTGATACATGGATGGACTCTGCTAGGGAGGCACCTGATACAAGCATGGACTGCTGGGAAGGCATCTGGTGGCAGGCGGCGTGGCAGGTGACATGCTCAGGGCTTCCACTGATTCTGCAATATGGTGAGTTGAATGATTTAATTTTATATTACAATGTAATAATAGAAATAATGCGCTTCAATCATCCTGACACCATAACAACCATGGTGCCGAGATGATTGAAGCGCTAACACCAGGTGTTTTGGAGTATCTTTATCTGCCGATTTTGTTAAACTTTCTGGAATATACATATTTCTATTGTGGTGTAGGATCTGGGTCTTTCTTTCTCCTTCCCTCATTCATCTCGGACTCTAACCACACCTCTTCCGAGCCACGCCTATTTAAGCCACGCCCACTATTACACGTAAACCACGCCCGTTTTTCACTGAAGTATTTTTCTATTAGGGTGTGGCACACCTACACACGGATGCCCGCCCCCTAATTGTAGCAAGGCTCCGCCTAAGTGCAAAAAAAGTGTTCAGTAGGGATCTGTGAACAGGTTCCCTGCTGAACTGCTGAACTGGAGCTGAAAGGGATGGATGTCAGTGCTTTACAATTCATGCCTATTCAATTCAATTTCTTTCTGCATTTACACAGCAGACATGGGTGGACCCATAATAACGTTATGGGCAAGCTGATTTAAACGTGTGTCTGTTTACACCTGCTGACCTCTAAGTTTGTCCAGATCTGTAAAAAAAAAAAAAAATGGAACAGGACCGCGTCCTTTTTTCTTCTTCTCTGATCTGGATTGACTGTGAGGTCAGAGGGTGTACAGTAATTGGACACTAGTTAAAGTGGAGGTTCACCCAAAAAATACATTTTTAACATTACATTCAGCCGAGTTGTCAGTGTTGTTCATCTTCCTTTAAAAAAGTAATTAGTTACAATTACAAGTTACTTGTCCGAAAAAGTAATTGCGTTAGTGACTCAGTTACTTTATTGGCAAAGTAACTAGTTACTCGGAAAAGTAACTGAGATTTTTTTTTCATATTCTACAATGCAATTACGTTCTATAACATCTTTAATATCAAAGATGTTTATATTAACTGATTGAAGAATAAAAACAGAACATTTCGTACTGTGTACAATTATTAATATCATCACACTCCACCTGCCCAGCAATACTGTACAATATAAATTCAGTGTGCAGTGTGAGTGACACTTCTGCAGTGCACACTGAATCTATATTGTACAGTATTGCTGGGCAGGTGGAGTGTGATGATGATATTAATAATTGTACACAGTATTTCATTTGCTGGGCCTGCCATATACTGTACTGTACACTATACTGTATAACTGCACTACAAAATTCCTTTACAAATAATGCATATTTTAAAATGTTATTACTAATAACATTTTAAAATATTCATTATTTGTAAAGGAATTTTGTAGTGCAGTTATACAGTATAGTGTACAGTACAGTATACGGTAGGCCCAGCAAATGCAATACTGTGTACAATTATTAATATCATCATCATCATCATCATCACACTCCACCTGCCCAGGCAGCAATACTGTACAATATAGATTTAGTGTGCACTGCAGAAGTGTCACTCACACTGCACACTGAATCTATATTGTACAGTATTGCTGGGCAGGTGAAGTGTGATGATGCTGGGCCTGCCTGGGCATGTGGAGCGGTCCGGTGGAGCGTCCCGTCATCTGTCCCCCCCGGCCTCCCCACTCCCAATCTGATGCCGCTTGCCTCGGCTCCTCACCTGCGCAGGGCCACGGCCCACGGTCGGTCGGTCGGTGCACTGCTGGCGCGGTGAGTGTCCCCGGAGTCCGGACCGGTGGTGGTGGAGTGGAGTGGAGCCTCCGCGGCAGCCGGGGGAGATGTCGGCGGCTGAGGTGACGGTGAGGAGGTGAGCCAGACTCACTCCCTCCCGACCCGTCACACTACACTGCTGCGGGCGGGAGACTTCAGGCGCGTGCATGCGCCAGCGTCACGACGTGGACGACACATGACCCGGAGCTGGCCTGTGACCGAATCACAGGCCAGCTTCATCCCGCCCTCACAGAGTGACGTGTCACAGACATGACGCCCCTCACTGCCCGGACTGCCCCCCCCCCCGCGCGCACTCATAGTAACTCGGTAACGCCGCCAATGTAATGGCAACGGCATTGCCGATGGGGTAATAGTAATCAGGTAGATTACTAGTTACCCCTTGAAGGCTAATCGTTACGTAACGGCGTTTATTTAAACGCCGTTACTTACAACACTGCTAATGACAATCGGCTGTTTTTTTTCCCCGTACATACCCTATTTTCACCGCTGCTTCCGGGTATGTCTTCTGCGGGACTGGGCGTTCCTATCTGATTGACAGGCTTCCGACCGTCGCATACTACGCGTCACGAGTTGCCGAAAGAAGCCGATGTCGGTGCGCAGGCGCCGTATAGAGCCGCACCGACGTTCGGCTTCTTTCGGCAACTCGTGACGCGTAGTATGCAACGGTCGGAAGCCTGTCAATCAGATAGGAACGCCCAGTCCCGGAGAAGACATACCCGGAAGCGTCGGTGAAATACGGTTTGTACGAAAAAAAAAAAAAACAGCCGATTGTCATTAGGAATCGCTTTAATTTACATCAACCTACCCACAGAGCTAAAAGGAGCTTCAGATCAGGTCCGCCTGACAAACTGACAGGCGAATAGGATCAGAAAGTCCATGTGAAAATGCTGAGCTCAGTGAGCTGGAGGGCTCCATTTGCAGGTAAGTCTGTCATGTGCTATGCAGTGCATACTTGTACATTATGACCAAAATCTGCAGGGGGCCCAGCTTTTTTCTGTGGACTTTAATAATTTAATACATTTTTTTGTATTACAGGCTTAATCAAAATATTTGAAAACAAAATTCTTACAATTTGCACATTTCATTTTTATAGAGGCTAAAGTCAGCGCTCCTGATCAACCAATAGGAATTGGCTGTCAAAAACACATTGGGGTTGATTTACTAAAGGCAAATCCACTTTGCACTAGAAGTGCAAAACTAAGGCCCGGATTCAGAAAGGACTTACGACGGAGTATCTCCAGATACGCCGTCGTAAGTCCAAATGCGCACCGTCGTATCTATGCAGGAACTGAGATACGCCAGAATTTTTCAAGATACGAACGACGTAAGTCACCTTACACCGTCGTAACTTGGGTGCATATTTAAACTGGCCGCAAGGGACGCTTCCGTAGATTTACGCATCAAATATGCAAATGACCTAGATATGCCGATTCAGAAACGTACTTGCGCCCGTCGGATTTAGCTATGCCGTTTGCGTAAGGCGTATGTCCGGCGTAAGTTTACCCCTCATAAAGCAGGGGTAAGTCATGTTAAGGTATGGACGTCAGAAACATCGGAACAGCGTCGTATTTTACGTCGTTTGCGTAAGTCGTACGTGAATGGAGCTGGGCGTAGGTTAAGTTCACGTCGACAAAGCATTGAGCCGACGTATCTTAGGGAGTATTTGCGACGTGATTCTGAGCATGCGCGCGCATGCGCCGTTCGATCGGACATGCATTTACATGGGGTCACGCTTCATTACAATACAACACGCCCACTGCATTGCTACTTTGAATTACGCGGGCTTACGCCACCCCATTTACGATACGCCAACTTAACTTTGGGAGCAAGTTCTTTCTGAATACAGTACTTGCCTCTCAATGTTACGTCGGCGTAGCGCATAGGAGATGCGTTATGCCCGCTCAAAGATACGACAATGTATCTGAATCGCAGCCTACAAGTGCAAAGTGCACTTGAAATTGCACTGAAAGTGCACTTGGATGCTAAAATCAGCAGAGCTGCACCTCGTTTCAGATCTACCCTTCAGATTTACAGCAACTGCACTTCCAAGTGCACGTGTAGTGCAAAGTGGATTTGCCATTTGTTCAGTCCTTTCAACTGACCTGGTGCATGGGCTTTTTCACACTTCTTAAATAATACCATACATTCACTATATACCACTGATCTCAATCCACAGAAGTGTCGGCCCACGGTCTTCCACATGCACACACCGGGGAATCCACAGTGCTCCCAGTTTGTCCACGTGTCCCTACCTCAGCTTCCATGCCAGACAATTTTAGCGGCTCTGGTCCTGTGCTCACATCTATAGATAGATACACGATAGATACAAGGGTAGATGCATGATGTTCATACAGATGATTTTATGTTTTGTATACTGTTTTACTCCTAAAACTATTAAGCCCCTCCAGTGGTTCATGTTGTGCAGGACTTGTCCTTACTCTACGATATGCCAAGTACCACAGTGTCATTATGCATATGTAATTTGTAGCATTTCTATGCGATTTTGTAGATGCAATTTTTGTCATTCAGTATGTTTTATTTCAGCCCTCAAAATTTCCACTCGCCTACTAGCATTTGGCGAGTGTATTTAAGCTAGGGGCGAGTGATGACAGGGCTGCATGACCAATCTCCCTCCAATCTGTGCCTACACTTAGAGTCCCGATGAGATTGGCAGCCGAAGAGGAAAGGTGCATGCTCGGGAAAAGTAGTCTGGTGAGCCGCGCACAGGCTGAGCAGTACACAGGTGCTCTCCTTACAATTCTCATTAAGCCATGGGACCCAACAGTATGACCTCTCTGAGCCTGCCCCCCCTCCCCCGACCAATGTAGCTGGAGAGCAGAAAGTAATGAGTGAGGTGGAGGATTGCAAAAATTACCACTCCGGTGCAGCGCTCACTGAAAGTTGCCCTGACATGAGAGCAGCAGCTTTCCAGTTTGTGCAGTTTTCTTCTCCTTGTGCTCTATGTAAGTGTGTGCTGTGCGCTGTCAGTGTGCGCTGTGCTATGGTGTCAATGGCTGTGCAGTTGTGTGGATCTCAGCGCTGGATTGTACTCCCTCCCGCTGTGCTGTAGCTCCTCTCCTCTCTGCCAGCCTGAATAAAAGGGGGAAGTGGGGACATGCAAGCGTGGAGCCGCACACACAGGCTCCTGATGATGAGATGAATGGGAGAGAGAGAGAGGATGGATGGGAGTTGCAGAGGAAACAGCAAGAGAATGGGGAAGAGACCCAGTTCTAGTGCCCTCTCCCTCTGGTCTGCCCCCAGTGTCCTGTCCCTCTGGTCTGCCCCCAGTGCCCTGTCCCTCTGGTCTGCCCCCAGTGCCCTGAACCTCTGGTCTTCCCCCAGTGCCCTGTCCCTTTGGTCTGCCCCCAGTGCCCTGTCCCTCTGGTCTGCCCCCAGTGTCCTGTCCCTCTGGTCTGCCCCCAGTGCCCTGTCCCTCTGGTCTGCCCCCAGTGCCCTGTCCCTCTGGTCTGCCCCCAGTGCCCTGTCCCATTTTGTTAAAGTTGTTGTTGGTAATATTTAATTTTGTAACTTGATTCTGCATAAAACATTGTCATTCCATGAGATAATCTACGAGGGCGTGTTTACAGGTGCAATTAGGCGCAGGGCAGTGTATGAATTAGGTGGGGCAACTGGTGGCGAGTAACTCTTGAGGCCTGGCTAGTAGCTCAGGACTTGAAATTTTGAGCCCTGCTTTATATTATATCACAAGGCATAATTAAATGCTCTTTGCTAAGACTGCTCTTTGTTATACACCTCTCATTGTAAGTTCTCAACCAACTCCCCCCTTTTGTGTCGGAACCCAATTAAGCAATACTGTCTACTAGGGTTGTCCCGATACCGATACTAGTATTGGTATCGGGACCGATACCAAGCATTTGCCCGAGTACTTGTACTCGGGCAAATGCTCCCGATGCTTCACCCAATACGTACTGTCGGCGGTGATCAGTGCATGGGGAAGTTACAAGCACCGATCACCGCTGATTTTAAAGCAGCTGAAAGCCGCCATGTATCCCGTGTATGCCGCCGTGTGTATCCTGCGTATGCCGACGTGTGTATCCCGTGTATGCCGCCATGTGTATCCCATGTATGCCGCCGTGTGTATCCCGTGTATGCCGCCGTGTGTATCCCGTGTATGCCGCCATGTGTATCCCGTGTATGCCGCCGTGTGTATCCCCTGTATGCCGCCGTGTGTATCCCCTGTATGCCGCCGTGTTTCTCTCCCCTTCGGTGCCCCTCCACCACCCCCTGGAAATGTCAGGATGGAGAGCGGGGTAGGAGCCGGTAAATCTGGCTCCTTAGTGCTCCGAATGGACAGAGTCAGTGATCACTGACTCTGTCCATTCACATAACTGAAACATTGTAACCTGTGTTTACAAATGTTTCAGTTTATGAATGAAGAGAAGACGCTGTCTTCACTCCATTCATTTTCAGCGCAGCTGATGCTGCTGAGAAAGGGACAGGGGAACATGTGTCCCTAGTCCCTTTCCCTGTCTCAAAGGAAAGATGTCAGAGGTCTGTTAAGACCCCTGATATCTCACCAAAGTCCCCCCAACAGGGCTGAAAAAATAAATAAAAAAATAAAGAATAAAAAAACAAAAGAATAAAAAAAAGATTATAGAAAATAAAAAAAATAAAGAAAAAACACACTGACACGGTCCATCCCCCCCTTAAAAAAAAAAGCATTATAAATAAAAAAAAATGTAAAAAAAAAAAAAAAAATTAAAAATTAAAAACAAATTGTTAAAAAAAAAACAAAAAAAAACAACATACTGACACATGTGCCGCTGTCACATGAGATTAAAAAAAGTATTGGTATTCGGTATCGGTGAGTACTTGAAAAAAAGTATCGGTACTTGTACTCGGTCTTAAAAAAGTGGTATCAGGAACAACCCTACTGTCTACCTTATATGCTTACAACTTAGGCTTCTTTCACACTATGGATTGTATGTCCGTTTTATAATATCCGTATTACACCTATTAACGGACGTTTATTAACGGATTTAATAAAGGATACATACGGATAAATATTTTACCATTCTTCCTTTATTGAAAACGGATAATGTTTATCCGTATATATCCGTATACATCCGTTATATCATTCCTTTCTAAAGTCCGTTAATAAAAAACATTTCACCCTTTCTTGAAGTCCAGCTCCAGAAGTCGCATGGATATTCAGGGGAACCCCGCCGTCAATTTAAAACAAAAATGACGTGCGGTTCCCGGTAAATATCCATAACCAGACCCTTCAGGTCTGGTATGGATATTCAGGGGAACCCCGCCGTCAATTTAAAACAAAAGTGACGTGCGGTTCCCGGTAAATATCCATACCAGACCCTTCAGGTCTGGTATGGATATTCAGGGGAACCCCGCCGTCAATTTAAAACAAAAATGACGTGCGGTTCCCCCTAAATATCCATAACCAGACCCATTATCCGAGCACGTTGACCTGGCCGGCCGCAGAAAAGAGGGGGGGACAGAGTGCGGCCCCCCCTCTCTCCTGAACCGCACCAGGCCACATGCCCTCAACATGGGGAGAATGTCCCCATGTTGATGGGGACAAGGGTCTCATCCCCACAACCCTTGCCCGGTGGTTGTGGGGGTATGCGGGCGGGAGGTTTATCAGAATCTGGAAGACCCCTTTAACAAAGGGGACCCCCAGATCCTGACCCCCCCCCTGTGTGAAATGGTAATGGGGTACACTGTACCTCTACCATTTCACGAAGGAAGTAAAAAGTATTGTAAAAAAACACACTGACACAAAAGAATAAAGTCCTTTATTAAAAAAAAAAAAAAAAAAACTCCAGCGCTGAAAAATCCACTCGTTCCCGGCTTCCAGCGTTGTCCTGATCCTGCGACGGGTGCGGGTGATCTCCCGCGATGAGAAGATCCAGCGTCGGGTGATCTCCGCTCCGGCGATGTGAAGATCCATCCATCCGGCGCAGCAGCATCCCGGACCTCCTCTCACCGCTGGGCACAGCCCAGCGAATGAGCGGCTGAAGCAGTGACATTTCTTATATAGAGGAGGCAGAGCCACCCGTCACGTGACCCTGCCCCCTCTGACGTACCTCTGCTACATCACTGGGGAAGACCAAGAAGAGGGAATACCTTTCCTCTTCTTGGTCTTCCCCAGTGACGTAGCAGAGGTACGTCAGAGGGGGCAGGGTCACGTGACGGGTGGCTCTGCCTCCTCTATATAAGAAATGTCACTGCTTCAGCCGCTCATTCGCTGGGCTGTGCCCAGCGGTGAGAGGAGGTCCGGGATGCTGCTGCGCCGGATGGATGGATCTTCACATCGCTGGAGCGGAGATCACCCGACGCTGGATCTTCTCATCGCGGGAGATCACCCGCACCCGTCGCAGGATCAGGACAACGCAGGAAGCCGGGAACGAGTGGATTTTTCAGCGCTGGAGTTTTTTTTTTTTTTTTTTTAATAAAGGACTTTATTCTTTTGTGTCAGTGTGTTTTTTTACAATACTTTTTACTTCCTTCGTGAAATGGTAGAGGTACAGTGTACCCCATTACCATTTCACACAGGGGGGGGGTCAGGATCTGGGGGTCCCCTTTGTTAAAGGGGTCTTCCAGATTCTGATAAACCTCCCGCCCGCATACCCCCACAACCACCGGGCAAGGGTTGTGGGGATGAGACCCTTGTCCCCATCAACATGGGGACATCCTCCCATGTTGAGGGCATGTGGCCTGGTGCGGTTCAGGAGAGAGGGGGGGCCGCACTCTGTCCCCCCCTCTTTTCTGCGGCCGGCCAGGTCAACGTGCTCGGATAATGGGTCTGGTTATGGATATTTAGGGGGAACCGCACGTCATTTTTGTTTTAAATTGACGGCGGGGTTCCCCTGAATATCCATACCAGACCTGAAGGGTCTGGTTATGGATATTTACCGGGAACCGCACGTCACTTTTGTTTTAAATTGACGGCGGGGTTCCCCTGAATATCCATACCAGACCTGAAGGGTCTGGTTATGGATATTTACCGGGAACCGCACGTCATTTTTGTTTTAAATTGACAGCGGGGTTCCCCTGAATATCGATGCTCAGTAAAATTAACGTCCGTTAACATAACGGACATTTACGGAGACATTTACTAACGTCCATGTGCCATAGACTTCAATGTTAAAATATAACGGACGTTAATATATCCGTTACTTGCAACGGACAAATAATTTACAAAAAATAGTGCAAGACCCGTCACATATTCCGCTATAACTAACGTCCGTATGTTATAACGGACTATTACGGATCTTTACGGAACATAAAAAAATCCCATAGACTTTAATGATATTTTATAAAGGACGTATAACTTCCGTTTTTTAACATTATCTGACGGATTTTAAAACGGATTATTAAAACGGATTTATTTTGTAGTGTGAAAAGGGCCTTACACAGAATTGGCAAGTCAGTTGCCTTTTCAGAATTGTCAGCTCAACCTAACATAAAGCACACACAAGGACAGCATGTCTTCAATATAGGCACATCTGGCACAGTAAGCTAATCCTTTATGTCATACCACAAGTCTTTTCAAAACGTCATACAAATAATGTTACTTCAAACAAGCTCTATGGCTTAAATCCAGATGTAAAAAACATATTGGGGGTTATTTACGAAAGGCAAATCCACTTTGCACTACAAGTGCTAAGTGCACCTGAAATTGCACTGAAAGTGCACTTGGAAGTGCAGTCACTGTAGATCTGAGGGGGACATGCTAGAAAAATAAAAAACAGCATTTTAGCTTGCACATGATTGGATAATAAAATCAGCAGAGCTTCCCCTCATTTCAGATCTACCCCTCAGATTTACAACGACTGTACTTCCAAGTGCACTTTGCACTTGTAGTTTGCACTTGTAGTGCAAAGTGGATTTGCCTTTAGTAAAAAAAAAAAAAAAAACACTGTCTCTCCACTGACATTTCTGAAGTTGCAGGTTGTATAGCAAAAGTAACATAACCAAAAACTTGGGCCAAAGCACGGGTATGGAGACAGACTATTTTTTTCCCAGAATAGTGAGGCCAAAATCTCTGCCAAGAGAAATTATGTATGTCACTTTAGATCAAAAGGTTAATTAATTTCCTTGGCTCATAGCTTCACGGCAAGAGGAATTTGCCATGGGAACTTCAGTGACAAGAATAGGAATGGCTGGTGTTTGAGAATGCAATAGAAGCTTAAACCTGATAGAAACAAATGTAGGGCCTCTGGAGGACCATTTTATGTAGTTCTATTGACAACAGTGAAACCCTCTGTATGGGTGGCAAGCATAAGCTTTGCTGTTACATATGATATAGAAGTGCCAATTGAAATCCAGTTAACAGGTAGGGATTTTGCTAGCTGTTTCTCTCCTAGGCTGCAGCCATTGGGGGTTATTTACGAAGGCAAATCCACTTTGCACAACAAGTGCAAACTATAAGTACACAAAATATATAAATGTAGCGCTGAAGTGCAACCAATAAAGAGTACACCAAACTAAATACAATGTACATATATGAGTGAATATATATAACCAAAAAAATCTGTATAAATACAGTCTCTGTGAAAAAGTGATAGTCCAAATAATGAGTGAGAAATGCTCCCTTGATCCAATCGTGAAAAAAACACCAGGATAGAAAAGAAGCCGTCACCAACTGAAGAGAGGCTTACCGGATAGATTGAACCCTGAGGAACATACATTCGTAAGGGTCAATCGGGCATATGCAAATCTGATGGACCAATCAAATGCTTCAGCTCTCAAACGACCTCCAAGGACTCCAAAAGGTGGTAACCAAGAGTGAATGGTAAATGCGTATATGGAATGATTTAGCAAAGGTCAAAAGACAAGGCCAATTGGAGAATAACGTGGATTGTGGGTATTCCATATATGCTGAGAATTCTTTTCATTAATGTGCCTCCGATATTTTCCCCAAGACAAATCGCTGACTTAAAGCTGCCTTCCCCTCAGATACCAAACTACAAGTACAAAATGCACTTGGAAGTGCAGTCGCTGTAAATCTGCTGTTTTTATTATACAATTATGTGCAAGCTAATTTTTCATTTTCCTCGCATGTCCCCCCTCGGATCTACAGCCACTGCACTTCCAAGTGCACTTCCAGTGCAATTTCAAATGTGGTGCAAAGTGGATTTGCCTTTAGTAAATAACCCCCCCCCCCTTGTGTTTGTATGACTTATGGCAAACTGCAGGCAGGTGATCAAAGCAAGTCACCAAATTAGCAGGTAGATAGGAAGTCTATTAAACAAGCATGAAACATTCAAGCAAGATTGATTGACAGTCAGACATAGTAGTTGGCGACAAGCAACTACAAAGAAAGACTTTAAGAAAGGTTTACACAGCTGGAAGAATGATAGGATCCAGAAGACAGGCAAGGTTACAACTAGTTGTTTTCTCAGAACATCACTGCAGAGCTACAAATGCACCTTTTTGGTAGGTGTTATTCTAGCATTCTCGCAGAATTTATACTGTTACCCAATTACATAAAATACATGTCCCTGTTGCACTTTGAATACATTGAAGTTCACATACAAAAGTTTCAAATCTAGAGCAAGAGGGAGCATAGGGATCATAGAGTTAACAGCTGGCCATGTTCCTCCGCTGTCCTTCTGAAGTTTTGGTTTCATATCCTGAGAGATAAAGAATCAGAATGCTTTTCTGACACTCATTTACACCATACTATTTCTGGTTCTGTGTCTTTTAGGGGTGAGCTGAACACCCGGTTCGGTTCGCGGCAGAACTTTCGAACACCATTAAAGTCTATGGGACGCGAATGTCAAAAATCAAAACTGTGAATTTTAAAGGCTAATATGCAAGTTATTGTCCTCAAAAGTGTTTGGGGACCTGGGTCTTGTCCCAAGGGACATGTATCAATGCAAAAAAAAGTTTTAAAAACTGAAGTTTTTTCAGGAGCAGTGATTTTAAGGAAAAATAAAAAATTGCGCTAATGAGTCCAAAAATAAATAAAAAACAGTGCAGGCCAAAGATTAACCACTTAAGACCCGCACCATTATGCAGGTTAAGGACCTTGCCCTTTTTTGCGATTCGGCACTGCATCGCTTTAACTGACAATTGCGTGGTCGTGCGACGTGGCTCCCAAACAAAATTGGCGTCCTTTTTTTCCCACAAATAGAGCTTTCTTTTGGTGGTATTTGATCACCTCTGCGGTTTGAATTTTTTGCGCTATAAACAAAAATAGAGCAACAATTTTGAAAAGAAAACAATATTTTTTACTTTTTTGCTATAATAAATATCCCCAAAAAAGATATAAAGAAATTTTTTTTTCTCAATTTAGGCCGATACGTTTACTTCTACCTATTTTTGGTAAAAAAAATGGCAATAAGCGTGTATCGATTGGTTTGCGCAAAGTTTATAGCGTTTACAAAATAGGGGATAGTTTTAAGGCATTTTTATTAATATTTTTTTTCTACTACTAATGGCGGCGATCGGCGATTATTTTCGTGACTGCGACATCGGACATTTTTGACACATTTTTGGGACCATTGTCATTTTCACAGCGAAAAGTGCTATAAGAATGCACTGATTACTGTGAAAATGACAATGGCAGTGAAGTGGTTAACCACTAGGTGGCGCTAAGGGGTTATGTATGCCCTAAGGGAGTGATTCTTACTGTAGGGGGATGTGACTGTAGGCGTGATGTCACTGATCGTCATTCCCTATATCAGGGAACAGACGATCAGTGTCACTGCCACAGTGAAGAACGGGGAAGTTGTGTTTACACATACCTCTCCCCGTTCTTCATCTCATGTGACCGATCGCGGGCACGGTCACGGAGCTTCGGACCGTGTCACGCGCGTGCGACCCACGGCTGGGCTCTTAAAGGCAACATACAGGTACGTGCCTGTGACCAGCCGTGCCATTCTGCCGATGTAAATGTGCAGGAGGCGGTCCTTGAGTGGTTAAGCTGGTGTGATGTGACACAAATTGTTGTCTTGGAATCAAATCCAAAACCTGATAGAAGGCAGGCTTACCAGATAGTAAGCAACTAAAGCAGGTGGCTATAGCCCAGCCCAGGCCTTTGGTTAGTGAGATGGCACTAACTTATCCAGTGATTGTAAGGTTCCAATTGGGTAGGAAGTTGACTCCACAACATAAATAAATGGTTAACCCAAAAAAGGAAAAAACAACATAGCGTAATCCTGTCAAATCTATTGACTATTTGACAGAAATGCTGCACTTGTACTGTGAAATAACTGCACCCAGTGATAACAAATTCACAAGTGATCCACCACCTTAAGAAGGGCCTCCTTACCAGACGCAATTGATAAACACAAAAAAGGCACTGAGCAGATGATGAACAAAGGAACCCAGAAATCCCCTGCAGTGTGCACCTCCACCATATAAGATGTCCCCTTACCAGACAACAAGTAGCTGAAGGCAAATCGTACACAAACATGGAAGAAGGAGCCAACTGGCTCTTCACCTTTGTATCCTAAACATCTTCTTTTTAGTCTTGACTCAGCCCAGAGTTGCGCTCACATTGACGAAATTCTCCACGTGGTGTAACCAGTCACGCACAGGTACTGTTGTCACTGCAGAGCTTCACACGCCATGGAAACCTGGAGACTGCAGGGACGAGTGATTTTAATAATGCTTAAAGTGAAAAAATAAAAGTGAAATATTCCTTTAAATATAGTACTTGGGGGCGTGGTCTAGTTGAGCTCGGGAATGGCAGCTTAACCGGAGAGCTCCTGCCGCTATGGACTGAAAATCTGGCTTACTGACACCGGTAAGAGGACCGAACGTCCCGACTTCACGGTTCGGTACCCCATATCCTCCAGGAAACGTTTTGTACGATTTTCAGTCCTCTCCGTGGAATTTTGGATAAGATATAGCCCTTTGAACTATTGACCCGGGCCCGCAATGGCTGACCTACAGGGATACCCTATAGACGCAAATGGCGCACAGAACGCCGGTGATGGCTCGGTTCCCCGGTACAATGATCGGGATTCCCGTTATTCAGCTGATCTAGCGCAGGGACCCAGCCTAAATGATCTCCACTCTGTCGCAGCTGATATAAAAAAATACTCTGACAGCTGCCATTGCAGAGTTAAGTATAGACGTACGCGCAGTTACAGCTAGAGTGAAGGAGATTGAAAAAACAACTGCGCAACAAGGGGCATTGCTGCGCCATGTTAATCGCAAAACCGATGCTAATACCTCACATCTCAGGGACTTACATCGCCAAATTGAGGATTTAGAAAATCGCAGCAGACGCCACAATGTGAGAGTAAGGGGACTTCCCGAATCCGTAGATATAGACCAGTTTTCTCCGACAATAACTGGGATATTCAATAACTTAATGGGGCAGCCCCCGGTTACAATCATCAAGATGGAACGCATTCATAGGGCGCTTAGACCCAGGGGCAAAACGACTGATCCCCCCAGGGACATCATTTGTCATATTGATTATTTTTAACTCAAGGAAAATATACTTAGAAACGCCAAGCTGCGGTCGAAATACGTGTTCGAGGGTCAAACTATCTCTTTCTACCAGGATCTGTCTAATATTACCCTCCAAAATAGGAGAGATTTGAGACCCTTGCTAGACAAACGTAATAGAGGTATCATATACAAGTGGAAATTCCCATTTGGGCTACAAGCGACTAATCAAGGTCACACAGCCATATTAAGAGTCCCTGAAGACCTACATGCTTTTTGCAAGGCCATGGACATTCCCTACTTGGAACTACCTAACTGGTACACTGAATTCCGATTCAAAAGCCCAATTAAAGACAATACTAAGGATGACATGATGGAAACTGCCTCTTCCAGGTTCCGGAGACGACGATCTCAATCTGGTGACGGACGACCTAATTCCTCTGCCGATCCAAGCACCGATCCTCATTCGACTGCTTTACCACGATCCAGAAGATCCAGGAAAGAATATTGAAGACTTGTTACATGATATGATATCCCTTTTACTCGATCTGCTCCATCTGTTAATTCTTTCATTTATATTCTCTACACGATTAGTTGAGATATAGTAAGTAGCTGTCTGTTCCTCAGTCTTATTGCACTCACATGTATCTAAGGAATTTACTTAGTATTATTGATTCTTTTTATCTTGAATGTTTATTTTGACCCCCAGCCGCGTGAGTTAGCTATGCATATTTGTTTAGATCTCCTATCCTGCTTCATGTTAATGGATACTATCCCTTTAACGAGTTGTGCAGCTTATTCACATATTGGCTTTTATTTTTTCCTTTATGTCTAGTCAGTGTCAGCTGCGATGTAATGTAGCAAGCTCAGGTGTCCTGCACAAAGACATGTTTTTCTCCTGATCTCTTTCAGTCTGAAACAGCTTATAGATTAAACTTTTAAGATCCCACGGCTACATAATCTATTAGTCAACATGTTTCTATTTTTTTTGTTGATCCGTGATTATTGTAAAAGGTCAAATTGATAAACCTGGTTTGTACCTGTTACATTTTCTTTCAGGCACTGCCACAATAATTTTGCTTAATACCTTTCTAAATTACAATTTACCAGTCTGTGGCGGCAGGCAGCCGAATAGTTTTGTTGCGGATCTCGGACTTGGTTCTTATCAACCCCCGCGTAGAAATTATTTTTGTCTATTATTCCTTACAGGTTTAGGACAGAAGGTTATTGCTACACCTTGTTTTCTGTATATCCTCCTGTAGGAGGATTTAATTTTTACTGTTACTTATTTCTTGTTTATTTTCCCCTTTACATAAATATCTTGATTTGAGCCTTTACTATAAGGGGGCCGTTTTTCCCCCCTTCCCTATCTACCCCTCTTTTTTTAATTCTCTCCCTCCCTTTGGCAATTTTAAATTACTCCCCCTCTGATTATCGTAATGACTTTACCCATTGGTAATTTGATTGTTCCGAAACGGAAGGTTAAACTATACTCCCTAAACGTCAAAGGTCTCAACATACCCGAGAAGAGATCAAAATTATTACTATTACTTAAAAAATCTAATTCGGACATTATATTTCTACAGGAAACACATTTCAAAACAGATTGTTACCCTGCCTTTAACGACAAGAAATTTTCCCACATTTTTCACGCTACCAATCCAGAATCCAAAAGTAAAGGGGTTTCTATAATGATTTCGAAAAATTGCCCTATTCTAATATTAGATATCAAAATAGATAATGAAGGCAGATACTTATTCATTAAAGGATCTCTTTTTTTTAAAATCAGATACTTTTTTATTGAAACATTTTCAAGACATACATATAAAAAGACATATACAAACATTTTTCTACCCCTTACCCCCCACCCCCTTTTCCCCCCTCCCCCTCAAGGAGCCCTTCCCAATATGTTATAAACCTTATTTCAGATATCAGGAAAACAGAAAAAAAAACATTACACCGTATTTATATTCTTCTACCCTATATGTCATAAACTCAATCTATCCAGGGGCATTACTATTATATTATTACTGTTATCTCTTTCGCGGTCCACCACCATACACCCTATCTCTCGTGATAGTCTTCTTAAGGCCATTATTAGCTGTCCCTTTCTCATTTACCTCTTAAATGTTAATTTCCTATTGCCATCTAACTAGGTAGAGTAGTCACTGCGGCTCTATCTCCATAGATCCTGTTTTGTACGAGCCGTAGTGGTGCCAGTCCTTGAGTACCTAACCAGGGCTCCCATATGTTCTCAAACTTTCCCGGACTACCCCGATGCTTATACGTAAGTTGTTCCCTAACAAGAGAGTCATTTACCGCCGTGATCCATTCTACATATGTGGGGGCTGCTACAGACAGCCACTTTCTAGCAATTAGTTTCCTGGCCAGAAATAAAACCCTTATGATAGCGGTAGAGGTACATGACCCGTACCGGTCTTCATCTAACCACCCCAATAGACACATTTTCGGATCAGTAGGCAATTGAAGGTTCCATGTGCTGTTTATAGTGGCCACTACAGCTGCCCAATAGCATTGTAGCTTTGGGCACCTCCACAGCATATGAACAAGTGTCCCATTATGCACCAAACAGCGAGGGCAGAGTGGGTCATCTCTTCTATGCCATTTATACAGCTTTTCCGGTGTACGGTATGTACGATGAATAATAAAAAGCTGTGTAAGCTTCTGAGTTGATGTCAATGATACCTTGAGAACGTTACCCAATATTACTTTCCAATCCTCATTGGAAAGTTGTCCTATATCGTCTCCCCAACCATCTCTACATCTCAGGGTCATTGCCCCAGAGACGTGATCAAGTAGAGAGCCATACACAGACGAAATTTGTCCTTTCCTAGAGGAAGCCGTAGTTAGTTTCATAAGTACTACTGGTCTGGTGGGTTCCCATATGGAGATTTTGGCCTGCGCCGAGATAGCATGTCGTAATTTTAAATATTGAAAGAAAGACGAGTTTGGCAAATCAAATTCTGCACGCAGGGATTGAAAGTCCTTAAATATACCTTCACAATATAGTTGTGAGATATACCTTATCCCCCGTATTTCCCAATTGGAAAAGTTTTTTAGCTTATTAAGCTCTAAATAGTTACTGTTCTTCCATATACGTGACCATTTAGTGTATCCAGTGTATTGCAAATGCTGTTTCATTTTATTCCATACCTTATCTATAAGTATAAAAGTGGGGCACTGGTTCCCAGCACCCAGTTCCCCCGCCTCTATACATTCCACCAGGTTATTCCCTATTACCTGGGTACTCACTATATTTCTAATAGGGTCTAAATGCTCTGGATATAACCATCCTGTCAAATGTTGTAGCTGTGCTGCCAAGAAATAAAAGAATGGGTTCGGCACTGCTAGCCCTCCCAAGTCCTTCGTCTCCTGTAGAGTTTCCAGTTTAATTCTAGGGACTTGTTTCCTCCATATTAATGCCCGGTATATGGTGTTACATCTTTTAAATACATGCATAGGGATCCAGATGGGAGCATTATGGAGCACATAAAGTAATTGGGGGTTCCAGATCATCTTGATCAAGTTACAGCGTCCAACCACAGACAGCGGCAGCTTGATCCAACTAGTTGTTTTTTCTTGAAATTTTTTTAGGATCGGTTCCACATTCAATTTACTATATTGTTCTAAATTAGGATGGACCATAATACCTAAGTATTTAAATTTGTCCACCACTTTGATCTGGTCCGCACTCTGCGGTAGTGTTCCCTGAAGTGGATCTAATGGGAGGAGAGTAGATTTATCCCAATTAATTATGAACCCGGAAAATATTCCAAAGGTATGAACCAGTTCCATAAGGTGTACCAGAGACCCAGTTGTGTCCCCCAAAAACAGCAGTGCATCATCTGCATATAATGCCAGTTTGTCTTCTAATACTCCCCGCCTAAAACCTTGTATATTTGAATTCCCCCTTATAGCCGCCGCCAGAGGCTCTATGGCCAGGGCAAAGAGAAGGGGAGAGAGGGGACAACCCTGCCTCGTTCCCCTATATAACTCAAATGAAGGTGAAAGGGTGTTGTTTATCCGCATGCATGCCTTTGGTGTTTTGTACAATAGTTTAATCCAAGAAATTATTCCCTCGCCCAAGTTAAACTTCTCCAATACTTTCCACGGGTATTCCCATTCCACACTATCGAATGCCTTAGCAGCATCTAATGAGAGTATAGCTCTATTACCCTGATTATCAGTAGGGATCTGCATATTTAAAAAGTAGTTGGGTGCACTAATGATCTCTTTACAACAAACCACTAACTTTTGCTAATATTTATGCCCCTAACAGACTTCACGCTTCATTCTTTGAGAATGTAATTGAGTCCCTAGAATCTTTCACCAATGGCATGCTGATAGTTGGAGGTGACTTTAACTTGGCCCTCAACCCCCTTTTAGACACATCCTCCGGTTCATCTAAGACTCCTTTTAAAACCTTACGTCTGGTTCAAAAATTAATACATTTATCATTACACAATACTTGGCGCACTCTAAACCCTTCTTCTAGGGATTACACGTTCTACTCTCTCCCCCACAACGCATATTCCAGACTGGATTACTTTTTTATCTCCCAAAAATATTTGGAAATTCTGGAAAGTGCCTCTGTAGATCCTATGGTACTGTCCGACCACAACCCCATTACTATTTGTTTATCCTATGAAGACAAGCCTGTTCTCCGGAAATCTTGGAGTCTTGATAACTCCTTGCTCAACAATATAGACAATGTTCAAAGAATAAACTCTTTACTTTCTCTTTATTTTGAGGAAAATACCACGACTGATATTCATCCTCATACAATTTGGCTTGCCCATAAATGTGTTGTTAGAGGTGAAATGATATCCTTGATGGCAAAAAGAAACAAAGATAGACAAGCGTGCATAAAATTTCTTACCGACCGAATAGATACTCTGGAAAAGACACATAAACATTCCCTTGCCTCAAATGCCCTTACGGAACTCACCAAAACCAGAAATGAATTACTTGAAATTTTGGATAAAAAAGTTAAGCGCAACTTTTCTAGGAATTCGGTAATAAGACTGGTAGACTCCTAGCTAGTTCTTTAAATTCGTCAAAGAAAAAATTTGACAATATATACACTATTACTGATTCAAAAGGGAATACGTTTACCAGTACTTCTGAAATTGCCAAAAATTTCAAAATTATTATTCAAAATTTTATAATTTGCAAACTCCAGATTTGTCTAGCGACTCGCATTCGAGAAAGAACATGATATCAGAATTTTTGAATTCCTACTGCCTTAAACCTCTAAATTTGAACATAGCCAAAGATTTGGACACGCCCTTGGAGTTATCTGAAGCTCTTAATGCGCTTAATCAACTCAACATAGGCAAGAGTCCTGGACCGGATGGTTTTACTGTTAACTATTATAAAACTTTTAGAGATTCATTGATCCCTCGTTTTATTACAACATTCAATTCTACTCCTACCCCGCTGTCTTCTCCCAGGGACCTCCTAGAAGCCCATATAGTAATTATCCCCAAACCGAATAAGGATAAAACACTGGTATCTAATTATAGACCCATCTCACTTTTGAACGGGGACATCAAATTATATGCAAAGATCTTAGCAAATCGCCTACAGCCACTTCTAAAAGACTCAATTTCTTTAGTCCAGGTCGGATTCACACCAGGCAGGGAGTCAAGGGATAACACTATCAAAGCCCTGAACATACAAAATTGACTCATTAAATCGAATTTTCCCGGCTTCATGCTGTCCCTCGACGCAGAGAAGGCCTTCGACAGGATAGCGTGGGATTATATATGCGTGCAGCCTTGAGATCTTTAGGTCTACAGGACCGTATGCTACAATTTATTGATCTTCTATATTCGTCCCCAACAGCAAAGATCAAGATAAATGGCTGCCTGTCGGAGGCTTTCTCTGTGTCGAACGGCACACGCCAGGGTTGTCCCTTGTCACCAATTATATTTATTCTGATTCTAGAACCCCTTCTTTGTAGGCTTTGTGCTAACCATGATATAGTGGGTATTACTATAAAGGATAGGCAATATAAACTAGCAGCATTTGCTGATGATGTCCTATTATTTTTAACAAATCCGATTATTACAATTCCCAACTTGCTAAAAGATTTCTCCCTATTTCGGAACGTTTCTAATTTGAAAATAAACTTTGCTAAATCCAAGGCCCTCAACATTTCTCTACCTCCTGACACAATTACTCTATGCAAACAGAACTTCCCATTTGCTTGGGAGGATAACTGTATGTCATACTTGGGTATTAACTTATCTTCCGACACAAAGGACTTATATGCAAATAACTTCTTACCTTTGTTGAATAACATCAAATCTAAATTTACTAAGATGGGACAAAGGACTTTTTTCGTGGTTCGGAAGAGCAAATGTACTCAAGATGAATGCTCTACCAAGATTCTTCTATTTATTCCAAACCATCCCCATAAACATCCAGGGCGCTTTTTTCAAAAAATTCAGACAACTCTGCTTAAAGTTTATATGGAATGCAAAACAACCCCTGATTAAATGGGACAAGCTAGTTACCCCGAAACTCATGGGGGGAATTGGGGTTCCAGATTTACGTAAATATTACTGGGCTTGTCCATCGCTGCTGACATCCCTCTTCGACCACCCCGAACTGCCTCAGGGACTGGGTTCATACGCGGTAGGCCCATATTCCCGCTCTACCTGGCCCACAGCGAGCTTGTTTGTACATCCCACTTCTGGCTCCCCTGTACTGCCTAAGGACCATCATAATTGGCTCACGACCCTGCGCCTGTCCTCCTTTTGTTCCGTCCTATTCTCTTCGTCACAGACTCACAGACCCCTAACGGATTTCGAGCAACTGTGTTCTCTTTCTGAAACCCCAAGACACTTACTCTCCTCCTTATATATACTGCTACACACACTAATACATGATCAACTTCCCTCCTACACGAAGAAGTGGTCCACGGATCTGGGAAAGGAATTCCATACAATGGATTGGCAGAAGTCATACTACTTCACGCACAAGTCTTCTATCTCTTGTTACTCTCAGGAGAAGAACTTCAAGCTCCTCTCTCGATGGTACAGGGACCCTCTCTCTCTTCATAAAATATTTCCTTCTATGCCCCCGATATGCTGGAGATGCGGCTTAATGGACGGTAACTACCTCCATATTTGGTGGACATGTCCGGCCGTTCAACCCCTTTGGTCTCAGGTTTTTGCCATATATAGTGAGCTCTATGATCGGCCCCTAACACCCACACCGGAAATAGCATTGCTGTCTATGTTACCCGGTTCCATAGCATCACAGAAGAATACCTTACTACGTTTCTTTCTATCGGCCACATGACAGCTTATCACCCTATTTTGGAAATCTACCTCTACCCCTCCATTGTCCTTATGGGTCTCCTTGGTTAATGATATCATGCGGATGGAGGAAATGTTAGCCCTTGATTCTGATACCTACAATAAATTCAGGTCCCTATGGCTTTTATGGATTAATTACTCTTCCTCTGATTCCTTGAAAACATCACTGACACCTCAAGTTCAACCCTAATACTCGGTCCAAATACTCTTCGCAACGACAATGACGTCATGGTCTGCTTGGTTCTCGGTTCTTCCTCCCCCCCCTCCACCGCCCTTCTTTCACCTCTTTTTCCTCTCTTCTTTCTTACTTTTTCTCATTTTCTTTTTTGAAAGAAGTTATACTGCATATACTTTATGAACAGTTATACTGCTTTATGTTCTCTCAGTCTTTATTGTTTCTCTGTACCACACACTGTTGACAACCAGACGTGAGATACAAACTCAGTAGACTCACGTTAAGATCCCATTGTACGGAATTTGTTTCATCCTATTCTGTAGAAATATGATGTTTACATGTTTTTTTTTTATTTCGTCTCAATACTGAAATTAATAATAACATATTTAACTCTAAAATAGTTGACTGGCATGTACACAAACACTCTAAAGACTGGATAAAGCTGGAAGAATATTCCTGATTTTCTTCTGTACCGCTGAAACAATTACTGTGGACCAACCCAAAGAAAATACCACATTTTACCAAAACTCACCCCATTACGGGGACCACCCTGAAAATCTTTAGATCCCTATGCAAAACAATGAATTTTTCCTCTATATATGGTCCAATTACTCTTAATCTTCAAATTCCTCTTCCAGACAATAGCGTTGACCATTCCGACACTCCTCCCGAAGTGACGTATAGAACTGTAGACTTTTTTAAACAGAGTATCCCCGAATCTTTCGAATCTTTCATGTCCAACAATCCTGATTGTATTATTTCCCCCCTTGATTTTGGATGAATCACTAAATTTCTCGATAGACTTGACCCTGTCAACATATGGTGTAGGTCCAAGACTCAATTTGAATCTATTTGCCTTAGAAACTCTCCTCAAAAACACTTAGTCTCTCTCATGTACACCCTACTTAATTCAAACATAGATCCTCAATTTGACGATACTAATCTTAAATGGGAAAGGGAACTAAAAATTTCTATATCCAACGACCAGTGGATGACCATCTTTAGATGCTTGCATAAGGGTTCATTAAATATCTTGACCCAGGAGAATGGCTACAAAATATACTCCAGATGGTACAGGACCCCCTTAATCATTAATAAATACAATCCGGATATATCCCCCCTATGTTGGCGTTGTAACACCGAACCCGGTACACTACTACATATTTGGTGGGAGTGTACCGTGATTGCAAGATTTTGGAAGGAGGTCCATAGACTTATTTCACACATCACTACTTACACTCCAGACTTCACGGCCGAACAATATTTATTACATCTTTCTAGTCTTCCCCACTCTACTTACAAACACACTATAATAATACACCTCATCAATGCGACGAGACAATGCATCCTCATCAAATGGACTCACTCTTCTCCCCCTACTATTCCAGAATGAATTCGCAAGGTCAACCATATTGCCAATATGGAAGACTTGATCCACCAATTGAAAGACTCTTCTAAAGACTTCTACGACATATGGTCGTGCTGGTTCCGCTTTACAAATTCTGCAGAATACCAAATTTTGTTAGACTCCTGAAAGTATGATATAAATTAATGTTATTTATCTTATTTTAATATTGGATTGTACCATACTCCTATGAGTGATAAGAAGTGACTATTTTCCTGAGCTGATTCTTCTCCGTTTCGATCAATTATATACCCATTCCTTCCCTTACCACCTCCCTCTCCCTTTTTATTTGCCTTCAAATTATATGTTATTGAGTTGCACATTTTGATTTGCAACATTCTTGTTCTTTATGTAATATATGCTTTGTGTCAGTTATGTTTCTTGAAACATGGAATGTATATGTTGCTTCAGTAAAACTGTATGTAACTGTTTATCTTGAAAAACTAATAAACATATTTAAAAACTAAATATAGTACTTTAGGGGTGTCTATAGTATGCCTGTAAAGTGGCGCTTGTTTCCCGTGTTTAGAACAGTCCCTGCACAAAATTACATTTCTAAAGGAATAACAGTCATTTAAAACTGCTTGCGGCTGTAATGTAATGTTGGGTCCCGGCAATATGGATGAAAATTATTGAGAAAAACGGCATGGGTACCCCCATCCCCCCAGCCCATTATCAGACCCTTTGGGTCTTAAATGAAACCCTGCACCCAAATTAAAAGAAGAAAAGTTGTGGGGGCCCCCAGGCCCTATATACTCTGAACAGCAGTATACAGGCGGTCCAAACAAGACAGGGACTATAGGCTTGTTCTTAAGTTGAATCTGTTTGTAATTTGGAACAGGTACATTTTTTAAGTGTAGCCCCAGCCAAAAAAAATAATATTTTTAAGCTTTTTGGATAGCATAGGGAAGGGTTATCACCCCTGTAACATTTGATTTGCTGTCTGTGCCCCTGTTCAGTAGATTTCACCTCACTTTCTTACCAAATGACAATAGGATTTTGAAAATTTGAGGTTATTAGGAAAACAAGGATTGGTGATAAAGCATCAGCGGAGACACCTTTTTCCCATATTAACTCTTACAGGAGAAAATTTCCCTTCCTAGGGGTAGATTTCCTCTCACTTCCTGTTGGCTCCCTCCGTTTGTAAGTAGGAGTCTTTTGTAAGTCAGATGTTAGAAAGTAGGGGACTGCCTGTATATACTTTAAGGGCAGAAAAATTGGGCCTTAGGCAATGGTGGTGGTGGTGGTGGCACAACACTGTAAAGCCTCACAGATACTCTTGTTGAGCGCATGAACGGGCCCTGCTGAGAAATATTAGATCAAAAATTGGAATTACGCGCCCCTGTTAAACAGAGGCAGAAAAAATGGGCCTTAGGCACTGGTGGTGGTGCCACAACACTGCAACCCCTCACAGATACTCTAGTTGTGTGCAGGAACAAGCCTTGCTGCAAAATATTACAGCAAAAATTGTAATTACACGCCCCTGTTAAACAGGGGCAGAAAAATTAGGCCTTAGGCACTGGTGGTGGTGCCACAACACTGTAACCACTCACAGATACTCTAGTTGTGCTCAGGAACAAGCCCTACTACGAAATATTACAGTAAAAATTGTAATTACATGCCCCAGTTAAACAGGGGCAGAAAAATTAGGCCTTAGGCACTGGTGGGACAACACTGCAACCCCTCACAGATACTCTAGTTGTGCGCAGGAACAAGCCCTGCTGTGAAATATTACAGCAACAATTGGAATTACACGCTCCTGTTAAACAGGGGCACAAAAATTAGGCCTTAGCCACTGGTGCTGGTGCCCAGAAACAAAAATGTTCTTAAAAGCTATCAACATGAACATTGAGGAGGAATAGGATAGTCACTCAGCATAACAGGATAGTCACTCAGCATCAGCATAGGCAGTCTCCAAGGGATCTCACATTCATAGTAAAATTATTCGGTTACATCAGCATCAGGTGCTTGGTAGCTGGTGATCCAAGACGGATTCATTTTTATGAAGGTGAGCCGATCAACTGAGTCTGTGGACAAGAGCACTCTGTGATCAGTTACAAGGCCTCCAGCAGCACTGACTGTGCGTTCAGATAGAACGCTGGATGCAGGATAGACCCGTAGCTAAATTGCATACTGTGCAAGCTCTGGCCAGTGATCCATCCTCAAGACCCAGTAACCCAGTAGATTTTCAGTTGGGAAGGTCTCCAAGTCTGATCTTGCCCCTAGGTATTCCTGCACCATGTAAATCAGATGCTGGTGATGGTTGCTGGAAATGATCAGACCTTGGGGCTGCGGACTAAAAAATTGTCAGATGGCCACCTTCTCCACCGCTCCTTCTGTAACTGACCAAAGTCTCAGCAACAGGAAATTGTAACCTCCCAGGTTCTGGCAACGCATTGCACAAACCTTTCTGCAAGGCCTCCCGAAGATGTTTCATAATCTGTTCCCTCTGCGAAAGCTGGATAAGTTCCGCAACCTTACTCTTGTACGTGGATCAAGAAGGGTTGCCAGCCAGTAGTGATCCCTCTCCTTGATACCACGAATCCGAGGGTCCTTTCACAGGCTTTACAGGATCAGGGAAGCCATGCAGCGTAGGTTTGCTGAGGCATTCGGTCCGGAGTACTCTGGGTCACTAAGGATGACATGATCCACAGCCACCTCCTCCCAGCCATGTACAAGTCCATGGGTTTCTGGGGACTGAAAACTATCCCTTGAAGACTGCTGCTGATGCTGAGTGCTAGGCTCCACCACCATGCTGACACAATCCTCATCCTCCTCCTCTTCCTGTGTGATAGGCGGGCCCGCAGAAATACTGTCTGCATAAAGGGGGCCTTGAGAGGTAAGGAAGTCCTCCTCTTCCTCCCTCTGTTCTGCCTCAAGTGCCCTGTCCATTATTCGTGTGCTCCAACAGGTAGACAAGAGGGACAGTATCACTGATGCATGCACTGTCACTGTTCACCATCCTCATGGCCTCCTCAAATGGTGACAGGACAGTGCATGCTCATTGATCAGTAGCCACAAGTGTGGCGAAAAAAAGCCAAGCTCCCTTGACCCTGTCCTGGTGTCATACTTGCACAGGTACTCATTGATGGCCCTCTGCTGCGTGTGCAGCATTGCCAACGTTGAGTTCCACCTGGTGGGCATGTCACAGATGAGGCGGCTCTTGGGCAGGTTGCATTCCTTTTGAAGGTCAGCCAGCCAAGCACTGGCATTATATGACTGGCAGAAATGCCCACAGACTTTCCTGGCCTGCCTCAGGAGATCCTGTAAGCCCGGGTACCTGCACAAGAACCGCTGCATCGCCAAATTAAGGACGTGAGCCAAACAGGAAACATGGTTCAAGTGTCACTGTCGGAGGGCGGAGAGGATGTTGGTGCGATTGTCGCAGACCACCATTCCTGGCTGAAGCTGGTGTGGCGTCAACCACCTCTGAGCCTGCCCCTGCAGAGCTGACAGAATCTCTGCCCCTGTATGGCTTCTGTCCCCTAAGCAGACCAACTCAAGCACCGCGTGGCATCTTTGCCTAAGTGCATGCGTAGCCCCTAGAATGCCTACCGAGCACCGCTGGTTCTGAGGACAAATCTGCACAGGAAGAGGCCATAGAGGAAGAAGAGGAGGGGGTGGAGGAGAGAGGTGTGGCAGAATCACCACTACCAGCATTTTGGAGGCGTAGTGGCGGAACAAGCTCCAACAATACTGCACCCTGTCCTGCATCCTTCCCAGCTGCCAGCAGAGTTACCCAGAAAGGCAACGTCTCTGTCCATGTCTGCTGGACCATGAGTCAGCAGTAATATGCACCTTACCGCTGACCGCCCTGTCCAACGAGGCCAAGACATTGCCTTCCACATGCCGGTAGAGAGCCGGAATGGCCTTTTCGAGAAAAAAAAATGGCGTTTGGGAACCTGCCACTGAGGTACCGCACATTCCACTAATTCTCGAAAGGGGGCAGAGTCTACCAGCTGAAAAGGCAGCAGTTGGAGTGCTAGCAATTTAGCCAAACTAGCATTCAGCCACTGAGCATGTGGATGGCTGGGACCAAATTTCTTTTGACGGTTTAGCAACTGGGGTAGGGAAATTTGCCTGCTACAATCAGTTTTAGGTGTACTGCTAGCAGATTGCCCGCAAGTGCTTGGGACACTTAATTCTACACCTTCATTCCTCTCAGTGCAGGTCTCTGAGAGGACTGAAGGTATAGTGGGGTTGGAGATCCCAGCTGATGAGGAGCAAGGAGAGGTCCGCCTTGTTCTTTGGTGTGGGTCTTTTAAGTACTGTTGCCAACGGACTGCATGGGAGGTCGACATATGTCTGGTAAAGCATGTGGTGCCCAAGCGGCTGCTGTTTTGGCCACGCTTGATACGCTTCAGACATATGTTGCAAACAGCAACGGTGCGATCTGCTGCACACATCTCAAAAAAAGCCCACACCAAAGAACTTTTGGAAAAAACACACAGAGTCAGCAGCGCCCTGTGGCCTGTGAGCATCTGCCTCTCCTTGGTGGCCTTCCAGACATACTGTACAATTAGATTAGCAAAACCTCCAAGTTTACTAGAAACAGTACACCAGGAATGGCCTGCAGTCAGGTATAGGCTTGGCTGGACTAGAATGCAATGGATATATATGTAGGGGACTGTATATATATTTTATGCACTGCAGATCATTTAATCGCCTGCGTGATAGTGCCTTTAACCACTTCCATACCAGGTACTTACGCAGCTTCCCGCCCAAGCCAATTTTCAGCTTTCAGCACTGTCGCACTTTGAATGGCAATTGCGCGGTCATGCTACACTGTACCCAAACAAAATTGGCGTCCTTTTTTCCCCCCAAATAGAGCTTTCTTTTGGTGGTATTCGATCACCTCTGCGATTTTTTTTTTTGCGCAACAACTAAAAAAAGGCTGAAAATTTGGAAAAAAAATTACGTTTTTATTTTTTTCTGTTAATTTTTTTGTAAATAAGTTTTCTCTTTCAATTACGGGCACTGATATGGCGGCACTAATGGGCACCGATGAGATGGCACTGATGGACATCGATGAGGTAGTACTGACGGGCACAGATGAGGTGGCACTGATTGGCGGCGCTGGTATGCGACACTGATGGGCACACATAGGCGGCACTGATGGGCACACATAGGCGGCACTGATGGGCACACATAGGCGGCACTGATGGGCACACATAGGCGGCACTGATGGGCACACATAGGCGGCACTGATGGGCACACATAGGCGGCACTGGGCACTCATGGGCGGCACAGATGGGCACTCATAAGCGGCACAGATGGGCGGCACTGATGGATACTTATGGGTGGCACAGATGGGCACTGATAGGTGGGCACTGGGCATGGATGGGCACTGTGGGGTGGCACTGATGGACACTGGGGTGGCGCTGATGGACACTGGGGTGGCGCTGATGGACACTGGGGTGGCAGCACTTATTTTTGCCAGGTTGCCAGTCAGTGCCCATTTGTGGGCACTGACTGGCATCTTTTTTCTTTATGCTTTTTTTTTTTAGACTTTTTTTTTAGACTTTTTTTTTTTTTTTTTTTTGCCATTTTTTTTTTTGCCCACCCTGGTGCTCCAGGGTGGGCATCCCTGGTGCTCCAGGGTGGCGATCCGAGGGGGGGCTGCGCTGATAAACAATCAGCGCTAACCCCCCCTGTCAGGAGAGCCGCCGATCGGCTATCCTCTACTCGCGTCTGTCAGACGCGAGTGAGGAAGAGCCATCGACGGCTCTTCCTGTTTACATCGTGATCAGCCGTGGTTGGACACGGCTGATCACGTGGTAAAGAGTCTCCGCCGGAGGCTCTTTACCGAGATCGGAGATGCAGGGTGTCAGACTGACACCCCGCATCACCGATCGCCGCGATGCGCGCCCCCACGGGCGCGCGCGGCATGAAATCCTGCAGGACGTTCTAGAACGTCCTGTCAGGATTTCATAACCACTTCCCGGACGTAAATCGGCCATAGGCCGGGCGGGAAGTGGTTAAATATGTACACCAGGAATGGCCTTCAGTCAGGTATAGGCTTGGCTAGACTAGAATGCAGTGGAGATATATATACAAGCCTGTATATATTAAATGCACTGCAGCTCACTGAGTCACCTGCCTGCCCTAAATTGTCTTTGAACACGTACACCAGGAATAGCCCACTGTAAGGTATAGGCTTGGCTAGACTAGAATGCAGTGGATACATATGTAGGAGACTGTATATATATATTTTATGCACTGCAGATGACTGAATCACCTGCCTGCCTGAAAGTGTCTTTGAACACGTACACCAGGAATGGCCTACTGTCAGGTATAGGCTTGGCTAGACTAGAATGCAATGGAGATATATATATATATTATATATACAAGCCTGTATATATATAATAAATGCACTGCAGCTCATTGAGTCGCCTGCCTGAAAGTGTATTTGAACATGTACACCAGGAATGGCCTACAGTCAGATATAGGCTTGGCTAGACTAGAATGCAGTGGATATATATGTAGGAGACTGTATATATATTTTATGCACTGTAGCTCACTGAGTCGCCTGCCTGAAAGTGTCTTTGAACATGTACACCAGGAATGGCCTAAGGTCAGGTATAGGCTTAGCTAGACTAGAATGCAGTGGATAAATATATATATATATATATGTACACATATATATATATATATATATATATATATATATATATATATATATATATATATATATATACACAAAGCCAGGAAGTATATATATATACTAAATGCACTGCAGCTAGCTGAATCACCTGCCTGCCTGAAGTACCGGTATATTAGAAACGGTACACCAGGAATGGTCTGCAGTGAGATCTGGCTCAGCTGGATGCAGTGTGTATATATATATATATATATATATATATATATATATATATATATATATATTGTAAGAATGGGGTGATCACTGTCAGGACCTGGGCTTGAACCTGGGACCTCTTATGTGTCTGGCATTGACTCTTCCCACTGAGCTATCGGGTATGCTATAGAGATGTACAGAAGTGTTTGCCGGCGAAAAATTTGCAGCGATTTTTGCGTGTTTGCGTTCGCCGATGCGCACGAACATATGCGCTGTTCGATCCGCCTCCTATTAATTATCATTGAGCAAACTTTGACCCTCTATCTCACAGTCAGCAGACACATTCCAGCCAATCAGCAGCATACCCTCCCTCCCTGACCCTCCCATCTCTAGGGCAGCATCCATTTTAGATTCATTCGTAACCTGCATTCTTAGTGAGAGGAGGGATAGTGTTGCTGCTGCTGAATTGATAGGGAAAGCATAGCTAGGCTAGTGTTTTCAGTGTCCACTCCAGTCCTGAAAGACTCATCTGATCTCTGCTGTAAGGACAGCACCCCAAAAAGCCCTTTTTAGGACTAGTAACCCCAAAAAGCCCTTTTTAGGGCTAGTATATCAGTCAGCTTTTTTTTTTCTCTGTAATCTAATTGCAGTTGCCTGCTAAGAAGGCAGCGTGCGTGTGTCAGGATCACAGCGTACACTGTGCCCAGTGCCACCCACCACTCATCTATCTTGGTGGCACAGTAGATAACATTTAAAAAAACTAAAAAATTATTACTGCAATATAATTGTAGTCAGTTGCCTGGCTGTCAGCGTGTGTCAGGGTACAGCGTACACTGTGCCCAGTCCCACCCACCACTCATCTATCTTGGTGGCACAGTACATAACATTAAAAAAAAAAAAATTATTACTGCAATGTAATTGTAGTCAGTTGCCTGGCTGCCAGCATGTGTCAGGGTACAGCGTACACTGTGCCCAGTGCCACCCACCACTCATCTATCTTGGTGGCACAGTACATAACATAAAAAAAAAAAAATTATTACTGCAATATAATAGTAGTCAGTTGCCTGGCTGGCAGCGTATGTCAGGGTACAGCGTACACTGTGCCCAGTGCCATACACCACTCATCTATCTTGGTGGCACAGTACATAACATTTAAAAACCCCAAAAAATGTACTGCAGTAGAATAGTAGTCAGTTGCCAGCGTGTGTCAGGCTCATAGTGTAAACTGTACCCACTTGCCCAGTGCCACCACTCATATATCTGGTGGCATAGTATATTACATTTAAAAAGAAAAAACACAATTTTGACTGCAATAGAATAGCAGTTAGTTGTCTGCAGGCGTGTGTCAGGCCTACAGCGTCTACTCTGCCAACTTCTGCCAGTGCACAGTGCCACTCATATCTGGTGTCACAGTAGCTTGCACGCATAGTACAACTAAACAAATAAAAAAAAATTACTGGCAGAGGCAGGCCACCCCGCAGGGGCTGTCGTGGTCGTGGTGCTGTGATTCCCTTTGATCCTAGAATAATGCCCAGTGTTCAGAGGCCACGTACCATGAACTCCAAAAGTTCTGAGGACATAGTTGACTGGCTAACACAGGACACCCAATCTTCTACAGCTTCCGCTCATAACCTTGACACACCATCCTCCTCCAGCTCAGCTTCGGGCACCTCTCAAGTTACCACTCGCCCGCATGCCGCCACCACCAACACTAGCATCACAGCTGCTTCACTTGATCTGTCAGAGGAGTTATTTACACATCAGTTGGAAGAAATGAGTGATGCGCAACCATTATTGCCAGAGGTTGTAGATAAAAAGGATATGACTCAGTCAGGCAGCATTACACACATGGACGTATGGTGTGATGATGATGTACCCGCTGCTGCTTCCTTTGCTGAGTTGTCAGATACAAGTGAAGTGGTTGATGATGACGATGTGTCCGGGGATGTCACGTGGGTGCCCGCTCGAAGAGAAGAAGAAGAGGGGGAAAGTTCAGATGGGGAGACAGAGAGGAGGAGGAGACGAGTTGGAAGCAGGGGGAGGTCGTCGCAAGGAGCTAGTGGCACAGTCAGACAGCATGTATCGGCACCCGGGGTCTGCCAGACAGCACGCCAATCAACGCATGCTGTTGCCACCACCAGAATGCCGGCATTGCAAAGCTCAGCAGTGTGGCATTTTTTTGTGTGTCTGCCTCTGATAACAGTGATGCCATTTGCAACCTGTGCCAAAAGAAACTGAGTCGTGGGAAATCCAACACCCACCTAGGTACAACTGCTTTGCGAAGGCACATGATCGCACATCACAAACGCCTATGGGATCAACACATGATGAAGAGTACAAGCAGCACACAAGCTCAAAGCCACCATCCTCCTCCTGGTGCAGCATCTTCAGTCACGTCAACCACTGCTGTCCTCCTTGCCCCCTTTCAACCAACCGCCACTCCGTATCTCACCTTGAGCAGTTCCTGCTCATCTGCCCACAGTCAGGTGTCTGTCAAGGACATGTTTGAGCATAAGAAGCCAATGTCACAGAGTCACCCCCTTGCCCGGCGTCTGACAGCTGGCTTGTCGGAACTCTTAGCCCGCCAGCTTTTACCATACAAGCTGGTGGAGTTTGAGGCCTTCAAAAAATTTGTAGCTATTGGGACACCGCAGTGGAAGGTACCCGGCCGAAATTTCTTTTCACAAAAGGCAATTCCCAACCTGTACTCTATTGTGCAAAAAAAGAAGTCATGGCATCCCTGGCACACAGTTGGGGCAAGGGTACATCTGACCACTGATACCTGGTCTGCAAAGCACGGTCAGGGCAGGTACATCACCATTGGGTAAACCTGCTGACGGCTGACAAGCATGTAATGCGTGGCTCTGCAGAGGAGTTGGTGACACCGCCACGACTTGCAGGCAGGTCTGCTGCCACCTCCTCTACTCCTCCTACTCCATCCTCTTCGATAACCTCCTCGGCTGAGTCCTCTTCTGCTTCTGCGTCTTACTCCACATCAACTGCACCCCCCCAGCCCCCCCAGGGGCTATTCCACATGACGGATACGACAGTGTCACGCCGTCTTGGGGTTGACTTGCCTGAAAGCAGAGAGTCACACCGGACCAGCACTCCTGTCCGCCCTGAACACACAGGTGGATCAGTGGCTGACTCCGCACCAACTGGAGATCGGCTAAGTGGTGTGTGACAACGGAAGCAATTTGTTGGCAGCATTGAATTTGGGCAAGTTGACACATGTCCCTTGCATGGCACATGTGATGAATCTGATTGTACAACGCTTTGTGCATAAGTACCCAGACTTACAGGACGTCCTTAAGCAGGCCAGGAAGGTGTGTGGCCATTTCAGGCGTTCCTACACGGCCACGGCGCACTTTTCAGATATCCAGCGGCAAAAAAACATGCCAGTGAGGCGACTGATTTGCGACAGCCCGACACGTTGGAATTCATGTTCGACCGCCTGCTCCAACAAGAAAAAGCCGTCAACGAGTATTTGTATGACCGGGGTGCTAGGACAGCCTCTGCGCAGCTGGGAATTTTTTTGCCACGTTACTGGATGCTCAGGTGCAATGCCTGTAGGCTAATGCGTCCTTTTGAGGAGGTGACAAACCTAGTCAGTCGCACTGAAGGCAGCATCAGCGACATCATCCCATTTGTTTTCTTCCTGGAACGTGCCCTGCGAAGAGTGCTGGATCAGGCCGTAGATGAGCGTGAAGAGGAAGAGTTGTGGTCACCATCACCACCACCAGAAACAGCCTTATCAGCATCGCTTGCTGGACCTGCAGAAATGCTGGAAGAGGAGTGTGAGGAAGAGGAGTCAGAGGAGGAATGTGGCTTTGAGGAGGAGGAAGACCAACCACAGCAGGCATCCCAGGGTGCTCGTTGTCACCTATCTGGTACCCGTGGTGTTGTACGTGGCTGGGAGGAAGAACAGACCTTCAGTGAGATCAGTGAGGACGAGGAACTGGACATGAGTAGCTCGGCATTCAACCTTGTGCAAATGGGGTCTTTCATGCTGTTGTGCCTGTTGAGGAACCCTCGTATAAAAAGGTTGAAGGAGAACAACCTGTACTGGGTGGCCACGCTACTAGACCCCCGGTATAAGCAGAAAGTGCCTAAAATGTTACCAGATTACCGGAAGTCGGAAAGGATGCAGCAGTTTCAAAATAAATTTTAAAAGTATGCTTTACACAGCATACAAGGGTGATGTCACAGCACAACAGGAATCTAACAGTGGAAGAGGTGAAAGTAATCCTCCTCCTACCATGACCACGCCGGCAAGGACAGGACGCTTTACAGACGTGTTGTTGATGGAGGACATGCAGAGATTTTTCAGATTTTTCAGATTTTGCCACAGCCCTTCGGGGTCCACCCTCAGAGAACGACTCGACCGACAGGTAGCAGACTACCTCGCCTTAACTGCAGATATCGACACTCTGAGGAGCGATGAACCCCTTGACTACTGGGTGTGCAGGCTTGACCTGTGGCCTGAGCTATCCCAATTTGCGATAGAACTTCTGGCCTGCCCCGCTTCAAGTGTCCTTTCAGAAAGGACCTTCAGTGCAGCAGGAGGTATTGTCACTGAGAAGAGAAGTCGCCTAGGTCAAAAAAGTCTAGATTACCTCACCTTTATTAAGATGAATGAGGCATGGATCCCGAAGGGACTGACAGAGGGCGATACATTTGACTAAAGGCCTGATGAGATGAGCTTCCTTGGGCTACAAATGGTCCACACGCTGCTGTATTTTATCTCTGCGTGCCGGGTGACATGCATGACTTCTCAGCCACCAAATAGGGTTCAAGACGCAATGTTTTAGTGCACTTTCTGCCTGGAAAACATACATTTTTCTGGCCGCTGCTAAAGCAGCAGCTGCAACAATACCTACTTTTTCAGGCATGTGTACATGCCAAATTTTTCTGGCCTCTGGTGCTGCACTGTGGCTACAAAAACAAAACCAAAAAAAAAAGGCACATACATGTGTCAATTCCCCTTCGTGATCGTTACCTTGTTGTGGTGAAGGGGCTTGCGTATCACAATGAAGCGACCACCTCTATGAGTGTGTTGGCAATGGCAATGTTGGCACACCCCAGATGATAAGGTCGTTGCTTCATTGTAAACAGACCAAAAGCGATCGGCTGGATAATTTTGTATAGAAAAAACATTAATTTTCTTTGTGATCATCTAAGGTGATCATTAAAGCCTACTAGGCCAACAATGGGCCCACACTGCAGAATCATTGTTTTCTGGGTCACTTAACTGTCACTGAACTACCTCAGCACGACCATAGACTTTGAAAAACCCCCATCGCCTGCAATCTCCAAAACGTTCATTGACGTCAGTGAGGGCAAGGAACGGGACATGGCTAGCTAGGTATCCAACCTTGTAGTTTGCAGTTGTGCAAATGGACTGTTTGCAGGTGTTTGCGGTGCGTAAAACGGGGAGTTTGATCTGTCAGAGTTTGGTCTGTCACTGTGAACCCTAACCCTATTACAGACAGGGTTAGGGTTACAGATAGGGTTAGGGTTACAGACTGTAACCCTAACCCTATCTGTAACACTAACCCTGTCTGTAACCCTAACCCTAACCCTACCCTAACCCTAACGCTATCTGTTACCCTAACCCTATCTCTAAACCTAACCCTAACCGTAACCCTATCTGTTACCCTAACCCTATCTGTAACCCTAACCCTAACCCTATCTCTAACCCTATCTCTAACCCTAACCCTATCTGTTAACCTAACCCTATTTGTTACCCTAACCCTAACCCTAACCCTAAGCCTTACACTACCTGATCGATATAACATCATACTTGATGTTTTAGAGCACATTGTTCCAAACAATTTATGAATGTTAGGTGATTTATGCCCTTTATGGATTAAAAACGGACTCTGCGACAACTACGTAATTTTCCATGGGAGTTTTGCCATGGATCCCCCTCCGGCATGCCACAGTCCAGGTGTTAGTCCCCTTGAAACAACTTTTCCATCATTATTGTGGCCGGAAAGAGTCCCTGTGCGTTTTAAAATTCGCCTGCCCATTGAAGTCTATGGCGGTTCGCGCATTCGCGAGCATATGCGCAAGTTCGCAATCGCCGTTCGCGAACGCGAAATTTTAGGTTTGCGACATCACTAATGCTGGACAGTTCCCTGCCTGATCTGCTGGACAAACCTATCTGATCCATTGGACAACCCTGCCTTGTGTCTCGATTGCTGTTGAACCTTGAACCTCTTGCTCCTCCCATGAACTTCCTATAAAAGCCTTGTCTCAGCACTTCCTCTTTGCCAGGTTATTGTGCCTTCCCTGTCAGTGCCTTGCTGTTGTCTTTCCTGCTGCCATCTGTACCTGCAACCACCCGTGTTTGACCCTCGGCCTGTTCCTGGACTACTCTACTGCTTGATCCCAATCTGCAACCACCCGTGTTTGACCCTCGGCCTGTTCTTTGACTACTCAACTGCTTGATCCCAACCTGCAGCCACTCTTGATTGATCCCTTGGCTTGTTTACTGACCACGCTGCTGTTTCATCCTTGTCTGTTTATCTGCTATTGGACCCCGGCTTGCCCACTCCCTGGCGGGGCAAACTTGAGGACTGCGACCTGGTACTAGCTTGCAGCTAAATCCATCTCCACCATCAGGAGCTCTGGGGAAAATCAGCTAGTACTTTGACTCTGCACCTCAGGGGAGCCTGTGTTATCTGCCAGAACTGACTGCCTGTATGCCTGTCCTGCCACTGCTATTGCAATTGTTCTTCAAGCTTGACGCCTGGTCATGACCATCAGACTCCAGCGGTAGGTGCGTTTTTAGTGAGTATGCCAGTCCAGAACTGAATTTTTAAGGGCCTGGTAGCCCACTTTTATTTAAAAGCACACAAAGTTCACAAATACATCAGTAGCCCTCACAGGGGGGTTCCACCATTACTGTATCTTACATACTGAATACTTTAGCCTCCTGGCTTTCATTCTTGCCATCCGGCTGTTTCAGGCCTTTAGCCTAGGCCTTAGGTCTGCTCCTCAGAACAGAGTTTCCTAGAGTTAAGCTCTCTCCTAGCTCCAAGCTGATCAGCGCCTTGCATGGTTTTCTTCCATGCGGATGGTTGTGGGTAGAGCGTTCCAGAGCCGAGGTCCTTGGACTGCAAATCTTCGTTCTCCCTTAGATTTGTAGCGGGATTTGGGCATTTGGAGGAGGGTTTGGTTGGTTGACCGGAGGTTGATTAACTTCACCACTTTGCTCAGGTGGCACTTCATTAAACCCATGAGGACTTTTACTGTCAGCAGTGACAGACCGCAGTAACCCATTATCACCACAAGCAATTTCAGACATTTGAGTTCTACCATTTGACATATTCTCATCACCAAGGTCAAGTACCCCTTTATCCGTCAGAGCGGCACGACAGTTGTCCCAGGCAACCTCTGGCTGCAACACACAGAGCTCCCTGGAGGTTTCTAAGGACACCTCTGCAGCCTTATATACTGTTGCTAAGGGGAATCACATATCCTGCTTAGCGATCACCCCTACCTCATTAAGCATCACATTATTAGCATTAGACAACTCAAACCAGTATGATCATACTTCTCAATAAGTTTCACACTACCATTTTCAGTTTTTACACTTGCCTCCCTACTGGACAGGGCACTGCAGTGAGGCAAGTCCTTTTCTGCACCAACAGTGGATCTCCCCTCTGGGATCACTTCCACTTTAGTGTGAGCAACCACACAATCCCATGATTTTAACAGGAACAATCTTACCATTCTCTTTAGCAGGGGTTGAAAGCTTCAATTGAGGGCGTGGCCCTTCTATGCTGTGCTTTCACAAACAGATGCCCCCGCATGGACACATGGTAACATTGCATCCTTCTTGGATTTTCCAACATACCCTGCAGGCCAAACAAAGTCAGCTGTATGGATTTCTGCTTTGTTGCCACGGGCAACCAAAGACATCTGCTCACTCTTTGCACTAAGTGACGGCTTGCTTTCCTTTTTCCTTTACTCCAGTGTGGCCAAGTGCATTTTGCACCAGTATGAGGCTTGTTCTGTGGGTAACCATCCCTCCAGTCACAAGGTTCTGTCTCTCATCTCAGCAAACATTGCTTCCTTTTTGCGTTTTGACCGCCCCATCTCTGCAGTCAGACCAACAACGGTTTTTAACACAGTTCCCTTTTAACAAAGGAAAATTGGACATACTGGGCCAGATCCACAAAGCACTTACGCCGGCGTATCTCGATATGCGCGGCGTAAGTGTATATATACGCCGGTGTAACTATGCGCCGTATCCACAAAACTAGATACGCCTGAAATTCGGCTTTTTCCGACCAACGTAACTTTTCTGCACCGGCGCATCGTGGGCGCATATATACGCTGGACGCACCATTGATTTGCTATTCAAACATGCAAATGAGGGAGATACGGTGATCCACGAACGTACGTGCGCCCGACGCGGGCTACGCACCCCGCGCGTAAGTTATATACGTCCGGCCTAAAGTTACCCCTCATAAAGCAGGAGTAAGTTAGCAGCAGACATGCACAGGTCAGCCGGAGAGCAGCTGCAGCAGCACCATTACGGACGAGCTGAGCATCCACACTTGCAGGACAACAATCTGTATGCCAACATGCCAGGGGCATCCCTGGTCATAGCTATACTACTGGCTTCACAGGCGCGTAGGAGGAGGGCACGGGAGCGGATATACCGTCCGCGCCTAAACGTCTTTGGCATGGGGGAATCGGAGGTGTATCGCATCTTCAGATTCAGCCCTGATGCCATCCTGGAATTAGCCACAACCCTGAAAGATGACATCACCAGCCAGACACACCGCTCACATGCAGTGGAGCCACTGGTCAAGGTACTGGCAACACTCCATTTCCTTGCCAGTAGCTCGTTTCAGCGTACAAGTGGAGTAGTGGCTGGGATGGCACAATCCTCCATTAGCAGATGTGTGCACCAGGTTGTCCCCGCAATCCTCAGATGCATGTCCCACCACATCATCAGACCCACCCAGGAGCATCTGCGGCAGAAGGCAATGCGTGATTTCTACAGAATTGCAAGATTCCCACGCACCGCGGGGGCCATTGATTGCACACACTACGGCGCCCCCGTGACACAGAACACATATACCACAATCGTAAGCATTAGCATTCCATCAACGTACAGGTGATAGCCGATGCCCAATGCCTCATATGGCACGTCCGTGCCAAACACCCACGGTCCAGCCACGACAGCTACATATACCGTCAAAGCACCATCCCAACAGAATTCGAACAGAACGTGTATGGGAACAGCTGGCTGGTTGGTGAGTGACATGGGAGTCAGGCATGTCTGTCTGACCCCATGATGCAGACATCATGAGAGGCACATGCACGACTAACATCCTCCTGTCTTTTCCCTTCCAGGTGACTCTGCCTATGCACTTGGGCCCCATCTCATGACTCCATTCCGGAATCCCGAAACCACAGGAGAGAGAAGATACAATGATGCACACATACGTACCCGTGCAGTGGTGGAGCGCACATTTGGCCTCCTGAAGTCCCGTTTCTGATGCCTGGATAAGTCTGGGGGGACCCTGTTGTATTCCCCAAACTTTGTGGGCCAGATCATCAGTGCATGTTGCATGCTGCACAACTTCGTCGTGAGAAAGGGCCTGGAGATTGACATACGTGATGACCTGACCCTGAACCAGACATTCCCCCCCTAACCAAGGCTACCCCGTCTGCTGAGGGAAGAGCAGTCAGGAGATGCCTCACAGTAGGCATCTTTGCACGTTAAACACACACATTCATCAGGGCACAAGGAGAATGCACGCATGCACACCACTGTGGTCCCTAGCACACATACCCCACATCCTCATCACATTGGATTAGCCCAAGTCCACAATGCAGGACTTGGGAGCAGCAACGCCACGTCAAGGCTCCAATTATGTTGCTGTCCATTCATACCACATTCACACGGTCCTGGGGATCACGTCTCCCCGACGACCGAGGGTGACACCCCTTTTCTGGCAGGAATGTCACCCCCACATTCAAACACCAGTCACACTGTAGCCTGCACTACTGACCGTGTGCTTTGGCTACAAAAGAAAAAAAACTCATAACCTGAGTATAAAAAAATAAACCAAAACAAAAACATCAGCGACGCTGACCTGCCCTACGCCTGCCACGGCCATGGCCCCGGCTCCTCATGAGAGACTCATGGGGGGGGGAAATCAGGAGGAGGAGGAGCATCCCCTGGTCTCTCCACAGCTGGCGACCTGCCCTCCAACGCCAGGGCGATGCGGGTGAGGACCGCATTTGTGTCAGCCTGCAGCAGCCTGGACTGCCTCCCCTCCGCCTGGATGGCAGCTGTATTCTCCCTGACAGCCTCTGTCAGGGCGTGGACCTCATCCACAAGGCCTGCTGTGGTGGCCTGCAGATCCCCCAGGCAGGTGACCACAGCAGCAGAATTTTCGCCAATGTCCTGGACAGCTTCCGACATGGTGGCATAGGAGGCCATGCTGTCTGCCATGCGCTCCACATGCATGGCAACCTCACCCATGGCCTGGTCCCTCCTGAGGTGTTCCGGGAGAACATCAGACACCCCCCTAGACTTCCTGGACACCTTCCTGTGGTCAGAAGAGGCTTGGGGCTGTGGAGAAGGGGAGACCCTTGAGGGGGAAGCCCTGTTGGGGGAGGACCCGGAGGGGCTACCCCTGATGGAGGGCTGACTGGTCCCAGCCACAGAAGGAGACTCCTCCAAATAGAGGCGGACCTCGTTACCACTGGTCACCTCCTCCTCAACCACCTCCTGAGGAGAGGTGTGGCCACTCCCCTCCATTGATGACTCCTAGCTTGCCAGGGGGTCTGACTCAGACTGATGTCCAGGGGATGGTGTTGTAGAGCCACTGGCAGCAGATGGCCCAGCACCCTCCTGCACATCTGTGGATGACACAAAACATTCACATGTTGGAGGACCCACACACTTGCACATGTTCCCTTCCACCCCCACACATGCTACACACCAGATAGGAGATAAAACACACTTACCTGTCCTCAAGGCATCCTCAACAGAGTCAAAGCCCTCAACTCCCTCCACTTGATGCCTGTGGAGGCACTACCAACCACCTGCTCCTCAGGAGTCAACATCAAGGTAGTTGCTGGTCCCCCTCCAGTGCCCCTGGCATGAGCCCTCATCCTCGCCATCTAACCTTTGACCAGGCGACGCAAATCATTTTTTTTTTTTAGAATGTCATTTGGGGTCCTGACCTCATATCCCAAGGCATTCACATCAGCCGCAATCTGCGACAGGATCTCCGTCCTCCTGGCCTTGGTGGTGTTGGCACTCTCTGCACCATGGAGGAAGACATCAAACTGGGACATGGCCCTGATAATCACCACCTTCTCCTGTGGGGAATAGTTCAACTTCCTCTTCTTCTCAGCAGCTGAAGCAGACATGGCTCAAAAAAAACAGCAGCAAAGAAACCAGCAAAAGTACCTTGCTTCAGGGGGGGAAACAAGCGGATGTACTTTTGCACTCGACGGGCGCATGTCTGGGAGTATTTATACCTTGGGCGTATCTCACTGATTACGCCGGGCCTAGTTCTGAGCATGCGCAGAGAGGAGCGGAACATAGTCAGAGTCATGGCGCATGCGCCGTTCGTTCGGCCCTTCATTTGCATGGGGACACGGTTCATTTCAATGGAACACGCCCACTTCCTTCCTACTTTGAATTACACCGGCTTACGCCTAGGAATTTACGTTGCGCCGGCGCAACGTTGGACGCAAATACTCTGAGGATACGGTACTTGCCTCTCTAAGTTGAGCCGGCGTAGCGAAAATGAGATGCGCTACGCCAGCCTATTTATGCGCCCACTGTCTCCTTGACTTGCAAATAGGGTGACCACATTTCCAAACTACCATTCAGGGACACCCCCTTTCCAAAAATCACCTTGTGCTGTAACGAATCACAGCACAGTGATTGGACACAAGAGGGTGGGATTTATGATTTCTCCAATCACAAGCAGGGGGCAGGGATTGTACTCCTCCAGGCATTCCCGGCCAGAACAAGTACTGCCAGTGAGTAAAGTGGTGATGTAGCAGCCTTTTTTGGGGGCATCAGATTGGCCCCGGGGGGGGGGGGGGGGGCTGTGTAAGTTTTATTCCGGGACACTGTATTGTCCTGGAATGAATGTGCCCGGGACAGACCTGCAAAATGCGGGACTGTCCCAGGCAATCCAGGACACGTGGTCACCCTACTTGCAAACAGCACACTTTCACATGCAGACTTCACTCTTTGCGATTCCGCTTGAACCATCCACTCACTGGGCCTTCCTAAGTGGATACATTTCAGGCCACGCTGAACTCACTTCCACAGGTACACCACCTGTATGCAACACAGTCCATCAATTGAACTCCTCTGCAATGCAGTTAGCCTGGCTCCCCATCACAGCATTGCTGCAAAACACAGTTTCTTTTTACTCACTGTTTTTGGTATTCGAGGATCTGTAACTCTTCCAAAACTTCCTAAAGCAATACCTCCACTATATGTAAGATTGGGGTGATCAGACTCCAGCGGTAGGTGCGTTTTCAGTGAGTACGCCAGTCCAGAACTCAATTTTTAAGGGCCTGGTAGCACACTTTTATTTAAAAGCACAAAAAGTTCACAAATATACACAGGGTTCCACCATTACTGTATCTTGCATACTCAATACTTTAGCCCCCTGGCTTTCATTCTTGCCATCTGGCTGTTTCAGTCTTTTAGCCTAGGCCTTAGGTCTGCTCCTCAGAACAGAGTTTCCTAGAGTTAAGCTCTCTCCTAGCTTACTTCTGATCAGTGCCTTGCTGCTCTATCACCAATGACATCTGCTTGATTAGAGCCAAGGTAGTACCTATTAAGAGATGAGATTTCATGTTTGGTGGCAAGGGTTAGGATTACCATGGAAGAGTTTGTAATGGCAGGGCAGAAAACATCCTGCTCTAGTCCAAGCCAGAAATGTTTGACTTGGGCCTGCAGAGAGTTACAGTATATAGGATGGAGATCTAAGTACAGAAGTTGGGCCAAAGCCCTATTTAGGCAAAGGATGGGCTAGGTTTTTTCAAGGACACTGAGTAAAAAGCTTTTTTTATATCAAACTAAAGTAGAAAGGTTGAGATGGAACAATGACAGGCTAGATCAGGCATGTCCAAAGTCCGATGAAATATCCGTTTTCACAGGTATTCAAAAATAATGCTAATTTCTATAAACATCGCCATGTGACAAAAGTGAATATGTGCACAAATTCCAAAAAATATATATAAATGTGTTTAAATATTAATTAAATATAAGTTCATAAAACACATCAAGTAGGTTTGTGAAAAAATAATGATAATAGCTTCCAATCTTCCACCACACCCGGTGTCAGTGAATCCTCTCCCGTCAGATGCAAAACTCACCAGCTCAAATTGCCTTATACTCCCGTGTTCGGCGTGTAAACGTGTACAAAAAGACCTCACTGGTAGGTATAGCAGATAATTCCAGTTCCAACCGATTCACTGCCAGAAAGCTCCGCATGTAAATAAAAGAAGTGCTTAAAATAGCGTGATACCGTAAAATCAGTTTAATAACACACTTGAATCTTCAAATATAGCACTCACATGAATCTCAAAAAAATAGAGCAATACACTGCACAGCAAACACTCGTTCAGAGATGAACCGAAAACCGAGTATATTGGTCACAGCAGACCCAAGGTGTCAACTGATCGCTCACAACCTCCCCGCTGTTCCTTCCTGGATTTCTGCTTTCTTGATCGACCTTGATACTTCACACGTTCACTTCAGATGGTTGCCACACAGCCACGCCCCGACATGTTTTGTCATAAAAGACTTAGTCATGGGATTGATGGGATTGGCTGTGCGGCGCAGCAAACCCTCCTTTTATCCCCCCACATGAACTCAGGGTGAGAGAAAAAAAAACATCCCCCGACTATGGGCGGAAGAATGATCTCCACTATCGCCTCTCCATAGGCTCAACGGGTGTCCTCGTGACCTTAATACACTCGCTTCTGGTTGCAATATTTCAATTAGATACAATATATCTCTGTCACCAAAACACTCCCACAATTCCTCCGCAAGTGTACCATAATCGTAGAGTTCATAAGTACAATGATAAACAATATTAAAATATATTGATTAAAATTAGCTCTGAGCATTATGAGATTGATTCCTAAATTTAACGAATATTGAGAAAATGAAAAAGAGTATATATTAGCTCTCACTAACCTGGATGAGTGGTAGAGAGTGTGTGTATATATATATATATATATATATATATATATATATATATATATATATATATATACACAAATGTCTGCACATATAAACTAAAAAATGCGTCCATAGCATTTCTAATGCGACTAAAAATGACTACACCCTCACTCACAGCAGATAGCCATGTATGTAATATAGATTACCTGATAAAATATACTCATACGCTGTATTAAAAATAAATTACCATACACTACACTAATTCATTGGTATGGGTGCATTAACCATAGAATAGTGCAATGTAGTAGTAGTCAAATCAATAATTAAAAAATACTAAAAAAATATATTTAAATATTAATTAAATACTTTAAAAGTTATCAATCCCATGACTAAGTCTTTTATGACGAAACATGTCGGGGCGTGGCTGTGCGGCAACCATCTGAAGTGAACGTGTGACGTATCAAGGCCGATCAAGGAAGCAGAGATCCAGGAAGGAAGAGCGGGGAGGTGGTGAGCGATCAGTTGACACCTTGCACCTTGGGTCTGCTGTGACCAATATAATCGGTTTTCGGTTCATCTCTGAACGAGTGTTTGCTGTGCAGTGTATTGCTCTATTTTTTTGAGATCTGAGTGCTATATTTGAAGATTCAAGTGTGTTATTAACCACTTGCCGCCCGCCAATGACAGATTGACGTCGGCAAAGTGGTTTCAATATCCTGAGTGGACGTCATATGACGTCCTCAGGATATTGAGCCGCTGCACACCCCCGGGGGCGCGCATCGCGGCGATCGTTGTTGCAGGGTGTCAGTCTGACACCCCGCAACACTGATCTAGGTAAAGAGTCTCTCACGGAGACTCTTTACCACGTGATCCGCCGTGTCCAATCACGATGTAAACAGGAAAAGCTGGTAATCGGCTTTTCCTCACTTGCGTATGTCAGACGCGAGTAGAGGAGAGCTGCTCCTCTGACAACAGGGGGGGGGTGTGCTTATCGATTATCAGCACAGCCCCCCCGAGGATGCCCACTGGACCACCAGGGATGCCCACTAGACCACCAGGGAAGCAAAACCAAAACACAGGTATGCCACCCTAGACCACCAGGGATGACAATGACACAAATAATGGATGCCAATCAGTGCCCGCAATGGATGCCAATCAGTGCCCACAATGGGCATCATTGATTGGCAGGCATTGTTTGGCACTGATTGGCATCCATTAGTACAACACATACGATAGTGCCACCTATCAATGCCCATCTATGCCCATCCGTGCCGCATATCCGTGCCCATCCGTGCCGCCTATCTGTGCCGCCTATCCGTGCCGCCTATCAGTGCCCATCTGTGCCGCCCATCAGTGCCGCATATTAGTGCCCATCATCAGTGCCCATCAATGCCACCTCATCAGTGCCCATCAGTGCCGCCTTATCAGTGCCCATCAGTGCAGTACCATCAGTGCCCATCAGTGAAGGAGAAAACTTACTTATTTACAATGTTTTATAACAGAAACAAAAAAAAGTTTTTTTTTCTAAATTTTCAGTAATTTTTTGATTTTTTTTGCAGAAATTGGTCTGGGCGGGAAGGTGTATAAGTGCCCTGTATGGAAGTGGTTAAACTGATTTTACGGTATCACGCTATTTTGAGCACTTCTTTTATTTACATGCAGAGCTTTTCTGGCAGTGAATCGGTTGGAACTGTAATTATCTGCTATACCTACCAGTGAGGTCTTTTTGTACACGTTTACACGCCGAACACGAGAGTGTAAGGCAATTTGAGTTGGTGAGTTTTGCATCTGACGGGAGAGGATTCACTGACACCGGGTGTGGTGGAAGCAGTGTTGCCAACCGTCCGTATTTTTACTGACAGTTCGTAAAAACGGGCACTTCCCCCCCCCCCCCCGTTTGTAAATGTCCGTGGTTGCGGGAATGTGCCAGTAAAAATAGCCGAGATTGGTTCGACTTGGAACTGCGCATGGAGATTGGAGGCAGGGGGTGATTGGAGGCACCGCAGAGGGTGGGGGATGGAGACAGGGGTTGTTGGTGGCACCGCAGAGGGGGATGGAGGCAGGGGTGATTGGAGGCAGGGGGAGAAAGCAGGGGGGTGTTGTTGGCAGAGGGGGATGGAGGTAGGGGGTGATGTGACTAAATAATTTGCCCTTATTTTATCGAAAAGAACAAAAATATGTTTCTTTACCTTAATATCTACCTCAAATCACATTGCTATTTGCCTAGCGTACTTGTTTGTAGCCTAAATACTGAAATTTGCACCTAAAAGGGTAATTTAGTAACTTTTGTGAAATGCCAGTAAAAACGTGGCTGCGCCAGTAAATTTCGGGTGTCGTGCCAGTAATTTACAATATGGTAGGTTGGCAACACTGGGTGGAAGATTGGAAGCTATTATCATTATTTTTTCACAAACCTACTTAATGTGTTTTATGGACTTATATTTAATTAATATTTAAACACATTTATATATATATTTTTTGGAATTTGTACACATATTCACTTTTGTCACATGGTGATGTTTATGGACATTAGCATTATTTTTGAATACCTGTGAAAACTGATATTTCATCTTACATTGTTTACAGCGCTGCTTATATTTTATTACACTAATTTTAGGGTTTCAGAATATGTTTTTCACAGTTTGATTTTTTTAAAGTAGCTGCTTCACTCTTTTGCCAATTTGATTATCACTATTTGTTCATAAGCGCAGTGGTGGGAACACAGAAAGGGCGGATTTATCTTTGTTACCATTATTTACAGGTCCAAAGTCCAACCTGCGGGCCATTTGCTGTCCGGTTATAAACGTTCCCATTGTTAATTTGGCTATATACATCTTTTGTGGACCCCAACGAATCCCAGAGCGCCATGGGGGCCACAAAATATATATACTTTTGTGTGTGTGTATATGTGCCTCGGAGAGGACAGGGAAGGGGCGGAAGGAGCGCTGACAGAATACCTTCAATGAAAATTTCCTGTTCACACGGCGGCCTCTGTAATAGGAAGTCTCGTCTCTTGGGCTGCCATTGGACTGTCTGTCTATCATAGGATGCAGGACTTTGTATTAAAGAGGCCGCCGAGAAAACAGGAGATTCTACCACCTCGTAAAAAGGAGACCGCTTCTGTCTTTCATGAATCCATGCTGTCTGTTGCTTAATCGTTTCAGCCACCTAGAAATTGGCTGCCCAATGATCGGACCACTTTTTGCGATTCGGCACTGCGTCAATTTAACGGACAATTGCGCAGTCGTGTGACGTGGCTCCCAAACAAAATTTGGGTCGTTTTTTTTCCCACAAATAAGGCTTTCTTTTGGTAGTATTTGATCACCTGTGCGTGTTTTGTTTTTTTTGAGCTATAAACAAAAAAAGGGCAACAATTTTGGAAAAAAAAAATATTTTTTACTTTTTGCTATAATAAATATCCCCAAAAAATATAATTACTTTTTCTCAGTTTAGGCCGATATGTATTCTTCTACATATTTTTGGTAAAAAAAAAATGCAATAAGCGTATATTGATTGGTTTGGGCAAAAGTTATAATATCTACAAAATAGGGGATCGTTTTATGGCATTTCTATTATTAATTATTTTTTATTAGTAATGGCAGCGATCTGCAATTTTTTATTTTATTTTATCGTGACTGTGACGTTATGGCAGACACATCGGACACTTTTGATGCTATTTTGGGACCATTGTCATTTATACAGCGATCAGTGCTAAAAAAATGCACGGATTACTGTGTAAATGACACTGGCAGTGGCAGGGGTTAACCAGTAGGGGGCGATGAAGGGGTTAAGCGTGCCCTAGGGAGTGATTCTAACTGTGTGGGGGCTGGGCTACATGTGACACGACACTGATCACTGCTCCTGATCACAGGGAGCAGTAGATCAGTGTCCTGTCACAAGGCAGAACAGAGAAATGCCGTGTTTACACAGGCACCCCCCTGTTCTGCAGCTTTGTGACACGATCGCGGGACACTGGCGGACATTGAGTCTGCGGGTCCCACGGGCACGGGCACGGAGCCTGCTGCGGGAATTTTAAAGCAACGTACCTGTATGTTGCTTTGCGTACATGAGCCATTCTGCCGACTTATATCTACTGTCGGCAAGTGGTTAAAATATTTTTTTCCCAGCAAGAACTCATCTATGTGGCCTTTTATTAAACTCTCCAGTATCTTCCAGACTATAGAAGTTAAACTAACAGATCTATAGTTACTTGATAAGGATTTTGATCCCTTTTTAACCACTTAAGGACCCCTTCACGCCGGTATACATCGGCAGAATGGCACGGCTGGGCATAATCACGTACCTGTATGTTTCTTTTCAGCCCAGCCATGGGGTCGTCGCCGCCGGTGTCCCATGATTGGTCACCGGAGCTGAAGAATGGAGAGAGGTGTGTGTGTAAACACACCTTCCCTGTTCTTCATTGTGGCAGTGTCATTGATCGTCTGTTACCTGATATAGGGAAAGACGATAAATGACGTCACACGTCCAGCCCTGCCCCCCTACAGTTAGAAACACATATGAGGTCACACTTAACCCCTACAGCACCCCCTAGTGGTTAACTTCTAAACTGCAATTGTCATTTTCACAGTAAACAATGCATTTTTATAGCACTTTTTGCTGTGAAAATGACAATGGTCCAAAAAATGTGTCAAAATTGTCCGATGTGTCTGCCATAATGTCGCAGTCATGAAAAAAAATCGCTGATCACCGCCATTAGTAGTAAAAAAAAATTAATAAAAATGCACTAAAACTATCCCCTATTTTGTAAACGCTATACATTTTGTGCAAACCAATCGATAAACGCTTATCGCATTTTTTTTTTTTTTTTTTTAACAAAAATGGGTAGAAGAATACGTATCGGCCTAAACTGAGGAAAAATTGTATTTTTGGGGGATATTTATTATAGCAAAAAATATTGAATTTTTTTCAAAATTGTCGCTCTATTTTTGTTTATAGCGCAAAAAATAAAAACCGCAGAGGTGATCAAATACCACCAAAATAAAGCTCTATTTGTGGGAAAAAGGACACCAATTTTGTTTGGGAGCCACATCGCACGACCGCACAATTGTCAGTTAAAGCGACACAGTGCTGAATCGCAAAAAGGGGCAAGGTTCTTAACCTGCATAATGGTCTGGGTCTTAAGTGGTTAAATATAGGCACCACATTGGCCCTATGCCAATCCAGTGGTACTATTTCAGTCATTAAAGAGTCCCAAAAATTAGAAACAATAGCTTTAAATTAAGGAGCTCAATTCTTTTAGGATCCGTGGGTGGATGTCATGTGGTCCAGTTTCTTAATCCACCTTTATTCCTAAATATTCCTGGACCATATCACTTTTGAGCCATTGTGGATCATTTGGGGCTGTGTTCATACCATCCCTATTACGGACATGAGCTCCCCCCATGCTCCTTTGTATACACAGTGCTGAAAAAAGTATTTAATACATTTGCCTCTTTGTCCCCCACTGTAGATTATTTTATAAAGGGCCTACATGCTCAGACCTGACCTTTTTACTATTAATATATTAGAAGAATTTTGGGGGGGTTTGTCCTATCTTTTGCAATCTGTCATTCGTTTTGATTTTTTTCGTCATTGATTTCCTTTTTACATATTCTGTTATATTCTTACTTTAAATGGTGATGGTGTTCCTTCATTTTTTTTTTTAAAAGCTTCTATTATTTATAGCGTTTTTAACTTTAGTCGTGAACCACATAGGTTCTATTTTTAGCCTTTTAAAAGTATTGCTCATGGGAATATACTTTGCAGTGTGTTGGCATAAAGTCTTTTTTTTTTTATTATTCCCATTTCTGTTCATTGATGCCAATATTCCCTCCAGTCTTAGTCTTGGAGAGCAGCCCTCCTTGGAAAAGTTGCTCTTTTAAAGTTCAATGTATTTCCCATATGTGTTTGTTGCTTACAGCTAACATTACATGTAATCATTTTATGGTCACTGCTACCCAGATGTTTTTATAGTAGCCAGCATAGAAACCATATGGGTCCGGCCTTTTGTTAGATTTTCTTAAACTCAAAGGATTTCCTCTGATGAGATGGGTTGCTTCATGGTTCACCTAACATTGGGAGAAAGGGAGATGGTAGAGAATAATTGGTCAGCATTTTCCAAAGAAAATTTATCTGGAGGCAGCATAGAGTTTAGAAAGTTGGGAATGAAATTCTGTGAGAATTTTGTCAGAATTGCTTGTGAGGCCAAGACAAACTATCTTAAGCCTAAAAGGTTTATATTCCGAATCAGATAATCTGAGTCTATGAGCCAACAGTGCATCTTGTTTGTTGCTTTTCATATAAAAGTTGTGCTTGGCTGTTCTGACTTGCTTTTGTGTCACATTGTCAGGGAAGGTTCCCCCTGCTGGTGTTACTGCTATGTTATCCTTGGGCTGCAGTACTGGCGTCCACCAGCGGGGCGTTCTTAGCAGTGTGGAGCACACAGCCCTTCCTGCGTTCAGGTGTGACCTGAATGCAATCAGCACGCCTCTATAAATACCCGGCGTGTGTAATCACTCCTCGCCCTGGTATCGTCATACCTCCTGGACCTGATCCTTGATCCCTGCCTGGACTTGTCCTCCCTGTGTCCTGATTCCTGTCCCCATCCTTACCCATCTACTGACCTCCCATGTGTATGACCTTGGCTTGGCTCGTTTATGAATACGGTATTCCCCTTTATTTGTACATACTGTTTGTCGTTTTATTGTGCACTGGTGGTTCACACATTTGTAAATAAACACCTTTTATTCCACTACTCACCTTGTTTGGTTCCTCTGTGCGGTCACACAGTCTGATCTACCAGCATTCCTGACACACATCCATCAACAGTGTGTTGAGTTCAAGTTGTGCTTTTTTTTAATAAAAAATAAAAAGTGCAGCGCTAGAGTAAATATAGTGAGAACTATATATAAAAAATTGCAAAAAGCAAATATGGTGCTCACAACCAAGTGAATGTACTCTGGACCTAGTTACAGTGAACAAAAGGTAAAAATACCGAGAGGTATATTACAAAGTGTATATAATACATATAGATAGCATAATAAACCACATGAGTGATACAGCTCTAGCCCAGCAGTGTGATGTGCAGGCTGTATGGGGAAGCACCATGATTCATAGCACTCTCTGGGGCTTTGCTGTAGATTCTGTGATTCACCTTAATCTGGATATACATGATCTCTGATGGTGATTCTCAACAATTTCATCACCTGTTCCATTGTTGCTACCGGCCTGAGGAGCTTGTATATGCCTGATTGACACACCGTTGCCCGACGAGTGTGTCCACCTTATCTGGTAAGAGTACCCATTTCTTACATTTACCAATGATCCTTGGATGTCTTTGCTGACCTTGAAAGAGTGATACTTTGATGTGATTTCTTACACCTGCTCAAGTCATCATTGGATCATACAGTGGATCGTACAACTGATTCCTGCCTTGAGACGACTCGCCTCACATGTTTTCAAACCTAGTTAATCTCAAGGACTCTCCCCCTCTATTGTTTTATATTGGACTTTTTCTAATTAGAGACGTCCCATTTGTTATTATTATTTTTTCTGGACTTTTTTCACTTATATCACTCATGTGGTTTATTATGCTATCTATATGTATTATATACACTTTGTAATATAACTCTCGGTATTTTTACCTTTTGTTCACTGTAACTAGGTCCAGAGTACACCATATTTGCTCTTTGCAATTTTTTATATATAGTTCTCACTATATTTACTCTAGCGCTGCACTTTTCCTTTTTTATTTTCTGATTATGACATTGTTCCATTGTTGGTGCTGGCTGCTACACTTATTTACTTTTTTACATGAGTAGCGCAATTTTTTCCTTTATTTTTTCATTTGTGCTTTTTTTTTAGGCTTGACAGTTCAAGGTAGTGGGGTGAGTTTGGAAAGCCAGTGTTTTCTGTTGGAAACTGACTCCACTTGTTAAAGAAGGAGGGGCAGATCCACAAAGCACTTACGCCGGCGTATCTCGAGATGCGCGGCGTAAGTGTAAATATGCGCCGGCGTATCTATGCGTCGTATCCCCAAAATAAGATACGCCTGAAAACTAGGTTTTTCCGACCGACGTAATTTTTCTACACCGGCGCATCGTGGGCGCAAAAATACGCTGGACGCACCATTGTTTTGCTATGCAAATATGCAAATGAGGGAGATACAGCGATCCACGAAAGTATGTTTGACCGGCGCAGGCTACGCGCTGTGCGCATAAGCTGTATGTCCGGTCTAAAGTTACCCCTCATAAAAGCAGCTTTAACTTTGCACCAGACGTGTGCAGGTCAGCTAAAGCAACACCGTTAGGGACGAGCTGAGCAGCCACACTTGCAGGACAACAATCTGTATGCCATCATGCCAGGGGCATCCATGGTCATAGCTATACTACTGGCTTTAGATGCGCGTAGAAGGAGGAGGGCATGGAGGAGGAGGAGGGCACGGGAGAGGATCTACCGACCGCGCATAAACGTCTTTGGCATGTGTGATTCTGAGGTGTATCGCATCTTCAGATTAACCACAACCCTGAAAGATGACATCACCAGCCAGACAAAATGCTCACATGCAGTGGAGCCACTGGTCAAGGTACTGGCAACACTCCATTTCCTTGCCAGTGGCTCTTTTCAGCATAAAAGTGGAGTTGTGGCTGGGATGGCACAATCCTCCATTAGCAGATGTGTGCACCAGGTTATCCCCGCAATCCTCAGACGCATGGCCAACCAAATCATCAGACCCACCCAGGAGGACCTGCGGGTGAAGGCAATGCGTGATTTCTACAGAATTCTCAGATTCCCACGCACCGTGGGGGCCATTGATTGCACACATGTGGCACTACGGCCCCCCTGTGAGACAGAGCACCTATACCGCAATCGGAAGCACTGGCATTCCATCAACGTACAGGTGATAGTCGATGCCCAATGCCTCATATGGCACGTCCGTGCCAAACACCCAGGGTCCAGCCACGACAGCTACATATTCCGTCAAAGCCCCATCCCAATGGAATTCGAGCAGAATGTGTATGGGGACAGCTGGCTGGTTGGTGAGTGACATGGGTGTCAGGCATGTCTGTCCCCCCCCATGATGCAGACATCACGAGGGGCACATGCATGACTAACATCCTCCTGTCTTTTCCCTTCCAGGTGACTCTGCATATGCACTTGGACCCCATCTCATGACTCCATTCCGGAATCCGGAAACCCCAAAAGAGCAAAGATACAATGAAGCACACGTACGTACCCGTGGAGTGGTGGAACGCACCTTTGGCCTCCTGAAGTCCCGTTTCCGATGCCTGGATAAGTCTGGGGGTACCCTGTTGTATTCCCCAAACTTTGTGTGCCAGATCACCGCTGCATGTTGCATGCTGCACAACTTCGCCATGAGAAAGGGCCTGGAGATTGACATACGTGATGACCTGACCCCCGAACCAGACAATCCCCCCCTAACCGAGGGTCCCCCGTCTCTTGAGGGAAGAGCAGTCAGGAGATGCCTCGCAGTAGGCATGTTTGCACGTTAAACACACACATTAATCATGGCACAAGGAGAATGCATGCATGCTCACCACTGTGGTCCCTAGCACACACCCCACATCCTCATCAAATTGGATTAGCACAAGTCCACGCCACGCCATGGCTCCAATTATGTCACTGTACATTCATACACCATTCACACGGACCTGGGGATCACTTCTCCCTGGTCCTGGGGATCCCTTCTCCACCACAACCGAGGGTGACACCCCTTTTCCGGCAGGAATGTCACCCCCACATTCAAACATCATTCACACTGTAGCCTGCCTGGGCTACAAAAAAATAAAACAAATCATAATCACAGTAAAATAAGAAATAAACATAAACCACTCATCACCTGAGTCAAAAAAACAACCAAAAAAAACCTAGCGGCGCTGGCGTGACCCACGCCTGGGGTGGCCACGGCCCCTGGCTCCTCAGGGGAGACTCATGGGGGGGGAAATCAGGGGAAGGAGGAGCATCCCCTGGTCTCTGCCCACCTGCCCTCCAATGCCAGGGCGATGCGTGTAAAGGCCCACATTGAGGGTTGCCATGTTGGCCTGGACAGCCTGGGTCAGGGCGCGCACCTCCTGACCCACGCCTGCTGTGGCGGTCTGCAGGTCATTGAAGCAGGTAATCACAGCCAGGGAGTTGCAACCCATGTCCTGCACAGACTCCTTTATGGAGGCCAGGCTGTCCTCCATGCGGCCCAAAGTCTGGGTAACCTGAGCCAGATGGTGGGTCTGACGGGCCTGGTCCCTCCTGAGATTTTCGGGCAGAACCTCTGCCACCCCCCTGGTCTTCCGGGTCACCTTCCTGCCTCCTGATGAGGCTTGGGGCCTAGAAGAAGGGGAGACCCTTGGGGGGGAAGCCCTGTTGGGGGAGGAGTGGGAGGGGCTAGCCCTGATTGAGGCCTGACTGGTGCCAGCACCAGGGCTAGACTCCTCCAAATGGAGCGTGACATCATTCCCAGACAGCACCTCCTCCTCCTCAACCTCCTCATGAGGAGAGCTGTGGGCACTCCCCTCCTCAGAGGACTCCTGGCTTGCCTGGGGGTCGGCATCAGACTGATGTCCGGGGGATGGTGCGGACTGGCGAGATGGCCCAGCACCCTCCTGCACATCTGTGGATGACACAAAACATTCACATGTTGGAGGATCCACACACTTGTCACATATTCCCTTCCCCCCCCCACACATGCTACACACCAGATATAAAACAAAAAAAAACACTTACCTGTCCTCAAGGCCTCCTCAATGGAGTTAAATCCAGGCACTCCCTCCACTTGATGCCTGTGGAGGCACTGGGCAACCACACGCTCCTCATCAGTGAGCCTGATGGCAGTTGCTGGTCCCCCTCCAGTGCCCCTGGCATGAGCTGAAATCTTTGCCAGCTTACCTCTAACCACGCGGCGGAGATCATTAATCTTTTTCAAGATCTCATTGGGGGTCCTGGTCTCACCCCCAATGCATTAATATCATCTGCAATAATTTGCAGGATCTCCCTCCTCCTGGCCGGGGTGGTATTCAGACTCTCAGGCCCATAGAGAAACCGATCAAATTGGGTCATGGCCCTGGTAATGATGATCTTCTCCCGCAGGGAGTAGTTCAGCTTCCTCTTCCTCTCTGACATCTCTCGAAATCACTCTCCAAAAAACACACGCTCCAAAAAACACTCCGACACAAACCAACAAACACCAACAAACAACGGAACAAAAGCACCTTGCTTCAGAGGGGAAACAAATGGATGTACTTTTGCAATGGACGGGCATATGTCTGGGCCTATTTATGCCCTGGGCGTATCTCACTAATTACCCGGGCCTAGTTCCTATCTCACTGATTACGCCGGGCCGAGTTCTGAGCATGCGCAGAGAGGCGCTGGACCATAGTCAGCGTCATGCGCATGCGCAGTCCGGCCGGCCCTTCAATTGCATGGGGTCACGGCTTATTTCAATGGAACACGCCCACTTCCTTCCCACTTTCAATTACGGCGGCTTACGCCTCGAAATTTACGCTGCGCCGGCGCAACGTTGTGTGGAAATACTCTGTGGATACGGTACTTGCCTCTCTAAGTTGAGCCGGTGTAACGTAAAAGAGATGCGCTACGCCGGTCTATATATGCGCCGATGAACGTGGATCTGCCCCGGAGTCTTTAACAAGTGGCTAAATAAATGCAATGGCCTCAATTCTGGATCTGTGGGCCTCCCACAAAGTGGTAGGAGTGGTACCAGGGTTTGTGTTGTGTACCTTATGTAGTCAAGAAGGGCTTGTAAAATTGAAAAACTAAAGGATGAATCTGTCAGTAAATATACTTTAAGTTTCCAGGAAGTATTAGTAGAGCTCACTAGAAGGGAGAACATATGATGGCGCACAGCGCTATGATCAGTCCATGGAATGTGACAGATGTCAGCATTAGGAATCAGCTTAAACGAAAATGGCAGGACTGGGCCAACTTTAAACTTACACCAAGGTATATTGACAGGATGATCAGATGATTTGACATAGAGTAGGAAGATTATCGGGCAAAGAGTGATTCAATAGGAGACTGACTTCCGGAGGTAGGGGAGGGTGGGTAGGCGGGGAGAAGGGCTGGGGGTGACATGAGGGTGGGATGAGGGTTTGTTTGGCTTGGGGAAACTAATGTACCTATTTTTGTATTTAAGTATTTTTTTTTCCTCCCTCTTCTTTTGTATATTAACTGATATATATTAAAAAAAAAAAAAAAAAAAAAAAAGGGGAAGAAAATGAAATGAATAGATAAATAAATTTTCCAACCATGATGCGAACTAAGGAGACTGCGAAATGAACGCAAATTGATTGAATATCCTGATAGTTCTCTGAGGCGGAAAAAAAAAAAAAAAAAAAAAAAAAGGAATCAGCTTGGGTAGTAAAGATATGGTTGATCCTGGAGAAAAAATCGTGGGGCTGAGAGTAAAATGTGTATTGTTATTTAGAGGGATTGAAGTCTCACCATGTGTAAACAAGCTTGTATTGGTAAATAAAGTTTAGAGGCAGTTCTGTCTAGAGTTTAATGCAGCAAAAAAATGGAATCATCACAGATGAGAGTTTGTTCTGTATGTCTGTCAGATGCTTGTAGGAGGTTGGACAAAACGTTTATCTGGTCCTTTTCAGAGGTCTAATAACAGACTATTATGACCTCCGTGTCCTGTGGGATTTACTTTTTTTTTTTGTAAATGCCAACTGTCTTATTTTTTTTCAGTGACAAGATTACATTTCAACCAGACTGTTTATGTTGGTGCTGACCTGAGCACCTTAAAACGTAAGTGCATCATTGTTTTTATTCATACCTTTCTTTTTTCTTTCTTTTTTATTCTTCCCTTTCCTTCTTTTTGTTTCAATATTATTTTATAAGTTTATAAGTATTACAAGAATTTACCCTATATAAAACAGGTGTATATATGGAAACATCTACATATACTTTCAGGGTACAATGTATACTAGAGCTGCACGATTCTGGGCAAAATGAGAATCACAATTTTTTATTTTTTTTGCTTAGAATAAAGATCACGATTCTCTCACAATTCTCATGGCGTAAAATCTTTTACATTTTATACAAAAAAATTTGGGCTAACTTTACTGGTTAGTTTTTTTTCTAATTCATTAAAGTAATTTTTTCCCTAAAAAAGACCGCTGTGCAAATACAGTGAAACCCCGTGTCAAGATCGCAACGGGAAAAATATTGCGAAACGATTCTTGACGATTAATTGTGCAGCTCTAATGTATACCTTCCTCTAATCCCATATCTTCCCTATCTAAAGTAAAAAAGGTGCTCCATATTAGCTTATAAAACAGATCGGATGTTGTGATTATAGTATAAACAATCCAACATTCCAAGAAAGGGAAAAAAAAAAGAGGCTAGGGAGCCTATGAAAACAAGAACAATTATGCTCCTTCCAACATAGCTAAACAGTGATAGAATTTCCCTTAACCCAATTTAGAAACTTTAGACCAAACGGACCAAGTATGAGAAAACTGTTCTTCTCTTCCCGCTTCCCATGCCAACAGACCTTCTAGATCTCTAATATAGTCCAATTAAATTGCCCATTCCCCCAGGGAGGGTACTGTCATTGATTTCCAATGTCACGGAATGACTGCTCTAGCTGCAGCAAAAAAAGTATTCATATTTTTTAATAAAAAACAGAATTGCACTATTTTGGATACTTTACATCTCTTCTGGGTCTGGGCTGCTGGGAAGAGGAAAGGAGGAATCTGTGAGGCCAGTGGCTGGTCTTTTTCCATTAAACGTGTGTGGACCTTTTCTACTGCTATTTGAAAACGGGTGATACCCCAAGCTATCAAAGGCGCATACATTATGTACTGCTGGTAAGGGTCCAATCTGTAAATGTTAATAGTGGAGCATGAATTGAAGTTATCATTTTAGCACTTTTTCTCAAAAAGCATGGTGGTTGGAGTTTATGAGGACTATTTTTTATGGACTTTTTGTATTATTATTTTTATTTATTTTCAATATTGATTGACTTTTCTTACTGATGTTATTCTTTATTCACTAATTGTTTTGGTTGTGTGGTAGCGCCTTACCGCTTTGTTTTTTTGGTTATTTTGAGATGATTATTCACTTAAAGGGGTAGCTTCACACTTGTTTCATTATTATTTTTCATTGTTATTTTTTTCATTTATAGGTTGGCGACAAGTTTACTCACATTTCTTCCTCCATAAAAATTATCAGTCCAATCTTTTAAAAAAAGGTATCCATGTAAAGAATCTTTAGTATAATGAAAAATGAACAAAAGGAAAACCATAACACTATCTTATTGATAATCCACCATTGTGGATATTCCAGAAACAGTATATCCTCTGTTATCCAAGACTGAACAAAACATCATTGTGCAATAATCGCCTTCCACCCAGTGTGTGCCAGATTAACTCACCATAAATATATAACTTTAAGTGTAATCAAGTCTCAAATGACTTGTCCTTTTCCAAGCCAGCCTTCCAGATATGTCTCTTCGTGTATTACTTCTCAATAGAAGATAAAAACAAACTCCCTTTAGGGTGACACTAATTAAAACATTTATTAAAAGGTAAAAAAAACTAATTGCACTTACATTTTAATCTTTTTAAAATTAACATTTAATAAAAAACAGCATGGGCCTGATTTACTAAGCTATGTGCGCTGCGCTGGTTCATGCATTAATTAGTACTCCGGGTGGAGGCTTAATCAGGCGCATGAACCAGCGTAGCAGCCGGCGCATTGAAACTAATATGTAAAGCCGCGCCGAACTCCCTATAGAAGTCTATGGGAGAAATCAAAAGTGTTCATTTTAAAGGCTAATCTGCAAGTTTTGTCCTAAAAAGTGTTTGGGGACCTCAGTCCTGCCCCAGGGAACATGTATCAATGCTTTTTTTATTTTTTAAAACGGCCGTTTTTTCGGGAGCAGTGAAATTAATAATTCTTAAAGTGAAACAATAAAAGTGAAATATTCCTTTAAATTTCGTACCTAGGGGGGGTGTAATGTCAGCATGTGAAATAGCGCATTTTTCCCACACTTAGAACTCCCCCTGCACAAAGTGACATTCTGAAGGAAAAAAGTCATTTAAAATTTCACACGCGGCTATAATGAATTGTCGGCTCTGACAATTCTAAAGGGATTCATTCATAAAACAAACAAAAAAATGTGTAGGGGTTCCCCCAAATTAAATTACCAGGCCCTTCAGGTCTGGAATGGATATTAAGGGGAACCCCGCCGTAAAAACCAAAAAAAAAAAAGACGTGCGGTTCCCGGCAAATATCCATTCCAGACCCTTCAGGTCTGGTGTGGATTTTAAGGGGAACTCCACCCCAAATTGAAAAAAAAAATGGCGTGGAGTCCCCCTAAAAATCCACACCAGACCCTTATCCGAGCACGTTGACCTGGCCGGCCGCAGAAAAGAGGGGGGGACAGAGTGCGGCCCCCCCCCCTCTCCTGAACCGCACCAGGCCACATGCCCTCAACATGGGGAGGATGTCCCCATGTTGATGGGGACAAGGGTCTCATCCCCACAACCCTTGCCCGGTGGTTGTGGGGGTATGCGGGCGGGAGGTTTATCAGAATCTGGAAGACCCCTTTAACAAAGGGGACCCCCAGATCCTGACCCCCCCCCTGTGTGAAATGGTAATGGGGTACATTGTACCTCTACCATTTCACCCCAAAAAAAATGTCAAAGTGATAAAAATGACAGTAGCCGGTTTTTGACAAATCTTTTAATAAAATCTTCTTTTCTTCTTTCCTTCGGGGTTCTTCCGCTGCTTCTTTCTTCTCGTCCACATCTTGCCCGACGTCTTCTTCTATCTTCTCCGTCCGTCCTTCCGCCTTCTGGTCCCGCATCTTGCCCGTTGTCTTCTCCGTCCGCCTCCTCGTCCGCATCTTGGGTCTTCTGCGGTCTTCTTCTCGGTCCGCCGCCTTCTCGTCCCCTGCGTTTGAATTGTAATTGGCCGCCGTTTTCCCGCTCCTGGGACCCGCCCCCCTCTGACGCCACAAGTAAACTCCTTAGAAGGTCATGTGCGTCAGAGGGGGGCGGGGTCGCAGAGCGTCACACAGCGGGGGAATTCAATTTCAATCGCGCCGCCCGGAGAAGAAGTTCACGCCGTGTCACACTCATGTGACCCCGCCCCCCTCTGACGCCACAAGTAAACTCCTTAGAAGGTCATGTGCGTCAGAGGGGGGCGGGGTCACATGAGTGTGACACGGCGGGAACTTCTTCTCCGGGCGGCGCGATTGAAATTGAATTCCCCCGCTGTGTGACGCTCTGCGACCCCGCCCCCCTCTGACGCACATGACCTTCTAAGGAGTTTACTTGTGGCGTCAGAGGGGGGCGGGTCCCAGGAGCGGGAAAACGGCGGCCAATTACAATTCAAACGCAGGGGACGAGAAGGCGGCGGACCGAGAAGAAGACCGCAGAAGACCCAAGATGCGGACGAGGAGGCGGACGGAGAAGACAACGGGCAAGATGCGGGACCAGAAGGCGGAAGGACGGACGGAGAAGATAGAAGAAGACGTCGGGCAAGATGTGGACGAGAAGAAAGAAGCAGCGGAAGAACCCCGAAGGAAAGAAGAAAAGAAGATTTTATTAAAAGATTTGTCAAAAACCGGCTACTGTCATTTTTATCACTTTGACATTTTTTTTGGGGTGAAATGGTAGAGGTACAATGTACCCCATTACCATTTCACACAGGGGGGGGGTCAGGATCTGGGGGTCCCCTTTGTTAAAGGGGTCTTCCAGATTCTGATAAACCTCCCGCCCGCATACCCCCACAACCACCGGGCAAGGGTTGTGGGGATGAGACCCTTGTCCCCATCAACATGGGGACATCCTCCCCATGTTGAGGGCATGTGGCCTGGTGCGGTTCAGGAGAGGGGGGGGGGCCGCACTCTGTCCCCCCCTCTTTTCTGCGGCCGGCCAGGTCAACGTGCTCGGATAAGGGTCTGGTGTGGATTTTTAGGGGGACTCCACGCCATTTTTTTTTTCAATTTGGGGTGGAGTTCCCCTTAAAATCCACACCAGACCTGAAGGGTCTGGAATGGATATTTGCCGGGAACCGCACGTCTTTTTTTTTTTTGGTTTTTACGGCGGGGTTCCCCTTAATATCCATTCCAGACCTGAAGGGCCTGGTAATTTAATTTGGAGGGACCCCCTTTTTTTTTTTTTTTTTTTAATGAGCAATGACTCTATTCTTTATAGCCATGAGTACTTTAACCACTTGCCCACCGGGTTAATTCTGGCACTTCTCTCCTTCATGTGAAAATCACAATTTTTTGGCTAGAAAATTAATCAGAACCCCCAAACATTATATATTTTTTTTTAGCAGACATCCTAGGGAATAAAATGGCAGTCATTGCAATACTTTTTGTCACACCGTATTTGCGCAGCGGTCTTACAAGCGCACTTTTTTTGGATAAAAATCACTTTTTTGAATTAAAAAATAAGACAACAATACATTTTGCCCAATTTTTTTCTATATTGTGAAAGATAATGTTACGCCGAGTAAAATGATACCCAACATGTCACGCTTAAAAATTGCGCCCGCTCGTGGCATGGCGTCAAACTTTTACCCTTTAAAAAACTCGATAGGCGACGTTTAAAAAATTCTACAGGTTGCATTTTTTGAGTTGCAGAGTAGGTCTAGGGCTAGAATTATTGCTCTCACTCTAACGATCGCGGCGATACCTCACTTGTGTGGTTTGAATACTGTTTTCATATGCGGGCGCTACTCGCGTATGCGTTTGCTTCTGTGCGCGAGCTCGTCGCGACGGGGCGCTTTAAAAATTTTTTTTGGGGTTTTCTTATTTATTTTTATTTAGTTTTATAATGTTTTACACTGAAATAAAAAAATAAAAAAAAAATGATCAGTTTTCTTCCTATTACAAGGAATGTAAACATCCCTTGTAATAGGACTAGTGTGTGACAGGTCCTCTTTATGGAGAGAGGCGGGGTCAATAAGGCTGGAAAGCATGGTATTGCAAAAAAAAAAAAAAGATCTCATGCTTTCAGCTGCAATCATGTTCGTTCACCACAGTGGTGTAGTGTATAGCACTTTGACCTAGCAGCAAAAGAGTCGTTGGTTCGAATCCCGCCCGTGACAGCATCTGCATGGAGTTTGCATGTTCTCCCTGTGCCTGCGTGGGTTTCCTCCCACAATATAAAAACACGCTGTAAATCGGTTCCGGTCTAAATAAGCCCTAATATGCAGTAGTATATTAAGGTTTGGTTCTGCCCAAGGCCTGACTACATATCTGCACCTCCTAATAGAAAAATGACCCACCCCTTCCTGTCAAGGTCACACCCTGTTTTTGTATAACCCCGCCCAGTAATTTTCAGGGGACCCACACACTAGTTCTGGGGGGGCACTGGATTCCCTTAACCACTTCCATACCAGGCACTTACGCACCTTCCCGCCCAAGCCAATTTTCAGCTTTCAACACTGTCGCACTTTGAATGGCAATTGCGCGGTCATACAACACTGTACCCAAACAAAATTGGCGTCCTTTTTTCCCCACAAATAGAGCTTTCTTTTGTTGTTATTTGATCACCTCTGCGTTTTTTTTTTTGCGCAACAACTAAAAAAAGACTGCAAATTTTGAAACAAAAAAACCTTTTTCTTTTTTTAGGTTAATTTTTTTGTAAATAAGTTTTTCTCTTTCAATTACGGGCACTGATATGGCGGCACTGATGGGCCCCGATGAGATGGCACTGATGGACATCGATGAGGTAGTACTGACGGCACAGATGAGGTGGCATTGATTGGCGGCGCTGCTATGCGGCACTGATGGGCACTCATAGGCGGCACTGATGGGCACTCATGGGCGGCACAGATGGGCGGCACTTATGGGTGGCACTGATGGATACTTATGGGCGGCACTTATGGGTGGCACTGATGGATACTTATGGGTGGCACAGGTGGGCACTGTGCATGGATGGGCACTGTGGGGTGGCACTGATTTTCCCAGTCAGTGCCCATTTGTGGGCACTGATTGGCATCTTTTTTCTTATTTTTTAATGCTTTTTGTTTTTTTGTTCTATATTTTTTTTGTTTTTGCACACCCTGGTGGTCCAGGGTGGGCATCCCTGGTAGTCCAGTGTGGTGATCCGAGGGGGGGCTGCGCTGATAAACAATCAGCGCGAACGCCCCCTGTCAGGAGAGCCGCCGATCGGCTCTCCTATACTCGCGTCTGTAAGACGCGAGTGAGGAAGAGCCATCGATGGCTCTTCCTGTTTACATCGTGATCAGCCGTGATTGGACACGGCTGATCACGTGGTAAAGAGTCTCCGTCTCCGTGAGAGACTCTTTACCGAGATCGGAGATGCAGGGTGTCAGACTGACACCCCGCATCACCGATCGCCGCGCTGCGTGCCCCCACAGGCGCGTGCGGCATGAAATCCTGCAGGACGTCCTGTCAGGATTGTGTAACCACTTCCCGGACGTAAATCGGCCATAGGCTGGGCGGGAAGTGGTTAATTTGCATAGTTTTTCTCTCACTTCCTGTTTGGCTATGGGGCAGGAAGTGAAGGCAAATCTCCCCAATTGGACACAGATAATACAAAATAAACTGACAGGGCCTATAACCCTCCCTCACTCTATCCAAAATGAAAGAAAATAAAACTTGTTGATTATAGTTCTTGTCAGGGGCGGACTGACCATTGAGTCACTCGGGCACTGCCCGAGGGCCCCATGCCACTAGGGGGCCCCATCCGGGTTGCCAGGCTCAGTAAAACCAGGGACAGTATGTAAAAATCTGTGTTTTTTTTAGATCTGTCCCTGATATGTCCGAAAATGACATGCTTTTAATGTGAATATCCCAAGATTTTAGCTGCCCGCCTCTGCACTACCTCCTGGCGTGGTGGTCATCTGTAAGCCCAGGGGCCCCATAATCTTCTATTGCCCAGGGGCCCCATGAGTTGTCAGTCCGCCCCTGGTTCTAGTTTAAGCACAAATTTCATAGAGTTTTATTGAGAGCCCTAAGAAAATATAACCATGCCAATAGGCCAGGATAGAGCGTTGCTAATATGTAGGAATGTGTGTGTTAGAGCACCCCACCCAATGTTAACTAAAAAATTATTAATTTGCAAATAAGTATTATCTGCTCATTTTTTTGGGGATGTCTGCACCCCTGATAGTGACAACATTTGTGAGGTGTCTTCACCCTTTCTAATTCATTCACTTCCTGTCACATAGCCAAACAGGAAGTGAGGGTAAAACCTTACTAATATATTTTCTTGGGGACACAGAGATCAATCTAAATAGTTTCCCATTATGTAAATTGCACTCTAGCATTTTGCTGTGTACACCCCAAATTATTAGGGATCTTGGACTTTGGGGTCCATTTACTAAAGGCAAATCCACTCCTACAAGTGCAAAGCAAGGAAGAAAACAAAACAACTTTGCTTCTACAGGATTGGATGTTAAAACCATCAGTGCTTCCTCTCTGATTTTCAGCAACTATGCTTGTACTGCAGAGTGGCTTTGCCTTTACTAAACCCCAAACTAAATAATCATTTGGGGCAGGGATCCTCAAACTACGGCCCTCCAGCTGTTGTAGAACTACACATCCCATGAGGCCTTGTAATGCACTGACATTCACAGACATGACTAGGCATGATGGGAATTGTAGTTCCTGAACAACTGGAGGGCCGTAGTTTGAAGACCCATGATTTGGGGTGTACACAGCAGTGCTGGAGTGCAATTTGCTTAATGGGGACACTAGTTAGATTGACCGGTGTCCCCAAGAAATGACACTGGTAGGGTTTTAACCTCACTTCCTGTTCAGCTGTGTGACAGGAAGTGAAGCCAATTTTAAGAAAAGGGACACAAAGCTCAACACAAAAATAAAAAAACACAAAGCAGGGGTTCTAACACTCACTTGGCTTCCCTCAAACACCCACAATTTGAATAGGATTGCCTTGCGCTAGATTTAAGCACAGTGCTGTAAATCAGCACGTCAAGCCTGTCCACCAATAGCAAACCCCCCCCCCCCACAGGCCATGTTTGCAGGTTTTCCTTCATCTTGCACATGTGCTTTAAAATAGTCTGGACAGCAATTCTTGATAAGAGAAATCCCCAAAACATGTCCTGTCGGGGGTACTTGAGGGCTGAGGACCACTGCAGAATAAATAAAATACTTACCAGTTTTTGTCTTTAAAGTCAGGGAGAATAAACATGGCAAACATTTCATGATTACACACCAGGAAAGAAGCTTAGACAAAAATCACACATAATTTGTTAGGCCCTAACCTAGTTCAGCTGCAGCTGTCAACATATGTAGCATGAAAAAGTAACAAAAAAGACAAACTTAACAATTTTAAAGTAATTTTTATTGGTCAACAAAACAAGGAAAGCAAAAAAAGACAAACAAAAAAAAATACATTTCAAAATTCTAATTAACCATAGCTTTACACATTTTTCAGAAAATAAGGCCACATAGACAAATACATCAAAGTGAACATCATTTAAAAATAAACCAAAACCATTGGCAAAATAAAACAAAACCCATGCAACAAACCACATTTGTGTTTAGCAACAGCATTTCTGCCAGCCTGCCCCTTCTGAGGGCAGCTGAGGACTGATCGATCCAAGCTTTTTATAACAGTGCTAGTAATGAAGCAATTGAAATCACATGACCAAATTGCAGTCTCTAGTTTGGGTGAGCTTGTAATTGGGCACACCTGCAATTAACCCAAACCACGCTCTATGAGCATCCAATGAGTGTTTTTCACCTTTTAAAAAGAAAGGATATTTTTTTTCTAAGTGTTTGAGCATGCTCAGTTCATCACACATGTAGGAACCAAGCTGCAATGGAATGAGAGCTTTTTTTTTTGGGTTTCCCCTGATCTGATGCTTTCCAGCCTGAAGGGGAGGTGTTAAAGACAGAAGTAAACACGCACATTTAATAATCTATTTGTGTGAAAAAAAAGGTTGCCAATTTTGTTTGGGAGCCACGTCGCACGACTGCGCAATTGTCAGTTAAAGCGACGCCGCGCCGAATCACAAAAACTTGCCCGGTCATTGACCAGAAATATGGTCCGGGCTCAAGTGGTTAAAAATTAACAAAACACAAAAGTGAGCCCAATTTTTGGGGATAATGTGAAAGATGATGTTACACTGAGTAAATAGATACCTTACATGTCACGCTTTACTATTGGAAACACTCCTGCAATGGGGCCAAAATGAATTCCGTGAATATCCCCATAGGTGACCTTTTTCTTTTTTTTCCAGGTTACCAGTTTATAGTTACAAAGAAGGTCTAGTGGTAAAAGTATTGCTCTCGCTCTAACGCACGCGTCAATACCTCACATGTGTGGTTTGAACGATGTTTATATATGTGGGCGGGACTTGCGTAAGTCCCGCCCACATATGTAAAAATTATTTTTACTTTTTGCTATAATAAATATCCCCAAAAATATATATTCAAAAAACTAAAAAAACCCTCAGTTTAGGCCGATACGTATTCTACATCTTTTTGGTTCCAAAAAATCGCAAATAGCGTTTAGTGTTTGGTTTTTGCAAAAGTTATAGCGTCTACAAATTTTTTTTTGTTGTTGTTTTAACTAGTTATTGGGGCGATCAGCGATTTTTATCGGTACTGCGACATTATGGCGGACACATCGAACAGTTTTTTGGAACCATTGGCATTTTTCTAGCGATCAGTGCTGTAAAAAATGCATTGCTTACTCAAAAAATGCCACTGGCAGGGAAGGGGTTAACACTAGGTGCGAGGGAGGGGTTAAATATGTTCCCTGGGTGTGTTCTAACTGTAGGGGGGGGGGGGACTGACATGTGTAAATGACAGATCGCTGTTCATGAAGGGGAACTCCAGACCCCCGGAAAAAAAATAAGGTGGGTTCCCTCCAGGTGCATACCAGGCTCTTAGGCTTGGTCTGGAACATAAGGGGTTAAACCCGCGCAAAAAAAATAGCGTGGGGTCTCCCCCAAGATCCAAACCAAGCCATTATCCCAGGCACGCAGTCTGGTCAGACAGGAATGGGGGTGGGGACGAGCGAGCGCCCCCCTCCCTCCTGAGCCATACCAGACCACATGCCCTCAACATGGGGGAGTGTGTGCTGTGGGGGAGGGGGGCACTGCCCCCCCAACCCAAAGCACTCTTGTCCCCATGTCGATAGGGACAAGAGCCTCTTCCCAACAACCCTGGCCGTTGGTTGTCGGGGTATGCGGGCGGAGGGCTTATCAGAATCTGAGAGACCCCTTTAATAAAGGGGTCCCCAGATTCCGGCCCCCCACCCTATGTGAATGAGTATGGGGGTACATTGTACCCCTACCCATTCACCTGGGGAAAAAAATGGAAAAAAATAATACACCACACATGAATAAATTAATTTATTAGTCAGCCGGGGGTCTTCTGCCGGGGCCCCCCACCACCACCCCATTAGGCCCCGGGCTTCGCCATCTTCTGCCGGAACCCCCTTCACCAGTGAGGCTCCTGCCTTTGGGGGAGGGTCCCGGGCTACTACGACGGTTTCTGCGGGGGGGGGGGTGCACTGGCACCCCACCCCCGTCTTCAGCGACGTAATTCACCGGGACCCCCTTCACCAGGGAGGCTCCTGCCTTTGGGGGAGGGTCCCGGGCTTCCACGACGGTTTCTGCGGGGGGGGTGCACTGGCACCCCACCCCCGTCTTCAGCGACGTAATTCACCGGGACCCCCTTCACCAGGGAGGCTCCTGCCTTTGGGGGAGGGTCCCGGGCTTCCACGACGGTTTCTGCGGGGGGGGGTGCACTGGCACCCCACCCCCGTCTTCAGCGACGTAATTCACCGGGACCCCCTTCACCAGGGAGGCTCCTGCCTTTGGGGGAGGGTCCCGGGCTTCCACGACGGTTTCTGCGGGGGGGGTGCACTGGCACCCCACCCCCGTCTTCAGCGACGTAATTCACCGGGACCCCCTTCACCAGGGAGGCTCCTGCCTTTGGGGGAGGGTCCCGGGCTTCCACGACGGTTTCTGCGGGGGGGGGTGCACTGGCACCCCACCCCCGTCTTCAGCGACGTAATTCACCGGGACCCCCTTCACCAGGGAGGCTCCTGCCTTTGGGGGAGGGTCCCGGGCTTCCACGACGGTTTCTGCGGGTGGGGTGCACTGGCACCCCACCCCCGTCTTCAGCGACGTAATTCACCGGGACCCCCTTCACCAGGGAGGCTCCTGCCTTTGGGGGAGGGTCCCGGGCTTCCACGACGGTTTCTGCGGGGGGGGGTGCACTGGCACCCCACCCCCGTCTTCAGCGACGTAATTCACCGGGACCCCCTTCACCAGGGAGGCTCCTGCCTTTGGGGGAGGGTCCCGGGCTTCCACGACGGTTTCTGCGGGGGGGGTGCACTGGCACCCCACCCCCGTCTTCAGCGACGTAATTCACCGGGACCCCCTTCACCAGGGAGGCTCCTGCCTTTGGGGGAGGGTCCCGGGCTTCCACGACGGTTTCTGCGGGGGGGGGTGCACTGGCACCCCACCCCCGTCTTCAGCGACGTAATTCACCGGGACCCCCTTCACCAGGGAGGCTCCTGCCTTTGGGGGAGGGTCCCGGGCTTCCACGACGGTTTCTGCGGGGGGGGGTGCACTGGCACCCCACCCCCGTCTTCAGCGACGTAATTCACCGGGACCCCCTTCACCAGGGAGGCTCCTGCCTTTGGGGGAGGGTCCCGGGCTTGTACGGTGTCTTCCGCCGGAGGGCGCCACTCTCCGGGCTTCTGCGATGCCTTCCGCTTCTGCCTGTCTCCTCCGCGGAGCACAGGGCTTGTCTCCGCTGTCTTCTCCCTTCTCTTCCATTCGATGTTGACACGACGAGGTCCGGCGCTGGAATGCCGTCTGAGCAGTGGGCATGGACTTATATAGGGCAATGCCACCATGTGACCTCAACCCATGTGACATCACATTCCCATCATGCCCAGGGAATGTGATGTCACATGGGTTGAGGTCACATGGTGGCATTGCCCTATATAAGTCCATGCCCGCCGCTGACACGGCATGTCAGCGCGGAACCTCGTCGTGTCAACATCCAATGGAAGAGAAGGGAGAGGACAGCGCAGACAAGCCCTGTGCTCCCGGAGGAGACAGGCAGAAGAAGGAAGAGAGAAGAAAGAAGACGGAAGAAAGCCCTGGCTCCGCGGGGGAGCCAGGCAGAAGAGGGAGCAGAGAAAAGACCTGGGAGTTGGCGCACCCCCGGCAGAAGACCAGGAAGACCGGAACCCTGGCGGAAGGCACCGGAAAGACCGGGGGATAGGCGCCATCCCCCGGCAGAAGACCCCGAAGTCCGGATGCCCCTCCCTAATGAAAAAGAGCTTAAATGGGGTGGGGGCATCCGGCGGAAGGCTCCGGAGAGGACCGAGGGATGGCGCCCTCCCCCGGCAGAAATCACCGAAGCCCAGGGTCCCGGCAGAAGATCGGGAGAGAAGAAACCCCCCCTTCTAAGAGAGCTAAAGAAGAAAGGGGGGGCTCCGGAGCTGATTAATAAAATATTTTATTGTGTGTGGTGTGTTTTTTTTACTTTACATTTCCCCCATGTGAATGGGTAGAGGTACGATGTACCCCATACTCATTCACATAGGGTGGGGGTCCGGCATCTGGGGGCCCCCTTATTAAAGGGAGCTCGCAGATTCCGATTAGCCCCGCCCGCATACCCCGACAACCAATGGCAAGGGTTGTCGGGAAGAGGCTCTTGTCCCTATCGACATGGGGGCAAGAGTGCTGTGGGGTGGGGGGGCAGTGCCCCCCTCCCCCACAGCACACACTCCCCCATGTTGAGGGCATGCGGTCTGGTACGGCTCAGGAGGGGGGGGGCGCTCGCTCGTCCCCGCCCCCATTCCTGTCCGGGCCAGACTGCATGCTTGGGATGAGGGCTTGGTTTGGATCTGGGGGGGACCCCCGCGCCGAATCGGCGCGGGTTTAACCCCTCACGTTCCGGACCAAGCCTAAGAGCCTAATGTAGCCCTGGAGGGGGACCCGCGCCGATTTCAAGTTTGAAATTTGGCGCGGAGTTCCCCTTCAGGGCTGAAAACAGCTCGGAGATTCCCGTGCGCCGCGTCACGCAGCGCATTCACGGGTACGCCGATTGGTATTTACCAAGATTTTCACGGCGTACTGACAAGGCGCACGGGAATCCCTGACTTTTCTCTCTGCGCATGCCCAGTATGCAAATGAACCTCCCGAGGTTCAGGCGCACTGTGCAAGCGTACGGGGATCTGTTTTCAAAAAACACTTTCCCTTTCAATTCGGCCCGCCAAACACTTCAAAACACATGTCACTTCACTTCCCCTGCATCCCCCCACCTCCCCCCCTAATAAACTCCCGCCCAAACCCCCGCAATTTACAGTTTAATGTGCCGTGCGCCAGGTCTGTACTGGTGCACAATGCACCCTCTCCTGGGCGCACGGAGCACATTAGTAACTAGGGAAATACACTGCACTAGCAGCGTATTTCTTTAGTAAATGGCAAAACGGCTGCTACTCCTGCTTTTACTCCATGAGTCATGGAGTAAAGGCTTGGTAAATCAGCCCCCATGTATCAATGTTCATCCTCCCACCAAATCACACTTAGCTTGTGTGTTCTTTATCCTCATTCCCCTTTTACCCTGTCAGACATGTGTGCACACAAGACCAATATAGCAACAAACATGCTGTTCTAAGACTCACTACAACTCACAGCCCCAGTGGGATAAGCAGCTGTACACTCAGGTAGACTTACAGACTCACTGACAGCATGCATATACTCTTTACAACATTATCCGTCCACTGAACATTAATAAAGGTTTTAACTGCCTATCTAAGTCTGTCAATCAAACTGTTTCGTCAAAAGCTGCATCTATAAATTTGTTATGTGGAAGCTGGTGGCTTACAAAGTAAACATAATTATAATGAGATAATTGGACGGTTCCCTTATCAGTAAAAATATATTCTTTTTGTTCCACTGGCCATACATATAGGGGGTTATTTACGAAAGGCATATCCACTTTGCACTACAAGTGCAAAGTGCACTTGAAATTGCACTGGAAGTGCAGTCACTGTAAACCTGAGGGGTAGATCTGAAATGAGGGGAAGCTCTGCTGATTTTTTTATCCAATCATGTGCAAGCTAAAATGCTGTTTTTATTTTCCTTGCATGCCCCCCCTCGGATCTACAGCGACTGCACTTCCAAGTGCAATTTCAAGTGCACTTTGCACTTGTAGTTTGCATTTGTAGTGAAAAGTGGATTTTCCTTTAGTAAATAACCACCATAGATTCCTTAACCACCTAAGGACCCCTTTACGCTGATATACATCGGCAGAAGGGCACGGCTGGGCACAGGCACGTACCTGTACGTTGCCTTTAAGAGCCCAGCCGCGGGGTCGCGAGCGCGCCGATGCTGGCGCGCTCGCGACCCGGTCCGAAGCTCCGTGACCCGATCGCCGCTGGTGTCCCGTGATCGGTCACAGGAGATGAAGAATGGGGAGAGGTGTGTGTAAACGCACCGTCCCTGTTCTTCTGTGTGGCAGTGACACTGATCGTCTGTTCCCTGATATAGGGAACGACGATCAGTGACATCACGCCTACAGCCACGCCCCCCTACAGTAAGAATCACTCCCTTAGGGCACACTTAACGCCTTAGCGCCCCCTAATGGTTAACTGCCATTGTCATTTTCACAGTAATCAGTGCATTTTTATAGCACTTTTCGCTGTGTAAATGACAATGGTCCCAAAAATGTGTCAAAAGTGTCCGATGTGTCCGCCATAATGTCGCAGTCACGAAAAAAATCGCTGATCGCCACCATTACTAGTAAGAAAAAAAATATTAATAAAAATGCCATAAAACTATCCCCTATTTTGTAAACGCTAAATTTTGCTCAAACCAATCGATAAACGCTTATTGTTTTTTTTTTTTTACCAAAAATAGGTAGAAGAATACGTATCGGCCTAAACTGAGGGCAACAATATTTTTTGGGGATATTTATTATAGCAAAAAGTTAAAAATATTGAATTTTTTTTCAAAATTGTCGCTCTATCTTTGTTTATAGCACAAAAAAATAAAAACCGCAGAGGTGATCAAATACCACCAAAAGAAAGCTCTATTTGTGGGGAAAAAAAGGACACCAAATTTGTTTGGGAGCCACGTCGCACGACCACGCAATTGTCAGTTAAAGCGACGCAGTGCCGAATCGCAAAAAGGGGCAAGCTCCTTATAACCTGCATTTTGGTCCGGGTCTTAAGTGGTTAAAAAAAATAAATGAAAAAAAGTCTGTAAAGCTCTCTTCTGCACATGTTGAAAAGTCAGGAAGCTAATGGATGATGCTTGCAGTTTTAGCTTACGTTTCTACAGTGGCTACCTTATGATAAATTCCAGATTTTCAGGTCCCATGTGTGATACAGCATAGTAATGACGTCTAAACTACATTGTTTATACATATTTTCACCATTTACAGCAATAAAACAGTTCATTCCATTAACCATAAGATGTAACAGATCTCTTATATAATATCATGAAAAGGCTCTTGAAATCCCTTGTTACTGACTGTAGATGTTAGATAATAGTCTAACTTTTTTGCTGCCATAGCAGTTTCTGCATTTTTTTTTTCACACACGTTTTAAAAATAATTTTAGGCCTGAATATTGCCAAACTTATAAAACATACTATATTTTCTGAAAGTAGAGATCCTGGACAATAAAAAGGTTGGTAATTCAAATATTTTATTTTGCACAATAAAGTGCAACATTTTAGTAAAAAATACACTAAAATTTATTTTAGACCACACAAACACAATACATTACCAAACTTTTTTTTAGGACCTGGATCTGGACCCAGGGGCTCTGCTGTATCTTGCAGTATCTCTTCTTGCTGAGCCACCTAAGATGCTGGACAGTTCCCTGGACAATTCATTGAATGATCCTGCCTTGAATCTTGTTTGTCTTGAACATTGAACACTTTGTTGCACGGTTGCACCCATGAACTTATCTCTGCACTTCCTGTTTGTTAGAGATGATACCGCTCTAAAAACTGCTGATCCCTTGGCTTTGCTTCTGTCCCACTAAACCAAAAGGGTGCTGGCTATGCACAGGTGCATTGGATAGAAGAAGATCCTGGACTGTCGCACTCCTTAAAACAATGTCTTTATTGTACAAATGAAATCCAAAAAACAACCAAAGCGATGCAGTCAAAATAAAGTGAACAGGAAAAAGGTGGCTGACATGTTTTCACATCATGTGATGCTTACTCATAGCGCAAACTTCCTGTTTGCCAGATTATTGTGTTCTCTCCTGCTAATATCTCGCGTTTGTCTCTCCTGCTGCCGTCTTTATCTTCACTACCACCTGTTACTGACCTTTGGCTTGTTCCTTGACTGCTTAATTATAACCTGAAACTATTTGTTACTGATCTTTTGGCTTGTTTACTGACTACGCTTCTGTTTGATCCCTACCTGCTATATATGCTACTGCACCCCAGCTTGCTCACTTCCTGGTGAGGCGATCCTGAGGACTACAACCTGGCACTAACATGCAGCAAAGCCCATCTTCACCATCAGGAGCTCTGGTGAATACCGGTTAGTACTTAGACCCAGAACCTCAGATGAACCCGTGTCATCAGTCAGTTTGACCTATCTATGTGTCCTTAATAGTTAGGGAAGATCAACAAATAATGTTCGTGGGTTCCTGTAGCCTATACCTGGCACCATGCCATTCCCAGATCTGAAGATGGGAGCACAGAGCCCGGGTAACACACAGGGGTGTGGGGTGAATGTATCAGAGGTGTGTGAAGCGAACAGGCAGCTGTACTTCCATCTAATATCTTTCATCTGATAAACAATAGTCAGCTTGTCAACTTTATACATATTCTCAGCAGCTGTAGCAGCCAGGAGTGTTCCACCGAAAGAGTAAAAGTTTTCTTGCTGGCAGAAACCTTTTTTTTCTGCCAGCACAAACGTTTCACTTACAGATTTTCAGCTATACCAGGTGAGAAGTTCATAAAAGATTTCTAGTATTTCAAAAACAGTATAGTCACTAAAAATATTTTCAGAAAGCATCTATATTCCCTGAGCTTCTTGGCTACAGACATCCTTACCAAATAAAAACCAATGCATATAGAAGTGTCCATGCGATCTGATTCCAGCGTGGGAAAAAAAGGGTTCTGCATACAAATACATACAGCCATACAAATGAATAGCTCAAATTGCACAGCACAGACATGGCATGTGATTTGAATAGGAATGCAATGCAATTCCTATCAAAATAACATGCAGTGTCCTGCACTGCATATATGTGAACACGGCCTTATTTGCACAAAAGGAGTCACAACAGTATTAAAAGGAGACCAGCACTATTGCCCCTATACCCACCCACTGATGCACCCAAGATCTCTTTTTTGTGTTGAGATCAAAGTGCTCCCTTTTGGTCTGTTAAATATACCATTAAAAGCATTTTATTATCTTTTTGTGTTAAAAAAAAAAATTGTTCATTCAGGCAGAAATCTTGTGAGCTGAAAAATTCCTCTAATCTATGCCTCTGGACTGTTTTAAGTTATCAATGTTCCCGGCTATCTCCGTGGACTACAAAACACTTCCCACTGGTAGAGAGGGAGATGATAAATAGTTGTAACACATTCCATCTCCTAGGGTCACAACGCTGCTCAGTACAGTTATCATGCTAGGACAAGACATGAGTTGATAGCAGGATTATCAGGTTAAAATAAAGAAAAAGTGTAAAAAAAGAAAACGAATGCAGCCACCACATCTAAGGACTAGTAAGCTACAATATTATTTTTTTCTTGGGTTTAGATACACTTAATTTCTGTTGTTATTTTCCTTTCACGCAAGAAGCAAAGCGAGTGCCATACAGATTGTTATGTGTGGATGTGGTTCCTGTATCACAGGTGTGCCCAACCAGTGGCCCGGGGGCCTAATGTGGCCCGCGGAGCCCTCTGATGTGGCCCGTGAAGCCCAGATCACGGATCCGGCATCCTAGAGCATCAGTGTTGTGAATGAAGCAGGCGGTAGAGAAAGCAAGCGGTTACAGAGCAGAGCTGCATAAGCCAATGCTTCCTGTATAGCACCAGCTCCTGTCACAGGTGGAGTGATACCAAATATCGTCATATCTGTTCTGCAGTGGTTACTGGGCTGCTTTCACTGCCTACCGCCTACCTCCAATCTGATCTGCTAAATAAAAACAGAAGAGGATTCATCCCCTTCTGCCTGGGTGTATCGGATTGAAGGGCCCATAGAGTACAGTGGGCTGTGTCTGTGTCTTCTCTCTATATGCAGAGTGGACACAGACCTGTCTTCCGACCGCTCCACTCATTGTGGCCCATGACCGGTTACCAAGTCACTTAAGTGGCCCTTGCTCTTCAAAAGGTTGGGCATGCCTGCTGTATCACTTTCTGAAATAGAACAGAAGGGAAGATCTCAGCGAGTTAATGTAAGTATTAGCCTTCAGAAAAAGGGTGTAAGGGGTGCAAGTAAATACACATATTCAAAGGTTAAAGTATAACTGAAGGCAAACTTTGTTATTGTTTTAGATAGAGTGAAGAAGGATTAGAGCACCTGTAAGGTGTGGTGTTTTTTTGTTTTTGTTTTACTGTCTGTGCCCCCATTAGGGAAATTCGCCCTCTCTATTAGTCGTGTTGACCATAACACTGAAAGTGAAAGAAATCAAAATCAACCAAAGTTTGAATGGTCACCAGAACAGGAATAAAAAGAAAATCTTCAAAAAGGAAATTTTAATTATTGTGATTCCAGAAATTTCCTGGGATTTACCTAACCTTGGAGGGACTTCCTCCCACTTGCTTTTGTGGATTGACATGGCAGAAATGGTTATATGCAGAGCACACCGCCATTCTGCCTGTGCTAGTAAGCACACACTTCATCTTATTGAAATAATCCATCTTTAAGCTAAAAGGTTCATGCACCATGCATTCGGTCTGCCATTCATTCAATAATCAAACATCAACACCAACCTGTTCTCATCTCAGCATCATCGCAAGACTGCCTGCCTACGCCCACACGGAGTCCTTTTATTATAACAAAAGCCTTCACAGACCACAGCTGATTGGAGGAGGTCACAGCATGTGACCATAGGAAGTGATGTCACAGCATGTGACCTCCTCCATGGGAAGCCAGGACACAGCATGGGGGCTCCACACAGCAAATGCCCATATATGGATGGGACAATATATGATAACCCTTCTGACAGGGATACATACAATACATGAATACAACATAATACAACAGCATGATACAATAACGATACAGTAATAATTCAATAACAATACAATACAGTAATAATACAATAACCAATGAACACAGTTCCTGATGAGGGGAGCTTATCTGCAAGTGTATGCTCACATCACAATACAGTGTTGATCAGGCACCGAGAGATGGCAAAAGCATATATCCGCTACACTGACAATGCGTTTGCAGAGTGGAAGCATCCCACAAGCGAATATCTGTGCATGACACAGGGGCCCTTTTGCCGGCCGACACCCCCGCTTCACAAACACCCTTCTCCAAATCAGGAAGTTTATCTCAACCAGTCTCAGTCCGCCCCAGTCAGCTCTTTAGAGCGGGTTGCGGGAGAACCAACAATCGGTGACACTATGACAATACATATTAAATACATCTTCATAAAATTTCCACAACAGGATGTGAAGGGAAATCTTCACAATGTGAAAATGGAAGATGAAAACAAGCTGACAGGGGTTAAAAACCCTCTTACTTTATTAAAATTAAAAAAAAAAAAAAGTTCTGCCTTTAGTTATACTTTAACCATTTAACCCCCGAGCCTCTTTCTGAGATTTGGTGTTTAGAAGTTAAAAACTTTTTTTTCCCTAGAAAATTACTTAGAACCCCCAAATATTATATATATATATATATATATATATATATATATATATATATATATATAATTTCTAACACCATAGAGAATAAAATGGCGGTCATTGCAATACATTTGTGTCACAACGTATTTGCGCAGCAGTCTTATTTTTATTTTGGGGGGGGGGGGATCACTTTTGAATTAAAAAATAAAACAGTAAAGTTAGCCCAATTTTTTTTTATATTGTGAAAGATAATGTTACGCAGAGTAAATTGATACCCAACATGTCACTCTTCAAAGTTGCGCCCGCTCATGGAATGGCAATAAACTTTTACCCTTAAAAATCTCCATATGCGATGTTTAAAAAATTCTACAGGTTGCACATTTTGAGTTACAGAGAAGGTATAGGGCTGGAATTATTGCTCTCGCTCTAACGATCACGGCAATACCTCACATGTGTGATTTGAACACCGTTGTCATATGCGGGAGCTGCTCACGTATGTGTTCGCTTCCTGCACTCGAGCTCGTCGGGACAGGACGCTTTAAAAAAAATATATACGCTTTAAAAAAAATTGGGTCACTTTTATTCCAATTACAAGGGATGTAAACATCCCTTGTAATAGAAAAAAGCATGACAGGTCCTCTTAAATATGAAATCTGGGGTCAAAAATACCACAGATCTCATATTTAGACTAAAATTAAATAAAAAAATTAAATAAAAATTATGTCATTTCAAAAGAAAAAAAAATCCCTTTAAGAGCATTGTGCAAAAGTGAAGTTTTGACTAAATTGAATCAAATTGGAAAAAAAAAAAGTTCTGCCTTTAGTTATATTTTAACCACTTAAGCCCTGAGCCTCTTTCTGAGATTTGGTGTTTACAAGTTAAAGTGGAGTTCCACCCATTTTTTTATGTTTGTCTGTGCTGCATGCCCTAATCTCATATAGGTAGATTCAGGTAGATTGGATTAAATTTAGGGCGGCATAGCCTAGCCTGTTTAGGCTACACCACCGTAAATTAGCTAGGCTAGTAGTGATTTTCAATCTACTTACCTGCTAATCTACGGCGGCGTAGCCTCAAACGAGCGGGCGTAAGGGCGCCTAATTCAAATTGGTTGGAGGGGGCGTGTTGTATGGAAATGAGGCTTGTCCTCACGTTTTTTGACTTTTTATTTGCTACTGCACATGCGCCGGGCGCCTACATTTCCCAGTGCGCATTGCGGCTAAGTACGCCGTATGGGCCTATTGATTTCGACATGGACGTAAACGACGTAACTCCCGATTCGCGGATGACTTGCGCAAACAACGTAAAGAATTCGAACCTTGCGGCGATAACGGCGGCTATACTTTAACATTGTTATTCCACTTCATAGGTGGACTAACTTTAGGCCGCCTAAGGCCTTACGAAAACGACGTAATTCGACTGCGGCGGCCGCGCGTATCTTAGATATGTTTAAGTGTATCTCTGTTAGAGAATACACTTAAACATAGGTCGGTGCAGATTCAGAGTTAGGTCGGCTTATCTGTAGATAAGCCGGCCTAACTCTTTCTGAATCTACCTAATAGTGTTCAGAATGGACAATTTTTATTTATTTTGTTGCTTGTAAATACCTTTATTTTGTAGTCCTTCATTACTTCCTCCTCCTTATTAGCCTAGGCTATTAAGTCACAAGGCTATTCGCAAGGGTTTCTGGGATAGGCATCATGTATCCCAGTAGTCTTTGCAAATAGCCTATTTGCATAGAGAAGGGGCGGCAACTTCCTCTGACACTCCCGTTGCTATGGAAACCTGACTGAAACCTATTACATCGCTTGTGCAGCACTGAGCATGTGCGAGATCTGCAAGGCTGAAATCCAGGAAATCATACAGTCTGGCTTCATGATGCCCACACTTAAGATGGCCACGGTCTATTTCTAGATTATAAACTAACTAAATGCTCTAACAACCTAACAAAACGGACCTTAGTTTACAGACTAACTTTACTAGACTACATTAAGCTTGTGTATTACAGCAGTATTTATATTTAAAAAGTGAAATTGTGGGTGGAACTCCCCTTTAACCACTTAAGACCCGGACCAATATGCAGCTAAAGGACCCAAGGGGCCTGATTTACTATGCTCTGTGCGCTGCGCTGGTTCATGCCTTAATTAGTGCGCCGGGTGAAGCCTTAATTAGGCGCATGAACCAGCGTAGCAGCCGGCGCATTGAAAGTAATATGTAAAGCCGCGCCGAACTCCCTATAGAAGTCTATGGGAGAAATCAAAAGTGTTCATTTTAAAGGCTAATCTGCTAGTTTTGTCCTAAAAAGTGTTTGGGGACCTCAGTCCTGCCCCAGGGAACATGTATCAATGTTTTTTTTATTTTTTAAAACGGCCGTTTTTTCGGGAGCAGTGAAATTAATAATTCTTAAAGTGAAACAATAAAAGTGAAATATTCCTTTAAATTTCGTACCTAGGGGGGGTGTAATGTCAGCATGTGAAATAGCGCATTTTTCCCGCACTTAGAACTGCCCCTGCACAAAATGACATTCAGAAGGAAAAAAGTCATTTAAAAATTCACACGCGGCTATAATGAATTGTCGGCTCTGACAATTCTAAAGGGATTCATTTATAAAACAAACAAAAAAATGTGTAGGGGTTCCCCCAAATTAAATTACCAGGCCCTTCAGGTCTGGAATGGATATTAAGGGGAACCCCGCCGTAAAAACAAAAAAAAAAAAGACGTGCGGTTCCCGGCAAATATCCATTCCAGGCCCTTCAGGTCTGGTGTGGATTTTAAGGGGAACTCCACCCCAAATTGAAAAAAAATGGCGTGGAGTCCCCCTAAAAATCCACACCAGACCCTTATCCGAGCACGTTGACCTGGCCGGCCGCAGAAAAGAGGGGGGGACAGAGTGCGGCCCCCCCCCCTCTCCTGAACCGCACCAGGCCACATGCCCTCAACATGGGGAGGATGTCCCCATGTTGATGGGGACAAGGGCCTCATCCCCACAACCCTTGCCCGGTGGTTGTGGGGGTCTGCGGGCGGGGGGCTTATCAGAATCTGGAAGACCCCTTTAACAAAGGGGACCCCCAGATCCTGCCCCCCCCCTATGTGAAATGGTAATGGGGTACATTGTACCTCTACCATTTCACCCCAAAAAAAATGTCAAAAGTGTTAAAAATGACAGTAGCCGGTTTTTGACAAATCTTTTAATAAAATCTTCTTTTCTTCTTTCCTTCGGGTTTCTTCCGCTGCTTCTTTCTTGGGTCTTCTCGTCCACATCTTGCCCGACGTCTTCTTCTATCTTCTCCGTCCGTCCTTCAGCCTTCTGGTCCCGCATCTTGCCCGTTGTCTTCTCCTGTCTTCTTCTCCGTCCGTCCGCCAGCCTCCTCGTCCGCATCTTGTGTCTTCTCCGGTCTTCTTCTCGGTCCGCCAGCCTTCTCGTCCCCATCCCCGGACCCAGCGTTTGAATTTGATTTGGCCGCCGTGTTGCGCTCCTGGGACCCGCCCCCCCTCTGACGCCACAAGTAAACTCCTTAGAAGGTCATGTGCGTCAGAGGGGGGCGGGGTCACAGAGCGTCACACAGCGGGGGAATTCAATTTCAAGCGCGCCGCCCGGAGAAGAAGTTCCCGCCGTGTCATACTCATGTGACCCCGCCCCCCTCTGACGCACATATGCCACACGCGGACTTTCATATGAGTTTACTTGTGGCGTCAGAGGGGGGCGGGTCCCAGGAGCGGGAACACGGCGGCCAAATCAAATTCAATCGCGGCGTCCGGGGAAGAAAAAGATGTGGACGAGAAGGCTGGCGGACGGACGGAGAAGAAGACCGGAGAAGACAACGGGCAAGATGCGGGACCAGAAGGCTGAAGGACGGACGGAGAAGATAGAAGAAGACGTCGGGCAAGATGTGGACGAGAAGACCCAAGAAAGAAGCAGCGGAAGAAACCCGAAGGAAAGAAGAAAAGAAGATTTTATTAAAAGATTTGTCAAAAACCGGCTACTGTCATTTTTAACACTTTTGACATTTTTTTTTGGGGTGAAATGGTAGAGGTACAATGTACCCCATTACCATTTCACATAGGGGGGGCCAGGATCTGGGGGTCCCCTTTGTTAAAGGGGTCTTCCAGATTCTGATAAGCCCCCCGCCCGCAGACCCCCACAACCACCGGGCAAGGGTTGTGGGGATGAGGCCCTTGTCCCCATCAACATGGGGACATCCTCCCCATGTTGAGGGCATGTGGCCTGGTGCGGTTCAGGAGAGGGGGGGGCCGCACTCTGTCCCCCCCCTCTTTTCTGCGGCCGGCCAGGTCAACGTGCTCGGATAAGGGTCTGGTGTGGATTTTTAGGGGGACTCCACGCCATTTTTTTTCAATTTGGGGTGGAGTTCCCCTTAAAATCCACACCAGACCTGAAGGGTCTGGTATGGATATTTGGGGGGACCCCACGCCATTTTTTGGGGGGGTTTTACGGCGGGGTTCCCCTTAATATCCATTCCAGACCTGAAGGGCCTGGTAATTTAATTTGGAGGGACCCCCATTTTTTTTTTTTTTTTATTATTTTTAATGAGCAATGACTGTATTCTTTATAGCCATGAGTACTTTAAACTTCCTTTTTTTTGTTTCACTTCAGAAATGGCATCTTGTACAGGGACAGTTCTAAGCACGGGAAACATGCGTGTACCCACCCTCCCCCCCTGTATGAAATTTAAAGGAATATTTCACTTTTATTATTTCACTTTAACCACTTCCATACCGCGCCTATTCTGGCACTTCTCTCCTTCATGTAAAAATTATATTTTGTTCCTGGGAAATTAATCAGGACCCCCAAACATTATATATAATTTTTTAGCAGACACCCTAGGGAATAAAGTTAGCGGTCATTTTTTATTTGATTTCCAACGGTATTTGCGCAATAATTTTTCTAACGCCTTTTTTTTGGCCCAAAAAAAAAAACACGGTTCATGAATTAAAAAAAAAAAACAGTAAAGTTAGCCCAATTTTTATGGATAATGTTAAAGATGATGTTACACCGAGTAAATAGATACCTAACTTGTCACGCTTTAATATTGTACACACTCATGGAATGGCGCCAAACTTCGGGACATAAAAATATCCATAGGCGATGCTTGTTTTTTTTTTTACAGGTGACCAGTTCAGAGTTACAGAGGAGGTCTAGGGCTAGAATTATTGCTCTCGCTCTAACGCACGCGTCAATACCTCACATGTGTGGTTTGAATGGTGTTTACATATGTGGGCGGGACTTACATGCATATTTGCTTCTGAGTGCGAGCTTCTAGGGACAGGGGCGTTTTTTTTTTTTTTTTTTCATATTTTTATTCTTGCACTTTTTTGACACTTTTTTTGATTTTGGATCACTTTTCTTCCTATTACAAGGAATGTAAACATCCCTTGTAATAGGACTAGTGTGTGACAGGTCCTCTTTATGGTCAATAAGGCTGGAAAGCATGGTATTGAAAAAAAAAAAAAAAGTTCTCATGCTTTCAGCTGCAATCATGTTCGTTCAGCACAGTGGTGTAGTGTATAGCACTTTGACCTAGCAGCAAAAGAGTCTTTGGTTCGAATCCCGCCCGTGACAGCATCTGCATGGAGTTTGCATGTTCTCCCTGTGCCTGCGTGGGTTTCCTCCCACAATATAAAAACACGCTGTAAATCGGATCCGGTCTAAATAAGCCCTAATATGCAGTAGTATATTTAGGTTTTGTTCTGCCCTAGGCCTGACTACATATCTGCACCTCCTAATAGAAAAATGACCCACCCCTTCCTGTCAAGGTCACACCCTGTTTTTGTATGACCCGCCCAGGAATTTTCAGGGGACCCACACACTAGTTCTGGGGGGGCACTGGATTCCCTTAACCACTTCCATACCAGGCACTTACGCACCTTCCCGCCCAAGCCAATTTTCAGCTTTCAACACTGTCGCACTTTGAATGGCAATTGCACGGTCATACAACACTGTACCCAAACAAAATTGGCGTCCTTTTTCCCCTACAAATAGAGCTTTCTTTTGTTGGTATTTGATCACCTTTTTGCGCAACAACTAAAAAAAGACTGCAAATTTTGAAACAAAAAAACGTTTTTATTTTTTTAGGTTAATTTTTTTGTAAATACGTTTTTCTCTTTCAATTACGGGCACTGATATGGCGGCACTGATGGGCACCGATGAGATGGCACTGATGGACATTGATGAGGTAGTACTGACGGGCACAGATGAGGTGGCATTGATTGGCGGCGCTGGTATGCGGCACTGATGGGCACTCATAGGCGGCACTGATGGGCACTCATGGGCGGCACAGATGGGCACTCATGGGCAGCACTTATGGGTGGCACTGATGGATACTTATGGGTGGCACAGGTGGGCACTGATAGGTGGGCACTGTGCATGGATGGGCACTGTGGGGTGGCACTGATGGACACTGTGGGGTGGCACTGATGGACACTGTGGGGTGGCACTGATTTTCCCAGGTTGCCAGTCAGTGCCCATTTGTGGGCACTGATTGGCATCTTTTTTCTTTTTTTTAATGCTTTTTGTTTTTTTTTCCATATTTTTTTTTTGCCCACCCTGGTGGTCCAGGGTGGGCATCCCTGGTGGTCCAGTGTGGTGATCCGAGGGGTGGCTGCGCTGATAAACAATCAGCGCGAACGCCCCCTGTCAGGAGAGCCGCCGATCGGCTCTCCTATACTCGCGTCTGTCAGACGCGAGTGAGGAAGAGCCATCGATGGCTCTTCCTGTTTACATCGTGATCAGCCGTGATTGGACACGGCTGATCACGTGGTAAAGAGTCTCCGTCTCCGTGAGAGACTCTTTACCGAGATCGGAGATGCAGGGTGTCAGACTGACACCCCGCATCACCTATCGCCGCGCTGCGTGCCCCCACAGGCGCGCGCGGCATGAAATCCTGCAGGACGTCCTGTCAGGATTGTGTAACCACTTCCCGGACGTAAATCGGCCATAGGCTGGGCGGGAAGTGGTTAATTTGCATAGTTTTTCTCTCACTTCCTGTTTGGCTATGGGGCAGGAAGTGAAGGCAAATCTCCCCAATTGGACACAGATAATACAAAATAAACTGACAGGGCCTATAACCCTCCCTCACTCTATCAAAAATTAAAGAAAATAAAACTTGTTGATTATAGTTCTTGTCAGGGGCGGACTGACCATTGAGTCACTCGGGCACTGCCCGAGGGCCCCATGCCACTAGGGGGCCCCATCCGGGTTGCCAGGCTCAGTAAAACCAGGGACAGTATGTAAAAATCTGTGTTTTTTTTAGATCTGTCCCTGATATGTCCGAAAATGACATGCTTTTAATGTGAATATCCCAAGATTTTAGCTGCCCGCCTCTGCACTACCTCCTGGCGTGGTGGCCATCTGTAAGCCAGAGGGGCCCCATAATCTTCTATTGCCCGGGGGCCCCATGAGTTGTCAGTCCGCCCCTGGTTCTAGTTTAAGCACAAATTTCATAGAGTTTTATTGAGAGCCCTAAGAAAATATAACCATGCCAATAGGCCAGGATACAGCGTGGCTAATATGTATGAATGTGTGTGCTAGAGCACCCCACCCAATGTTAACTAAAAAATTATTAATTTGCAAATAAGTATTATCTGCTCATTTTTTTGGGGATGTCTGCACCCCTGATAGTGACAACATTTGTGAGGTGTCTTCACCCTTTCTAATTCATTCACTTCCTGTCACATAGCCAAACAGGAAGTGAGGGTAAAACCTTACTAATATCTTTTCTTGGGGACACAGAGATCAATCTAAATAGTTTCCCATTATGTAAATTGCACTCTAGCATTTTGCTGTGTACACCCCAAATTATTAGGGATCTTGGACTTTGGGGTCCATTTACTAAAGGCAAATCCACTTTGCACTACAAGTGCAAAGCAAGGAAGAAAAAAACAAAACAACTTTGCTTCTACAGGATTGGATGTTAAAACCATCAGTGCTTCCTCTGATTTTCAGCAACTATGCTTGTACTGCAGAGTGGCTTTGCCTTTACTAAACCCCAAACTAAATAATCATTTGGGGCAGGGATCCTCAAACTACGGCCCTCCAGCTGTTGTAGAACTACACATCCCATGAGGCCTTGTAATGCACTGACATTCACAGACATGACTAGGCATGATGGGAATTGTAGTTCCTGAACAACTGGAGGGCCGTAGTTTGAAGACCCATGATTTGGGGTGTACACAGCAGTGCTGGAGTGCAATTTGCTTAATGGGGACACTAGTTAGATTGACCTGTGTCCCCAAGAAATGACACTGGTAGGGTTTTAACCTCACTTCCTGTTCAGCTGTGTGACAGGAAGTGAAGCCAATTTTAAGAAAAGGGACACAAAGCTCAACCCAAAAATAAAAAAAACACAAAGCAGGGGTTCTAACACTCACTTGGCTTCCCTCAAACACCCACAATTTGAATAGGATTGCCTTGCGCTAGATTTAAGCACAGTGCTGTAAATCAGCACGTCAAGCCTGTCCACCAATAGCAAACCCCCCCCCACACAGGCCATGTTTGCAGGTTTTCCTTCATCTTGCACATGTGCTTTAAAAGACAGTCTGGACAGCAATTCTTGATAAGAGAAATCCACAAAACATGTCCTGTCGGGGGTACTTGAGGGCTGAGGACCACTGCAGAAAAAAGAAAATACTTACCAGTTTTGTCTTTAAAGTCATGGAGAATAAACATGGCAAACATTTCATGATTACACACCAGGAAAGAAGCTTAGACAAAAATCACACATAATTTGTTAGGCCCAAACCGATTTCAGCTGCAGCTGTCAACATATGTAGCATGAAAAAGTAACAAAAGACAAACTTAAAAATTTTAAAGTAATTTTTATTGGTCAACAAAACAAGGAAAGCAAAAAAAGACAAACAAACAAACACAAACAAAAATAAATTTCAAAATTCAAAATAACCATAGCTTTAACATCTTCACACATTTTTCATAAAATAAGGCCACATAGAAAAATACATCAAAGTGAACATCATTTAAAAATTAACCAAAACCATTGGCAAAACAAAACCCATGCAACAAACCACATTTGTGTTTAGCAACAGCATTTCTGCCAGCCTGCCCCTTCTGAGGGCAGCTGAGGACTGATCGATCCCTGCTTTTTATAACAGTGCTAGTAATGAAGCAATTGAAATCACATGAACAAATTGCAGTCTCTAGTTTGGGTGAGCTTGTAATTGGGCACACCTGCAATTAACCCAAACCACGCTCTATGAGCATCCAAGTGTTTTTCACCTTTTAAAAAGAAAGGATAATTTTTTTCTAAGTGTTTGAGCATGCTCAGTTCATCACACATGTAGGAACCAAGCTGCAATGGAATGAGAGCTTTTTTTTCCCTGATCTGATGCTTTCCAGCCTGAAGGGGAGGTGTTAAAGACAGAAGTAAACACGCACATTTAATAATCTATTTGTGGGAAAAAAAAGGTTGCCAATTTTGTTTTGTTTGGGAGCCACGTCGCACGACTGCACAATTGTCAGTTAAAGAAACGCCGTGCCGAATCACAAAAACTGGCCCGGTCATGGACCAGAAATATGGTCCGGGCTCAAGTGGTTAAAAATTCACAAAACACTAAAGTTAGCCCAATTTTTGTTGATAATGTGAAAGATGATGTTACACCAAGTAAATAGATACCTTACATGTCACGCTTTACTATTGCAAACACGCCTGGAATGGGGCCAAAATTCAGTACTTGAAATTCCCCATAGGCGACCTTTTTTTTTTTCAGGTTACCAGTTTATAGTTACAAAGAAGGTCTAGTGCTAAAAGTCTTGCTCTTGCTCTAACGCACGCGTCAATACCTCACATGTGTGGTTTGAACGATGTTTATATATGTGGGCGGGACTTGCGTAATGGGGAATTTCAAGTACTGAATTTTGGCCCCATTCCAGGCGTGTTTGCAATAGTAAAGCGTGACATGTAAGGTATCTATTTACTCGGTGTAACATCATCTTTCACATTATCACCAAAAATTGGGCTAACTTTAGTGTTTTGTGAATTTTTCGAGCTATAACCAAAAATAGAGCGACAATTTAAAAAAACAAAAAGAGTCATTTTGACTTTTTGCTATAATAAATATCCCCTAAAATATATATTCAAAAAAATAAATAAATCCCTCAGTTTAGGTCGATACATACTGTATTCTACATCTTTTTGGTTCCCAAAAACTCGCAATTAGCGTTTATTGATTGGTTTTGGCAAAAGTCTCCAAAATATGGCATTTTTGTTGTATTTTTTATTTAACAAGTTATTGCGGCGATCAGCGATTTTTATCGGTACTGCGACATTATGGCGGACACATCGGACACTTTTTTGGAACCATTGGCATTTTTCTAGCGATCAGTGCTGTAAAAATGCATTGCTTACTCTAAAAATGCCACTGGCAGGGAAGGGGTTAACACTAGGTGCGAGGGAGGGGTTAAATATGTTCCCTGGGTGTGTTCTAACTGAAGGGGGGGGGGGACTGACATGGGTAAATGACAGATCGCTGTTCATGAAGGGGAACTCCAGACCAAAAAAAAAAAAAATGTGGGTTCCCCTTCAGGTGCATACCAGGCTCTTAGGCTTGGTCTGGAACATAAGGGGTTAAACCCGCGCCGAAAACCAGCGTGGGGTTCCCCCCAAGATCCAAACCAAGCCCTCATCCCAGGCACGCAGTCTGGCCGGACAGGAATGGGGGCGGGGACGAGCGAGCGCCCCCCCCCCCTCCTGAGCCGTACCGGACCGCATGCCCTCAACATGGGGGAGTGTGTGCTGTGGGGGAGGGGGGCACTGCCCCCCCACCCCAAAGCACTCTTGTCCCCATGTCGATAGGGACAAGAGCCTCTTCCCGACAACCCTGGCCGTTGGTTGTCGGGGTATGCGGGCGGGGGGCTTATCAGAATCTGAGAGGCCCCTTTAATAAGGTGGCCCCCAGATTCCGGCCCCCCACCCTATGTGAAGGAGTATGGGGGTACATCGTACCCCTACCCATTCACCTGGGGAAAAAAATGTAAAGAAATAAAACACCACACATGAATAAATTAATTTATTAGTCTGCCGGGGGTCTTCTGCCGGGGCCCCCCACCACCACCCCATTAGGCCCCGGGCTTCGCCGTCTTTCACCGGGACCCCCTTCACCAGTGAGGCTCCTGCCTTTGGGGGAGGGTCCCGGGCTTCTACGACGGTTTCTGCGGGGGGGTGCACTGGCACCCCACCCCCGTCTTCAGCGACGTAATTCACCGGGACCCCCTTCACCAGTGAGGCTCCTGCCTTTGGGGGAGGGTCCCGGGCTTCTACGACGGTTTCTGCGGGGGGAGGTGCACTGGCACCCCACCCCCGTCTTCAGCGACGTAATTCACCGGGACCCCCTTCACCAGTGAGGCTCCTGACTTTTGGGGAGGGTCCCGGGCTTCTACGACGGTTTCTGCGGGGGGGTGCACTGGCACCCCACCCCCGTCTTCAGCGACGTAATTCACCGGCACCCCCTTCACCAGTGAGGCTCCTGCCTTTGGGGGAGGGTCCCGGGCTTCTACGACGGTTTCTGCGGGGGGGGTGCACTGGCACCCCACCCCCGTCTTCAGCGACGTAATTCACCGGCACCCCCTTCACCAGTGAGGCTCCTGCCTTTGGGGGAGGGTCCCGGGCTTCTACGACGGTTTCTGCGGGGGGGGGGGTGCACTGGCACCCCACCCCCGTCTTCAGCGACGTAATTCACCGGGACCCCCCTTCACCAGTGAGGCTCCTGCCTTTGGGGGAGGGTCCCGGGCTTCTACAACGGTTTCTGCGGGGGGGTGTGCACTGGCACCCCACCCCCGTCTTCAGCGACGTAATTCACCGGGACCCCCTTCACCAGTGAGGCTCCTGCCTTTGGGGGAGGGTCCCGGGCTTGTACGGTGTCTTCCGCCGGGGGGCGACACCCGCGGGCTTCTGCGATGCCTTCCGCTTCTGCCTGTCTCCTCCGCGGAGCACAGGGCTTGTCTCCGCTGTCTTCTCCCTTCTCTTCCATTCGATGTTGACACGACGAGGTCCGGCGCTGGAATGCCGTCTGAGCAGCGTGCATGGACTTATATAGGGCAATGCCACCATGTGACCTCAACCCATGTGACATCACATTCCCATCATGCCCAGGGAATGTGATGTCACATGGGTTGAGGTCACATGGTGGCATTACCCTATATAAGTCCATGCCCGCCGCTGACACGGCATGTCAGCGCGGAACCTCGTCGTGTCAACATCCAATGGAAGAGAAGGGAGAGGACAGCGCAGACAAGCCCTGTGCTCCCGGAGGAGACAGGCAGAAGAAGGAAGAGAGAAGAAAGAAGATGGAAAAAAGCACTGGCTCGGCGGGGGAGCCAGGCAGAAGAGGGAGCAGAGAAGACAGAAGAGAAAAGACCTGGGAGTTGGCGCACCGCCGGCAGAAGACCAGGAAGACCGGAACCCTGGCGGAAGGCACCGGAAAGACCGGGGGATAGGCGCCATCCCCCGGCAGAAGACCCCGAAGTCCGGATGCCCCCCCCTAATGTAAAAGAGCTTAAATGGGGTGGGGGCATCCGGCGGAAGGCTCCGGAGAGGACCGAGGGATGGTGCCCTCCCCCGGCAGAAATCACCGAAGCCCAGGGTCCCGGCGGAAGATCGGGAGAGAAGAAACCCCCCCTTGTAAGAGAGCTAAAGAAGAAAGGGGGGCTCCGGAGCAGATTAATAAAATATTTTATTCTGTGTGGTGTTTTATTTTACTTTACATTTCCCCCATGTGAATGGGTAGAGGTATGATGTACCCCATACTCATTCACATAGGGTGGGGGGCCGGCATCTGGGGGCCCCCTTATTAAAGGGAGCTCGCAGATTCCGATTAGCCCCGCCCGCATACCCCGACAACCAATGGCAAGGGTTGTCGGGAAGAGGCTCTTGTCCCTATCGACATAGGGACAAGAGTGCTGTGGAGTGGGCGGGCAGTGCCCCCCTCCCCCACAGCACACACTCCCCCATGTTGAGGGCATGCGGTCTGGTACGGCTCAGGAGGGGGGGGCGCTCGCTCGTCCCCACCCCCATTCCTGTCCGGGCCAGACTGCGTGCTTGGGATGAGGGCTTGGTTTGGATCTGGGGGGGGGGAACCCCGCGCCGAATCGGCGCGGGTTTAACCCCTCACGTTCCGGACCAAGCCTAAGAGCCTAATGTAGCCCTGAAGGGGGACCCGCGCCGATTTCAAGTTTGAAAGTTCCCCTTCAGGGCTGAAAACAGCTCGGAGATTCCCGTGCGCCGCGTCACGCAGCGCATTCACGGGTACGCCGCTTGGTATTTACCAAGATTTTCACGGCGTACTGACAAGGCGCACGGGAAGCGCCGAAATTTCTCTCTGCGCATGCCCAGTATGCAAATGAACCTCCCGAGGTTCAGGCGCACTGTGCAAGCGTACGGGATCTGTTTTCAAAAAACACTTTCCCTTTCAATTCGGCCCGCCAAACACATTCAAACACATGTCACTTCACTTCCCCTGCATCCCCCCACCTCCCCCCCTAATAAACTCCCGCCCGAATCCCCGCAATTTACATTTCAATGTGCCGTGCGCCAGGTCTGTACTGGTGCACAATGCACCCTCTCCTGGGCGCACGGAGCACATTAGTAACTAGGGAAATACACTGCACTAGCAGCGTATTTCTTTAGTAAATGACCAAACGGCTGCTACTCCTGCTTTTACTCCATGAGTCATGGAGTAAAGGCTTGGTAAATCAGTCCCAGTGTGTTTTTACAATTTGGCACTGCGCTGTTTAACTGGTATTTGCGCGGTCATGCAATGTTGTACCGAAACAAAATTTGCGTCCTTTTCTTCCCACAAATAGAGCTTTCTTTTGATGGTATTTGATTGCCTCTGCGATTTTTAATTTCTGCGCTATAAATGGAAAAAGACGGAAAATTTTGAAAAAATTATTATATTTTCTACTTTTTGTTATAAGAAAAATCGAATAAACTAAATTTTAGTCAAACATTTAGGCCAAAATGTATTCAGCCACATGTCTTTAGTAAATAAAATCGCAATAAGCGTATATTTATTGGTTTTCGCAAACGTTATAGCGTCTACAAACTAGGGTACATTTTCTGGAATTTACACAGCTTTTATTTTATGACTGCCTATCTCAATTTTTGAGGTGCTAAAATGGCAGAGCAGTACAAAACCCCCCCAAATGACCCCATTTAGGAAAGTAGATACTTCTACATTCTATGTGTGTGTGGAATTGCAGCCTGCCATGGGACACAGCCTGCAACTCCAGCCCAGAGGGACAGATTGTTCATGCAGCTCCAGCCCAGAGGAACAGACTGTCCATGCTAAAGAAGGACATCCTGCAACAGCTCAAGGACTGAATGCCACTGCGACACACCTGCATCTAAGATCGATCGATCGCTCAGGGGAGGACCGCTGACTGTGTACAGGATTTGGTGAGGGGGCTTTGCCCAGGAACCTTTAATGCTTTTCATAGAATACCACATCCAAATATTGTCCACAGAGCTCCTACATTGCCGGTGAAGATAATAAAATGCAAATCTTTGCCTCCAGGACATTCCCGCGGTTGCTCTTAAAGGGGACACACCACGGGTATTGATATTTCACTGGGTAACTATGTACTAGAGGTATAGTAGGCCGTCCTGGGGTTTTCCTTTTAGCCACAGAATCCCACACACATCAAAATTTATTGGGGAGTCTATTTAATCTGTACATATTGTTACTTCCTACTTTTGTTGTTTGTATAGTGTTCCTGACTGTTTTCTTTAAACTGTTTCAACCAAGTCCTGGGTACTTACACAGGTCCTGGCTGACTAATGTTAACCTGAATTTTACTTTTCTTCAAGTAAACTACAAGAAGAACTGTGTTGTGTATTCCTGCTGAGTTATTCCATTAATCACATTGCTAGGTGTGCCAGAGGCTCCGGGACAGTTCATTGGGGTTAAAAGGCAGAGTAACGGACTGAACAAACAAAAGCAGCTCCCTCGGAGGTCTGCTACATTTATATGGAGAGTTTGGCTGCTTACTGAAAGTGCAGTTTCACTTTTAAAAGCCTTTTTATATTATGAAGTGTTATTTTATTGTACCAAATTGTCATAAAATAACTGTCAGACAGTGAATTTGGAGCATTCACATTGTTCTAATAGTCCTCCTTATCCAATTAAGTCCACTAGTTCTTGCCAAATAGTTGCAATGCCTTAAATTGCTATGTTTATGGATATCCTTAGGTTGGTTAATTACCTGGTACAATATGTCAGAATTTTAATTGGTAAGGTTTTAATTACAACCTTATGAAAACCGTTGAGCACCCCTATCTAAATTATATATTTTGTGCAATACAAAATAATAACAGCTCTTCATGGGGACAACCTTAAAGTGTTTGTCAAACTCAGACATGGAAAATTAACAAAACACATCTGGTTCCCCTCTGATCTCTCTGCTATCTACATGACTCACTGCTAATAGATTAGGCTGACTCCTTAGCCTCTTGGAAGACAGCCCGACCCCTCTCCAGGAACCTGCAGATGACTCATACCTTCAGCTCCATATGTCTTTGCGCCTGTTAAGAGGGGGGTGTTACTTTCCTCCAATCGGCTATCAGATTTTACAGATCTGTATGCTCTAGCATTTCAGTGTGTGTGATGTCAGAACCCCACCCCCTGCTTTCTGTTGCTATATGATGCTGTGTAAAATGTGTGTTTTGGAAGACTGTCGAGTATAGATGGCTGAAAATAAACAGGTACAACTTATGAAGGAGGATTTGTTTCATTATTTGTATTTAGTAGCTCCACTGGGTATATCTAAGGGTTTTTTCAACACTTTAAAGTGTAATTATTTTTTTATTTATTTTTTATTTTTTTATTTATTGCAGTTTGTGGTCCTGTTGGCAAGATTTTAGTTAATTTCTCACAATAGTGACAATATTGGTGAAGAGTACACAGACCGCAATAAAAAGTTGGCAGATAAACTATATCTTTCCCATTTTATGCAAAAGTATGTAGAAAGTTTTAGATGTTGAGGTTTTTGCAAGTTTTGGGGTTCATGCACACGTGGCTTTAACAGGCATTTTATATACTTTTGAATATTTTTTTCACTGCTATCCCATGCTCGGGTAGCCACATGTGCTGTGTACAATCGGTCTTACAAGTGAATGACTGTACGTGGCCCTGCTTTTGTAGATTGCAGCTTTGGTGTTGTAAATGAAAATGCTTCTTTGCACAGGCAAACAGCCATACACTTGTATGGCAGGCTCTATGCAGTGTGTGCAGCTCCTCAGGCACTATAAAGCACTGGGAAGAGGTGGCTACTGGTGATCATCATCACTGAGAAAAAATGTGAGTGTCTATTCAAAATGTTTGAATTTGCCCCCGAACAAGAGGTAAGGGTAGATAATCCAAAGGGGACACCTTTTTTAATGGGGACAGATTTATAGGAGTGAAATTCCTCTAAGGCCCCGTACACACGACCGGATCTATCCGCTGGGATTGATCCGCGGATCAGTTCCAGCGGAAAAATCCGGTCGTCTGTACGGCCTAGCGGATATTTATCCGCGGAGATTCGTCCGGCCGGTCCATTTCAAGCGGATAGAAATTTCTTAGCATGCTAAGAAATCTATCCGCTTGAATCGGGACCAGCGGATTGATCCGGTAGTCTGTACAGACTCACCGGATCAATCCGTCCGCTCCCCTCCCTCGCATGCGTCGTAATGATTCGACGCATGCGTGGAAGTACTTACCTTCCAGCGTCGCGCACGTCGCCGCGTCATCGTCGCGGCGACGGCACGACACGTCACCGCAGAGGAATTCCGCACGGATTTTGACCCGATGGTGTGTACACGCCATCGGATCCAAATCCGGAGGAGGAGATCCGGTCGTGTGTACGGGCCTAAGATTTCCTCTTCCTGTTATACTGTATTTCTGGGAGAGGAAAGGAAGGGGAATTTTCCCAATAGTATACAGATAATGAAAAACTGGCAGGGGTTTTAACCCTTCTGTGCTACATCCAAAATAGAAAATAAAAGTTTTAGCAATACATACACTTTAATTTCAATTAACCTTTGAGAAATAAAAAAAAACAATAATATGTCAGGAACCATGAATCAGACTGAGACAGAAAATGCAGTAAAAAAAATCACACCTTTTAATGCAATGGCAAAAATGGTACAGATCAGTAAACATAGTCAAGCATAGCCATGAACTCCTCCATTTGATAATCGGACACTTCCTGAATATGATACTTCGGGGCGGAATGGTTCCTATCAGAGAGAGATGTGGTCTACAGAGCGTTTATTTGTTCATGCTACGACGGGCCGTTTTCAACCCCAAGTAGGGTACCAATCCCCCATGACTGACTGGTTATCTATGATGTCCTTAACAAAATTTTGCAACACCCTTCACTTATCTGGCCAGATACATAGAGCCCCTGCAGCTTTTGATTGAATGTGTGATATTTCTCAGGTCCCTAGGCATGCTCTGTCTCTAATATACAGAGATACTGTATTTTCCCACACACATAACACTTTACCCACCTATACACAAAAATGGTCCAGAGACCTACATTCAGAACTCTATTGGAGAATGGCAAACCTCATTTATACTCACCCACAAGTCTTCGATCTCCAGTTTCACCCAAGAGAAGAACTACAAACTGCTCTCTAGATGGTATAGATATCCAGTGACTGTTAAAAAAAAATTCCCCAACACTTGTTTTGTGGGAGTGCGGTTGAATTCGCCCTTTCTGGAAACTGATTTTTGAGGATTATAACAAAAACGTATGAAGACTCTCTCCCCCTACCCCTAAGGTTGCCCTTCTATCCATCCTACTGGGCACCAGCTAAATCCCACAAAACAATTCTCCTCAGTTTATTATGTCAGGAGCATGCCAACTGATAACAAAGTTCTGTAAATCCATAAGTGCATTGATATCTTCAAAGATGCCATGCTCATGGAGGAGATGCAAGCTAGAGAAGGTGACAGCTGGGACAAAAACCTCAAACTGTGGTATATCTGGCTTCATTATTCATCCTCAGATAAACTTCTACACAGACTTATATGAAGAGTCATGCTTTGTTTTGGATGCCCATGCCCAAAATATTCCCAGAGAACGGGGACCTTTTGCAGGAGAGATCACACTACTGATTGTCGTTTTCCAGCGACTACGTTTAGGAGTACACTGTGATTTATTTACATCAGATATACTGTATGTGAAGGATGATTCAGTTTAAATTCTCCCTGCTAAGTAATATTGCTGTGTGTTGCGGGCCGAGATGTTCGCCAAGGGCCCACCGGTGGCCCCTTACACCACCACCCAGTTCCTGATGATGAAGGACCACGTGGAGAGCCTGCAGGACATGAGCAAGCAGGAGCTGATCCGTGATTACATAGAGCTGGAGTAGTGCATAAGCCGCATGGAGGAGGAGAACAACCACCTGAGGTCACAGCAGGCTGACCCCCCCAGGCTCCATGAACTGGAGATGGAGCTGGAGAAGCTCAAAGAGGAGAACCGGTGGCTGCGGAGGGAGCAGGGGGTGGCTGACCCTATGGGGCACTGACCCCCCCCCCCTGACTCTGAGCACCAGTGCTACAGCATTCCAACAAATATAACTTTTTCTTTTTTTTATGAATCTCCTGTGATTGTCACTTCAGAGCCATAACCTGCCCCCTCCCATAGCGGGACACCTAGACGGCGGCGCACAGACCCATTTGCCGTCTTCACACTGACTTCTGGTGACTCTGCAGATCGCACAAAGACTTGGGGACTGACCGGCGTGTGATCTGACGACCCAGTGACATACCTGAGTCGGAAGCAGTTGCCAAGGGAGGTCAGTCACGCCAAACGGAGTTGACCTCGGACTAAAAGCTCTGAACCCGTCAACCCTACTGGACCAGGGAAGGTCCAACCGGGTTGCCGGAGCAGGGAGAAAAAGGGGGGCCATTGTGAAGGATGCTTCAGTTTAAATTCTCCCTGCTAAGTAATATTGCTGTGTGTTAAGTGTAACAGGTGATTTCAGGTGTGACTCACCCCTCTGCTAACAGGCTTTTGAAATGTTAATGACCCTTCCTCAGCCAGTCCTATTTCAAAGGGTAATTGTGTGTGGGAAGGAGCCCTGTGGTTACTGTTTACTGTGATTAGAAGTGGCTCATGTTAATTATTCTGATTGCTTCATTGTGGTCAGGCTGTCTAGATAATGTATTCTGTACAACTAGTAATTACCTTCACTGATGTCATTATCTAAAGAAAATGTGTTTTCAGGGTCGGCTCCGAAATGCCTGCTCATGATCTGTTTGGAAGCCCCAGTGTGAGGGGGCGGAGTTTTGTCATTGTAACAGTTTTGGAAATTACATATAAGCTGTGTGTTATACCATTAAAGTCTGTCTTGTTCCAGCAGTAAGCGTGACCCATGTGTGGCTTATTGGGCGATTCCAGGAATATCCCTCCTCGTGGAATATTGGGGTGATTTCCTTTATGAGGAGAAGGGAAGACTTTGACGGGGATATCATCTTAATACCGTCACACTGTATATATGTCTTTACCCTCTCCCCTCATGCCTCCCCATCTCTTCTCTCTGTTTAATGACTTCTGTGTCTACCAATGCAGGAACCACAACTGTTTTTGGTACTGTTTACAATTCTGAGGATTGTTACTTGCACCTATATAACTGGGTAGTCAGACAAGCCAGTAATCAGGAAACCAGAGATCAGCGTAGTCAGAGGCGGAAAAACAGAAGGGACCAGCCGGGCAAAGTCTTTCACAGGAACACAGCAGATAATCTTCAGATATGTTGACCAAGTCAAAGGCACGAAAGGAATGAACAAGGCAGTTTAAATAGCCAGAATGGGCTGGCTGTAGGCGGGATTGATGAGCAGGAAATGATTATCTAGTGAGCCATTGTGGAAACCATAAGTGCTGACAATTATCCAACAGCTGAGCAGCCTGAGCACAAAAAAGAGAGCTGCTAAGAGACTAGCCCTGACAGTTCCCCCTCCTTCACCAGGTTTGTGGGGTAAACATCTAAGGAAAGCATGGAGGAGGACTGGAGCATGCACATTAGAGGATGAGATCCAAGAGCGTTCTTACGGACCATACCCTTTCCAATGAACAAGTATTGTATTCACCCACAGAACCTACATGTCACGATCGCTACCGTGCCAAACAGACAGCGAGGAGTGGTCGTCCCCCAGTTGGCTCTGGGTGGAATTGAACCCAGGACCTCTTCATTGCTGGTCCAGGTCTTTGCCTCTGAGCCACTGCTCAGTGTTATTCTTCTTGCTGTCCGTCGGAGCCTGGTTCTGAACTCGTGCTACTTTGGACCAATCAGTGGCCTGAGCGGCCTATTTAAGCCAGCCCCTTCCTCTTTGCAAATTGCTGGTTCGTTACAGCTTCTGGATTTACCTTGCTGCTGAAAACCTTGTTTGGATATCTTGTTTACCTGACCCTTGGCCTGCTTTTGGATTGTCGCTTTCTGTAACCCTTTGACCCCGGCTCGGACTTGGACTACCTGATCTCTTTATTCCCTGACCTTTGGCTTTGGACTTTGGATATTCTGCTTGCTTCAGCCCCTGACCCCGGCTCGTTCCTGGTATTATCTTCAACCTTGTTTCCCGTGGGCACCTTCTGTTTGGACTATTTCCTGTGTGCTTCTGAACAGCCTCCAGTGAGCTTCGGCTATCCAGTTCCCGGTCCACCTTGGATTCCCTCCTGCCACTGGACCCGGTGCCTCTTGGTGCGTCCTTCCCTCTGTCTCAAACTCCAGCGGGTGGATCGCATCGAGTCGCAAAGGTGAGCCGCCCTTGGCATCTCGGCCTCGGTAAGTAACGTTCCTGACACTACAGAAGTCAATGATAGATTGTATTCCTCATGATTCTCAACCTAAACTGGGTGAAGACGTGGTCCTGAGGTGATGGAATACATTACAAATACATATTTTGGAAGGAAGATCTAAAGCGCAGGCCACTGGGTTGATCCTACGGAAAGGCAGAACCGGTCAACCACCATATCAGGAAAGGGTTCACCTGTTGGTGGTGCTGTTGGTCCCGTAGATCACAGTACTGGTGTCCCCCAGCGGGTGTCCTCTTACACTCAGGACCTGTAGTGAGAGGACTCACCTGCTGGTGGCACTGTTGGATCCCTGGGCCGTAGTACCGTGTCTCCCAGCAGTGTGGAGCAGACAGCACCTCCTGTGGTCAGGTGTCACCTAAGGTTAATTGCAGGTATGCATATAAATACCCGGCAAGCACTCACATGCTTGCCTTGGTATCGTCCTTGTGCCCTGACCTGCTAGCTTGTTATCTGATCCTAATCCTGAACCTGTTCCTTTGCCCTGAACCTGTTACCTGTGTACCTGATCCTGTTTCCCATCCGGCCCCACCTGTTACCTTGCATCCCTGCCCTGCAGTCTGATCCATCCATCCTCTCCCTGTCTTGTTTGTTCCCTGTCCTCCCTGTGTATGACCTTGGCCTGGCTAACATTTATGTTTCTGGAACATCCCTTTGTCCATCTGCTGATCTGCTGTGTATGACCCTGGATTGGCTTATGTTTATGAATATGGTATTCCCCATCTACTGTACATTGTTATTTGTGGGTCACTGTTGGTTTATTGTCACTGTTTGGTATTGGAGGTGTTTGTGTATTTATATATCACTTATCTTAATAAACATTTATATTCACTTTATATGCGTTTTGGTTCTCTCTTTGCAATCCACGCAGTCTGGTCACACCTGATACTTGACACACCATAAGAATAACTGTGTTGCCCTCCCCAATAAAATTCATAGACAAGTGGGTTCAAGGCCTCTCTTCATTGGGTATGGGTTGTAGGAGGCCCACTGAATGGTGTTGTGGTATTTTACTCTGAACACACACAGAACAATCTGCTACAAAGGCGGTTACATTTTTCCTTTACAACCCCTTTAATTGAAACCATGCAATGATCAGGGGCTTCATTCAATCTTTCAAGGAGCAGGTGGTATGGTACTTTTGGAGCCCCAATGCTTTAGAATTTTTTTTGGGCATCCTCTGGCTTCATACGTCAGCTTTTATAATGATATAGCATGATTAATGGTAGTGAGCCAAAAGACCATAATGGGCGAGGATTGAGACTTCCAGTGCCTATGTATCTTACAGTACTGGTGCTAGCTAAATTTATGTGTGGGTCAGAGTGTAGTTAAACTCTGATCCAGATTGTTAGTAGCAAAATGTGGTCTCTGTCTTAGCTTGGCTGTGCTGTGAGTCCATTCTGCTGTACTGGGGTGTTCTTCCAGCCCCGGTGCTGCAGGTGGCAGCAGTGGAGTCAAGGTTTGGTTGCTCCAGAGAGAGTTTTCCCAATTGTTTTTTTTTGGCAGCTCAAATAAACAAAATGGGTTCAATGTAATAAAAATGTATTTATTCACATATATCAAAATTATCAAAAAAGGAAGGGGATATAGGGTTACATAAATAGAACATGAGTTGCGGCATAGCAGGAAAACGCAAAATACATCTGGTGTTTAACAGTACACAACAAAGCATTTATACAGCTATTATTGTATATGGCATGTATAAACAGTGTCCTAACGCGTTTCGACCCTAATGGTCTTCTTCAGAGGTTTATTGAGTTGTGACTGAAAGGGAATATACAGAAAAATTACATTAAACTAGGGCTGTTACTGATTAAAATTTTCATGTTTGATTAATCGATTTTTTTTTTTAATCGATTAATCAACTAATTTTGATTAATTATAACACACATACAGATCCAACTACTTTTAGCTGATCTCCTTGAATTGCAACTCTGCATTAGTCAGTGGTAAATGTGGTATACACTATATACAATCACCCGACACTAGTTAGTTTCCACAATCCATGACTTAACTTCACAGTTCACACAAATACGTTTTAAATTCAAACTGTAGCACTGACGTAAGTAATTTTTTCTTATTAAACTTTAAGAAAAACGTAGAAAGTTACTTTAACTTTAATTATAAAACGTATCTAGTATATTGACTGTCAGTCACTTTATAGTAGGCAAGTAGGCATCACTTTAGCCAGTCACACAGACATACCAGAGTGTTTACATTTTCTGGAAGCAGACATGATCGCATTTTATTGACAATATACCCCGAAGAACTGAACAGTCTTTCGCATGGATGTTGCCGATACACAAAGAATTGTCTGCACAAAACTGCTTAGGACAGGAAAACAATGGTTATTTTTGCCCCCTTCCCCTGATGGAGCCTGATGCATCCTCCTGCTCCACAGATGCAAAGGTACCTCAATCCAATGGGTGCAGTTTGCTCGCATCCAGCAGGGTAATGCCGGGTACACACGAGAGGATTGATCCGCGGATACGGTCCGCCGGACCGTATCCGCGGATAAATCCTCTCGAGGATTTCCGCGGATTTTGATCCGATGGAGTGTACTCACCATCGGATCGAAATCCGCGCCGAAATCCCATCGCGATGACCTGTTGCGCCGTCGCCGCGATGATGACGCAGCGACGTGCACGACGCTGTCATATAAGGATACCCACGCATGCGTCGAATCATTACGACGCATGCAAGGGAATCGGACGGATCGATCCGGTGAGTCTGTACAGACCACCGGATCGATCCGCTGAAGCCGATTCCAGCGGATAGATTTCTTAGCATGCTAAGAAATTTTTATCTGCTGGAAATCGGTCGGGCCGAAAAAAATCAGTGGAAAAAGATCCGCTGGGATGTACACACCAGCGGATCTATCCGCTGGAACTGATCCGCAGATCAATTCCAGCGGATAGATCCTCTCGTGTGTACGGGGCCTAGGTCTCACTGTCCAGGCTGTCCGCTGACGTCAAGAATTTTGATCGATCAAAAGAATTTTGATCGATCGAAAAAATTAAAGATTAATCGAGGAATTAATCTTTAATTTCCCCAGCCCTACATTAAACATTTCACACGTTTGCAATCAACCCATTTAAAATCACCCACCACTCTATTCATATAGAAATACCTTTCGTTAGAAAGGGAATGGGGTGGAATGATGGGAAGAGAAAACATAAAAACACGGCATTGTATATATACAAAAAAGAGAAATTCAATTAAATCAATTATTTACCGTTGATGAAATGAAAGAGTGGTCTCGTTGTAGTTTTGCTAAAACAGATAGGAGTGTCCAATGGCTCAAGGATCGCTCTAATTCTCGGAACTCATGCACAAGTATCCACACCAGATGACACGGGTCCAGTGTGACACAACAAAGGGTCACCCTCTATGAGCGGAGCCCAAAAGGAGACAGGCCGGCACGGGGGGGGGGGGGAAAGAAAAACCATGTATAAACACCGTTTATACATGCCATATACATTAATAGCTGTATAAATGCTTTGTTGTGTACTGTTAAACACCAGATGTATTTTGTGTTTTGCTGCTATGCCGCAACTCATGTTCTATTTATGTAACCCTATATCCCCTTCCCTTTTTGATAATTTTGATAAATGTGAATAAATACATTTTTATTACATGGAACCCATTTTGTTTATTTGAGCTGCCAAAAAACTCCAATTGGGAAAACTCTCTCTGTCGCTTATACCGGGGTGAGCAGCATATTTCTCTCCACTACATGTGTTCTGTCCCTTTCAGGTTTGGTTGCTCTTCCCAGCAGTCAATCACGGGGGTTTGTCCTCGCTGTGCATGCTGGGGAGGGGTATTTATGGGGCAGACTGGCTGACGGTCCAAAAGGGCCTGGATAAACCACCGGGGATCAAGGTAGCCGGACACCGAGGGATTGATGACCTGTTGGTCGGTACCTGGGCGGCAAGTTGAAGGAGATCCAGACGTAACTCAATTAAGGAGGCATATGTCCAATAATCAAACCCAGAGGGGACCTGTGGCAGAGGTATCTTCTGAGGCTCATTGAGAGGAGTCTGTGGCAGAGACTTTCTCCCAAGTTCAAGTTCACCAAGGAGGGTCTGTGGCAGAGACTTCATCCTATAATTGTCCGAGTGATACTCCGGCTGCCAGGTCAGTGAGAGAGGCCTGTCCGGGTACACTAAAGCCGTTCCGGCGGGAGTGGTGAAAATAAGTGTTACGTTTGGGAGCAGGACTGTTTCCTACCATTACGCCTGAATCTGCTATTCTCCTATCTTCTGCAGCTTTACTTTCCTCACCACAAGTTTTACTGGTTTTACCTGACTTGGTTATAAAGAGCACAGCAAAGAGCACCTGTCTGGACATTCCTTTACTTCTACTACATGCAATATGCATCATTTACCCCTAGGAATTTCAGGGGAGCCATGAGGTAACACGCCGCCCAAAAATACAGCAGCTACACATAAAACAGTACTATGCACATAAAGGTTTGTACATGTTTTAGATATACCTTCATCATCAATATATGCCAGTAAACACCGTAGAGGATTACAGATAGTGGGCCGGATTCAGCAAGAATTTACGCCGGTGTATCCATAGATACGCCGCGTAAATTCAAAGCTACGCCGGCGTATCTTCTTTCTGTATTCAGAAAGCAAGATACGCCGAAATCAGGCTAAGATCCGACTGGCGTAAGTCTCTTACGCCGTCGTATATTAGGGTGCATATTTACGCTGGCCGCTAGGTGGCACTTCCGTCGTTTTCGGCGTAAAATATGCAAATGACCTAGATACGCCAATTCAGAAACGTACGTGCGCCCGGTGGAATTTTTTTACGTTGTTTGCGTAAGGCTTTTCCGACGTAACGTTGCTCCTGCTTCTATGAGGCGTACGCAATGTTAAGTATGAACGCCATTCCCGCATTGAATTTTTTACGTCGTTTGCGTAAGTCGTTCGCGAATAGGGCTGGACGTAATTTACGTTCACGTCGAAACCAATACGTCCTTGCGGCGTACTTTGGAGCAATGCACACTGGGATATTTACACGGACGGCGCATGCGCCGTTCATAAAAACCGCCAATCACGTCGGGTCACCACCCATTTACATAAAACATGCCCCCCTCATCCTCATTTGAATTAGGCGCGCTTACGCCGGCCCCATTTATGCTACGCCGCCGTAACTTAGGAGGCAAGTGCTTTGTGAATACAGCACTTGCCTCTCTGATTTACGGCGGCGTAGCGTCAATACGATACCCAAGCCGCCGTAACAATGCGCCCGGCTACCTGAATCTAGCCCAGCGGGTATCTGAGTTAGGGAGCTGATGAAGCCTGTGACCTCCGACCAGAACTTCCTAATCGGAGTGCACTCCCACATCAGATGAAAGAATGCAGAGGGTTATCTGTTTAATTTATACAGTAAACATGGTGAAAATTAGGATCTGTATAGCAATTTCGTCTGTATCACCTTGTCACGGTAGGAAATTACAGGGTCAACCTGGAGGGGGAAGAATCACTCTGAGGGTGCCCAAATGTTTTACTTATAATGGCTTTTTCTTTTTACTAGTCTTTTAGTCCCAATTCATACTTGAGCGCTTTTCTACTAGTTTCCACAGGCCTGACTAAGCCAGCCATAGTTTAAAAAAGTATAGTAATTCTGGACAAAGTTGCCTATCATGACGAAATGTCCAGGATTTTGGGGGATACTGAGACTTATGTGAAACTACCTTGCAACCCTACATCTAAATTCAAAGCCTCTCTGACAAAAATCGTTGAGGCTGGGGCTCGCAAAGGCATTTTAGATAAAGAACGAGCCTATCTCATTCCCAAGGTCCCACGGATTCCCGTAATGTATTTCCTACCCAAAATCCACAAAAATAGCACATGCCCCCCCGGACGCCCAATTGTTAGTGGAATTAACTTGGTCACTTCCCGTCTGGGAAAATATATAGACTTACATTTACAACCCCTAGTGAGGGAAATCCCCTCATACCTTAAGGATACGAGACATACCATTTCTCGTCTTCAACAAGTGGAGTACAGTAAGGATGTATTGCTGGTAACAGCGGACGTCGCCTCGCTTTACACCAGCATAGCCCATCATTTGGGATTTGAGGCGGTGGAGTGTTTCTTGGAAAGGGTGGAATACCTTTCCAATATACAGAAACAATTTATTTTGGATCTGTTGAGGTTCGCCGCCTCACACAACTATTTCTGGTACAATGGGGAGTTCTACCTGCAACAAAAGGGTGTTGCCATGGGGGCAAAATTTGCCCCCAGCTTGGCCAAGATTTTCATGGCTAAATGGGAGGAGAATGTCGTCTATGCCCTCAATCGGCCAGAGGTCATTTTGTGGGCTCGATACATAGACGACATCCTCCTCCTATGGAAGGGAGACTGACAATCTCTTGATGGATTCATGTCTGTTCTTAATGATAACAATGTAGGAATCAGTCTCTCTTATGAGGCGAGTTTTCCAGTATCCATTTCCTTGATTTAGAAATTCTGGTTCAGGATAACCAACTGAAAACAAAAACTTACTTTAAGAGCACGGACCGGAATGGATACATTCCGACAGACAGCTGTCATCACCCTGCTTGGCTCAGTTCTGTGCCACGTAGCCAACTGTTGCGCATTAGGCGAAACTGTTCTAATGTTACAGATTTTCGGATCCAGGCACAAATTCTAAAGCAGAGGTTCATGGATAAGGGATACTCAGGCTAGGATGTGGATAAGGAAATAGACAGGATTACGGAGATCGATCGAAATTCACTAACTATTGAACGACAGAAAAATACTCAAGAATCAAAGTACAAGAATTCCTTCTTCACTACTTTTTCTATCCAGCATAGACAAGTAAAGGAGATTATTGGAAGGCATTGGGGAATTTAAAAAAATGATCAGGTCCTAGGACCCTCACTTCCCACCAATGCCGGTGTGATTTATAGGGGAGCTGCATCATTAAGAAACCAAATTGCCCCCAACATTTCGGATCCGCCCACTAAGCCCTCTTTCTTTCCCCTTTCTAAGGGTTTCCATCCCTGTAGAAAATGTAGGGTTTGCCTTCATAACATAAATGGTAGAAAGAAATCTATTTGTTTCAAATCTACATATACAGGGATTGAATATCCGATGAAACATCTTTTCACTTGCGCGACTAAATATATAGTCTACCTTATCACCTGCCCTTGTAGGAAACAGTACGTGGGTCGTACCATACGGAGCTTTTCCACAAGGGTAGGTGAACATATTACCAGCATTCTTAAAGGTCGCACCAATCATACAGTGCCTAGACACTATTTGGAGCAGCACAACAAGAAGCTGGAAGGCACTAGCTTTCAAATTATAGATAAGTTTGTCCCACATTGGAGGGGGAACCCAATGTAAGGGGAGTGTCAAAGTTGGAAGATTTTTGGATATATCAGCTGAAAAGTTATGTTCCATTCGGCTTAAAGGTGGATTGGGTTGTAAACGCTTTTATTAATCAATCATAAGAGGTTTAGCTGATTATTGTCCCTCCATTTAAATGTATGAGCTGACTAAATTATGTATTTCTTATAATTATTCTGGTTTACCTAATTGTGGCTTACTACTATGATTGTGGCTAGCACCCATCTACCTGGGACCGGATTAAGTGATCCTAAGTCCTTATTCATTTTTATTAATTTAATTTCCCCCCCTTTTTAGGGGGAAGGGGTTAAGGCGGTCCTTTTTTGTATATATATATGTGAATTTTTAATTTCTTATGTATATGATGCGCTGGCCGCATCGTTTTCTATGTCCCACGATGTTCAATGATCCCTTTGAGCGCAAGCTCCAGCATTTGGAGCGCATGACGTCACTTCTGCGTCGACGCTGTTTCAGGTCTGGTTCTCAGTCCGGGCACTAGATGCGGAAGACGAGAGGAACGCATGGCGGAGCGCATTGACGTCGAACGTCATGACGCTCGCCGCGTTCACTCGAGGCGGAGCTCCAGCGCTGGAAGTCTATTCGCTCGGAAGCTCCCCAATTGGTGGGTGAGAGAGGGGGGAGACGTCACACCACTGAGTGGCTACTGGGGACGCCCTTAAATACATTGGCCTATAGGCGCTAACCATTGAGGTCCGCCCCTTTCGCTTCCGGGTCTGTGGAGCGTAGAGGGGGGAGACGTCATACCACTGACGAGGGGTTATTGGGAATTTTAACTATACTGGCCTATAGGACCGAACCATTAAGGTCCGCCCCTTCACTTCCGGGTCTATGGAGCGCAGATTCGTAGTGACATAATACAGGTGAAACGCACGCCGTTCATGGAGGACAGGTGGTCTCATTCAGGTGGGTGCAGCTATTTAAGTGCAAGAGAGAGGCGAGGGCGATTAGTATACCCCAGTTGAAGTCTGTATTAGACGAAACCGGCCGGGTACTTTAAGCCTCACAGCTTCTCCGCTGCACTAACTTTTTTTGGATACTTCTATCTACTCCAACTGGGTGGAAGGTTGCTGTTATTCTCACGCGTGGCTTATTTAAAAATTTTTGATTTTATCCTTTGTTGTGATCTGTTCTTGTCACCAGTGTGATGTATGGATTTGAATTTTTAAATTAAATTTTACCAACTACACCATGAGAAGTTTTTTCTCTCTTTCCCCTCGATTGTTACAATTTTGAATTGGTACCACTACGCGACTTTTGGGGTGCTTTGTTCACTGATTGGACTGTGATCCCTGGCCTGGAGATTAATGCTGCACGCATCGGATGCTGACCCTATCTAGGAGGAATTCCCAGACGGTAATCCAGGGGGGCGATCGGCCCATACAAGCCCGTAAGACCCTCCCACCGTACGGTGAGTAGAGGGTCCACCTTATCTGGTAAGGGTACCTTATTCATATTTACATGCTGTTGTAACCATTGGAGGATTGCATTCCTGAACATCGGATTGGGGCCCAAAGAGGAGGATTGTATCCACATATACAGTATATGGACTAATTTCTTTTTCCCCCTAGACCCATAGATCAGTTGATCATTTGTGGGTGTTACCGTGTAATAAGGAATTGCTTGAGTAGGGGTGACTCGGACAGATTTCCACTATCATCACAGTATATGGACTGATATTTCAATTAATTGATCACATATGGTCTTTGTCTATGATTGTCACTTGAAGGTTCACAGGTGCACTTTATTAATAATCATTTGAGTTATGTGTATACGGTACTCTCAATAGTCCATATATACCAAGGACTGTAGGAAGGGTGTCTTGACAGGTTCACTACCGTGTTAAAAGATATCCCTAACCTCCTTTTTTTCATTTGTGGTGTTCACTAATTTACACATTATTTTGTACAATTATCACTGAGACCTTCTGAACTTACCAGAGGGCTTATAATTGACCCTCCCATAATAGGTGGGTCGACACTGGCGCTACACTTTACTTTTATAGTTTAAAAAAGTATTAAAGAAGGACTGAGCAGAAGCTGTGCCCACAAAAAGACAGGCAATAAGTAAAGTACTGGCTATGGTCTCCCTGCAGGTGATCTTTTCTCTATTACTGACTTACCTTACCATGCCCTTTATTGCACTGTGTCTCTGCGTGGAGGTGGCTATTTTGATAGGGCCCCCCAACAAGGAGAATAGTGAACCGCACAATAGTGGTATCATCAAACCTTATTCAAAACCTCATGAGACTAGCAGTTATGGAAGTGCTTTAGATCACACATTGCAAATGTACTGCTATTTTTCAGGAGGAATTCCAGACAAAACGTACATTTTTCAGAGTATTGTTTACGCACAGTGAACATTTCTAGATGTTTAATAAAACATCTAGAAATGTAATAAAATTAATCTTCAGTTCAAGTATTCAGACACGTAATACAATTAACAAACTTGAGCCAGCCACAGATAGTTAAAATCTCGGCCGGTTCATTCGAACCATGGGCAAGCTGAATGTACCCAAGTTGAGCAATCAATCAGCCTGCCAGATTTTACAATGCGATTATTGCAAGCAGCTGTTACAGCTGCTATCAATAATCACCATCTTCTAATGGTGGGGGTTGCTTCCCCCCGACAGGAGAACACAGTGGCTTAGCGTGAAGGATTTCCCTGTCTGTGTTAAAGGGGAAACCAACCTAATTTCTTTCCCGCAAGCCAAAAGAAATTTGCTCTCTCTATGGCCGGCCTGGGAGCCATTATTCAAACACTTTAGTTCACACAATTACTTTTCATATATGAAAAGCATTAATTATTGAAAAAAGGGAAATCTAATGTGTCTTGAAAAGGCAGTGTGATTATCATTTTGGTATACAAAGCAGTTCAATAAAACAGCAAATTCTGGTCGTGTAACAAAGGTTTCAATTACAGAACAATGTAAAGAAAAAAATTGTAATGGAAAATTGTTTGCTGGAAACACCAACCAAGGTGGATTCTCAGCTGAAGACCATAATGCCTATGGGCATATCTTTTTTCCTTCTTGCTAAATTAATAACACATGTGTACTAGATATTTGGCTAAGTGTGAATTAACACTTACAGGGAATTTCTTTTGCTGTGATCTGATTGCTTAAAATTCACTCTTATGTCTCTGTAAATGTACTGAAATTAGTTCCCTTATAAATTGTTGTATTTGGTAATGTTGCACATTATTAAACTTGGCAAGTGGTAGGATGCTGTAGAAGAATTTGATTTTGAATCCTATTCCTGTCTGTAAAATGGAGCAAGGTTTATTCCTTAAGACAAAAGGTATCTTTACTCCCTGCTGTAAATGAAAGATGTCTATACTTATCTATGCAGGTGACGCTCTGATCTGGACAGATGATTGGCTCTCAGCACCAGGTTCAGTATAGAGGAGGTACAGCCGACAACAGATGCCCCATAGTAAGCCTATAGGTGACATCACTTCATAGTCTCTGCAGCCATTTTTGGCAAACTCTCCTCTTCACTGAAGCCGGACCCTAGAAAGATCATGTGACTGGACCAAAGTGCCTTCAGTATAGGTATATGCATCTTTCCTTTTCAGGGTAGTTAGAACAGGCTTAGAACGAGGGTGGGAGCAGGTTTAAGTGTAGTCAGCATTTAACTGAACTTCTATATTGTACTTTAGTGAATAAATCATTAAGGGCCTGTTTACATCTTAATGCATGTGTTGCAATATGCTTTATTGGAAGTAACAGCTGTTACGAATGTCACGTCTACCTCAATGCAGATAGTCAGACACTATAGCTAGCTACCTTGTGCTGCACCTATAGCAGCCCCCTTTCCCTTAAGACAAGCAGGCCTATTGGTACTTGGTTGCCCACAGGACTTATACACAATGCTATAGTGCCTGGACACCACACTAGAGCAGACACGAACACGGCAAACAACAGACAACTTGCAGTTTAGCTGACAGATAGCATGGTTCTACGACGGTCCGGGTGATAAGGCAGGCTGAGTTCAGGAAATAGTCCGATATCCAATCCGGGTAATACACAGGGAGATCCAACAGCAAGCAAGGCAGACAAACAGGAGTCTTGATCCAGAACAATGCAGTAAACTGTGTCTCTATCACAAGCAAGCAATATAGTGTGTGGTTTGCTTATGTAGTGCCCCCCTGGGTCTACTGGGAGCAAGAAGGTACCTCCAGAGGCAGGGGGAAAGCTTACATTCACATCAGGGCTGAGCCCATGGCTATAATAGGAAGTTTGAACAGGATTTGGGTGTCAGTCACTTCAAGTATTTTTCAATGCTTTACTGAGGAACTTGAAAGAAGTAGTAAGAGAGAGGGTTAGGGGAGGTTTCAGATACCATTTTCAGATCTCTTACAGACTCCTTGAATCCAAAGGTAAAACGGCTTTCTCTTTTAACAGATCTTCACTACCTGGATAGGCCTCTTACACAGACCTAGCAGCCAGTAGAACTCCTGGATAAGCCTCTCTCACAGACTTAGCAGCCAGTAGCACTCTTGGATAAGCCTCTCTCACAAACTTATCAGCCAAGAGCTAGTTACCTCGATTTTAAATGATGCACAAAATTCCACGCATGCTCTGAATCAAGTATGAGACGGAAGCCCTCGGTCTGGTAAAACTAGCGTTCGTAATGGTGATAGCACATTCGTCACGCTGTTATGGACTGAAAAGCACGAGGCTGAAAATTGCGAATCGTCTCTCACCAAACTTCTACTAACACAACTGGTATTGAATTTCCCTTTAATAGTGCCGTCGTACGTCTTGTACGTCACCGCATCCTTGGCGTTCAAGATTTCCGACAACATTTGTGCGACTGTGTGTATGCAAGACAAGTTTGAGCCAACATCTGTCGAAAAAAAACAGTTTCGTTGTCGGAATGTTTGACAACTGGCAACAGTGAGAAATGCACAACCCAGTCAAGTTAAGAACAGAACCAATAAACGATACAATCAAATTTGAGCTGTTTACAGCTCAGACAAAACTAAATTCACACTGTAGCCCCAATTTTAAGATTTAACATTTAACATTTTAAATCACAACATGCTTGGTTTACAGTGTGTAACAGCAAAGCAAATGTGTGATTGGCCCTAATGTGAAGAACAGCTACATTTGTAATCATCAATTTAACAAACATGAACTCATTCCCTCTGCAATTACAGGGTGGCACTGACAGCCTCTGCATGTCCTCAGCAGGGGATTTTATGTCAGTTGTCAGTCTCAACCCCACACAGGCAAATGATGTCCAGGTGACCAGGACTGTACAGGGAAGGGACTTATGACCAGGCAAATCACAAGAAGGCAGGCACATTGTAAATAGCTGTCTCCTTCATGTCCAAAATGTCAGGCACTGCCAGCTCTCTATTTGGCCCAGGACATAGTGGGGCTGATTTACTATGCCTTTGTGCCATGATTCATGGCGCATCGGCGGGCGCAACGGGCGTTTCAGCATTTACTAAAGGAAGGCGTCGGCAATGCAGCACAATTCCTTATTTACTATAATGCCGAATGCGCCCCTATGGACCTGGCGCACGGCATCTATAAATGTAAAATAAAAGGGTTTGGGGAGTGAGTTTATTATGGGGGGGGGGGTGTGGGATGATATGGGGAATTGTAGTGACATGTTTGTGTGTAACATTTACAGCCTGAACTGAAAGTGAAAGTGACTTTTGTAAAAAGCAGCCGCTGCGCCTGCTAGTACATTTAAACCTGCGGGAGGTTTATTTGAGTACTGCGCATGCGTGAGAGGCATTTTCGGCCATTCAGGTGCACCGCTTAACTACGCCAGCAAAATATTGATAAATATCAAGCGGTGTAGATTCCTTTATGTGGCTTGAAGCGGCGCACCTGAATGGCAGAATCTTATTTTTTAGGTTACGCTGACCATGAAGGGAAACTCCACGCCAAATAAGGTGGCCCCCAAACGCCGGCCCCCCACCCTATGTGAATGAGTATAGGGTACATCGTACCCCTACCCATTCACCTGGGGGAAAAATGTTAAGTTAAAAAAACACACTACTCAGATTTTTGAAGTAATTATTAGTCAGTTATTAGTCAGCTGGGGGGGTCTTCTGCGCCCCCCTTTCTTCTTTAAGCTCTTTTACAAGGGGGGGTAGGCCCAGTCTTCTCTGCCATTTTCTGCCGGGGGGGAGCCGGACTTCACCGCCGCCTTCTGCCAGGCCCCCTCACCCTTTAAGCTCTTTTACATGGGGGGGGGGGGGGGGGGTAGGCCTGGTCTTCTCTGCCGTTTTCTGCCGGAGGGGAAGCCGGACTTCACCGCCGCCTTCTGCCAGGGGGAGCCAGACTTCACCGCCACCTTCTGCCGGGCCACCTCCCACCTTTAAGCTCCTTTACATGGGGGGTAGGCCCGGTCTTTTCTGCCGGGGGGGGGGGGGAGCCGGACTTTTAAGGGTGAAAGTGGGCGTGAGCCATGCAAATGAGGCGTGACCCCATGCAAATGATGGGCCGAGAGCCAGACAGATACGTATCACCAACTGCGCATTCGCCGAGACGAGGACGCATTCCTCTGCGCCTTGCTCATAACCACGTCGGAACAACTGCCTAAAATACGCCGGATCACTGCCTACGGCGTGAACGTAACCTACGCCCAGCCACACACATGTCCAATATATGTAAAATACGCCGGCTTGTGTTCCCTGGTGCAGACCTTTGCCTGTCTGCTGCTGGGTTACACCTCCTTTATGGGGCTTAACTTTACGCCGGACTTACAACTTACGCGCACATCGCGTAGCCTGCGTCTGTCGCACGTACGTTCGTGAATCGCCGTATTTCCCTCATTTGCATATTTGAATCGAAAATCAATGGGATCGCCACATGCGTCCAGCCTAAATATGCACCCATGCTACGCCGGCGTAGGCAAGTTACGTCGGCGGGATGAAGCCTGTTTTTAGGCGTATCTTAGTTTGTGGGTCCGGCGTACAGATACGACGGCGCACATTTGCACTTACGCGGCGTATCTTGAGATACGTTGGCGCAAGTGCTTTGTGAATCCGAGCCTATATATATATTTTAGAAGACACCCTAGGGAATAAAGTGGCAGTCATTGCAATGTTTTATCTCCAGTGGTATTTGCGCAATAATTTTTCAAAGCCTTTTTTTGCCCAAAAAAAACAGTTTCATGAATTAAAAAAACAACAAAACAGTAAAGTTAGCCCAATTTTTTGGGATAATGTGAAAGACGATGTTAAACCGCGTAAATAGATACCTGACTTGTCACTCTTTAACCACTTCCCGCCCAAGGATGTCATATGACGTCCTGGACTTTCAGTGGGGATATCTGAAAGATGCCTGCAGCTACATGTAAGCATGAGATCCGTAAAAAAAAATTCACGATCTCATGCTTTCCAGCCTGGAGGAGAGATGCGGGGTCTTATTGACCCTGCATCTCTCCAAAAGAGTACCTGTCACGAACCATTCCTATTACAAGGGATGTTTACATTCCTTGTAATAGGAATGAAAGTGTTAAATAAAAATGTAAAAAAAAGTGTAAAAATTAAATAAGTGAAGTAAAATAAAAAATAAAATAATAAACATTTTTTTTTTAAACGCCCCTATCCCCGGTAGCTCGCGCTCAGAAGCGAACACACACGCAAGTCCTGCCCACATATGTAAACGCCATTCAAACCACACATGTGAGGTATCGCCGCATGCGTTAGAGTGCCAGCAACAATTCTAGCACTAGACCTCTTCTGTAACTCTAAACTGGTAACCTGTAAAAAAAAGCGACGCCTATGGAGATTTTTTAAGTACTGAAGTTTGGCGCCATTCCATGAGTGTGCGCAATTTTAAAGCGTGACATGTTAGGTATCTATTTACTCGGCGTAACTTAATCTTTCACATTATACAAAATAATTGGGCTAACTTCACTGTTTTGTTATTTTTGAATTCATGAAACCGTTTTTCCCCCCAAAAAATGCGTTTGAAAAATTATTGCGCAAATACCGTGCGAGATTAAAAGTTACAATGACTGCCATTTTATTCCCTAGGGTGTCTGCTAAAAAAACATATATAGTGTTTGGGGGTTCTGAGTAATTTTCTAGCAAAAAAAAATTATGATTTTTGCATGTAGGAGAGAAGTGCCAAAATAGGCCCGGTATGGAAGTGGTTAATATAGCACACATTCACGGAATGGTGCCAAACTTCGGGACTTAAAAATCTCCATAGGCGACGCTTGAATTTTTTTTTTTGCAGGTTACCAGTTTAGAGTTACAGAGGGGGTCTAGAGCTAGAATTATTTCTCTCGCTCTAACGCACGCATCAATACCTCACATGTGTGGTTTGAACAGCGTTTACATATGTGGGCGGGACTTACATGCGCATTCGCTTCTGAGTGTGAGCTACTAGGGACAGGGGCGTTTTAATATATATTTTTTACGTATTTTTTTTTTGTTTTTTTACCTTTTTTTTTTTTTATCACTTTTATTCCTATTACAAGGAACGTAAACACCCCTTGTAATAGAAATAGTGTGTGACAGGTCCTCTTTATGGAGAGAGGCGGGGTCAATAAGACCCCACATCTGTCCGGGACAAAAATTTCACTGGTTCTCCGGGCCTCCGATGGCACAGGAGAGCCCGGAGAAGCACCGGATGGCGGTGGGATGTCCCCTCCCACTGCCTGTAAAAATGATCAAGTGGCGGAACTGCCGCTATGATCATTCTTATGGTGCGAACAATCGCCGCCTGTAAAAATGGATATCTGAATGATGCCTGTAGCTGCACCCATCATTCAGATATCCCCCACTGAAGTCCAGAACGTCATATGACATCTTACAGTACAGAATGGGTTAAGCATTATTACAATCACTGCTTCTGGAAAAAAATCAGTTTTTCAAACCTTTTTTTTGCATTGATACATGTCCCCTGGGGCAGGACCCGTGTCACCAAACAATAATTTGCATATTAACAGTTAAAATTAACATTCTATCATTCTCTCCCATAGGCTTTTAAAGGGTGTTCCTGCTGCTTTTCGAATTTGCAGCAAAAATCCCAAATTCTTATGGTGCGAACAATCGCTGCCTGTAAAAAAAGGATATCTGAATGATGCTGCCTGTAGCTGCACCCATCATTCAGATATAGCCCACTGAAGTCCAGGACGTCATATGACATCCTACTGTACGGAAGTGGTTAAAATTTGCATTGGAGTCAGGGCCGTTGCTATCACTAGGCATCCGCCTAGGGCGCACTGGAGAGAGGTGGGGGCACTACCACCCAGGGGGCCCGGCCACCGGTGATCCTATTCCCTCTCAGCAACTAACTCAACAGGCAGCCGCTCCACTCTAGAGTCCCTCCGTACAGTGTTAGGGGCGCTGGCACAGCAGCGGTGGAGGAATGGAGGAAGGAAAGAAAATATCTCCTGCGCGCCCCTGATCATCACAGTGCCACTGGCAGTGAGTGTGACCTGTCTGTGTACCTGCGGTCACATCCTTACCGTCCACCACTAGGGATGAGCCGAACATACCCGCGTTCGGTTCGCACCAGAACGTTCGAACAGACCGCGGGTTTGCGCGAACATTTAGAACCCCATTGAAGTCTATGGGGCTCGAACGTTCAAATTCAAAAACGCTCATTTTAAAGACCAATATTCAATTTAATGTTGGAAAACGTCTTTCAGAACCCGGGTCTTGGCCCAGGCAACATGCATCAATCCGTTTTTTCCAGAGCAGCGATTTTAATGATGCTTAAAGTGAAAAAAAAAATGAAAAATTCCTTTAAATATCACACCTGCTGTGTGTGTCTATAGTAGTGGCACGTGTTAATAAATGTCCCTGCACAACATGAGATTATTATAAGAAAAAAGTAATTTAATACTGTTTGCGCACGTGCTGTGTGGCAACAATATGTTGATTATTTTAGGGGTGGTGGGGGCCATTATTTTTTGGTGAAAGAAAAATTGTAGAAAAAAGGGCACCCCTCAAACATACTGTAATTGGAGCGCAACAAAGAGCCACGAGCAAAGTATTGCATCAAAAATTGTTATTAGGCGCCCCTGTTAAACAGGGGCAGAAAAATTGTGCCGTAGGCACAACACAACACTGCAACCCCTCCCAATAACTGTAATTGGAGCACAACAAGGAGCCATGTGCAAAGTATTGCATCAAAAATTGTTATTAGGTTCCCCTGTTAAACAGAGGCACAAAAATTAGGCCTTAGGCACTGGTGGCGGAGCCCAGAAACACAACATTTCTTACTAGCTATCAGAAAGAAAAGTGAGGAGGAGAAGGATATTCCATCAGCAGCATAACAGGACAGTCACTCAGCATCAGCATACACAGTCTCAAAGGGATCTGACATTTCAACAAAAAAATATTATTCAGTAACATCAGCATCAGGTGCTTGGTAGCTGGTGTTGATCCAAGCCTGATTCATTTTGATGAAGGTCAGTCGATCAACAGAGTCAGTGGAGAGGCACACCCTGTGATCGGTCACAAAGCCTCCAGCAGCACTGAATGTGCGTTCTGAAAGAACACTGGATGCAGGGCAAGCCAGTAGCTCAATTGCATACTGTGCAAGCTCTGGCCAGTGATCCATCCTCAAGACCCAGTAAGCCAGAGGATTTTCGGTGGGGAAGGTGTCCAAGTCGGATCTTGCCCCTAGGTATTCCCGGACCATGTAAACCAGACGCTGGCGATGGTTGCTGGAACCGGTCATACCTTGGGGCTGCAGACTAAAAAATTGTCTGAACGCATTGGTCAGATGGCCACCTTCTCCACCGCTCCTTCTGTGACTCACCGAAGCCTCAGCAACACGTTGTCCAGGGCCAGGTTTTGGTAATCCCCCCGGTTCTGGGAACGCATTGCACAGACCCTTCTGCAAGGCCTTTCATCTTCTGCTCCCTCTGCGATGGCAACATAAGGTCCGCAACCTTACTCTTGTAACGTGGATCAAGGAGAGTTGCCAGCCAGTAATGATCCCTCTCCTTGATAGCACGTACACGAGGATCCTTACGCAGGCTTTGCAGGATCAGGGAGGCCATGCAGCGTAGGTTTGCAGAGGCATTCGGGGCACAGTCCTCTGGGTCACTGAGGACGACAGGATCCGCAGCCACCTCATCCCAGCCATGTAAAAGTCCACATGTTCCTTGGGACTGTAAATGATCCCTTGAAGACTGCTGCTGCTGATGCTGAGTGCTAGGCTCCACATCCATGCTGCTGATACAATCATCCTCCTCCTCCTCATCCTCCTCCTCCTCCTCTTCCTGTGTGCTAGGTGGGCAAGCAGGACCACTGTCTGGATAAAGGGGGCCTTGAGAGGTAAGAAAGTCCTCCTCTTCCTCCCTCTGTTCTGCCTCAAGGGCCCCAACATGTGAATAAGAGGGACAGTCTCACTGATGCATGCACTGTCACTGCTCACCATCCTCGTGGCCTCCTCAAAAGGTGACAGGACAGTGCATGCATCCCTGATCAAGGCCCACTGGCGTGGTGAAAAAAAATCAAGCTCCCCTGACCCAGTTCTGCTGCCATATTGGCACAGGTACTCATTGATGGCCCTCTGCTGCGTGTGCAGCCGCTGCAGCATGGCCAACTTAGAGTTCCATCTGGTGGGCATGTCACAGATTAGGCGGTTCTTGGGCAGGTTGTATTCCCTTTGGAGGTCTGTCAGCCGAGCAGTGGCATTATATGACCTCCGGAAATGCACACAGACTTTCCTGGCCTGCTTCAGGACATCCTGTAAGCCCGGGTACCTGCCCAAGAACCGATGTACCACCAAATTCAGGACATGCGCAAAACAGGGCACATGGGTGAGTTTTCCCTGTCGCAGGACAGAGAGGAGGTTGGTGCCATTATCGCTGACCACCATTCCAGGCTTCAGCTGGCGTGGCGTCAACCACCTCTGAGCCTGCCCCTGCAGAGCTGAAAGAACCTCTTCCCCAGTGTGGCTCCTGTCTCCCAAGCACACCAGCTCTAGCACCGCATGGCATCTCTTGGGCTGCATTCCTGCGTAGCCCCTCGTACACCTACAGAGCACGGCTGGTTCTGAGGAAACATCACCACAGGAAGAGGCCACAGAGGAAGAAGAAGAGGAGGGGGTGGAGGAGAGAGGTGTGACACAAGCAGTAGTAGTGTTTTGGAGGCGTGGTGGCGGAACAACCTCCAAAACTACTGTTTCTTGCCCTGCGTCCTTCCCAGCTGCCAGCAGAGTCACTCAATGGGCCGTAAAAGACAGGTAACATCCCTGTCCATGCCTGCTGGACCATGAGTCAGCGGTAAGATGCACCTTACCACTGACCGCCCTGTCCAGCGAGGCATGGACATTGCCTTCCACATGCCGGTAGAGAGCCGGAATCGCCTTCCGTGAGAAAAAGTGGCGTTTGGGAACTTGCCACTGAGGTACTGCACATTCCACAAACTCACGGAAGGGGGCAGAATCTACCAACTGAAAAGGTAGCAGTTGAAGTGCTAGCAATTTTGCTAAGCTAGCATTCAACCGCTGGGCATGTGGATGGCTGGGAGCGTACTTCTTTCGGCGCTGCAGCAGCTGGGGCAGGGAAATTTGTCTGGTACTATCAGTAGATTGCCCGCATGTACTACCACTACTAGGTTGTGACATACCTATTTCTACACCTTCAGTGCAGACTTCAGAGAGGACTGGGGGTCTAGTGGGGTTGGAGGTCACAGAAGGGCAAGGGGAGGTCCGCTTTGGTCTTTGGTGTGGGTCTTTCTGGTATGCTTGCCAACGAGCTGCATGGCAGCTTGACATATGTCTGGAAAAACATGTGGTGCCCAAGCGGGTGATGTTTTGGCCACGCGAGATACGCTTGCGACATATGTTGCAAATAGCAAAGGTACAATCTGATGGACATGTTTCAAAAAAGGCCCACACCAAAGAACTTTTGCTGTACCGTTCAGACACAGCAGCGCCATGCACAAGCGTAGATGTGCGATGTAATGCAGTTGGTGTGCCCTTAACCTGACCCCTGGAGGGCATCCTGCCTCTTTGGAGATGTGCCTGTGCCTCGTCCTCCTCCTCCTCCTCTTCCTCCTATCAGGCACCCAGGTAGAGTCAGTGACCTCATCATCCCCTCCCTCCTCATCACTGTCGAAAACCTGGCAGTATGCTCCAGCTGGGGGAACATCACTGCCAGATTGCTGTCCCTCTCGGCCACCCCCTCTTCCTGGGATCACATCAATGCCTTCCTCTATCTGTGTTCCATCATCGGAGCCTTCAAAACGCTGCGCATCTTCATTCAGCATGTACCCAACACTGTGTTGAAACAGTTCAGGGGACTCCTCAGGAGGACACGGTGGGACTAGGGAAGGATTGTGTGATGCCATTGTGCAGAGGGAAGAGGAAGCCTTGGCAGCTGCTTTGCCAGACAAACTAAGATCAGTCTGTGTGAGAGAGGATGAGGAGGATGAGGACGGCTTGGTCATCCACTCTACTAATTTCTCTGCATGTTGAGGTTCAACACGGCCAGCTCCCGAAAAGAAGGACGAGCGGCCACGGCCACGTGCTGAAGAGGATGCACCACGTCCACCACCAGCGTTGCCTCTACATGCAGAGCTTGCTTGCCCTCGTGACTCTCTGCCTCTGTTTGTTGTCCTTCCAGACATTTTAATGTGTTCAGGTGTAAATAAACAACACACGTGCACTTACAGTAAATGCGTTTAAGTGCTATTAAAGAGCAAACTTGCACTTACAGTAAATGCGCTTACGTGCGATTAAAGAGCAAACTTGCACTTGCAGTAAATGCGCTTACGTGCTATTAAAGAGCAAACTTGCACTTACACTAAATGCGCTTAGTTGCAAATAAACAGGACACGTGCACTTACAGTAAATGCGCTTACGTGCGATTAAAGAGCAAACTTGCACTTACACTAAATGCGCTTAGTTGCAAATAAACAGGACACGTGCACTTACAGTAAATGCTTTGACGTGCTATTAAAGAGCAAACTTGCACTTGCAGTAAATGCGCTTACGTGCGATTAAAGAGCAAAATTGCACTTGCAGTAAATGCGCTTACGTGCTATTAAAGAGCAAACTTGCACTTACACAAAATGCGCTTAGTTGCAAATAAACAGGACACGTGTACGTTTAGGTGTAAACTACACAGCACACAGGCAGGCAATACAACACGTTAGAGCACTGCAGCTATGCACAATCTCCTGCCTGACAAATACTAAGAGTAGATCTAGCTAAGCTATACAGTGTATAAATATATGTACAACTCCTAGGGATATATATATATTTTCTACACACTGTATTTCAAGCTAAACTGACTACCCTGCTCTATCTATCTATCTATCTAAAAAGATAATCTCTCTGTCTCTCTAACTGCTCTCTGTAACAAGCCAGAACACACTACACGAGGCCGCCCGGAAGGCGGCCTTTTATAGTGTGGGGCGTGTGCTAAAGCCCTGAGCCATAATTGGCCAAAGCAACCCAGGCTTTGGCCAATTATGGCTCTTTGTTTTTTGCGCACTGTGATTGGCCAAGCATGCGGGACATACAGCATGCTTGGCCAATCATCAGCGCTCAACGCCGCAGTGAATTATGGGCCATTTTCCGTCACTCGAATTTGGCGCGAACGACCCATTTTGTTTGAATTTCGACGAACGATCGAACGGCCGATGTTCGAGTCGAACATACGTTCGTATCGAACTCGAAGCTCATCCCTATCCACCACTAGTCTGCCTCTGATGTCCTGCTCCGCCTCCGCTACAGCCAGCTAGCTCTGCCTCTAAACCTCTGCCTTTCTGCCCAGTGCTGCCTGTGCCTATACGTCGCATGTCCCCCCTCCATCATGGAGGCCGCTCTCTCTCCTGTGTTTTTCCTATTGCGGCAGCCAGCGCAAGATGTACAGTACCTTGTCGCCAAGAACCAGAGTGATGACATCACGCTGAAAGTACAATAACGGCGGCAGGTACTGTATGTCCCTTAGAGTGGGACCTGGGCCCCCAAACCCATTTTAAGGCCAATTACTAGAAGATAAGGCAGCCAAGTGGGGTCTAGCAAAATTAACAAGTCAATTCCCATAGACTGCAATGGTATTTATAGTATAACTTTTGCCCATGTAAGGCTCTTTGTTTGCCCAGCCGGACCAGGGGGTGTTTGTCCCATCTCTAATTTTGTAGCATGCTGGATGATGTGATTCATTTTGGACAGGGTTTTGCCTTATTTTCTGCTAGCTGCATTTCTGGTGATCTGAGCATGCCCAGGTACTTAGATTTTTTGATGTTGCTTTTTGTTTTGTGAATAGCACTTGGATGTTTCTGGGCATGCTCATAGAGCGTGTTTTTTGGGTTAGTAATTTAAGGACATCCTTAACAGGTGTACCCACTTTGAAGTTCAGTCTCTACATTGGGTGCGTTTTGTGTGTTTCATGGGCTGTGCATGTGTTTTCAATTGCCTCATTAGCACACAAGCCTATGATATATAAATCTTGCAGAGAGTAGTCTTTCCCTTGCCCTGAAAAGAGGCAAGATTGTGTGTGTGGGCCGGCCAGAGTATTTTTGGGTGTCCTTATCGAAAGTCTATTTTTTTTTTGTTGCATTTTATTTATGTCTTTGCAAAACAGATATGTTTTTGATCAAGGGTTTTTTCACTGGTTTATTTATTTTGGGTGGGGGCTATCTTCGCCTGAAATATTTGTGAGGTTGTCAATGTATGTTGTTTTTTGGGTGTTCACTTTGATGTAATTGTCTGTGCTGCATTATTTTGCTAAATCTTTCTCAAGATGTTGTGACTAATGTTTCAATCTTTAATAGATGTCTGTAGGTGCAGTCCTTTTTTTATCTCCTGTTACTTTCCATTGCATAAACCATATTCTGTCTAGTGTCTCAAATGAACCTATGTTTATTTTTGTTTATATTTATTTTTTTAGTTTATTTGATTTTTGTTTGTTTTTGCTTTCCTTGCTCTTTTTTTAAGTCCTGTTTTGTTGACCAATAAAATTAATTTCAAACTTTGATGTTTGTTTTTTGTTACTTTTTCATGCTACAGATTTTGCCAGCTGCAGCTGAAATAGGCTGATTGGCATAACAAAACAAAACAGGTGTGATTTTTGTCTCGAAGTTCCTTTCCTGGTCCCTTCATGATAGCATATGCATGGATTGTGTGCTGCCATGGATAGTCACCAAGAAAGGAAAAATACAGAGTGGTAAGTATTTAATTTTTTCCTTTTAACTGCAGTGGTTCTCAGCCTCAGTCCTCAAGTACCCCCGACAGGACAATATTTGTGGATTTATCGTATCTAGAATTGCTGTCCAAACTACTAAGCCATTGACTGTCTTTTAAAGCACATGCGCAAGATGAAGGAAAACCTGCAAACATGGCCTGTTGGGGGGTATTGGCGGACAGGCTTGAAGTGCTGATTTACAGCACTGTGGTAAAAACTAGCTCAAGGCAATCCTATTCTAATTGTGGGTGTTTGAGGGAAACCAAGTCAGTGAGGGAAACCCTGCTTGTGTTTTTTTGGTTGGGCTTTGTGTCCCTTTTCTTAAAATTGGCTTCACTTCCTGTCACACAGCTGAACAGGAAGTGAGGGTAAAACCCTACCAATGTCTTTTCTTGGGGACACACATGTCCATCTAACTAGTGTCCCCATTAAGCAAATTGCACTCCAGCACTTTGTTGTGTACACCCCAAATGATTAGGTAGTTTTGGGTTTAGTAAAGGCAAAGCCACTCTGCAGTACAAGTGTAGTTGCTGAAAATCTGAGGAGAAGCACTGATGATTTTAACCACGTAAGGACCTGCTGACGACTATATACATCCTGTTTTTAAAGATGGATATCTCGGTAACGGCAGCAGCTGCTGCCACAACCGAGATATCCATCTTTAATTTTAATTTCAATATTTTTTTTACTGTTGTTTGCGTATAAAAAGATACAAAAAGTGTTACACCATCGTACATAATATAAACAATACACAACCATACGTTTTTCCCTATTTTCCCCCTATCTTATCCTACACTTGTTCTTTATAACATTGTGAATAAATGAAAGACCACTTGATTCTGAACTGTCATACCTCGCCTCCCCGCCCCCACCCCGCAAACCCTTGCCCACCCTCCCACCCTCCCATCACACCGTGAGCCAGTTTTTGAAGTTAATATACTTCGTTAAATGCGTCTTCCCCATGAAGGAATGCCCGATAGCGGGTTAAGATATTTATTGAATTTAAATGGCGACTGTCTTCTTTTTATATAGATTTTTTTATCACTGAGGACGTGGCGTTATCCGGTGACCCCGCCCCCCTCTGACGCACATGTACTACACGGGGACTTCCCCGTGGCGTCAGAGGGGGGTGGGGTCTCCGGGTGACGCCACGTCCCCAGTTATAAAAGAACTGTCAGAAGAACAGGAGCGTCACACAGCGGGAACTTCAATTGGAAGCAGATCGTCCGGAGAACCAACGGGGAAGAAGAAGCTGGTGCAAGATGCGGACGAGAAGACCAAAGAAAGAAGCAGAGGAAGAAGATGATGAAGGAAGAAACCCGAATGAATGCACAAAAAAAGAAGATGGGATTAGAAGCGCGGATAGAAGACATTAATAAAGGAATTGTCAAAAACCGGCTATTGTGTTTTTTTTTTTTTACACTTTTTTTTGATGAAATTGTAGAGGTACAATGTACCCCATTACCATTTCACACAGGGGGGGGGCGGGATCTGGGGGTCCCCTTTGTTAAAGGGGTCTTTCAGATTCCGATAAGCCCCTTGCCCGCAGACCCCCACAATCACCGACCAGGGTTGTGGAGATGAGGCCCTTGTCCCCATCAACATGGGGACATGGTGCATTGGGGGGGACCCCAAAGCATCCTCCCCATGTTGAGGGCATGTGGCCTGGTACGGTTGAGGAGGGAGGGGGCGCTCTCTCGCCCCCTCTTTTCCTGCGGACGGCCAGGTTGCGTGCTTGTATAAGGGGTCTGATGTGGATTTTTGGGGGAACTCACGCCATTTTTTTTTAAATTTGGGGTGGAGCTCCCCTTAAAATCCATACCAGACCTGAAGGGCCTGGTATGGATATTTGGGGGGAACCCCACGTCATTTTTGTTTTTCATTTGATGGCGGGGTTGCCCTTAATATCCATACCAGACCTGTTGGGCCTGGTAATTGAATTTGGGGGGACCCCACGTTTTTTTTTTTTAATGAATGAATTTTCTCTGAATTGCCGGGAGCCGACAATTCATTATAGCCGCGAGTGATTTTTACATGAATTTTTTTCTGTCAGAATGTCATTTTCTGCAGAGACAGTTCTAACCACGGGAAACATGCGCTAATTCACAGGCATATTATACACCCCCCTAGGTACGAAATTAAAAGGAATATTTCACTTTTATTGTTGCACTTTAAGCATTAATAAAATAAAAAATGCATTGATACATGTCCCCTGGGACACCTCATGAAAAAAACTAGCATATTAGCCTTTAAAATTAACACTTTGGATTTCTCCCATAGACTTCTAAAGGGAGTTCCGCGGCTTTACGAATTTATTATTGCATTGCGCCCTCTGCTGCGCCGGTTCATACGCTTAATTAATGTTTTTTTTTTTTTAATTGTTTATTTATATCGAGAGTCAGGTCCACAGTGACCACATTGACAGAACAAAATAAAAGTTGGCAACATGTTACATACAGCAAAATTACAGAGTTTATACATAGATGGCATAGGCCATGGGTGCTCAACCTGTGGCTCTCCAGCTGTTGCAAAACTACAATTCCCATAATGCCTCAGCCTTTGGGAGACATGCTTGTACCTGTCAGCGGCTTGCAATGCCTCATGGGAATTGTAGTTCCGCAACAGCTGGAGAGCCACAGGTTGAGCACCCATGGCATAGGCTGTAACTAACGGCTATGGTGGCATCCCTTCAAAAACGTGTGAGTTACAGCATTGTTCCAGGTGAAATCAACCGGACTGTTCCTCCTACTATATATCATTGAGGGTTTCTGTAACCCTCCGGTTGCTCCAGACGGCCAACCACCACTAAGCAGGGGTCTGTAGCCCTGTGGGACCAACTTCAATTCATGATTTATCCGGCGCACCAATTAAGCCATGAACCAGCACAGCGCATTGTTTATAGTAAATCAGCCCAGCGTATCACACAGAGTGCTGGCAGGCCATGTTGAGCACCAAGGCTCTAACTTATCATATAGGTCACGCTTATACCAAAACATGCTTAAAGATATCTACAACAACGATATGGCATACCCACTATGCCGTCATTTAACTGCTTGCCGACCAGCCGCCACAGTTTTACGGCGGCAGGTCGGCTCTGCTGGGCGAGAGCACGTAGATCTACGTCATCTCTCCCAGCAGCCAATAGGGCGCGCGCCCCCCGCTCGCTCCTGACTCCCGCGCCCGGCGGTCGTGATCACCGCCGGGCACCCGTGATTGCTTGTTACAGAGCGAGAACCGGGAGCTGTGTGTGTAAACACACAGCTCCCGGTCCTGTCAGGGGAGAAATGCCTGACCGTCTGTACAATGTATGAACAGCGATCAGTCATTTCCCCTAGTGAGTCCACCCCCCCCTACAGTTAGAACACACCCAGGGAACATACTTAACCCCTTCCTCGCCCCCTAGTGTTAACCCCTTCCCTGCCAGTGGCATTTTTATAGTAATCCAATGCATTTTTATAGCACTGATTGCTATAAAATGCCAATGGTCCCAAAAATGTGTCAAAAGTGTCCGAAGTGTCCGCCATAATGTCGCAGTACCAAAAAAAAAAATCGCTGATCGCCGCCATTACTAGTAAAAAAAAAATATTAATAAAAATGCCATAAAACGACCCCTTATTTTGTAAACGCTATAACTTTTGCGCAAACCAATCAATAAACGCTTTTTGCGATTTTTTTTTTTTTTTTTAAGAAAAATATGTAGAGGAAAACGTATCGGCCTAAACTGAGGAAAAAAAATGTATTTTTTATATATTTTTGGGGGATATTTACTATGGTAAAAAGTAAAAAATATTCTTTTTTTTTTTTAAATTGTCGTTCTATTTTTGTTTAATAGCGCAAAAACTTAAAACCGCAGAGGTGGTCTAATACCACCAAAAGAAAGCTCTATTTGTGAGAAAAAAAGGACGCAAAAATTTGTTTGGGAGCCACGTCGCACGACCGCGCAATTGTCAGTTAAACCGATGCAGTGCCGAATCGCAAAAAGTGCTTTGGTCTTTGACCAGCAATATGGTCCGGGGCTTAAGTGGTTAACCACTTTCCCACCGGACCATTTGTCAGCCTTAAGACCAGAGGTGTTTTTACAATTTTCCACTGCGCTGCTTTAACTGGTAATTGCGCGGCCATACAATGTTGTACCCAAACAAAATTTGCGTCCTTTTTTTCCCACAAATAGAGCTTTCTTTTGATGGTATTTGATTGCCTCTGCGATTTTTAATGTTTGCGATATAAACGGAAAAAGAGCGAAAATTTTGAGAAAAAATTATATTTTCTACTTTTTGTTATAAGAAAAATCGAACAAACTCAATTTTAGTCATACATTTTGGCCAAAATGTATTCAGCCACATGTCTTTAGTAAAAAAAATGCCAATAAGCGTATATTTATTGGTTTGCGCAAAAGTTATAGCATCTACAAACTAGGGTACATTTTCTGGAATTTACACAGCTTTTATTTTATGACTGCCTATCTCAATTCTTGAGGTGCTAAAATAGCAGGGAAGTACAAAACCCCCCCAAATGACCCCATTTTGGAAAGTAGACACCCCAAGGAACCTGCTGAAAGGCATGTTGAGTCCATTGAATATTTTTTTTTTTTTGTAACAAGTGATTGAATAATGACAAAAAAAAAAAAAGAAATTACAAAAAGTTGTCACTAAATGATATATTGCTCACACATGCCATAGTTATATGTGGAATTGCACCCCAAAATACATTCTCCTGCTTCTCCTGAGTACGGGGATACCACATGTGTGAGACTTTTTGGGAGCCCAACCACGTACGGGGCCCCGAAAATCAAGCACCGCCTTCAGGATTTCTAAGGGCGCAAATTTTTGATTTCACTTCTCACTACCTAAGACAGTTTTGAAGGCCATAAAATGCCCAAATAGCACAAAATCCCCCCAAATGACCCCATTTTGGAAAGTAGACACCCCAAGAAATCTGCTGAGGGGCATATTGAGCCCACTGAATATTTTTTTTTTTTGTACCAAGTGATTGAATAATGACAAAAAAAAAAAAAGAAAAAAGAAATTACAAAAAGTTGTAACTAAATGATATATTGCTCATACATGCCATGGTTATATGTGGAATTGCACCCCAAAATACATTCTGCTGCTTCTCCTGAGTACGGGGATACCACATGTGTGGGACTTTTTGCGAGTCTAGCCGCGTACGGGACCCCGAAAACCAAGCATCGCCTTCAGGATTTCTAAGGGCGCAAATTTTTTATTTCACTCCTCACTACCTATCACAGTTTTGAAGGCCATAAAATGCCCAAATAGCACAAACCCCCCCCAAATGACCCCATTTTGGAAAGTAGACACCCCAGGCTATTTGCTGAGAGGCATGTTGAGTCCATGGAATATTTAATATTTTGCCACAAGTTGCGGGAATATGACAATTTTTTTTTTTTTGCACAAAGTTGTCACTAAATGATATATTGCTCACACATGCCATGGGCATATGTGGAATTACACCCCAAAATACATTCTGCAGCTTCTCCTGAGTACGGGGATACCACATGTGTGGGACTTTTTGGGAGCCTAGCCGCGTACGGGACCCCGAAAACCAAGCACGGCCTTCAGGATTTCTAAGGGCATACATTTTTGATTTCACTCCTCACTACCGATCACTACCTATCACAGTATTGAAGGCCATAAAAGGCCAAGATGGCACACAACCCCCCCAAATGACCCCATTTTGGAAAGTAGACACCCCAAGCTATTTTCTGAGAGGCATTTTGAGTTCATGGAATATTTTATATCTTGCCACCAGTTGCTGGAATATGACAAACTTTTTTTTTTTTTTTTTTTTTTTTGCACAAAGTTGTCACTAAATGATATATTGCTCACACATGCCATGGTTATATGTGGAATTGCACCCCAAAATACATTCTGCTGCTTCTCCTGAGTACGGGGATACCACATGTGTGGGACTTTTCGGGAGCCTAGCCGCGTACGGGGCCCCGAAAACCAAGCACCGCCTTCAGGATTTCTAAGGGCGCAAATTTTTGATTTCACTCCTCGCTGCCTATCACAGTTTCGGAGGCCATGGAATTCCCAGATGGCACACAACCCCCCCAAATGACCCCATCTTGGAAAGTAGACACCCCAAGCTATTTGCTGAGAGGCATGGTGAGTATTTTACAGCGCTCATTTATTTTTGAAAATGAAGAAAGATATATATATTTTTTTTTTTTTCTTTTTTCAATTTTCAAATCTTTGTGACAAAAAGCAAGATCTGCAAAATACTCAACATACCTCTCAGCAAATAGCTTGGGGTGTCTACTTTCCAAAATGGGGTCATTTGGGGGGGTTTTGTGCCATCTGGGCATTCTATGGCCTCCGAAACTGTGATAGGTAGTGAGGAGTGAAATCAAAAATTTACACCCTTAGAAAGCCTGAAGGTGGTGATTGGTTTTTGGGGTCCCGTACGCGGCTAGGCTCCCAAAAAGTCTCACACATGTGGTATCCCCGTACTCAGGAGAAGCAGCAGAATGTATTTTGGGGTGTAATTCCACATATGCCCATGGCATGTTTGAGCAATATATCATTTAGTGACAACTTTGTGCAAAAAAAATAAAATAAAATAATAATAATTCTCTTTCCTACAACTTGTGTCAAAATATAAAATATTCCATGGACTCTAGATGCCTCTCAGCAAATAGCTTGGGGTGTCTACTTTCCAAAATGGGGTCATTTGGGGGGGTTTTGAACTGTCCTGGCATTTTATGAACAACATTTAGAAGCTTATGTCACACATTACCCACTCTTCTAACCACTTGAAGAAAAAGCCCTTTCTGACACTGTTTGTTTACATAAAAACATATTATTTTTTTGCAAGAAAGTTAAGTTGAACCCCCAAACATTATATATTATTTTAAAGCAAAGGCCCTACAGATTAAAATGGTGGGTGTTGCATTTTTTTTTACCACGCAGTATTTGCGCAGCGATTTTTCAAATGCATTTTTTTGGGCAAAAATACATATTTTTTTATTTTAATGCACTAAAACACACTATATTGCCCAAATGTTTGATGAAATAAAAAAGATGATCTTAGGCCGAGTACATAGATACCAAACACGACATGCTTTAAAATTGCGCACAAATGCGCAGTGGCGACAGACTACATACATTTTTAAAAGCCTTTAAAAGCCTCTACGGGTTACCACATTAGATTTACAGAGGAGGTCTACTGCTAAAATTACTGCCCTCGATCTGACCTTCGCGGTGATACCTCACATGCATGGTACAATTGCTGTTTACATATGACGCCAAACCGACGCTTGCATTCGCCTTTGCACAAGAGCAGGGGGGGACAGGGGTGCTTTTTTTTTTTTTTTTTTTTTTTATTATTATTTAATTTGCTTTTTTAATTTTATTTTAAACTGTTCCTTACTTTTTTTTATTATTTTTATAATTTTTATTGCCATCTTAGGGCATGTAAATATCCCCTATGATAGCAATAGTTAGTGACAGGTACTCTTTTTTGAAAAAATTGGGGTCTATTAGACCCTAGATCTCTCCTCTGCCCTTAAAGCATCTGACCACACCAAGATCGGTGTGATAAAATGTTTTCCCACTTTCCCAATGGCGCAGTTTATATCCGGGGAGGGGACATACCCTCCCACTGCTTGTAAAAGCAGTTTAGAGGCTAATTAGCCGCTAGGACTGCTTTTACATGAAAGCCGACCGCTGGCTGAAAAGAATGATACCAAGATGATGCCTAAACCCGCAGGCATCATTCTGGTATAACCATTCAAAGTCCAGCAACATACCAGTACGTTGATGGTTCTTGTTGGACATGTATTGTAATCTTTTTTTTTTTTCATGCAGCCTGTTGGCTGAACGAAAAAAAGATTGATCGGTGGGTATGCCCACCATTAGAATACCTCCCTTCATCCACCCACTTCTAATGATGGGCATACATGCACCATTTATATATGCCAAAGCATGGGGGCATCCTCCCGCAAAAAAGTTATGCCGCTCACACACGTATGTACGCCGCATAAAAAGTTATGGCGCATACACACGGTCGGACTTTTCCACGGGCAAGCTTCCGACGGAATTTCGACCGTATGTACGCGGCATTAGGAGCAAAATCGCTCCTCCGCCCCTAATGCCCCCATGCTTCGGCATATATGCTCTTTTTTTAACTGTGGTGGTGAAATCACCTCCCACAGTGTTGGAGTCGCGGCTTTATGTATCGTGGGAGCAAACGCTGTTGCTGTCACGCTAAATAAATCCGCACTGCAACTGAATGGCGTACCTGCTAAGCAAATGATGGTTAACATTATAACAAAGTAACATTACATTTTAACAGTAAGATCTTACCATACCATACCTGCAAAGCAAATATCAAAAACAAAACAAAACATTTTTTAACGCAACCTGTGCCTAAAAAATATATATGCCGAAGCATGGGGGCATCCTCCCGCAAAAAAAGTTATGCCGCGTACACACGGTCGAACTTTTCCACGGGCAAGCCTCCGTCGGAATTTCGACCGTATGTACGCGGCATTAGGAGCAAAATCGCTCCTCCGCCCCTAATGCCCCCATGCTTCGGCATATATGCTCTTTTTTTAACTGTGGTGGTGAAATCACCTCCTACAGCGTTGGAGTCGCGGCTTTATATATCGTGGGAGCAAACGCTGTTGCTGTCACGCTAAATAAATCCGCGATGCAACTGAATAGCGTACCTGCTAAGCAAATGATGGTTAACAATAAAACATACATTACAGTATAACATACCATACCTGCAAAGCAAATACAATAAAACATTGTAAAAATAGAGAGAATAGATATAGAACAATAGTGAGTGGACAGTAGAGAGTGAACATAAGAGAACAATAAAGAGAGGAGAAAAATACAACCACAACTATTTTTGGATTTTTTATTTTATATTTTTTTTGTGTTTTTGTGTGTTTTTTTATTTTTTTTCTACTTTTTTTCACTTTTATGAAAACTATAAACTGAACGTTGCAGATTATGGTCTCTCAAAATGTGATGGCCATCACATATTCCGAGACCCTGTGTTGGTGTGCCTAGGACTGTGTGGTGCTGTACCCTACGCTAAAACTGAACTAGTGTGTGGTAGCGTTTGAAACATACACCAATGCAGAGACCAGGTTGGTCAGGACAGTCGGGACAATAAAAGCGGGTGTCACGCCTAAATCCGAGTTTGCTGCAGACACGACATCTTTTTTGGGGGGATTTTCTGGTAGGGGTACCAGCGAGGACAAAAGGAAAATGCCTCTCATACAGCCGGCTCACTGCATTTGCGTTGGGAAGGTGGGGCACAGCACCATCTGGAAACAGAAGGGCTTCGACGATCTCTTCCTGGAATTTTAGGAAGGATCCAGTCCGTCCTGAAGCTCTGTATAGCACATGAGCGTTCAGCAAAGCCAATTGAAACAAATACACTGATACTTTTTTGTACCAGCGTTTGGACCTCCGGGCAATTAGGTACGGCGCCAACAACTGGTCATTGAGGTCCACCCCTCCCATGTTAAGGTTGTACTCGTGGATACAGAGGGGTTTCTCCACAAAACCAGTCGCCGTAGGAATTTGGACTGCCGTGTCTGCGTGAAGCGTGGACAGAACGAAAACATTCCGTGAATCCCTCCACTTCACTGCTAACAAATTATTACACCGTAAGCAGGCTCTCTCCCCCCGACTAAGACGGGATTCTACAAGCCGTTGGGGGATGCCCCGGCGATTAGGTCGCACGGTGCCACATGCGCCAATTCCATAATCAAAAAGGTGACTAAAAAGTGGCACGCTTGTGTAATAATTGTCCACGTACAAGTGGTACCCCTTTCCGAATAAGGGTGACACCAATTCCCACACTATCCTACCAGCGCTCCCTATGTAATCAGGGCAATTCTCCGGCTCTACGTGACTGTCTTTTCCCTCGTAAACCATAAAGCTAGATGTATAGCCTGTTGCCCTGTCACAGAGCTTATACAACTTGACCCCGTATCTGGCACGCTTGCTGGGAAGGAATTGTTTGAATGACAAGCGGCCAGAAAACTTAATCAGGGACTCATCAACGCAGACAACTTGTTGGGGATTATACAAGGCTGCAAACCGTTCGTTGAAGTGGTTTACGAGGGGCCGAATTTTGTAGAGCCGATCGAATTCAGGGTCTCCCCGAGGACGACAGAGTTCATTGTCACTAAAATGCATGAACCGCAAGATCTGCTCGTATCGTGTCCTGGCCATGGAGGCAGAGAAAATGGGCATATGGTGAACTGGGTGCGTGGACCAATACAACCGCAGCTCACTCTTTTTAGTAATGCCCATATTGAGGGAAAGGCCCAGAAAGATCTTAAATTCGGAAACCGTAATTGGCTTCCAATCTCTGGCAAGGGACAGCTGGGGATTAGCGGCGAAGAATTGACCAGCGTACAAATTGCTTTGGTCCACAATAGATCTATAGAGATCTTCGGTGAAATACAGCGAATAAAAATCCAGTGACGTAAAATCAACTGTATTCACCTGAATTCCGGGTTGGCCAGTGAATGGGGGAAGTACGGGTGCTGCAGAAGTGGTGGGTACCCAATCAGGATTGGCGAATGCAGCAGGAAGGACACTATGGGGACGGGCCTGTCTTTGTAGTCTTCTTCTTCTTGGTGGCAGCGGGACACTACTAGTGCTTGCCACCTCTCCAGCTTGAACTGCACTTATGGGACTCGCCACGTCACCAAGTGTTACTGCAGTGCTGGATATATGACCAGGATGTACTAGGCCGCTGGTGCTTGCCAGTTCACCAGAAGGAATAGCGGCGCTAGTACTTCTCTCCTCCATACGAGAGCCCTGCGGTTCTTGCACCTCAGCGACAGCAGAAGATCGGGGTCTGGTACGCCTGACCCTAGCAGGGACCACTCCGTCGTCAGAGCTATCTGTCAGGGAGCCACTGTCGTCTACAGGATCGTATTCTGAGCAAGAATTTGACAGATGCGTGACCTCCTCATCACTATCTGACAGGCTCATAAACAAGTAGGCCTCTTCATCACTGTACCATTGATTTGCCATTTTGGGCTCTAAATTTAGGGGTACAGTGGTGAGATTCACAGGCAAAAAAGCACCTGACCTGTTAGCGACTGAGTCAAGCGCTACCAAAAAAACTGTTAGCGATCGCAGAGATCAGGCCTGACTCTGCGAACGCTGCAGTTATGTGTTTTTGTGTTTTGTGTCAGTGATCGATCGATCGATACTGCACTTCGGTGGGTTGGGCTGGGCGAAGGGGCTAAACGCAGGTGCTAGCAGGTATCTGGGCTGATCCCGCTAACAATGCGTTTTTGGGAACCCTAAACTGCAGGGGACGTTAGTATAGATCTGATCAGATCAGGTATCGATCCGATCAGATACTATACCACTAAAGGGAGGCGTATGGTGCGTGCGTGGGTGTTAGCGCTACTGGCACTAATCTGACGCTGCCTGGGGCGACGCAGACCCTATCTGGCGCTAAAACCAAACTTTTATCACACGCCGGGCGATCAGGGGGTTAAAACTTTATTTCAAAAAATATGGCGGGTGCCCTGATGCTATAGAAAATAAACAAACTAAACTGCGTCACCTGTGACACTTATACTGTGATCACTGGTGACAGGGGGTAATGAAGGGGTTAAACCTTTATTGGGGGGGGTTAGGGGGGGTCCCTAGACTTTTTATGGCCTAAGACTGATTACCTAAACACTTATTTTTGTCACTAATGACACTAGTACAGCGATCAAAAAAAAATCTGATTGCTGTACTGGGTGACACAGTGACAGGCAGTGAATGGGTTAATTTGGGGGGTGATCAGGGGGTGATCAGGGGGTTAAATGTGTGCCTATGTGACCTGGTGTTAGAGTAGTGTTGTGCAACTCACGTTTCAGATGCTCTCTCCCTCTCGGTCTGGAACGGAAAGACCGACACGAGGGAGAGAGCAGTACTTCCCCTGCCAATGTTTACAAAACATTGCCAGGGGAAGACAACCATTGGTTAGTGTGATCACCAGGTCCAGGCCAGATTTTATTGGCCTGGACCTGGTGATTGATCAGTTCTGAAATGAATCTGATTATCGGGAACGGCGGGGGGGCGCGCGCCCCATCGCCGTTCACGCGCAGGACGTATAGCTACGGGCTCTCGCCTGGGAGAGCCGACCTGCCGCCGTATTATGACGGTGCGCGGTCGGCAAGTAGTTAAAGTAGTATTAAACTCTCAGTGCTTTTTTTTTAGCCTAACACATTGCGTACAATAAAAATAAAAAATAAATCCACAGGAAACTATTTGTTAGAAATCTAACCTCAGCACTGGTAGTTTACAAATTTCATTTCTGCAGGCTCCTGCTCTCTCATTGCTGCTTCACTGAACTTGCAGTCTTCAATGGAAAGAGTTAACAGTGGACAGTGCAGTCTTCAGTCAGTCTATAAGGTTAGAGAAAGGAGAGGGGAGGAGGAGGGATGATTAGGGGAGTTCTCTGCCATCCTGGGCTACTGGACTGGGTGCTTCTTTGAATGCACACAGTGTAGGAAGACACAACTTTAGTCCCTTTATGCCAGGGTGGCTCCATTGGATGCTACAAGAGAACCGAGTCACCTCCTGGGATAGCAGTCATGGCACCAGCTAAAAGAGAAACATAGGCAAGTATTAAAAGATGAAGAAGCTGCATACTCAGTAAATAAATAAAATATATTAACCACTTTAGCCCCAGACTATTTGTCAGCCTAATGCCGCGTACAGACGGTCGTTTTTTGTGATGAAAAAAAAACGACGTTTTAAAAAACGTCATTTAAAATGATCGTGTGTGGACAAAACGTTGTTTTATGCCTTCAAAAAAACGAAAAAAAAAAAATTCGAACATGCTTGAATTTTTTGTTTTGTTTTTCAAAGCGTCGTTTTTTGTTTCACAGAAATTGACCGTGTGTAGCAAAAAACGACGTTTAAAACAACGTTTTTAAATCCGCGCATGCCCAGAAGCTAGTTATGAAGTGAGCTTCAATGGAAAAAAGTGGTGAACGTAGCCTCGCTTTGCTAGAGCATTGTGAAAAAACGATGGTGTGTAGGCAACGTTGTTTTTTAAAATGAAGTTTAAAAAACGTCGTTTTATTTCATGATTTAAAACGTCGTTTTTTTTTATCACAAAAAACGACCGTCTGTACGCGGCATAAGGACCAAAGGTGTTTTTACAATTTGGCACTGCGCTGCTTTAACTGGTAATTGCGCGGTCATGCAATGTTGTACCCAAACAAAATTTGCGTCTTTTTTTTCCCACAAATAGAGCTTTCTTTTGATGGTATTTGATTGCCTCTGCAATTTTTATTTTTTGTGAGATAAACAGAAAAAGACCGAAAATTTAGAAAAAAATTATATTTTCTACTTTTTGTTATAAGAAAAATCGAATAAACTAAATTTTAGTCATACATTTAGGTCAAAATGTATTCAGCCACATGTCTTTAGTAAAAAAAATTCAATAAGCGTATATTTATTGGTTTGCGCAAAAGTTACAGGGCCAGATCCACAAAAGAGATACGACGGAGTAACTGCTGTTACTCCATCGTATCCCTTGTCCTAACTTTGGAACTGATCCACAGAAGCAGTTTTCCAAAGTTAGGCAGAAGATCCGGCATGTGTAATTGAATTACACTGCCGAATCTTAGGATGCAGTACCGCATCCGCCGCTGGGGGCATTTCGAGTCGAAATGCCGCTTCTAGTATGCAAATTAGCACTTAAGGCGATCCACAAAGCTTTCCAGCTTCGTTTTTTCGCCGTAAGTTTTAGTTTGCAAGTGTAAAACTAGGGCTGGTGTTACAAAGTGTAAACTAGTAACACCATGTAAAAGCCCATTCCAGCGACGGCATTTGGTATGCATTCCCGAGGGAGAACTCCACGGCAATTTGTAAAAACAAAACCGGCATGGGTTCCCCCCCAGGAGCATACCAGGCCCTTAGGTCTGGTATGGGTTATAAGGAGACCCCCCCTACGCCGAAAATTCGACGTAGGGGTCCCCCTACAATCCATACCAGACCCGTATCCAAAGCACGCTACCCGGCCGGTCAGGAAGGGAGTGGGGACGAGCGAGCGCCCCCCGCTCCTGAGCCGTGCCAGGCCGCATGCCCTCAACATGGGGGGGTTGGGTGCTCTGGGGCAGGGGGGCGCACTGCGGGCCCCCCCACCCCAGAGCACCCTGTCCCCATGTTGATGAGGACAGGACCTCTTCCCGACAACCCTTGCCGTTGGTTGTCGGGGTCTGCGGGCGGGGGCTTATCGGAATCTGGGAGTCCCCTCAAATAAGGGGGCCCCCAGATACCGGCCCCCCACCCTAAGTGAATGGATATGGGGTACATCGTACCCCTACCCATTCACCTGGAGGCAAAAAGTAAAAGTTAGTAAACACACAACACAAGGGTTTTTAAAATAATTTATTATTCTGCTCCGGAGGCCCCCCCTGTCTTCTTTATTAGCTCTATTACCAGGGGGGGCTTCTTCTTCCACTCTCCGGGGGTCTTCTTCCACTCTCCGGGGGGGGTAAATTATTTTAAAAACCCTTTGGATACGGGTCTGGTATGGATTGTAGGGGGACCCCCTACGTCGATTTTTCGGCGTAGGGGGGTCTCCTTACAACCCATACCAGACCTAAGGGCCTGGTATGCTCCTGGGGGGTGAACCCATGCCGGTTTTTTCTTTGAAAATTGGCATGGAGTTCTCCCTCAGGAATGCATGCCGAGCGACGCTGTCATTTTTTTCCTGACGCAACTTTTTTAAGCCGGCGCGATCCACAAAACTCGGCGTAACGTAACTTCGCGCATGCGCAGTACGGCCGGCGCGGGAGCGCGCCTCATTTAAATGGGACTCGCCCCATTTGAATAGGAACGCCTTGCGCCGGCGGAATTTTAGTTACACGGCTTGAAATTTCTAGATAAGTGCTTTGTGGATCGGGCACTTAGGTAGAAATTTTAAGGCAGTGTAACTTAAATGGGATTTTTTAAGTTACGCCAGGTTTTTGTGGATCTGGCCCATAGTGTCTACAAACTAGGGTACGTTTTCTGAAATTTACAAAGCTTTTAGTTTATGACTGCCTATCTAATTTCTTGAGGTGCAAAAATGGAAGGGCAGTACAGGCCCCCCCCCCCCCCAAATGACCCAATTTTGGAAAGTAGACACCCCAAGGAAATTGCCAAGGGACATGTTGAGCCCATTGAATATTAAATTGTTTTGTCCCAAGTGATTGAATAATGACAAAACTTTTTTTTTTTCACAAAAAGTTGTCACTAAATGATATATTGCTCACACATGCCATGGTTATATGTGGAATTGCACCCCAAAATACTTTTTGCTGCTTCTCCTGAGTACGGGGATACCACATGTGTGGGACTTTTTGTGAGCCTAGCCACGTACGGGGCCCCGAAAACCAAGCACTGCATCATTTGTAAGGGCGAAAATGCGGAAATTTTGAAAATCAGAAATTCGAAAACCGGAAATTCGAAAATTCTGAAATTGAACATTTTCGAATTTCTGAATTTCCAATTCTTTGAATTTCCAAAAAAAGGTAAAAAACGAACAAAACGAAAATGAACACATTTTTCTGCAGTGCACATGTCTAATGCCGTGTACAGACGGACGTTTTTTGTGATGAAAAAAAACGTTGTTTTTAAAAACGTCATTTAAAATGACCGTGTGTGGGGAAAACGTTGTTTTATGTCTTCTGAAAAACGACAAAAAAAAAAATCGAACATGCTTGAATTTTTTGTGTCGTTTTTCAAAACGTTGTTTTTTGTGTCAATTAAAATGATAGTGTGTGGGCAAAACGACGTTTAAAACGATGTTTTTAAACCCGCGCATGCTCAGAAGCAAGTTATGAAGCTAGCTTCAATGGAAAAGAGTAATGAACGTAACCGCGCTTTGCTAGAGCATTTTGAAAAAACTATGGTGTGTAGGTAACGTCGTTTTATTTTTTGAAAATGAAGTTTCAAAAACTTCGTTTTATTCATGATTTAAAACGTCGTTTTATTTCATCACAAAAAACGACCGTCTGTATGCGGCATTAGAGATGTACATGTCTCTGTTCAGCTGCTGCCTGGGTGTTCTGAGCCACTCGCTGGTGCAGTAACAATGTCCTCCGTTGCCCAAGGAGGGGGTGGGGGAGGTGGGCTTGCTGATGTTTTTTTGCTGCTGGACAGAGCTATATTCTATGTAGGGGATGTTTTGTTCAGGGAGGTCTGTACTATTGGAGGAGGGGGGTGGTCTGTGGTGGGGGACACAGCAGTCTGTCTCTCGGTGGTTGTGCAGGGCAATGTGTAGCAGTATATGTACAAAGCAATGCGGAGCGGTCTGTGTGCAGGGCAATGCGGAGCAGTCTGTGTGCAGGGCAATGCGGAGCAGTCTGTGTGCAGGGCAATGCGGAGCAGTCTGTGTGCAGGGCAATGCGGAGCAGTCTGTGTGCAGGGCAATGCGGAGCAGTCTGTGTGCAGGGCAATGCGGAGCAGTCTGTGTGCAGGGCAATGCGGAGCAGTCTGTGTGCAGGGCAATGCGGAGCAGTCTGTGTGCAGGGCAATGCGGAGCAGTCTGTGTGCAGGGCAATGCGGAGCAGTCTGTGTGCAGGGCAATGCGGAGCAGTCTGTGTGCAGGGCAATGCGGAGCGGCCTGTGTGCAGGGCAATGCGGAGCGGCCTGTGTGCAGGGCAATGCGGAGCGGTCTGTCTCTCTGTGGTTGTGCAGGGCAATGCGAAGCGGTCTGTCTTTCAGTGGTTGTGCAGGGCAATGCAGAGCGGTCTGTGTGCAGGGCAATGCGGAGCGGTCTGTGTGCAGGGTAATGCGGAGCGGTCTGTCTTTCTGTGGTTGCGCAGGGCAATGCGGAGCGGTCTGTGTGCAGGGCAATGCGGAGCGGTCTGTGTGCAGGGCAATGCGGAGCGGTCTGTGTGCAGGGCAATGCGGAGCAGACTCTCTACTCATGGCAATGTGTGCCAGTGTGTTAGCATCATCAGTGATTTTTTTTTTTTGTTAAGGTTATCTGAAAGATGGGTTTCAAATGTTTTGACAGGGGCGCAGTTTCACTGCTTGCCATAGGCGCCATTTTCACTAGATACGCTTCTGCTGATGATGCGCGCATGCGTGAAATTCCTAGAAGAAAGACTTGAGACGCACACATACAGGAACTCCTCATTTCCGCTGGGCTTTTGAAACACACCCGCTAGTCAGACAGTGGACGGGACCGATTTCACAGACCCCTGAACTTCTGTTGTGCTGATGGCTTACCAGAATGTATATATGTAAATGAAGCGCCTTTTTTATTCAATAAAAGCAGTATTACAATATCACATGCCTTTTGTGACTCATTTGGTGGAGCCAATTCTGCAGAGCTTTTGATGGAGAAAGGAGACAGGAGCTGACTATTATAGAGGTTACATCTATTGATTGAAGAGTTATAGCCTACACTCATGCTTTATGTTCAGGGGCGTTGCTAGGTGCCAAAAAGACCAGGGGCTTCAGCCCGAAGCCAAGACGGCACCGGGGGGGGGGGGTATGCGCGGTCGGTGGAGTGGCGCGGCGCAGGGTGACCTACCTGACACACATACCCTGACCTACGTGAGTGTGTGTGTCAGTACACACACACACTGACATAACCTGCATACACTAGGTGATCAGGAGAGCATACACTGGGGGGGGTATCAGGAGAGCTTACACGGGGGGGTCAGGAGAGCTTACACTGGGAAGGGGGGATCAGGAGAGCTCACACTGGGGGGGATCAGGAGAGCTTACAGGGGGGGATCAGGAGAGCTTACACTGGGAAGGAGGGGATCAGGAGAGCTTACAGGGGGGATCAGGAGAGCTCACACTGGGGAGGGGGGATCAGGAGAGCTTACATGGGGGGGGGGGTCAGGAGAGCTCACACTGGGGGGGGGGGGTCAGGAGAGCTTACAGGGGGGATCAGGAGAGCTTACACTGGGGGGGAATCAGGAGAGCGTACAAGGGGGGATTAGGAGAGCTTACACTAGGAAGGAGGGGATCAGGTGAGGGTACAAGGGGGGACCAGGAGAGCTTACACCAGGAAGGAGGGGATCAGGAGAGCTTACAGGGGGGATCAGGAGAGCTTACAGGGGGATCAGGAGAGCTGACCAGTGACCTGTCTACACTGACCAGTGACCTGTCTACACTGACTTCAGACACTGACCAGTGACCTGACTACACTGACCAGTGATCTGAATACACTGACCTGACTACACTGACCTGACTACAGTGATCTGACTACACTCACCAGTGACCTGACTATACTGACCAGTGACCTGTTGGAGAGCTTACAGGGGGATCAGGAGAGCTTACAGGTGGGATCAGGAGAGCTCACACTGGGGAGGGGGTATCAGGAGAGCTTACAGGGGGGATCAGGAGAGCTCACATTGGGGGGGGGGGTCAGGAGAGCTTACAGGGGGGATCAGGAGAGTTTACACTGGGGAGGGGGGGTCAGGATAGCTTACAAGGGGGGGATCAGGAGAGCTTACACTAGGAAGGAGGGGATCAGGAGAGCTTACAGGGGGATCAGGAGAGCTTACTGGGGGGGGTCAGGAGAGCTCACACTGGGGAGGGGGGATCAGGAGAGCTTACAGGGGGATCAGGAGAGCTCACACTAGGGTGGGGGGTCAGGAGAGCTTACAGGGGGGGATCAGAAGAGCTTACAGGGGGGGATCAGGAGAGCTTACACTGGGGGGGGGTCAGGAGAGCTTACACTGGGGGGGTCAGGATAGCTTACAGGGGGGGGATCAGGAGAGCTTACAGGGGGGATCAGGAGAGCTTACACTGGGGGGGATCAGGAGAGCTTACAGGGGGGGTCAGGAGAGCTTACACTGGGGGGGGGGGTCAGGAGAGCTTACACTGGGGGATGGGGGTGGTCAGGAGAGCTCACTAATCTACATGAATAGAAGATGAAGAAGGAAGATCCCATTTGTCAGCTAACAGCACCTCTATGCCAAGCTGCAATAACTCAGCAGACTCGGCACATAGGTGCCTATGAACATATCCACACTGTAGTGCAAACAGTAGAGCAGAGCTCACCTCCATTAACTTTGAATCCACTCCCTCTGCTCAGCACTCAGCACTGCAGTTGGTCACACGGCTCCCTCTTCCACATGAGCATGACCTCGGGAGAAAAGACACATCCCCCACCCCTCCCACTCAAGTAGCAGCCTGCAGGAGAGAGGCTGAAAACTGCTGTGGGAGGTACAGGGGGCGGAGAGTGCAGTCCGAGGTTTCTGAACAGTTTCTCATGCTGAGAATGGCTGCCAAGGGTCCCGACCGTGGCTATGGTTACCCGGGGAGCGCTCAGTTAGTAATATTTTCTCGGGGGTCCCTGCTCAGCGGCACTCAGGGCTAGTAATTGTATCCTTCATGGCCGGGACTCGGGCCTTTTCGGGCGACCCATTCGGGGGTTCCAGCCTCCCCAGCCTACCCCTAACAACGCCCCTGTTTATGTTCATTGGCTGGTTGCATCCATGTGAGTTTCTATAAGGCTCCATTCCCACTAATGTTTTTTTTTATGCATTTTGCAGAAATGCAGGGAAATGTTTTAACATGGTTTCCTATGGAACATGTTCACATCAATGCTTTTTTGTGCCTCTGTTTTGGAAAGGGTCAGGGACTTTTTTACCTGCAAAAAGCAGCGTTTTGCATGTAATAGAATTCAATGGACCCGCATCCAAAACGCAAGTATGCTTTTTTACCGTGATTTTGCCACGATTTGTTTTTTTTTTAACCTGTTTATAGCTGGTTGTTAAAGGAAATGTAAAAAAATTAAAATTGATGGCTAAAAAAAAAAAAAAAAATGCAAATCGCGGTAAAATCGTGGTAAAATCTCTGTAAAAACGCACGTCAAAAAAAGCAGCTAGCACCTCAAAAAGCACTGCAAAAACGCTCAAAAGCAACATGCATAGGTGTGGATCGAGCCTTAAAGAGGTAAGACAGATGCTGATTATTGTGGAAATTGGATCCATTGACTGAAGGAAATTGTACCCATATTATCCATGTTTGATGGTCACTTGCTGGCCGAAGTTATCTGGTGAGCGCATTATTTATCTCACATTGGGTGGAGCACTGCTTATTTGGAACATTGAAGCACTTTAAGTCACATTATTACGGTATTTGGACTGATTATTTACAAAAAAATGAATTTAATGTCTGCATTAATTCTCTATTGAGTTTCATATATATATATATATATATATATATATATATATATATATATATATATATATATATATATATATATATATATATATATATATATATATATATATATATATATATATATATTGTGGCAGAGTGAGACTCTGTCCCTATGGAAATGTTGTTGAAATAGACACAGGGGGCCAGATTCACAGAAAAAGTACGCCGGAGTATCTGCTGATACTCCGGCGTACTTTCAAATTTGCCGCGTCGTATCTTTATTTGTAATTCACAAACAAAGATACAATGGCTTTTGGCTAAGATCCGACAGGCGTACGGCTTCGTACGCCTTCGGATCTTAGGATGCAATACTTCGGCGACCGCTGGGTGGAGTTTGCATCGTTTTCCACGTCGGGTATGCAAATTAGCTGTTTACGGCGATCCACGAAGGTACGCGCGTTCGTCGCATTCTCTTACGTCGTCGCTTTTTACCGTCGCAAACTTACGCCTGCTATTTCATGGCTTAGATTTAGACCAGCCATGTTAAAGTATGGCCGTCGTTCCCGCGTCAAATTTCACATTTTTTTTGCGCAAGACGTCCGGGAATACGAAAGGACGTAACGCACGTCGCCGTTCAAAAAACACGCCGGGGCGCAGTAATTTCGCGCAAAGCACGGCGGGAAATTTCCTAACGGAGCATGCACAGAACGTTCGGCGCGGGAACGCGCCTAATTTAAATGGTACACGCCCCATTTGAATTAGGCAGGCTTGCGCCGAACGCATTTACATTACACCGCCGCAAGTTTATAGGCAAGTGCTTTGTGAATCAAGCACTTGCGCTGAAAACTTGCGGCTGTGTAACCTAAACGAGATACGTTACGCCGCAGCGCAGGCATCTGAATCTGGCCCAGGGTCTGCATATAGCCAGATTGCAGAGCTGCAGAGCATAGATTTGAAACAGAGAAAACTGCTCTGGCATTTTTCTCTAGATCTTATAGATAGCCTGCAGGGTGTGTGCCCAGGTGCACACAGCCCATATAATGAGGGACTGGTCAGAGCAGAAGTGAGAGGAAGGTGGAGTTGGAGCAGCTATTAAACGGAAAAAAAAAAAAAAAGCATGCCCCTGCTATAATGTGTATCACCATCCCAGTATGCCTATCGAATAGTCACTCCTCCTATAAAGAGGTGTCAAGGAAGCATGAATCAGACGTCCAAAACAGATAAATGAATATGAAGGATTTTATTGGAAACCAAACAGCAAGGTCAAAGTCCACACTGACGATTGAAACAGCCAGAAGAGTCGTCCAACGGTGCCAGGGTCGATAGCCAGGGATGAGAGTCAGCCGAGCCAGAGTCTGTAGCCAGAGACGGGGAGAACAAGCCGGAATCAGGAACCAGAGGGAACGTCCGTACCCGGGTCGGTAACCAGGAGCAGACAGCACGATCACAGAAGGGTGTCAGACGAAAGGCCCAAGCGAGGAAATGCTGCAGCTGCCGTCATATATATATGCAGAGCAGCCAGCTCCTCCCAGTGGGAAGGAGGAACCGCAGGGTGAGGCAGGTTACAAGAACCCCATGAAGCAAGATGGCTGCCAGCACATGTCAGTGATGAGAAGCCTGCAAAGAGGTAAGACCATGACAGCACCTCCCCCTCAAGGGCCCCTCCTCCGCGGCGCAAAATACGGATTCCGGGGAAAGCGCGCGTGGAAGGCTCGGAGGAGGACAGGAGCATGGACATCTGCGGAAGGAACCCAGGAACGCTCCTCTGGACCATACCCACGTCAGTGGACCAAGAACTGCAACCGATCACGGACCAAGCGTGAGTCCAGGATATCGCTCACCTCGTATTCTTCATGATCGCCCACCTGGACAGTACGAGGCCGAGGAACCGAGGAGGTGAAACTATTGCATATTAGTGGTTTCAACAGGGAAACGTGAAACACATTGGAAACCCGCATACCAGGTGGAAGCGAGAGAGCATAGGCAACCGGGTTCACCCTGTGGAGCACACGGAAGGGACCAACAAAGCGAGGAGCCAGCTTAGGAGTGGGCATTCGGAGTTTGAGATTGCGAGTGGACAACCATACACGATCTCCGACCTGGTAGGAAGGAGCAGGCAACCGTCTGCAATCAGCCTGGAGCTTCTGGCGCTGCGCAGAGACCCCGAGGGACCTCTGGATCTGTACCCATGAAGCACGTAGGGCAGAAAGGTGGTGCTCCACAGCCGGAACATCTTGGGGAGAGAATGACTCCGGTAATACAGCAGGTTGAAACCCATAATTGGCCATGAAGGGAGACATCCCAGAGGAAGAGTTAACCGCCGTGTTCCTGGCAAACTCAGCCCATGGCAGAAGGTCAACCCAATTGTCCTGATGATCGGAGACATAGCAACAAAGAAATTGCTCCAGGGCTTGATTGGATCGCTCTGTGGCCCCATTGGACTGAGGGTGGTAAGCCGAAGAGAAGGAGAGTCGAATACCCAACTAGGAGCAAAAAGCACGCCAGAACCTGGACACAAACTGACTCCCTCAATCCGAGACTATCTCTTTAGGCAAACCATGCAACCGGAAGACCTCCCTGGCGAAAAAACTGTGGCCAACTCCTGTGCAGCGAGTAACTTCTTGAATGGAACACAGTGGCACATTTTGGAGAACCGATCCACAATCATGAGAATGACCGTATGGCCTCGGGACACAGGAAGGTCCACAATGAAGTCCATCCCCAGGTGTGACCATAGGCGCTCCCCATTGGCAATGGGCTGTAGAAGTCCCAATGGAAGATGCCGGGGGGATTTATTCTGGGCACAAACATATGCGGCAATGTCAGACCGTAGAGAAGGCAACCAGAACAAACGTGAGACAGCCCAGGACAGCTGATTCTTTCCAGGATGCCCCGCGGTCTTGGAGTTATGGTAGGTACGCAACAGCCGGGTACGCAACTCCTCAGGCATGAAGCACCTACCATTGGGTCTCCCAGAGGGAGCACCGGATTGGGCCGCCAGAATCCAAGGGGAGAGGTCAAGCTGGTGCGGATAGCGGCCTGGATCTGATTTGGAGGTATGACCGAAGTCAGTATCGAATCCTCCCTGGACAGCTCGGAGAATTGACGTGATAAGGCATCCGCCCTGACGTTCTTGGACCCGGGTAAGTAGGAGACCACGTGATTAAAGCGTGACAGGAACAGAGCCCATCTGGCCTGACGGGGTGTCAATCTCTTGGCCTCCGAAAGCTACGTCAGATTCTTGTGGTCCGTCAGGATGAGAGCCGGAACCACAGAACCCTCGAGCAAGTGCCTCCATTCTTTGAGAGCCTGCACCATAGCTAACAGCTCTCTGTCACCAATCTGGTAGTTGCATTCCGCGGGAGACAGTTTCCTGGAGTAGAACCCACAGGGAAGCAGAGGTCCCTCTGGTGTCCGACGCTGAGAAAGAAGGGCGCCTACTCCCGTCTCAGACGCATTCACCTCAAGGATGAAGGGCAACCCAGGATTGGGATGAGACAGTATTGGAGCCGAAGCAAAGGCTGATTTTAGAGCCTCAAAAGCCAGGATGGCCTCGGCCGGCCAATCATGGGAATTACTGCCCTTCCTGGTCAGATCCGTGAGAGGCTTGGCCAGCATGGAGAAGTCCCTGATGAACTTCCGATAATAATTGGCGAAGCCCAAAAAGCGCTGCAGGGAACGAAGACCAGTGGGCTGTGGCCACTGTAGGACTGCCGAAACCTTTTCAGGGTCCATGGAGAACCCCTCCGCGGAAATGATGTAACCTAAGAAGGTTACCTGGGACCGGTGAAATTCGCATTTCTCAAGCTTACAGAAAAGCTTGTTCTCTCGTAATCATTGCAACGCTCGCTTGACGTCCATGGGTTTAGAGTATACCAAGATATCATCCAAGTATACCACTACACACTGCTGCAACAGGTCACGAAAAACATCATTGATAAATTCCTGAAAGACTGCGGGCGCATTGCACAACCCAAAGGGCATAACCAGGGATTCGTAATGACCAGTCCTGGTGTTGAACGCGGTCTTCCACTCATCACCCTCCCTGATCCTTACAAGGTTATACGCAGCCCTCAGGTCGAGTTTGGTAAAGACCGTTGCCCCCCTGAGACGGTCGAACAACTCGAAAATCAACGGAATCGGGTATGCATTCTTAATCGTGATGCGATTTAGGCCCCTATAGTCGATGCAAGGCCTCAACTCTCCGCCCTTCTTTTTTACAAAGAAAAATCCAGCCCCCGCTGGGGAAGAGGATTTGCGAATGTGCCCCCGGGAAAGCGCCTCCCTCACCTATTCCTCCATGGCTTCATTCTCGGCAACCGACAGTGGATATACCCTGCCACGAGGAAGAATGGCACCAGGATGTAAATTTATGGCACAATCATATGGGCGGTGCGGAGGCAGGGCACCAGCGCGCACCTTATCGAATACATCTAGGTACTCCCTGTATTCGGAGGGCAACACGGAGTCCGAGGAGGCACACAACACCTTGACAGGCCCATGAATGCAACTAGCCCCACACTGTGGGGACCACGAGAGGATCTCAGACGATCTCCAATTAAAAGTTGGATTATGCCTCTGAAGCCAGGGGTACCCCAAGACCGAGTAGTGAGGAGACGAAATGACTTGAAGGCAAACCGATTCCCTGTGAACGGCCCCAATGGCTATCTCCACCGGAAGGGTCTCATGAGTCACCTGTGGCGGCTGAAGGGGTCTGCCGTCAATCGCCTCAAGAACCAGCGAAGAAGCTCGAGCCTGCAGAGGAATGGAGTTTGCGGCAGAAAATCTACTGTCAATGAAAAGACCACCAGCACCAGAATCCACCAACGCCTGGGCTGCCACCGAGCCCCCGGCCCAGGAGAGGACGACGGCGAGCAGTGGTTTATCAGCACGGGAAACCGGGGACGAAGAAACTCCACCCAAGATCTGTCCCCGACAGGATCTCAGGTGCGAGCGTTTCCGGGACGGTTCGGACATGACAACCGAAAATGCCCACCGAGGCCGCAGTACATGCAACGACCCTCACGTCTCCGAAGTGCCCTCTCCCCCTCAGACAGGCAAGCAAACCCCAGCTGCATGGGCTCACCCCCAGACACGTCAACCCCAGGAGGCGTGGGAGGAGAGGGAGGCACAGGTGGGACAGCAAACGTAGGCGCCAATCTGTTGGGAGGCCTCCGCAGGCTCTCCTTAAAGGAAGGTCTCTCCCTGAGTCTGGTGTCAATCAATATCAGGAAAGAAATAAGAGCCTCGAGCTCTACGGGTAAGTCTTTAGCCGCAATCTCATCTTTCAAGGTGTCAGAGAGACCATGGGAGAAGGCAACCACCAGAGCCTCATTATTCCAGCCCACCTCTGCTGCCAGGGTACGAAACTCAATGGCGTATTCGGATACTGATCGTGAACCCTGTCTGATGGACATGAGGAGCTTTGCAGCAGAGGCAGAGCGAGCCGGCACATCGAAAGCCCTCCGAAGAGAAGCAACAAAACCGGAAAACTCGGCAACCACCGGATTGTTGTTCTCCCATAAAGGACTTGCCCAGGCCAAGGCCTTGTCCGAGAGCAGCGAGATCAGGAATCCCACCTTCGATCTCTCAGTAGGGAAAGCATTTGGCAGCAACTCTAAATAAATGCCCACTTGGTTAAGGAAGCCTCGGCACTGAGTTGGCTCACCCCCAAAGCGCTGTGGGAGGGGGGCAGAACCGGTCATACCCGAGACACTCCAGGCGGAACAACGGGTGCCGGGGTAGACTCTGGCGCAACAACCGGAGCGGCAGTAGGAGCAACAACCGACCTATCAGCAGCAGGAGCGAGATGAGCAGTGCGTGCAAGCAGGGTTTGCAACGCCTGAGCGAACTGACCCAGCAGGCGATCCTGCTGATCAAGTCTGGCAACCAGCATGGGTAGTGAGGATGGCCCTGTACCGTCAGAATTCATGGCTTGGGCCTAATGTCAAGGAAGCATGAATCAGACGTACAAAACAGATAAATGAATAAGAAGAATTTTATTGGAAACCAAACAGCAAGGTCAAAGTCCACACTGACGATTGAAACAGCCAGAAGAGTCGTCCAACGGTGCCAGGGTCGATAGCCAGGGATGAGAGTCAGCCGAGCCAGAGTCTGTAGCCAGAGACGGGGAGAACAAGCCGGAATCAGGAACCAGAGGGAACGTCCGTACCCGGGTCGGTAACCAGGAGCAGACAGCACAATCACAGAAGGGTGTCAGACGAAAGGCCCAAGCGAGGAAATGCTGCAGCTGCCGTCATATATATATGCAGAGCAGCCAGCTCCTCCCAGTGTGAAGGAGGTGCCACAGGGTGAGGCAGGTTACAAGGACCCCATGAAGCAAGATGGCTGCCAGCACATGTCAGTGATGAGAAGCCTGCAAAGAGGTAAGACCATGACAAGAGGTCACTGCCGTAGCCAAAACGCTTGCATAAAAATAGAAAAAAGATATCCCTGGGGAGAAACCAAGAATAGTGCCCCCTGGGATATAAGAGGCTACTAAGGCAGTGACGGACAATAAAATAGGGCAAACAAATTAGTAAAGAAAATACAAAGATTTTAATGATACTGGGGTAGGAATTTACAATGAGAATGCTATAATAGCTCATCCTAAAAACCAACTAACAAATGCCAGCAAGTGTTGCGCCAATAGACATAGGGCTATATTCAGATAGCCCTGCGTAATTTAGTGCGGGCGTAACGTATCTCCGATACGTTACGCCGCCGTAAATTAGGGCGCAAGTTCCGTATTCATAAAGAACTTGCGCCCTAAAGTTACGGCTGCGTAACGTATGTGGGCCGGCGTAAGCCCGCCTAATTCAAATGGGGATGATGTGGGCGTGTTTTATTTAAATGATTGTTGACTCCGCGTATTTTACGTTTTTTACGAACGGCGCATGCGCCTTTCATGAAAGAATCCCAGTGCGCATGCTCGAAATTCCGCCGCAAATCGTCATTGCTTTTGACGTGAACGTAAATTACGTCCAGCCCTATTAGTGAACGACTTATGCAAACAACGTAAAAAATTCAAAATTCGACGCGGGAACGACGTCCATACTTAACATTGGTTGCTCCTCATATAGCAGGAGCAACGTTACGCCGGAAAAAGCCTTACGCAAACGACGTAAAAAATTCCGCCGGGCGCACATACGTTTGTGAATCGGCGTATCTAGGTCATTTGCATATTCTACGCTGAAAACGACCGAAGCGCCACCTAACGCCCAGCGTAAATATGCACCCTAAGAAACGACGGCGTAAGAGACTTACTCCAGTCGGATCTTAGCCTAATTTCGGCGTATCTTGCTTTCTGAATACAGAAAGAAGATACGCCGGCGCAGCTTTGAATTTACGCGGCGTATCTATAGATACGGGAGCGTAAATTTTTGTTGAATCTAGCCCACAGTCTATTGTGAATGCGCAGACAAACAACATGCAAAAAACATTAACTAACATAGACAAACATATAACTAGGCAGTCCGGACGCCTATATGGACCACATTTACTGATGCGGTAAAATCACCGTGCATGATGTAGAGAAAATGTAAGAATAATGAACTACCAGTATATGCGTCCCCGAGGGAGATGCGGTATGGGGTATGAATGAAATGGAAAATATTTGAGGTACACAAACTATAGGATGGACTATGGGTGTCCTAAGGTACTGCAGTGCCACGTCCTAGATACTATTAGAAATGGGTTTATTGTTGCGGAGAGAATGGACTTTCTAGGCACCAATGGTTGACAAAAAATTGAATTTATTGATACAATCCCAAAATGGGTAATGAACCAATATTACAGTACATATAAAAAATACATTTTAAAAAACACATAAATTGTCACAGAACATTTAAAAAATCAAAAAAGAACAAAATAGTCCAAAATGATAAACAGCGCTTGGTTATTGGTTATAAATGTCCAATTTCATATGTAACATTCATCTGATGACGGATTTAAAGATCATATGAGTGGAGAAAGTCTATAGTGTATCCTACACCTTTTCCCAGAGAAGACACCACACGTGGGGCACACTCCCCTTCGGGGTACTCACTCACCAGAAGGCTAGATATTATAGGCAGTAAAAGGTATCTTTCTCACTGGATCCTCCGTTCTCAAGCTGGTATCAAATAAGGGAAGCGCTCCACATAAAACACAAAAGGGTACCAAACATAGTGTAATCCCGTTTATTATTTTAAAAGAAGCAATCCCTTCACAATAAAAGATCCCCGCTCCGAATGCACGTAGATTTAGTAGATGAAAAACAAGCGTGGTATAGGTAAGTGATAGTGTCATCCGACTGGTGTCCAATTCCCCAGAGGATAGTATTCAGCTCAGAACGCTGGACTCCTTACAGGATGAGACGCCAGTGGAGCACACACTTGGAGCGCACACGTCACTTCCGGATCGCCGTTGTAGTCCCGCCCTGTAAGGAGTCCAGCGTTCTGAGCTGAATACTATCCTCTGGGGTGTTTTTTGTGGAGCGCTTCCCTTATTTGATACCAGCTTGAGAACAGAGGATCCAGTGAGAAAGATACCTTTTATTGCCTATAATATCTAGCCTTCTGGTGAGTGAGTACCCCGAAGGGGAGTGTGCCCCATGTGTGGTGTCTTCTCTGGGAAAAGGTGTAGGATACACTATAGACTTTCTCCACTCATATGACATTTAAATCCGTCATCAGATGAATGTTACATATGAAATTGGACATTTATAACCAATAACCAAGCGCTGTTTATCATTTTGGACTGTTTTGTTCTTTTTTGATTTTTTAAATGTTTTGCTACATGCGTCTCTTGACAGTGTGTTTTTAAATAGCTGCTCTCACACCTTTATCTACTTTATTCTTTGGATTAGAATTTGGTAGCTTACCTATGGTTCTAATTGTTTAAAATTGTTTAAATTGAGATAAGTTTTGTTGTCCCATATTATCTCAATTTAAACAATTTTAAACAATTAGAACCATAGGTAAGCTACCAAATTCTAATCCAAAGAATAAAGTAGATAAAGGTGTGAGAGCAGCTATTTAAAAACACACTGTCATTGATTGATTAATTAATCAACATATTAGAAATTACTTCGCACCAAGGCGCTGAGTTGTGCCACTAGGCCTAGTGCTGCACTCTTTTTCTGCTGTCACAGAACATTCCTGTGATACTAAAACAATGAGAATAAAGCCACTGAAACCAATACAAGTCCACTAAGGACAGCAACGTGGGTTGATGACCAGCGTAATTGTTAGTAGACGTAATTTTGCATGAGCTCTACATGTTTCGCAGTTGAGTGCTTCTTCAGGAGCTAAAGACTATCTTAGAATATCAATATCTCCTGAAGAAGCACTCAACTGCGAAACATGTAGAGCTCATGCAAAATTACGTCTACTAACAATTACGCTGGTCATCAACCCACGTTGCTGTCCTTAGTGGACTTGTATTGGTTTCAGTGGATTTATTCTCATTGTTTTAGTATCACAGGAATGTTCTGTGACAATTTATGTGTTTTTTTAAAATGTATTTTTTATATGTACTGTAATATTGGTTCATTACCCATTTTGGGATTGTATCAATAAATTCAATTTTTTGTCAACCATTGGTGCCTAGAAAGTCCATTCTCTCCACAACAATAAACCCGTTTCTATGAATGAAATGGAGAGAGATGGGGGCTGGCTGATAATATCTAATAGCTGGAGAATAAACTCCTGTGAAAGTTATTGAGGTGCCAGGAAAAGCTGCAACAGTCCTGAGATCGTGGCGGCACTACAGATTGCAAGGACCGGATTGTCCTGTGAATGAGATGCTTGGAAGAGAAAGGATTTCCTTGTGAACAATGGCTTCCAAAGTATTCATGTAGTCACCTATAATCTTTATAGGATACAAGGAAAGCAGTGTGGTGTCTAGGCTGAAAGACACACTGTGGATCAGTCAGTATAGATGATACTGGAATGTTCCCTGACTAGCTACGTTCTGAAATCCACGTAGCTAGCAGTTACACTGTTAGTTAGCGCATACACCGCGGCTTAGGCAAAAAAATGCATAAGTATGGACAGTCTTACCGCTTCCATCGGTTGAGCGATTGTAGTTAGCGGCGTGATCTACTGCCTTCTTAGGAACAAAGTCCTGTATGTCGGCGTCTGCGATGTCCAGATGCGCCTTGATTGGATAGTAAATCAGTGAGTCCGTGGATTTGCCGAGCCGTGCTGAGTGTGTGTATGTCTTGTGCGCGTATTCCTTTGTTGATTGGCTATAGCGTCTGCAGGGCTCCCCCTTGGGGATGGATGTCTGTACAAGTTTTGTAATTTTTTTCTCTCTCTCTATCTTTCCCCTTCGTATCTCCCGCTTGATCGGGGAGTGAGTTCTGCGGCGTCCGACACCGCGTGACGTCAATGCGTTTCGCAACGTAAGTGCGTAGCTTCGTCTGGACGATGAAAGGCAGGACATGCACCGCTCCCTTATAGCTTGCCAATGCACGTCCACTGTTCATTGGTGAAGATTTTTTTTATTATTGAGGAATTGGAGTTACAGCAAGAAAGATGCTATTCTTCCTTCCTGCATGTTATTTGTTATTGTCTCCCAGCACTTGTGTTACCCAACACTATACATAACGATGACATTAATTACAGTTTAAGTTGGAGCAGCGGCTGCTAGAGTGTCTCTGTGTGAAGAAAGAGGCTGTGTGCATCAAGAAGTTCAAAGCTGTGTGCGTTGAAGGGCTTTAAAGCTGTGTGCGCCCAATGAGCCTAAAGCTGTGTGCATTAAGAGACTTCAAGCTGTGTGCGTTTAAGAAGCCCAAAGCTGTGTGCATCCAAGACTGTGAGACTGGAAGGTCTGGTGGTTTAAGGTACCAGTAACTATAGCAGCAGTGCTATAGTGCTATTAGCGGTGGGCTAATATTTTCATTTATCTTTGAATGTCGTTTAAACCCCTGCGTGGCATTCCTGAGTGGAATGTTTTTCTCATTCAATAAACGTGGGCTACCACGCCCTTAACGATATATGCCTGTTTGGTGTGGACTAACTACAAGAAAATGCATCTACCACAAGAGCTAACAACCCCCCAATGTCACAATAAATATAGATAGATAGATAGATAGATAGATAGATAGATAGATAGATAGATAGATAGATAGATAGATAGATAGATAGATAGATCTATATCTAGATCTATATATATTTATTGTGCACGTTTCTTACACAGATTTATGCCCTGTACACACGATTGGAATTTCCATCGGGATATACTCTGACTGATTTTTCTGACGGAATTACACTTTCACACCAAATTCCGACCGTCCAAAACGCAGTGAAGTACAACACTACGACGAGCCGAGAAAAATGAAAATCACTGCTTCCGAGCATGCGTCGACTTGATTCTGGGCATGCATGTTTTTTTTCTCTGTCGGAGTTCCATACAGACGAACGGAATTTCCAAATTTTTTTCATCGGGAAAAAAAGAGAACATGTTCTCTTTCTAAGTCCTTTGGAATATCCGATGGAAAAACTCAGATTGGGCACACACACGGTCGGAATATCTGATGAAAAAATTCTGTCTGACTTTTTTCATCAGAAATCCCGATCGTGTGTACAAGGCATTACACTGATTTTAATTACACACCAGCATTTAATGATTAACTTATTATTTTATTTATTTTATTTGGCAAATCATGCATTTCCCTTGCTTGACAAGTTAGCACCCTTTTGATTATTATTCATAAAATAAAAATCTGGCCTGTCCATTTAAGATGCAAAAAGTGAGCCAGCCTCTTGCAGCAAAGGAGTTAATTATGTGTTATACATAGCACATCTCACTCATCCCGCAAACATTTCTCAAGCAATTTGATTGTCATCCAAAATTCATGTCACTGCTGCATTGTTGATATTTGTTTTAATATTTATAGGCACTGCCATCTAAACATCATGTTAGCCAAGTTAGCATTGCTGGAAACCTCAGAACAGTGTCCCTTATTTGTATTTACTCTCATGCAAAATTAGCATTACTTTTTGTCCGGGTACTGCTGTAGCAATTAAATTAGTCTTGGAATTACATATTATAAATTCCGTATTCATTATAAATGCAATGCAAATGGTTATTGATTTTTGGAAAAAACACTATGCTAATGCTGTAATAATTTAGTGAGATCTAACCCCTACCTGGATGACATTCAACTTTCTGAAGCAAAGTGTATCATAAAAAATAACAGCATTTTTTCCCCAAAAAATACAGTTTACTCATATTCAAGAGTCACAACGAATGCTGATGGATTAATATTTACGCACACCATCAAGCAAGTGATGTCATTAGCCTTTCGAGCTGCGGTGGCTCAACGCGATTGGCACTGCGCTGACAAGCCATTCACCTCTGCAGCTAGGGGTTCGGATCCCGGTCTCGGCTACATGTGAATTGAGTTTGGTGGTCTCAGCCCGGCTCCCGATGGGTGTGCTATGCGAGGTAAGCCTGCGCTTAGTACGCCCACCCCCCCTCCCACAAAAACCACCACACTTACACGCACTCGAAATTGGGTTAACATGCACGCACTTTGACCACACGGTCTCTAAAAAGAGAGGCGAAGGACTAACGGGGCTGGTTGAGCGGGCTAGATCCTCTCACTCCCTTATAGGGAGTCCCTCTGCCCCGTTGAGCTTCAAAGAGGAGCAGGTAGGGCGGGCTGTGTGGGAGGACCCCCTCACACACCCACCATTGCCACCCGGGGCATGGAGAAAGGTGGCAGATTGCCTCTGGGGGAGGCCTGCCTACTCCCAACTCCTGCAGTCCAGCTCCTCTCTCGAGTACACGCACAAAATACACTTTAAAAAAAAAAAAAAAAAAAAAAATGTCATTAGCCTTTCTCTATTTAAAATTTCCTACACCTTAAGAAAAACTTAAACATAACCCCTGCCAAGTTTTTTTTTGCCATCTCATTGTTCTGGTGACAACCCAAAATTTGGAATTTTGTTTCACTTTCGGTAATAACAGTAAAGAGGTGTATCTACTTAAGTTGAGTTTTAAAAATACCTTTTATGAATACATAGCTGCCTTAATTGGTGTTTTTTCCATACCTATCTGGAGTTCAACCTTTTAAAACAATCATGAATTCTTACATGGTTAATTTAATGTCTCAGTTATGAATAAAACAATCACAAAAATGTTATGAACTTTTCAATTTGCACGCATACAAGAAAGTTTTATGCCTCTGGTTATAAAAGCAAAGTTTCCCATTAACAGACAAGTGGATCTACTTTAGGTTTAGATGTGGAGACATGCCAAACTCTTCTTGTATCATAGCAAAACAGGTTATTCTTAACTTGCAAAGCGGAAAGCTAATGTTAGCTCATAATAAATAGCCAAAGGAAGAAATGTAAACTAGGACATACTCGATTCTAACTTAAGAATTTTAATTACTTAAATTAACCAGGCTTTTCACTTCTATATTATTATTATTATTAAAATGAAGAATGAAGGTTATCTGGAAACAAGCCTGCCACATAATATCTAACTTTTTCCATTCCAAATAAAGTTATTTTTTCTTTACAGAAAAGGTTGACCTAAGGCAATTTGTTTTTAATTAAATGTATTTCTTGGAGGAATGAAAGAACACCGTAAACAGAAACTATGGCAGCTGTACAAAACCAACCATGGGCAATGTACCATTGTTTTAAATTTCGCCTGACATAAAATATAAATGGCTAACCTTAAATTACACCTGTCAGAACAGAAATATAGATCTGCCATTGCTGGGATTCTTCTGTAAATGTGGTTGCCTAGCTTTGTTTGGCCTTGACACTTCTGAATCTCAGTCCCAGAACAAGCATTCAGATCACTGAAGCCAGTTATCAATCAGAATTTCTTATCTATGTACTAAAACTGGAGTTCCCAAAAGAGGTCAGCAATGACAACTTACCTATTCTAACTTGGCAGATTTCCTTTAATTAAGGCAAAGAATGCAAACATTCAAGCCCTCTACAAATGTTATTGTTTCTTTGTGGTGAATTAATGTGCATTGCCACGAGGAAACATTTTCATTTAGAATGGACTGCCAACTACTGTGAAAATAGACAGAGAAACTCTAAAGCCCTGTACACACGATCGGTTTGTGTGATGAAAACAGACCGATGGACTATTTTCATAGGTCAAACCGATCGTGTGTGGGCCCCATCGGTTTGTTTTCCATTGGTGAAAAAAAATAGAACATGTTTTACATTTTTCCTATGGATAAAAAAACGATAGAAAAAAACGATCGTCTGTGTGGAAGTCCATCGGTCAAAAATCCATGCATGCTCAGAATCAAGTCGACGCATGCTCAGAAGCATTGAACTTCATTTTTCTCAGCACGTCGTAGTGTTTTTTACGTCACTGCGTTTGCACACGGTTGGACACTGCAAGACTGATAAAAGTCAGCTTCATCGGATATCCGACGAAAAAATCCATCAGATATCCGATCATGTGTATAAGGCTTAAGTGCACTACTACTACTTCATAGATTGCTCAGTTTTTGCACTTCACTCAGCTAGGGTGCCTAATAATCTCATATACACATGATGACTGTTATGCCGCGTACACACGATCATTTTTCGGAATGTAAAAAACAACGTTTTAAAAAAATGTAATTTAAAATGATCGTGTGTGGGCTTCACATAATTTTTCGGGTTCTGAAAAACGAACATGCTGCATTTTTTAACGACGTTTTAAACAATGTCATTTTTCGGGTTGTAAAAAATGATCGTGTGTGGGCTAAAATGACGTTAAAAACCCGTGCATGCTCAGAAGCAAGTTATGAGACGGGAGCGCTTGTTCTGGTAAAACTACCGTTCGTAATGGAGTAAGCACATTCATCACACTGTAACAGACAGAAAAGCACGAATCGTCTTTTTCTAACATGAAATCAGCTAAAGCAGCCCAAAGGGTGGCGTCATCCGAATGGAACTTCCCCTTTATAGTGCCGTCGTACGTGTTGTATGTCACCGCGCTTTGCTAGAGCATATTTTTTTTAACGATCGTGTGTGGGCAACGTCGTTTTAATGATTAACCACTTTCCCACCGCGCCATAGACAAAAGACGTCTACGCGCTGTGGAGTTATTCTGGGAGGACGTCCCTGGGACGTCCTCCCAGAATCCTTCACTGGCGTGCCCCCTGGAATCATCTGTGAGCGCCGGGTCTAGAAGATCGCGGTAAATTGCCGCTGATAGCGGCCGTTTACCACGTGATCGCTCCGTCAAATGACGGAGCGATCACTTGTAAACAAACTGGCGTCATGTCATGACCCCGGTTCCTCCCTCTCCTCTCTGTACCGATCGGTACAGTGTGAGAGGAGAGGGGGGAGAGCGGAAGCAGCAGCAGCTGCTGTGGGCTGGATCTGTGACAAATGCAGTCACAGATCCAGCCATCCCTCCCTGCGCAATACTCTGCAATAACACCAATACTTTGCAATACCCCCACTACTCTGCAATACCCCCCACTCTCTGCAATACCCCCCACTCTCTGCAATACCCCCCATACTCTGCAATACCCCCCATACTCTGCAATACCCCCCATACTCTGCAATATCCCCCATACTCTGCAATACCACCCATACTCTGCAATACCACCCATACTCTGCAATACCCCCCATACTCTGCAATACCCCCCATACTCTGCAATGCCCCCAATACTCTGCAATACCCCCAATACTCCGCAATACCTGCTAATATGACAGAAACGAGAATTCATTTTTTATTTTTACTGAATTTTCAGTGTTTTTTCTTTTATAGCGCAAAAAAAAAAAAACCCAGAGGTGATCAAATACCACCAAAAGAAAGCTCTATTTGTGGGAAAAAAAAGGAAAAAAATTTCAGATGGGCACAATGTTGTATGACTGAGTTATTGTCTTCAAATTGTGAGAGCACCGAAAGCTGAAAATTGGTCTGGTTAGGAAGGGGGTTTAGGTGCCCAGTGGTCAAGAGGTTAAGTTGGAAAAAACATTGTTTTTTCTAGAGGCTGAAAACGTTGTTTTTTACAAGCCGAAAAATTATCGTGTGTACGCGGCATTACAGCTGTGTATGTGTAAATGCCAACTACTGTACTTTGCAGTTTAATATGAAGGTGTTTAGTGCTATAGAAATTAGACATTGATGCAAGGCCCATTTCCCAGTTTTGCAGATGTATGTACAGGATATACAGTGGATATCAGTGGCGGCTGGTGCGCAAAACTTTTATGGGGGCACAAACGGGAAAAAAAAAACAATTGCAGCTTCACTGTGCCCATCAAATGCAGTCACTGTGCCCATCAAATGCAGCCACTGGGTCCATCAAATGCAGCCACTGTGCCATAAATTGTCACCACTGTGCCATGCCATCAAATGCAGCCACTGTGCCATGCCATCAAACGCAGCCACTGTGCCATCCAGTGTTGCTCATCTTACTTTAAAAAAGTAATTAGTTACAGTTACAAATTACTTCTCCGAAAAGGTAATTGCGTTAGTGACTCAGTTATTACATTGAAAAGGTAATTAGTTACTCAGCAAAGTAACTGACTTTTTTTTTTAATATTCTAAATATGTATAAAGGGCTCTCGCGCCTCCAAGTGAAAAAGAGGCGATAATGAATAAATAAAAAATTGCTGCTCGATCTAAATGTATATAAATATAAGTATATCTAAATACCCAAGTGAAATGAAAAAAAGAGTGATAAGCGCAATAAATAACAATGAACACAACCAGTGCCGAATGTAATGCTGCAAGTGCTAAAATGTGCGGATAATAATCCTATATTGCTAAAAAAACAAGTGGTAATAAAGTCCCATGATTTAGATGATAAACATGATCTTCATAAATGCATGGGCCTTCTTGTGCTATCAATAGAAAATGTCTGGTGGTCCTAGTTACTAGAGTATTGGCCTCCCAGTAATATTCAAAGCTGATAATGGCTCTAATGTTGGCAGCCTCAAAGTTGCAAAATATTAAGTTAATAGTCCAAACTGGTAGCAGTAGATTTTTCAGTAGAAGTACCCCAGTTAACATGGATCCTTAAAGTACCTATATTGTTGGATCATAGATACTCACTGCGGTGGTAGAATTAGTATTTGGTGCCATGCAATCCAGTCACAGATACAGTAACGATCTGAGTAATGAGGTCTCCATGCCATGTCCATTTAGCAGCAGTTGCTTCAAAACGGGAGTCAAAGCGCGCCAAGCGTGACGTCACGCACAGACGCGATTTGACTCTCGTTTTGAAGGGGCCAGCCGTGCATGACGTGACGCGTCATCACGTCCTGGCCGCGAATCGCATTCATTGGTCCACTGTGATGTCCATCATGACAGCACACTGGCCAATGCTGGGATCGCGGGCGGGAGTCTCTGTGACGTTGCGCTGTGCTGCCATCTAGTGGCGGTAAATGTAATTTCGGTAACGCCGCCCAAGTAATGGGAACGAGAGGGGAAGAGTAATCAGGTACTCGTTACCCTCAAAAGGGGCATCATTAGGTAACGGCATTTATTTAACCACTTCCATACCAGCCGCCGTCATATGACGTCCACAAAGTGTCTCTACCATCCAGAGTGGATGTCATATGACGTCCTGGACTTTGAAGGGGGATATCTGAATGATGCCTGCAGCGAGAGGCATCATCCAGATATCTATCTCTTGTGCTGGCGATTCTGCACAACGTAAGAACGATCATAGCGGCGGAACGTTCTTACGGGCGGCGGGAGGGGACATCCCCCCCTCCTGCCGCCATCCGGTGCTTCTCCGGGCTCTCCCGTGCCATCGGGGGCCCGGAGAAAGAATCGTCCGGTGCTGGCAGGAAGTATAGACATGACTGGTGACCAGATGGTCACCAGTCATCTCTATGACCATCGGAGGACCCGGGCGCGATGTGATGACGTCACGCCCGGGTCCCGTAAGTAAACAAAGCCACGATTGCGGCTGTAAGCCACAGTATTCATGAGATCAGTGAATTTTTTTCACCGATCTCATGGTTTCCATCTGATTGACCCCGCATCTCTCCATAAAGAGGACCTGTCACACACATTCCTATTACAAGGGATGTTTACATTCCTTGTAATAGGAATAAAAGTAATAAAAAAAAAAAAAAAAGTGTAAAAAAATAAATAAATATGTAAAATAAATAAATAATAATAATAAAAAATAAATAAAACGCCCCTGTCCCCGGTAGCTTGCGCGCAGAAGCGAACGCACGCGCAAGTCCCGCCGACATATGTAAACGCCTTTTAAACCACATATGTGAGGTATCGCCGCGTGTGTTAGAGTGCCAGCAACAATTCTAGCACTAGATCTCCTCTGTAAATCTAAACTGGTAACCTGTAAAAAATTTCAAAGCCTTGCCTATGGAGATTTTTAAGTACCGAAGTTTGGCGCCATTCCATGAGTGTGCGCAATTTTAAAGCGTGACATGTTAGGTATCTATTTACTCGGTGTAACCTAATCTTTCATATTTTACAAAAAAATTGGGCTAACTTTACTGTTTTGTTATTTTTTTAATTCATGAAACAATTTTTTCCCCCAAAAAAGGCGTTTGAAAATTTTTTGCGCAAATACCGTACAAGATAAAACATTGCAATGACCGCCGTTTTATTCCCTAGGGTGTCTGCTAAAAAAACATATATAATGTTTGGGGGTTATGAGTAATTTTCTAGCAAAAAAATTATGATTTGTACATGTAGGAGAGAAGTGCCAGAATAGGCCCGGTATTGAGGTGTGTATAAGAGCCCTGTATGGAAGTGGTTAAACGCTGTTACTTACAACACTGGTGCCATCAATTGTCACCACTGTGCCATGCCATCAAATGCAGTCACTGTGCCATGCTATCAAACGCAGCCACTGTGCCATCAATTGTCACCACTGTGCCATGCCATCAAACGCAGCCACTGTGCCATCAATTGTCACCACTGTGCCATGTCATCAAAGGCAGCCACTGTGCCATGCTATTAAACGCAGCAACTGTGCCATCAATTGTTACCACTGTGCCATGCCATCGAATGCAGTCACTGTGCCATGCCATCAAACGCAGCCACTGTGCCCTTTGTTGCCACTGTGCCCTTTGTTTTTTACAGGCAGCGATTGTGCGCACCATAAGAACGATCATAGCGGCAGTTCCGAAGCTTGATCATTGTTACAGGCGGCGGGAGGGGACATCCCCCCTCCCGCCGCAATCCGGTGCTTCTCCGGGCACTCCTGTGCCATCAGAGGACCAGAGAACGAATCGTCCACCACTGAATGAGGAGCATAGAGATTTAAAATCATAAACAAAGCCACAATTGCGGCTGAAAGCATGGGATCAGTGATTTTTTTTCCTGATCTCATTGTTTCCGGCCTGGAAGAGAGATGTGGGGTCTCATTGACCCCGCCTCTCTCCATAAGGAGCACCTGTCAAACACTATTTATATTAGGGATGGGTAAGTCTGCGAGGAAAATCTCTATTAGGGAATCGTCGTCTGGAGCTACAGTGGCGTATAAGTTGGCAAAAAAGTCACGAAACATTGACGCTACCTCCGCAGGCTCCGTTACAAGAGCACTGCCATGAGAGCAGAGCGAGATCACCATTGGGGGTTTTTCCTTGCAGTGCACCAGGTAGGCCAACAGCTTCCCGGCCCTCTCTCCATGCTCATATGACTTCTGCCTTTGAAAAAAAGTTTGCGTTTAGATTTCTCCCGATGCAGTTGGTCAACCGTCCTATTGCATAGTTTAAGATTGGCAGCCTTATCAGCTGAGGGGTCCTCCAAAAATGCCCTCTCTGTTGTGAGAAGGAGTTCTGTGGCGCTGTCAAGAGCCTCAGCAGAAGTCCTTTTCAGGGTGTTAATACGGGCTGTCAGTGTCATGCGTGCATGTTTTTTGAATGACTCCCAAACCACATGTGGCGCAGCCGACTCAGCGTTGACCCCAAAGTACTGTCCCCAGTCCGTGGCAAGATTGTCATCCTCTGGAAGCAGGGTCAGCCAAAAAGGATTCAGCCTCCAGGAGGACAGCGGACGGGCGTGAGGGAGAGAGAGCTTAACCCAATATGGGCAATGGTCAGAGAGTAGTCTAGGGGAGAATCCCGCACCCGTCAATCTGGGGAGAAGCGATCTAGACATAAGTATGAGGTCTATGCGGGACATTGAGTGATGGGAGGCAGAGAAGCAGGAGTATGCCCTAGATGCAGGATTCCTGAATCTCCACGAGTCAACGAGGTGAAAGTCACCAAAGAGCCTCGCAAATCTCGTAGGACGGCTAGACAGTGGGGGGGGGGGCCCATCGTCCTGTCAAGCTCCGGGTCAAGCACATTGTTAAAATCACCTGGCCAAATCAAGGGTACGTCAGGATGTAGGGCCATAAAGTCGAACCCAGCTATGAGGATAGTAGCTTGGAATGGGGTCGGCACATAAAAAGCTAGCAATAATACTGCGTCCCCATGCAACTTGGCCTTCAGAAAAACAAATCTACCCAGTGGGTCGATCGATGAATCTTGGAGCTCAAAGTGTGTTGTCTTGGCAATTAAAACCGAGACCCCCCTGGAATGCGTAGTGTGGACAGAATGGAAAGCCCATCCCATCCATGGGCGTTTGAGCACCCGCTGGACCGATCCCTCTGCATGAGTCTCCACCAGAACCACCACATCCGCCCTCTGCTTTTTAAGTAGGGCAAAGACAGCCGACCTCTTAATCGGGTCCCTCACACCCCGGACATTCCAGGTGAGGAACTTTAGTGAGGCCATGGGGAAATGAATGCGGGATATAAAGCTCCAGGATCCAGGCCACCCCCAAAATCGCACACCATTATACACAATCTCCCAGGGGGAGTGTATACCTGCAACATAGCATTAATAGCACGGTACCAATTAGAACATACATATGCAGAACTAAGCATTACGTCTCTGACAGATAAAACCCATAAAACCCCCCTCCCTGCCCTGCACTGTCCCCAACTGGTGCGGGCGTTAACCCTTAACTGCCAACATGGCAAATACAGTGACCCTCCTGTGGAATGAACATTGTGAAACAACAAGACATAGGCAAAAGTGAGGGTCTCATGCTGCTGCAAAAAGGGTGGCAGCAACGATGAAGAAAATATTAGGTATAGCGGTAGTTGCTTCTGTCCAATCCAGAAGGTGAACTGCAGCGCAGAGGGCGAAACTTTGCTGCGTAACAAAACACATCACAGGACCGTGCCCACTTAGCCAGTGAGCGTACTAGCGAAGAGCTGTTCTCCACCGGAAAAAAAAAAGCCACCACCAGGGGAGATCCAAGAGTGGGTGAATATTTGGGACCATGTACAACAGGGGGGCAGTATCAGCAGAGAGCAATGTTCAGATGCATACTGCAGCCCCATCCCCCCCGGTGTGACAATTTTCCATGAAATCACGGGCCCTCCATATAGTAGTAGGCAAAGAGAAAACAAAAATAGTTTTTGCAGTGAGATTAAGCAGGAGTCATAAGCAGGCAAAAAAAAACATATGGATACTTATCAGTGCCCTTCTCTCTGCTCAAGCCACGCAATGACCTCCTCGGGATCCTCAAAGAAGTGCGCTCGATCTTCTCCCTCCACACGCAAACGAGCTGGGAAGAGCATGGCATACTTTATATGCTTGACACAAAGGCGTCTTACGCTTTCGTTGCACTTCCGCAGAGAAGTCAGGGAAAATGGTGACTGTTTTGTTGCCAAATGGAATATTGCCTTTTTCCCTGCTTAGGCGCAAAATTACATCCCGGTCTCTGAAGTTGAGAAACTTGGCTATGATCGTGCGAGGAGGCGCGCCAGCCAGCGGTGGTCTGCCTGACATGCGGTGTGCTCGCTCCACGGCGAACATGGGGGAGAAGGCTTCTTTGCCATAAGTGTCCCACAGCAGTGACTCAAGGAACGTGGGGGGATCCCTCCCCTCCACCCCCTCGGGGAGACCAATGAACCGGAGATTACACCTCCTGGTTCTGTTCTCTAAATCGTCCTGCTTCTGCAGGAGCCGATTTATCTGGAGCTGCATGTCCTCAGTGATGTGTTGTAGAGGGGGAAGGGAATCCTCCACCGCGCCCAGCCTGACCTCTGTCTCAGAGACACGCTCTCTGAGTTTCTGCATGTCCTGTTTCACCAGGGAAATATCCACTTTCACCTCCTCTATTCGTGCAGTGAGGGTGGTCTGGCATGCTGTTATGGCTTCTTGGCAGGTTGTTATGCCTGAAGTACCTTTGCCGTGTCCGCGCCAACTGGTACCGCCATCTTTGCTGGTAGAGTCCTTCTCCTGTCGGCGGTATTGATCCAGCTTGGAGGTGGTCGCGGCCGATTTTTTCGGCGGCGACATGCTCCCGGGGGCTTCCGAGGTATGTAGGAGTACCCCTCTGTCAGAGACAATACTATCTGGTAGTCCATGTAATCTGACGATCTCTTTAATGAACATGTCTGCTGTCTCCGAGGCAGAAGGTGTGCCAATCATTGGGAGAAAATGTGCCATTTTGGAAAGGCGGTCTACTACCACCATGATGATGGTGCATCCCCCAGAGGGAGGCAAGTCTACTATAAAATCCATGGATATTTCTTTCCAGGGTTGTTCAGGGATTGGTAGTGGCCTCAAAAGTCCCCATAGTTTGGCATTGGAACCCTTATTGCGCTGGCACATGGTGCAGGAGTTAACATATTTTCTACAGTCCTGTCTTAGACTGGCCCACCAAAAAGAGCGCTGAACAAGTTCAGTAGTTCTTCGTATTCCAAAATGTTCGGCAAGTTTGTGATCATGTGACATCTTTAGAACTTGGAGTCTAGCTGATTGGGGAACAAAAATCTTGTCCTGGTGCCATAAAAATCCATCTTGGCTTCTCAATGGGGACATTTCTGGCCCAGGGCACTGGGTTGAGGCTTGTTTAATCAAAGTCTTTAAGTCAGGTTGGACGAGTAAAACATTTTGAGCGGAAAGGATCGTACTTGGCTCTGTCGTTTCAGGGGTGTTTGGAAACATTCGAGAGAGTGCATCCGCTTTCCCATTCTTGGAACCTGGGCGATATGTAAGATGAAAATTGAACCTGTAGAAAAACAAAGCCCATCGGGCTTGCCGGGGTCTTAAACGTTTGGCTGTCCTGAGGTACTCCAGGTTCTTATGGTCTGTAAAAATCATAATGGGATGAGCGGCACCCTCCAATAAGTATCTGCATTCTTCTAAGGCAGATTTAATGGCCAATAGTTCTCGATGTCCAACGTCATAATTTCTCTCTGGTGGGCTCATCTTTCGGGAAAAGAAAGCAATGGGGTGAAGAAGAGCCTTGGGTCCTCGCTGTTGGGACAGAATTGCCCCTGTAGCTACTTCAGAGGTGTCTACTTCCAAAACGTAGGTCAGAGTTGGATCCGGGTACTGTAGAATTGGTGCAGACGTGAACAGATTTTTTAATTTGTCAAAGGCTGCCTGAGATTCTAGGGACCACTGGAACTGGACCGTCTGATGGGTCAATTGAGTGATGGGTGCTATGATGGTGGAGAAACCCTTCACAAATTTACTGTAAAAATTGGAGAACCCTATGAAGCGCTGGACACCCTTTTTGTCCGATGGAGCTGGCCAGTCGAGTATTGCTTCCACCTTCTTTGGGTCCATTGCAATTCCTTCTGTGAAGATGATGAGACCCAGAAATTGAATAGATGTCTTTTCGAAATCACATTTGTCTGCTTTGACATATAGACCATGTTTTCTCATAGTTAGGAGCACTTTCTTTACGTGGGTTCGGTGAAGTTCCAAAGAGGCAGAAAAGATGAGAATATCATCGAGGTATACAATTACAAAGTAGTCAAGGAATTCCCGGAAGATATGGTTCACTAGGGTCTCGGATAGTCCTTGGCGATACTGAAACCTGAGTGCTGCCTCATTCCAGCTTGTATCAGTGGAACATCTGCGGAATTCCACTGTATAATCTTCCACTGGGCATTCTCCTTGCCGTAAGGCGACTAAGGCAGATTCAGCGGAAGGCCATGCACTGGGGGTCATCATACAAAAGAGTCATAGCCTCAAAGAAAGTGTCCAAAGTGTTCAAAGCCAGGCTCTTTTGTTCCAGCAGGTTATGAGCCCAAGCTTGGGGTTTCTCGGATAGTAGGGAAATGATGAATCCTACTTTGACAAACTCGGAGGAAAAAGTTCTAGGCTGGAGGGCCAGGTACAGCAGGCACGCATTCTTAAAAGCCCAAAATTTCTTTCACCGAAGAATCGTTCGGGTGTTGGTACCCGTGGTTCAGGAGAAAGCATCATCACTGTATGGGTCAGGTTAGCAGATTCTTGAGGCAGGAAAGCTGATGCTGTGTTAGTGAAAGATGAGCTGGAGTCCACCAAGGCTGGAAAAACAGGCAAATGCTGCAGCCGATCTTTCAAATGAACGTAACCGTCCTGGAGTTTCTGGATGGCTTGTGTAAGGGTGGTGACTTGTTGGCACATCATCTCGAGCGGGGGAGCAACTCTGTCTGCCTCGGTCATGTGCTGGATTGTACTGTCACGTACCTGGTTGGAGGCCGAAATGCCAAGAGGGCTCCCCTTGCGGCTGAGTGCAGTACACCTCTGAGGTTGGGTACAGAGGGTGTAGTGCCCAGAGAAGCACAGGTTGCCAGATGGATCCAGGAGAGAAGAGCTGGCGAGTGCCTGAAGAATACTGGAGAATACAGGAAATACCGCTGGGCTGCAGTCTCTAGGAATCCTCAGTAACACTTGGCAAGGTGTGCACAAGGAGCAACAATGGAAGCCGGCTGGGGATCAAACACTGTGGATCCAGGCAGGAGATGCAGGTTGCAGGAACGGAGACAAGCCAAAGGTCTGGTATTGGAAAACAGGCAGGAACAGATAACTGAAGCAAAGTCTGTGAAACAAGCCGGGATCAGGTGCTGGAGAAGGTAACAAGTCAGTAAAGCAAGCCAGGGGGTCAAACCAGGAGAACGGATCAGACAGGTCAGGAACAAGCCAGGTCACAACAGGAAATCCAAACAGCAGTAGTACAGAGGCTCAGGAACTCAGGAAGACTGACAACAATCCAGCAATTTTTTGATTTGGATCAGACAGTGGCAGCCTTTTATAGGCCAGCAGGAGGATCCACCTGTCACATGATGTGCCTATGGCGCCCATTTCTTCTACTGGCAAGATTGCCAGTACTTCTTCTATGGCCATTTCCCTGACAATAAGCCAGCAGGAGGATCCACCTGTCACATGATGTGCCTATGGCGCCCATTTCTTCTACTGCCAGTACTTCATCTACGGCCATTTCCCTGACACTATCACTTTCCCTAAAAATTGGGTTCCTGCATGTAGATGTGCGACCACCGTGTATTTGATATGCGCATATGTGGTTCTCGAAAAAACGGTGGCCAGCACACAGGTATGACATCACACCCCTACAGGAAGTCGCTTGCACTGCTGCTAAGTTTTCTAAAGGAAGGGATGATACTTATTTGCAAATTAAGAAAATAGTTTATTTAACATTGGGTGGTGTTTGTGGGGGTCCCTAACACACATTCATACATATTAGCAACGCTGTATCTTGGCCCAGGCCTAGGGCAGCACTTTGCAGGGGGGCAGCACAAAAAGAGTCCCTGCCAGCTTGCGCTACACTGTTAGGCAAATTAGTCTAGCGTCCCCCATAAAGCGGACGCTCTGCTTCCGCCCGGCATTCCGCAACTGTGTGTGTGTGGGGGTGGGGAGCACTTCTAATTTTGACTGTCCTATCATCCTGGACCACAAACCTTCCTCACTGTGCTATGTTTCTGTTGCACCATTGGCATGGTTATATTTTAGCCCTCTCAATAAAATGATCAGAAATTTGTGCTTAAAGTAGAGCTATAATCAACACTTTTTTTTTTTTTTCATTTTGGATAGAGTAAGGGAGGGTTATAGCCCCTGTCAGTTTATTTTTTACCATCCCTGTCCAATTGTGGAAATTTCCCTTCACTTCCTGCCCCATAGCCAAACAGGAAGTGAGAGAAAAAACAAGCAAATTAAGGGAATCCATTACCCACCCCCAGGGCCCTCAGAACTAGTGTCCCGCCCCCCCCCCCCGACAAATTTCAGGGCAGGTCTTAAAAAAACAGGGTGTCCAGGGTCATATGACGTCCTGGACTTCGGTGGAGGATATCTGAATGATGCCTGCAGCTACAGGCATCATTCAGATATCCTTTTTTACAGGCAGCGAATGTTCGCACCATAAGAATGATCATATTGGCGGTTCCGCCACTTGATCGTTCTTACAGGCGGCGGGAGGGGGGATGACCATCCAGTGTTTCTCCGGGTTCTCCCGTGCTATCGGAGGCCTGGCGAACTAATCGCTGCCGCCGAACAAAGACCATAGAGATTTAAAAACATAAACAAAGCCGCAATCGTGGATGAAAGCATGAGATCAGAGAATTTTTTTTCCCCGATCTCATGCTTTCCAGCCTGGAGGAGAGATGTGGGGTCTTATTGACCCTGCCTCTCTCCATAAAGGGGACCTGTCACACACTATTCCTATTACAAGGGATGTTTACGTTCCTTGTAATAGGAATAAAAATGATTAAAAAAAAAAAGTGCAAAACTGAAAAAACTTAAGTAAAAAATAAAATAAAATGCCCCTGTCCCTAGTAGCTCGCGCTCAGAAGCGGACTTGCATGTAAGTCCCGCCCACATATGTAAACGCCATTCAAACCACACATGTGAGGTATTGCCGTGTGCGTTAGAGCGAGAGAAATAATTCTAGCACTATACCTCCTCTGTAACTCTAAACTGGTAACCTGTAAAAAAATGAAAGCGTCACCTATGGAGATTTTTATCCGAAGTGTCCGCCATAATGTCGCAGTCATAAAAAAAATCGCTGATCGCCGCCATTAGTAGTAAAAAAAAAAATTATTAAAAATGCAATAAAACTATCCCCTATTTTGTAAACGCTATAAATTGTGAGCAAACCAACCGATAAATGCTTATTGCGATTTTTTTTATACCAAAAATAGGTAGAAGAATACGTATCGGCCTAAACTGAGGAAAACATTTTTTTTTATATATTTTTGGGGTATATTTATTATAGCAAAAAGTAAAAAATATTGCATTGCAGAGGTGATCAAAAGAAAGCTCTATTTGTGGGAAAAAAAGGACGCCAATTTTGTTTGGAAGCCACGTCGCACGACCGCGCAATTGTCAGTTAAAGCAACGCAGTACCAAATTGCAAAAAGGGGCCAGGTCTTTTACCTGCATTTTGGTCCGGGTCTTAAGTGGTTAAGTACCGAAGTTTGGCGCCATTCCATTAGTGTGTGCAATATTAAAGCGTGACAAGTTAGGTATCTATTTACTTGGTGTAATATCATCTTTCACATTATCCCCAAAAATTGGGCTAACTTTTAATTATTATTTTTTTAATTATGAAATCGTTTTTTCCCCCCCAAAAAAGGCGTTTGAAAAATTATTCTGCAATAACCGTTGGAGATAAAAAGTTGCAATGACCGCCACTTTATTTCCTAGGGTGTCTGCTAAAAATATATATATAATGTTTGGGGGTTAATTTCCAGAAAAAAATATGATTTTTACATGAAGGGGAGAAGTGCCAGAATAGGTGTGGTATGTAAGTGGTTAAAGTGAAACAATAAAAGTGAAATATTCCTTTAAATTTCGTACCGGGGGGGGGGTGTCTATAGTATGCCTGTGAAGTAGTGCATGTTTCCTGTGCTTAGAACTGTCCCTGTACAAAATGTCATTTCTGAAGAAAAAAAAAGCAATTTAAAAGTACTCGTGGCTATAAAGAATACAGAGAAAAGTCATTGATTAAAAAAAAAACGTGGGGGTCCCCCAAAATTCAATTACCAGGCCCATCAAATCTGGTATGGATATTAAGGGGAACCCCGCATCAAATTTTTTAAAAAAATTACATGGCAAGTGTCAATCCACATCTTGTGGCAGGCAGCGTGGCAGGTGATGTGGCAAGTGACATTCCGCATCTGGTGACAGGCAACGTGGCAGGTGACGTGGAAAGTGGCATTCCGCATTTGGTGGCAGGTGACGTGGCAAGTGACATTCCATATCTGGTGACAGGCAACATGGCAAGTGACAATCCACATCATGTGGCAGGCAGCATGGCAGGTGATGTAGCAAGTGCCATTTCCCTTCTGGTGACAGGCAATGTGGCAAGTGACATTCAGCATCTGGTGGCAGGTGACATGGCAAGTGACATGCCACATCTGGTGACAGGCAACGTGGCAAGTGACAATCCACATCTTGTGGCAGGCAGAGTGGCAAGAGACAATCCACATCAGGTGGCAGGCAGCGTACCAAGTGACATTCCGCATCTGATGGCAGGCGACAGTGGCAAGTGACACGCTCAGGGCTCCCAATGATTATGCATTATGGTGACTTAAACTATTTAATTTATTACTACAGTGAGCTTCAATAACCCTGACACCATATCAACCATGCTGCTGTGATGATTGAAGCGCTAACACCAGCCATTGCTTACCCCCGTGTGACCATACCATACCCCCCCCCCCCCCCGGTCCATTGCACAATTTTCTTCCATGCAGTCAGTCCCTGGTGCCAAAAAGGTTGGGGACCGCTGCTTTAGACGCTGCCTGACCCAAAAACAAGCAAGACACATGCACAGTTCCATATAATCATGAAGAAATAATCACTCAGCTGTACTGACAAAAATAATTGTAACAGGACAAATAAACACTCCAGACAGACGCAATCAGTACATATGAACACAACTAGGAATGTGTTCATAGAGACACAGCTAGTATCATACTAATACAAACAGCAAAGTGTCTGCGGAGACAAACTGCATAATTACTGACACAACTAGGAATATTTCTAGAAAGACACGATTAGTACTGTAGTAACATAACCAGGAACATGTCAGCCGTATCATGACACAGCTAGAAATATGTCTTGACTAGTGATGACACTGATGAGCTGAACACATATGGGTTTGTTTTGTGGCATGCTTGCCAAACTTTGCAGCAGTTTGAACACAGATCCAAATCTCATTGACGTCAATGGAAGTCAAATATTTCAAATTGATTCTGCCCATTTTCTTTTTTGTTTTCAAAAAAGTTTTATTTGGAAGACAGGTAATAAAACAGGTAATAAAACAGTACAATACAGTGCATTGAGTTAGGGAAAAAATCATGGAATATAAAATAGGGGAGTCAATGATAAGGGGGTAATGGTACAAGGAGCATACAAGGAGATAAGGCAATTACCTGTGTACATCAATATAAAAAGACATAGGCTATAAACAAATTATACTAGGATATTGCGCTCAGAATCAACCGGATAAGAGGGAAAAGGCGGATAGACCAAGTGCTATATTGTTGTAAGAGGATAGGAGATTGGGAGAGTTATAAGGAAGGCATAGACCAGTAGAGCCATTTATTAGAGAAAATATGCATACTATCGTATAAAGTGTGGTGGATTCTTTCTGAAAGTCTGATGGATTCCATTCTAGAAACAACCTGGGGCCATGGAAGGTTTTGTGATTTCCAGTTACAAGCAATCATCCATTGTACAGCGCTGATAAGAGAGTGAATCAATCTGGTGCATGGGGGGGGGGGGGGGGGACATCTGGGACCGTGGCATATAATAAACATATATGAGGGGTAAGGGAGATTTTTTTCCTGAGGGTGATCTCGAGTCTATTTATTACTGCGAGCCATATAGGTTCCAATAATTTGCAGTCCCAAAAGATGTGGAAATAGTTACCCACCTCTAGGCAACCTCTGAAGCAGTTCGGGGAGGCATTTTAGCAGGGGTCATATACCACCTGGTGACATTTTTTAGAGGGGTCTCCCTAAAGGCAGCAGCACGATTACTCTTTCTAAGATTTTCAATCATATCCAACCACTGGTCAGCAGGGAAGGAGCAATTAAGTTCAAGTTCCCAGCGTACCATTGGACCAGTTTTCTCTGGTTGAAGTAGGGAGTTTAGATAGTTATAAAAACTAGATAGTAAACCTTTGTCTCTAGGGCAAGAAAGGCAGACGTGTTCAAATAAGGTGCTAGGGGGGGGGAGATATGTGTGAAGAAGTATGTTGCAAAAAAGTCTCGGATTTGTGAGTATTGAGGGAGATCTGAGAGGGAAAGACCGTGTTTGGCCTGCAGGGAAGAGAAGGGGAGAAATGACAAGTTAGAGGTGAGTGATTTAAGTGTGGTGAGGTCCTTGGCAATCCAGTCATTAAATGGGGTCATGTCAGGGAAGGCAGCTGAAAATCTGGGGTCACCAAGGTATGAAGCAAGGGGCGGGGTAGGAGAAGAGAGGAGATGTTTATCTCTGACCCTCTTCCAAATTTGCAGCATCTGAGCAACTATTGGCCCAGATTCAAGAAGCAATTGCGCCTGTGTAACCATAGGTTACGCGGCGCAATTGCTTACTTGCTCCGGCGTAGCGAATGCTCCTGATTCAGGAACATCGCTACGCCGACTGCAGCCTAAAATCTGCGTGGCATAAGGCTCTTACGTCCTTGCGACGTCATTTGCCGCAATGCACGTCGGGAAAGTTTCCCGACGGAGCATGCGCTCTACGCTCGGCGCGGGAGCGCGCCTAATTTAAATGATTCCCGCCCCCGACGGGATCATTTACATTGCGCGCGCTTACGCCGGGCAATTTTGCCGGTGCGCCCTCGCAATTTACGGAGCTACTGCTCCGTGAATCGAGGGCAGCGGCGCAAATTTGCGGGGGCGCAGGGCAAAATCGTTGCCCTGTGCCTCCGCAAAAAAAGAGCAAATCTCTTTGAATCTGGGCCATTGTGTTTTTCTTAGTGAGAATATAGTATGTTATTACGTTAGACCACAGAATACCTTTGAGATTTAGTGGCTGTATTGAAATAGATTCAAAACAGAGCCATGGGATATCAGTATCCGATGAGAACCATTGTGCCAATTGTACAAGTTTAGCAGCTAGAAAATAATACCATAAGTTTGGTAGGCCGAGACCACCTTTGATTTGAGATCTGTGCATGAGAGAGTAACTACCTCTGGGTTTTTTGTCATTCCATATAAATCTGTTAATTTCTCTTTGCAGGGTTTCTAAGCGGGTTACATTAATTGGCAATGCCCTGAAAAAGTACAGTAGCTTGGGGAGAATGGTCATCTTAAAAGCGAAAATCCTACCTAAATGAGAGATATGATAGGAGGACCATACCTTAATTAAAGCACTGATTTGGAAGAATAAGGGAAGGTAATTGGATTTATAGAGTAGATTGTGTGAAGCTGTGATGTGAACTCCGAGATATTTAAAAGACGTGGGGGACCATATAAAGTTAAAGTTCTGTTTCATCAAGGTGATGAGATTCGGAGGGCAGTTAATGGGGAGGATGGAAGATTTGTTGGTACTGATGGATAGGCCAGAAAGTTTATGGAATTTGTGGAGTACAGACAGGAGATTAGGGATAGTGTGGAAGTGTGGGGATCTGTTAAAAATACAAGGGCATCGTCAGCGTACAAACTGAGTTTAAATTGATGTGAGTCCTTGTGATATCCATGTATGTTAGGAAAGCAAAAAGAAGGGGAGAAAGAGGGCAGCCCTGTCTAGTGCCTCTGCTAAGGGGGAAAAAGTCAGAATTACTGCCAGGAATCTTGGGCCAGATCCTCAAAAGAGATACGCAGGTGAATCTGCTGTTCCGCCTGCGTATCCCTGTTTCTATCTTTGGAACTGATCCACAGAATCAGTTTCCAAGAGATAGACAGAAGATCCGACATGTGTAAGGGACTTACACTGCCGGATCTTAGGATGCAGTACGGCATCCGCCGCTGGGGGCATTTCGAGGCGAAATGCCGCCTCGGGTATGCAAATTAGCACTTACGGAGATCCACGATGCTTTTCAGCTTCGTTTTTTCTCCGTAAGTATTAGTTTGCAATCGTAAAATTAGGGCTGCTTTTACAAAGTGTAAAGTTAGTACACCTTGTAAAAGCAGACCCTTCTTTCCAGCGATGCTGTCTTTTTTATTTTATTTTTTCGCCGCAACTCGTTTTTTTTCCCGACGCAACTTTTTTGACCCGGCGCGATTCACGAAGCTCGGCGTAACGTAATTTCGCGCTATGCACGTTGGGAAAATGACGTCACGAGCATGCGCAGTACGTCCGGCGCGGGAGCGCGCCTAATTTAAATGGGACTCGCCCCATTTGAATTGGGAACGCCTTACGCCGGCCGGATTTAAGTTACACAGCCGAAAATTTCTAGGTAAGTGCTTTGTGGATCGGGCACTTAGGTAGAAATTTTCAGCCAGTGTAACTTAAATGGGAATATTTAAGTTACGGCGGCTGGCTGTGGATCTGGCCCCTTGATTCTGGTCTTAGGTAGGTGATAAAGGGCATTAAAGCCGTGAATGAATCTTTCTGAGATGCCAAACTTAGGGAGAAGGTGGTTAAGGTACGACCAGTTAACACTGTCGAACGCCTTGTGGATATCAAGACTAAGTAAGAAAACGGGGTGGGAACGTAAATTAGCGTCTTGTACTATATTGGTGACTAATCTGATATTGTCAACAATTTGTCTACCAGGGATAAAGCCTGTTTGGTCTACATGAATAAGGGAGGTAATTACCGAGCGTAGTCTGTTAGCAAGTAGTCTGCCAAATAGTTTAAGATCGTTATTAAGAACGGAAATTGGGCGGAAGTTCTAAGGAAGAGAATGGTCTTTTTGGGGTTTGGGTATCAGGGATAGAGTGGCCAGTAACATGTCCTCTGTAAAGTACCCACCCTGGAGGACAAAATTGAATAGTTTAGTAAGACCAGGGACGGGTAAAGGAGCATATTTTTTGTAATATACAGCTGAAAAAAAGCCTGGGCCGAGGGCTGTTGATGTTTTAATAGATTTGATGATATCAGCAATCTCGGCCTCAGAGCAGGGTTCATTCAATGAGGAGACCTGAGCATCATCAAGTTTAGGGAGATGTAAAGAGTTCAACAAGTCTAAAGATGAGGGTTTAGGGTGAGTTTGGGGGCCAGAGAGGAGGTTCTTATAGAAGGAGGTAAAGATTTGGAGAACATCTTGAGGGTGAGTAACAAAATTACCTCTTGGGTCTCTTAATTTGTAAACATGGGGGGGTTTGGCATCATGATTTAACTTACGGGCAAACATTGCAGAGGCAGAATTGCCTTGAAGCAAAAATTTGACCTTGGAGAATCTAAGTGATTTTTCCCTGTCCTCAGAAAGCAGGGTGTTAAGGGCTTGGCGTTTTGATTGAATAAGGTCAGTCAGTGCCTGAGATGGGGAAGAGTTTATTTTATTATATAAGTAATTTAGTTCTCTGGTGAGACACTTTATGTCCGAGAGTTTGGCTTTGTGTTTAGCTGCAGCTATATTGATGATGTGTCCCCTCAAGACCGCTTTATGAGCGGCCCAAATGGACGAGGGGAGCACCTCACCAGGGATATTCTCTTGAAAATAGTTTTCAATGTGGGATCTAATTTGTTGGTAGGTAGAGGGATCAGAGAGAAGGGAGTCGTTAAGGCGCCATTTAAACGTGGTTGGGGCAAGCCCAATGTGGGAGGTCTCGAAAGCTGCAATATTGTGGTCAGACTAAGGGCAAGGGTGAATTGTTGCTTTAGAAGAATTGGCCAAAAGTATGGGAGTGCAGAAGACATAGTCTAGCCTGGCAAAGCAGTTGTGAGGAAAAGAATAGTGGGCTAGATTCAGGAACAACATACGGCGGCGTATCTCCAGATACACCGCCGTAATTTCAAATCTGCGCCGTCGTATCTTTACGCCGATTATCAAAGGCAGATATGTTGAAAAAATAGGCTTCCTCCGCCAACGTAACTTGAATACGGCGGCGTATAATTGTGTGCAATTTTACGCTGGTCGCTAGGGGCGCTTCCATTGTTTTCGGCGTAATAAAATTGCAAATTACCTAGATACGCCGATTCACAAACGTACGTACGCCCGGCGCAATTTAGTTACGTCGTTTACATTAGCCTTTTTCGGTGTAAGGTTACTCCTGCTATTAGGAGGCGCAGCCAATGTTAAGTATGGACGTCGTTCCCGCTTAGAATTTAGATTTTTTTACGTCGTTTGCGTAAGTCGCATGCGCCGTTCGTAAAAAACTTAAAATACGCGGGGTCACCATTAATTTAGATAAAACACGCCCCCCTCATCCTCATTTGAATTAGGCGCGCTTACGCCGGCCCCATTTACGCTACACCGCCATAAGTTAGGAGGCAAGTGCTTTGTGAATACAGCACTTGCCTCTCTAACTTACGGCGGCGCAGCGTAAATATGATACGCTGCGCCGCCGTAACAATGCGCGGCTCTACCTGAATCTAGCCCAGTGTGTGTAAGCTCTAATTCCAACATTATGAGCTCTCCAGGTGTCAATCAACTGGGACTTATTTCGAATGCGGTTAATAGTTTTGGTGAAGGCTTTAGAAGAGGGCGATGTTCTGTTCCTGTCTAGAGTGGGGTGGCCGGCTAGGTTGAAGTCTCCCACTATAATCATATGCAGGGATTCATATAGCTCAAGAGTGTCGAAATATTTCGTAAAGAAAGAGGTTTGAGCTTCATTGGGAGCGTATATTAAAGCAATAGTTATTTTGCGTCGGCTAATGCTGCCCTTCAAAATAATAAAACTACTCTCAACATCTTTAAAGACAGAGGGCCAGATCCACATAGAAATGGATAGGCACAGCGTATCAGAGATACGCTACGCCGCTGTATCTTACCTGACTTTAGGTCGAATCCAGGAAGATTTACGGCGGCGTAGTGTATTTCTGGCGGTGGAATTCAAATCGGCGATTAGGGGGCGTGATTCATTTAAATGAAGCGCGTCACCGCGCCGATTGAACTGCGCATGCTCCGTTTCGAAATTTCCCGCCGTGCTTAGCGCGAAATGACTTCACAACGACGTAATTTTTTTAACTTAGACGTGACTTACGTCCATCCCTATTCACGGACGACTTACGCAAAAAAAAAAAATTCAAATTTCGACGCGGGAACGACGGCCATACTTAACATGGCAAGTCTATCTATACGCCGCAAAATAGCAGCTTTAACTATACGCCGGAAAAAGCCGACTAGAGACGACGTAAGAGAATGCGACGGCCGCGCGTACGTTCGTGGATCGTCAGAAAAAGCTCATTTGCATACCCGACGCGGAAAACAACGCGAACTCCACCCAGTGGGCGCCAAAGTATTGCACCTACGATCCGAAGGCGTACGAAGCCGTACGCCTGTCGGATCGAACCCAGAAGCCGTCGTATATTGGTATGAGGATTCAAACTAAAGATACGACGCGGGTAATTTGAAAGTAAGCCGGCGTATCAATAGATACGCCAGCGTACTACTCGCTATGTGGATCTGGCCCAGACTGTAGTTCAAAAATCACGGTATTTCTTATAAAAATTGCTACACCGCGTGATTTATTAGAAAATGTGGTATAATGTAGTTGATTGAAAGTTTTGTCAAAATATTGGGGGTGATTAGCCGCTGCGAAATGGGTTTCCTGCATTAAAATTATGTCTGCACCCAATCTTTTGTAATGTCTAAAGGCTTTTTTGCGCTTATTAGGGGAATTAAAACCTTGAACGTTATGTGAAAAAATCTTAAGTCCCATTAAATTGAAGGGGGAGGGCACTGCGTGAGTAAGGCGAGATCAGCAAGGACCTGGGAAGAGAGAATTTGAATACAATACAGGATATACACAAAAATTTACCAAAACAACAGAAAATCAGATTACTCGAAAAAGTTTCGGCGAGAGGGCAGTACACAGAAGATAAAAACATTGTATGCAGTTTGTTACCCAATAGGAGAGACATTGCACTGAGAGAAAAAATAAGTCTTCCAGAAAAAAGTGGTTTATATTGAAGTGCCATAAGGGCAATGAAGCTGACAGCTAAAAAGTGCCAGAAAAGGGGGCCAAGGGACAGGGGGTCCCTTGGTTCAATCAAAAATGAAAGTGGACAAACAAGTCCAATTTCCACCAGCAGGGCCAGCGGGCAAGCCCAGGAATTAGGCCAGCCCGCAGACCACACAGGCGGAATGGGGGACAATCCAACAACGGCGGACGAGCCAAGCGTTTCGAATGTGAAAACTAGTCTGGCAAAAACAAGTAAGTGCATGTGCAAACATATTATATAAACATAACGTATATCCCAATATATAAACATGGAACATAAAAAAAATTATTTCTTAAGGAGATATAGCAGTTCCGATGAAGATAAAACAAACCATGCCCATAGCCCGAGGGGCAGTGAGCACAATAAGTGGCACTGGGGAAGGAATTTGGGGGGGGGGGAGAGAGTTCATTGTTGGTATTATTAAGGAGTAGTTACTCGGAAGACCAGACATAGTATGGGAATCACCAAATCTGGGAATAACAGGTATACTAATGAGGGAGGGGTTGCAGGGGGATAAGGGTGAGGAGCCCCCACACAGTGGGTGGTGCAAACCTGCAATATAGAGCAACCCACGAGGCAGTCCAGAATGAGCTGATAGCATAACGGGGGATTCCCAAGCCGAGGTGCAGAATTTATCCATTCATCTCTGAACAGTTCTCTAGTCTCCGGCATCAATGGTTCCGGACAGCAGGGGTGGATCTCCAAGTGAAGTCATTCAGGCTGGATTGCCACAATGTAGATATACCTATAATGAAGAATGAGATAGGAAAAACCAAAAAAACAGAGAGGAAAAAAATGGGGGGGGGGGAGGGAGAGATTGTCCTGCAAGCATAGTTCAGTGATGCGGGCCTGAAAAAAATTAGGAAATTCCCAAAAAATCTAAAAACTTGAAAAACCTGAGAAAGTTAAAAAACCAGAAAATCTTGAAAAAAAAACCCTGAACAGTCAAAACAGCCTAGGCTGCTTGGACATGGATGGGGCTGTTGCATCCATCTTCTCTGATCTCTCTGGCTGCGTCTAGTAGATGGGGTTGACCAGATGGGAGAAGATCTTGGGGTCGCAGGAAAACGCTGCTGGGGTTCCTGGTCCAATAGGCCTAGTTTGATCAGCAGATCTTTTCCTTCTATTACGTTATATACAGTATACATAGTGCCATTGTGCATTATAGACAGTTTAAAAGGAAAGCCCCATCTGTATTTGATTCTGGCTGATTGTAGAATACTTGTGACCTCCTTCATCCTGCGTCTGCGATCCAGGGTCGCAGGGGAAATATCAGGGTAGATCTGTAATTTAACACCATCCAGATTGATATTTGGGGTGTTTCTAGAGGCCCCCATGATATCCTCTTTAGTGACATAGTCTTTCAAACACATTATTACATCTCTAGGAGGTTTATCAGGAGTTGGTTTGGGGCGCAGTGCTCTGTGCAATTCTTTCGCAGGCAAATGCAGACAATGGTTTATCAGGTACTAGATTGTGGAAAAGCTTAGTGATCGCCTGGTTAAGATCGGTGATCGATTCTGGAATGCCACCCACTCTAATATTATTGTGTCTGTTTCTATTGTCCAAATCCTCCACGTGTGCTTGCATTAACGAGAAACTATCAGCCAATAACTCATAATCCTTCCTCAAATCATTATGTGCAAGGGCTAGTTTATCATGTTTTGTTTCCAGTATGTCAGTGCGGCCTCCTATATTAGCAATCTCCTGTGTAAGGGCACTGGTAGATTTATGTAATTCCTGCTCCAATTTCCCTACAAGTTTCTCATAAACTGCAGTCAGACTAGCGTCCAGATCAGCCTTGGAAAGAGGCTGAGAGTACTCACTGTTAGTGGGATGCTGGGCTGGAGCCTGAGAGGAGCTGTTGGAGGCCGCATGGCGTCCGGCACCATATTGGGACATCCTTCTCTCCAGGTCTAGGGCCTCGTACAGACGACCGGATCTATCCGCTGGGATTGATCCGCGGATCAGTTCCAGCAGATAGATCTGGTCGTGTGTACGCCCGAGCGGACATTTCCCGGCGGATAAAAATCCAGCCGACGGATTCCCAGCGTATAAAAATTTTGTAGCATGCTACAAAATCTATCCGCTGGAATGCAGTCCAGCGGACTGATCCGGTCGTCTGTACAGACTCACCCGATCAGTCCGTCCGCTCCCCTCCCTCGCATGCGTCGTAATGATTCGACGCATGCGTGGAAGTATTTACCTTCCAGCGTCGCGCACGTCGCCGCATCATCATCGCGGCTACGGCGCGACACGTCACCGCGGATGTATTCCGCGCGGATTTCGATCTGATGGTGTGTACACACCATCAGATCCAAATCCGCCAGAGGATTTATCCGCTGGAAACGGTCCGGCGGACCGTTTCTAGCGGATATCCTCTCGTGTGTACGGGGCCTAGGAGATAGCTGGTAATGTTGTGAGAGGAGCGGCGTTTGCGCCCCTTATTGCCAGAGGGCATACACGATCTCCCGCGGGGGTCATAGGAGAAATCTGGGATAAATTAGTTGCAGGATGGCCCTGGGATCTGTGCCTGGCTCTCCTGGATAGACGGAGCTCACTCCATCTGCATCCGTCCAGCGTCGCGCCGCCCATGCGCCCCCAATTCTGCCCATTTTCAAGGCTAGTAGGCAAAGGATTGTCAAACAAAGGGCATTAGGAGCTGGGTACTGCCAGGATAGACACTGTTAGTCAAAATGGTTATACTTTGTGGTATAATACCTCTAGCAATGTAATTTGGTAAAGAGAGTTTGTACATTTAAGAGGCAGGTCAACACAACAGAATTATATTGGCTAAACTGCTGGTGCATGTAGATTAAGAATATAGTAAAAGGAATGAATCTATCAAATTTATCTATGGTGATCCCAGAATATCTCCTTCTTTTTCCCTTGAAGGTCTGGCTTAAAGGGGTTGTAAAGTTTAAAAAAAAAATTAAATAACAAACATACCATACTTACCTCAACTGTGCAGTTCGTTTTGCACATAGTGACCCCGATCCTCATCTTCTGGGGTCCCTCGGTGGCTGTATCAGCTCCTCCCCGCGAGAGCTAACCCCCCCTGGGAAGTGCTCTCCCAAGGGGGTTAGCTTGCGGGCGGGCTCCCGTGTGATACAGTCAGCGGGTATCACTCGGCCCCACCCCCCGGTGCACCGTGTCATTGATTTTTTGACAGCAGCGGGAGCCAATGGCTGCACTGCTATCAATCATCCAATAAAAAGCAAACAAGAGCTTGGGGAAAGCAATGCAGAATCGCACCCATGGAGATTCAGGGCTCAGGTAAGTAAAACGGGGGCTCGGGGGGCCGGAGAGTGCAAGGCATTTTTTTACCTTAATGCATAGGATGCATTAAGGTGGAAAAACACAAAGCTTTACAACCCCTTTAATATTGAGCGATCTTTCATAGAGCTTACATAGAGTAGTAGTGATTGTTGGGCATCTATTTAATGAGACTTATAAAATCTGACTAATTATTTGAGAATTGGATACTAGACATGTGCACACTGAAATATTTTGTTTAGTAATTTAGTTTTCGTCCAAAAAACAAATTTATTTAGTTACTCCCGAAATTCGTTTTCCCGGAGGTTCCCCCTTTCACTCCCCTCCCGCATCTCACGGTTTCCACGGGAGGTTATTATTGAAACACTACGGAAGAAGGATATAGGAAAGTAAACACATATTAAAGTCTGTTAAAACATAGTAAAATAGAGCACCAAAAGGCATAAACTGGGATTTGGATAGAAATTAAGGAGGGGGGGGAGGATGGGAGGGAATCTCCCTCTCTCTCTCTCCTCCTTTTTGGTTATGTGTTTGTTTGGGGGTGGGGGTCGGAGAGGGGATTATGTGAGATCACGGTAGATATAGGGTGGGCCTAGTTAGGCAGGGGGGGAGAAGGGTTGCTGGGAAGGGGGGGAGGGGGGGGGGTAAAGTTCGTTCGCGAATACGGATGGACGTAATTTACGTTCCCGTCGAAAACAAAGACGTCCTAGCAGGGGGCGTGGCCGGATGCAGGTGTGCGGTGTCTGTTGAGTGAGGCAGCATGTGAGATGAGGTGAGGAGCAAGTCGCTTCTCCTACGGCCCCACTACCCCCAGCATGTTGCTTAAATTCCCTGCAAACCCCCCGCCTGAGTCCTGCTGGTGACCTGGTATGCAAACCTTGCTGAGCACTTATTGTGTGATCTCGCTGAGCTGAGCCCTGCTGTGACCTGCTGAAACCCGCTCACATCGCTGAAATACCTGTTGGTAGGAGGTGCTGCGGAGATCGGGAGTGTCCTGGGGGATCGGATTGGATCCAGCAGTTCGGGGGGTCCTTGGTCTGGAGTCCGGAGGTGGTGGAGGTCCAGCGCTGTAGTCCTGAGGACCAGGCTCGCCATTGGAGGGCGGTGGTCAGCTGACTGAGACCACGTGATCGGCCCCCACGAATCCCGGTGTTCTTTGGCCGGAGGCTAGAGAAGGAGACGTCGGGGACAAACAGGGGATTCCCGGAGGTTCCCCCTTTCACTCCCCTCCCGCATCTCACGGTTTCCACGGGAGGTTATTATTAAAACACTACGGAAGAAGGATATAGGAAAGTAAACACATATTAAAGTCTGTTAAAACATAGTAAAATAGAGCACCAAAAGGCATAAACTGGGATTTGGATAGAAATTAAGGAGGGGGGGGGGGGATGGGAGGGAATCTCCCTCTCTCTCTCTCCCCCTTTTTGGTTATGTGTTTGTTTGGGGGTGGGGGTCGGAGAGGGGATTATGTGAGATCACGGTAGATATAGGGTGGGCCTAGTTAGGCAGGGGGGGAGGGAGGGAGGGGAGAAGGGTTGGTGGGGAGGGGGGGTAAAGTTGTATCAGAGCACGAGTATCAAGTATCACTTATTAAGCACCAGTGAAGGGAATGCACTTGAATGCACATTTAAATGTTTTTCTTTTCTAGGTATATTCAAAATGGTATATATTTTTTTTTCTTTTTTTGCTCTTTAAAGGCTTTTTCTGGTGTTTGATATGCTTTCTCTTCGCCTACAATGTTAAAATGCATCTATGGCTTAAGTCGATTATTTTTTCTGATAGTTTGGGAAACCCAAGTTCCCATTGGGAAGCTTTACATCCTTGTAGATCTTGCCAATGAAGCTGGGTATGAGACCTAAAATGATAAACATAGGCTCCTGGAATGTTCGGGGGATAGGGGACCCAGTGAAAAAAGCTGCAATTTTTACTACCTTGGAGTGGTACGGGGTGGAGGTGATATGTATTCAAGAGACCCACTTGACTAAAGAAACAAAGGCAAAATTGGTCAACAAAAAAAAATATCAAAGCCAGTACCATTCTGTCCACTCTTCCTATTCTAGAGGAGTGAGCATAATGGTAAAAACAGGTGTATCATTTACATGTATAGAGTCAAGAATAGATGAACTGGGTCGCTATATTTTTTTGCATTGTTTGATAAAAAATGTACCATATGTATTGGCTAATATTTATATACCCCCTCCCTTCAAGATAGAGGTTTTGTATAAGTTAACAGAATTTGTGGTAAATAAGGTAAATATCCCGATATTAGTGGTTGGAGATTTAAATAACTTGCTAAATAGAACGATGGATAGATTTCCACCGGGGACACGGAGCCCAGGGTTAGAAGAAGGGCATTTAAGTCAATTTTTGGTGGTGGGATATTTGGAGGGCGAAACATTCAGACCTGCGGCAGTATTCCTGTTTCTCAAGTACATATTCTACACTGTCAAGAATAGACATGGCCCTGGGAAACTGTGCAAGTTTACAAGCAGTCAGTAAAATATTCTATTATCCAAGAGGGGTCTCTGATAACTCCCCTCTGGTGCTATCACTGAGCACAGGGAAAAAATGTCCTCCAAACAATTGGAAAATAAGTCCCTTCTGGCTAGAAGTGATGGGGAAGCCAGAAGAAGTTGGCATCAAATTAAGGGAATTTTTGGACTTCAACGCAGGGACGGCATCAGAGGGAGTGGTGTGGGACGCCCTTAAGGCATTCCTCAGGGGTATATTGATCCAGCAGGTAGCTAAGATTAAGAGGAACTCTAGGGAATGGGAGGAGAAAATCAGGGAAGAGGTTCTAGAGGCTGAAAAGCAATATGTGGAAAATCAAACACTGACGAAACAAAGGCTATGGTTGGAGAAGCAACAGGAATACAAGTTGGTGGTACACAATAAAGTTGAAAATAAGCGCCTATTCCAGGAGCAGAGCGCTTTTTCAGAAGGGGAAAGTGTGGGCCACACTTTGGCCCTCCTAGCGAAAACTAATATGGCGCCCTCTAATGTCCCCGCAGTTAGGACGATAGGAGGTGGGATAACATCTGTAACATCTGAAATAGTAGACACATTTGCAGTATATTATAAAGATCTATATAAATCAAAAAAGGGGGAAGTTAAAGTGCAAATGGAAGAATTCTTTAGAGAAATAGGAATCCCAGTTCTATCAGAAGAGGACAGAAATGCGATGGAATCCCCAATTACATTATTGGAACTACAACAGGCAGTCAAAGGACTTTCCAATCAAAAGTCCCCAGGGCCAGGTGGCCTACCAGCGGAGATTTACAAGCAATACGGTGAGGTGCTGCTCCCGGAATTACTAAAAACGCTGAACTGGGCGGTAGAAGGAATAAGACTACCCCCCTCAATGCTAGAAGCAATTATTATAGTGCTCCAGAAGGAAGGGAAGGATCAACTAGATACATCATCTTATAGACCGATATCTTTGCTCTGCTCAGATGTAAAAATCTTGGCCATGGTACTGGCAACGAGAATAAATAAATATATTCAGAAATTAATACACCCAGATCAATCTGGATTCATTCCAAATCGGTCCACGAGCATAAATATAAGAAGGTTGTACTTAAACTTACAGACTCCGGTGGAGAATGCGGGAGATAGATCTATCCTATCATTGGATGCCACTAAGGCCTTTGATGGTCTGGAGTGGGACTATCTCTGGTACGCTCTGGAGAAGTTTGGGTTTGGTCCATCTTTTATCAAATGGATAAAGCTGTTGTATAATTCCCCAAGGGCCAAAATAAAAATAAATAATGAAGTTTCACAGTGGTTTGAATTGGGAAGGGGAACGAGACAGGGATGTCCACTGTTCCCCCTCCTTTTCGCCCTGGCAATTGAGCCCTTGGCGACTGCAATTAGAGCTAGGCAGGAAATACAGGGGTTCCAGAGAGGAGCAGAGGAGGAAAAAGTTGCGCTTTATGCAGACGATATCCTCCTTTTCTTGGGTAACTCTATAACCTCCCTCAAAACTGCAGTTCAAACAGTAGAAGCGTTCGGACGATTCTCGGGCCTGGTAATAAACTGGGAAAAATCAACACTCTTACCAGTGGACCCGTTAAGCAATATGGATGGGATAGAAATCCCTCAATTAAAAATTGGGGAGAAGATGGAATATTTGGGAATCGTGGTAACACGTAACCCAGAACAATTTATAAATAACAATCTAGTGCCACTTCTGGTTAAATTTAAACGCAAAGCGGATATATGGGGACATTTGCCACTGTCGGTAGCCGGTCGCAGCAATCTTATCAAAATGATCTGGTTGCCACAATTGCTTTATATACTTCACAACTCCCCAGTATGGATTGATAATCGATGGTTTAAAAAGATAGAGACCCTCTTTAGGACCCTAATCTGGAAAAAGGGAAAAGCAAGGATTAGTCTCCGAACGTTGCAATTACCAACAAACAGAGGAGGGCAAGCAGTTCCACACCCGTATAGTTACTTCTTGGCGGCACAGTTGCAGCATCTGGGGGGGGGGGTGTAGCATAGAGGGGGGAGGAAATGCAAGTGGGAAAATTATGTTAAGAGGGTCCCCACATAGATCTGTAATAGAGACCTTAGAGGCCAACTCTTTCTTGGTAAAAAGCCCAACAGTAAAGATGTTGGAAAGAATATGGCAAGTAGGAAAATTAGCTTTGGGCTATAAAGGACTAACAGAATATTCTCCATTATGGGAAAATAATAACTTAAAATAAATTTTGGCCATGGGGAAACTAAAAGAATGGGATAAACGTGGGATAACCAGAGTGGCACAACTGTACACAGGTTGCACATTAAAACCCTTTCTAGAGCTAAGTAGGGAATATAGCATTCCAAACGCCATGTTCTTTACCTATTTGCAGGTCAGACACGCACTACAAGCCCAATTTAAGCTACAGCCGGTAAGATGGCAAAAGCTAACGCATTTCCAAAGACTAATTAAGACGGGGGTCGTGAAAGGTCTTATCTCAGAATTGTATGAACGGATCAGTGATCAGTTGATAGGAAAAGATAAGTTGAGCAGGAATAAACAGAGGTGGGAGGAGGATATTGGCCCTATAACGAACGACCAATGGGACAGGATATTGGAGCTAGGGACAGTAGTTTCACTAGCCCCGTCACAACGGGTCTCCCATTTATTCCTCCTCCACAGGGTTTATTATAATCCCAAGAAATTATATGGATTTGGATGGAAGTCAGATGATAAATGTCCCAGATGTCAAAATACAGGGGACCTCATCCATATGATGTGGAAGTGCCCAAAATTGCATAGATACTGGGTTAAGATTCTGGACAGTATAAATGCAACCTTTGGAATCACTCTGGAACTTTAAGCCAGGGTTTTCCTATTAGGATGCATTGAGAAGAGAATGGGGCAGAGGGATATATTGGAAGAAGCTATAAGATGTCTGTTCCAGGCGAGGAAACTGATAGCACTAAAATGGCAAGCACAAAATCCACCTACAGTAGAGGAATGGTTTAATGTAATGAACAGCACAATAGGGAAGGAGAGGGGAACATGGATTAGACGTGGTAACCTCAAAAAATTTAATGCAATATGGGAGCACTGGTTAGGTAAAATAGGTCGCTCACTTTAAGTAAAGACTAGTAAAGAATAATTTAATTTAAGGAAAAGAACAGGATTAAAAACGTGTATGCACTTTAATTGTAATATAGGAAGGGGGAGGGAGGGGAGGGTTGGGAAGGATGGATATTTTTAGCTTCTGTCATTAACTTTATGTATGCACATAAAACGCACTGAGTGTAAAATATGGATTTATATTACCCGTTTTGTATATGGATGGAAACAATAAAAAAAAGCATTGAATTAAAAAAAAAAGACGTCCTAGCGACGTCATTTGGAGCAATGCACGCTGGGAAATTTAGCCGGCGGCGCATGCGCAGTACGATCGGCGCGGGGACGCGCCTGATTTAAATAGTAAACTCCCCCTAGCCGCGGAATTTGAATTCCGCCGGGGGATTTACGGTCCGCCGGCGCAACTTTAGAGGCAAGTGCTTTCTGAATACAGCACTTGCCTCAAAAACTTGCGCTGGCGGATCGTAAATAAGATAGATTACGCGGATCTAAAGATCCGCTGATCTATCTGAATCTACCCCATGGTGTCTGTCGAATGTTCTAAAATAAAAAATTCAATAGAATCTTTAAAAAAAAAAAAAAAAAAAATCGACTCTTCATGTCTCTCTATGTCGAATCTTTTCTCTCTATGTCAAATCTGTCATTGAAGGCTTTTGGTGTCTGTCGAATAGGGTTTTTTTCGGGAGCAGTGAATTTAATAATGCTAAAAGTCAAACAATAAAAGTGAAATATTACTTTAAATTTCGTACCTGGGGGGGGGGTGTGTAAAGTTAGCATGTGAAATAGCGCATGTTTCCAGTACTTAGAACTGTCCCTGCACAAAGTGTCATTTCTGAAAGGAAAAAAAGTATTTTAAAACCGGCTTTGCGGCTATAATGAATTGTCGGCTCTGGCAATTCAGAGCAAAACCAATCATAAAAAAAAAAAAAAAAACGTGGGGTACCCTCAAATTCCATTACCAGGCCCTTCAGGTCTGGAATGGATATTAAGGGGAACCCCGCCGTCAATTTTTAAAAAAATAATGTGGGGTTCCCCCCAAATATCCATTCCAGACCCTTCAGGTCTGGTGTGAATTTTAAGGGGAACTCCACCCCAAATTTAAAAAAAAAATGGCGTGGAGTTCCCCCAAAAATTCACACCAGACCCCTTATCCGAGCACGTTAACCTGGCCGGCCGCAGAAAAGAGGGGTGGACAGAGTGCGCCCCCCCCCTCTCCTGAACCGTACCAGGCCACATGCCCTCAACATGGGGAGGATGTCCCCATGTTGATGGGGACAAGGGCCTCATCCCCACAACCCTTGCCCGGTGGTTGTGGGGGTCTGCGGGCGGGGGGCTTATTTATCAGAATCTGGAAGACCCCTTTAACAAAGGGGACCCCCAGATCCTTGCCCCCCCCCCTATGTGAATTGGTAATGGGGTACATTGTACCCCTACCATTTCACGAAGCAAGTGTAAATAGTTAAAAAAAACACACACACACACACCTATAAAAAAGTCCTTTATTAATAAAAAAAAATAAAAAAAATCCAGCGGTGACACTCGTTCCCTGATTCCTGCTCCAACGTTGTCTGTATCCAGCGATGGGTGTGGGTGATCTCCGGCCCAGCGATGAGAAGATCCATCCATCCAGAGCGCAGCATCGCCGACCTCCTCTCACCGCTGGACACAGCCCAGCGAATGAGCGGCTGAAGCTGTGACATTTCTTATATAGGGGAGGCGGGGCCAACCGTCACGTGACCCTGCACCCTCTGACGCACCCTCTGCTACGTCACTGGGGAAGCCCAGCAAAGGGGAAGACTGGGCTTCCCCAGTGACGTAGCAGAGGGTGCGTCAGAGGGTGCGGGGTCACGTGACGGGTGGCCCCGCCTCCCCTATATAAGAAATGTCACAGCTTCAGCCGCTCATTCGCTGGGCTGTGTCCAGCGGTGAGAGGAGGTCGGCGATGCTGCGCTCTGGATGGATGGATCTTCTCATCGCTGGACCGAAGATCACCCGCATCGTCGCTGGATACAGACAACGTTGGAGCAGGAAGCCGGGAACGAGTGTCACCGCTGGATTTTTTTTCTTTTTTTTTTATTAATAAAGGACTTTTTTCTAGGTGTGTGTGTGTGTGTTTTTTTTAACTATTTACACTTGCTTCGTGAAATGGTAGGGGTACAATGTACCCCATTACCAATTCACATAGGGGGGGCAAGGATCTGGGGGTCCCCTTTGTTAAAGGGGTCTTCCAGATTCTGTTAAGCCCCTAGCCCGCAGACCCCCACAACCACCGGGGAAAGGGTTGTGGGGATGAGGCCCTTGTCCCTATCAACATGGGGACATCCTCCCTATGTTGAGGGCATGTGGCCTGGTACGGTTCAGGAGAGGGGGGGCGCACTCTGTCCCCCCCTCTTTTCTGCGGCCGGCCAGGTTAACGTGCTCGGATAAGGGGTCTGGTGTGAATTTTTGGGGGAACTCCACGCCATTTTTTTTTTAAATTTGGGGTGGAGTTCCCCTTAAAATCCACACCAGACCTGAAGGGTCTGGAATGGATATTTGGGGGGAACCCCACATCATTTTTTTTTAAATTGACGGCGGGGTTCCCCTTAATATCCATTCCAGACCTGAAGGGCCTGGTAATGGAATTTGGGGGTACCCCACGCTATTTTTTTTTTTTAATGAATGGATTCGCTCTGAATTGCCAGAGCCAACAATTCATTATAGCCGCAAAGTCGATTTTAAAAGACTTTTTTTCCTTTCAGAAATGACACTTTGTGCAGGGACAGTTCTAAGTACTGGAAACATGCGCTATTTCACATTCTAACTTTACACCCCCCCTAGGTACGAAATTTAAAGTAATATTTCACTTTTATTGTTTCACTTTTAGCATTATTAAATTTACTGCTCCTGAAAAAACGTCCGGTTTTAAAACTTTTTTTTGCATTGATACATGTCCCCTGGGACAGGACCCAGGTCGATAGAATCTTAAAAAAAAAAAAAATTTGACTCTTCATGTCTCTCTATTTTAAATCTTTTCTCTCTATGTCAAATCTTTTCTCTCTATGTAGAACGCTATTGGACTAATAGTTAAGGTTAGGCACATTCGACCACAAAACGAAAACGAAAATAAAGCATTTTTTACGTCGGATCTTTCGGTTTTCGTTTTCTGTGCATTCGTTATCGTTTGTTAAAACGATAACGAAAATACCTGAAATTCGGACGAAAATGCATTCGGACGAAAACGAATGCACATGTCTATTGGATACTTTCAAACATTATTTTGCTACCATTAGGCCCCGTACACACGACCGAGTTTCTCGGAAGAATTCAGCCAGAAACTCGGTCGGAGCTGGATTCTGCCGAGAAACTCGGTCGTGTGTACACTTTTCAGCGAGGAAGCCGACGAGTAACTCGTCGGGCCGAATAGAGAACATGTTCTCTATTTCCTCGTTGTTCAATGAGGAAAGTCGGCCCGCCGAGATCCTCGGCGGCTTCAACACTGAACTCGACGAGGAACTCGATGTGTTTGGCACGTCGAGTTCCTCGGACGTGTGTACGGGGCCTGAGTCTTACCAACCTAACAGCTCAACCCCTTGGAGCAGAGGTCTCCAAACTTTTCAGTACGACATCCACATTGTATATTTTCCAACTATTCACAGGTCTAAAACAAAATCAGTTTTATGGGTCGGTCAATGAATAATAAATGGATTAATACGTTTTAGTTGGATATTTTCTAGAATCAACATGATATGAAAAATAAAAGAGAAAGAGCTTCAGTATAACAAAGCAAAGCCCCCCTTACATCATAGTCCCTATCAGAGCTCCCCTTATATCAGGGTTCTCATCAGAACCACCTTACATTGTCGTTCCCAGAGTCTCCCTCAGAGCCCCACTTACATCAGAATCCCTAGCAGAGCCCCCCCCCCCCCTTACATTAGATTCCTCATCCGTAGTACGCCCTTTCCTTTCCATTTCCATTTTTAGAACTTGCTTTAACCACTTCCCGACGGCCGTACGACTTTATACGGCCGCAGGGAGGTTCTAATTCTCTGAGTCGCCGTCTTTTTATGGCCTTCGCTCCTCCTGGCCACTGGGGAGCGCGCGCGCTCCCGCCGCATCACTGGGATGCTGATGCGCGTGCCTGGCGGCCGCGATGTCCACCAGGCTCCCGCGATCGGCGGTTACAGAGACAAGGATGTGAATCTGTGTGTGTAAACACACAGATCCACGTCCTGTCAGGGAGAGAGGAGACCGATCTGTGTCTCTTGTACATAGGGACACAGATCGGTGACCTCCCCCAGTCAGTCCCCTTCCCCCACAGTTAGTAACACTAGGCAGGGTACACATTGAACCCCTCCCTCACCCCCTAGTGTTAACCCCTTCAATGCCAGTCACATTTATACAGTAATTAGTGCATATTTATAGCACTGATTGCAGTATAAATGTGAATGGTGCCAAAAATGTGTCAAAAGTGTCCGATGTGTCCACCATAATGTCACAGTACCGATAAAAATCGCAGATCGCCGCCAATACTAGTAAAAAAAAAAATAATAATAATAATTCTGTCCCCTATTTTGTAGGCGCTATAACTTTTGCGCAAACCAGTCACTTATTGCGATTTATTTATTTATTTATTTTACCAAAAATATGTAGAATACGTATCGGCCTAGACTGAGGGAAAAAAAATTGAGCTATTTATTATAGTTATTATATTTGTGGGGGAAAAAGGACGTCAATTTTGTTTGGGAGCCACGTCGCTTGACCGCGCAATTGTCTGGTAAAGCGACGCAGTGCCGAATTCAGTGTGTCACTTGCCACCGTCACCTGCATCCAGATTCAGCGTGTCACTTGCCACTGTCACCTGTCATCATATGCAGCATGTCACTTGCCACCCGTCCCCTGTCACCAGATTCAGCGTGTCACTTGCCACCCGTCCCCTGTCACCAGATTCAGAATGTCACTTGCCACCAATCCCGTCACCAGATTTAGCGTGTCACTTGCCACTGGTTCCTTGTCACCAGATTCAGCGTGTCACTTGCCATGTCCCCTACCACACGTTACGGATTGTCACCTGCCACACGTTGCGGATTGTCACTTGCCACATGTTGCGGATTGTCACTTACCACGTCACCTGCCACAAGTTGCGGATTGTCACTTACCACATGTTGCGGATTGTCACTTGCCACATCACCTGTCACACGTTGCGGATTGTCACTTGCCACATGGGGAGCTGACAGGGAAGATGGGGGTCTGGCAGAGAGGAGGGGGGGGTCTGGCAGAGAGGAGGGGGGGTCTGGCAGAGAGGAGGGGGAGCGTGCTGCTTTGCTGATCAATCGGCACAATAAGTGGGGGAGGCAATCCGACGATGAGGGACTAGGGAGCACTAACCACTGATAGCACGGGGTGCTGGTGGCGCCTATCTACCGGGACTATGTTTCCCATGATGCTTCCTTCCCCAGTGTCGTCTGATTGGCTCTCTGCTGTGGCCAATGGGGATAGTGGGCAGGAAGGTTGGCGGTGTCCCTGCGAACACATTAGAGCCGCTCTCTGTTCTACGCTCAGGCTCGGCTGACAGGAGAAAGGGGAGGGGGCGAGCAAGATACACCCACAGCCCGCCTCTCCCCTGTGTCACATCGCTGCTGCCAAAATCAACCTGCTTTACCAATGATTGGGGGTGGGGCGCTCAACAGCACCAACTACAGCTTTTTCCGGGTGTCCTCTAACCCCCCCCCCCCCCCCGCCGGCCACCGCACACCCTCATAACTTGCCACTACTGCATCCATGGTCCACCTAGATCGGAGCTGGCAACGATGGGGCTCCATGAGCACTTGGGCCCCCGGGCCGTGCCCAGGGGTGCCCGCTCAATAAGATGGCTCTGAGTAGCCGCCTGCGGGAGCAGTAGGTGTACAAGGCTGCAGTCTCTGTATGCTGCTTGGCTGTATAAAAGTGGATGTATAGTCGATTGCAGACTGTGTGTAGTGTTACTGGACAGAGTTTTACTGTCCTGGCCTCGCCCCCCGTACTCCCGGAGTCTATGGGTGGCTATCCAGGCAGATGACCTTTTTCTGCACACACAATAATAGACTGCCGTTTCTTGTCTGTGTCTTTTATTGGCACAATGCAGAAAATTTTAATATATGTGTGAATGACACGTGATATTGCGGTAAAACTGAAAACAACAAGAATAATATAACATTACCATACAATAGTAAACATCATATAAAATAATAACTGAAATTACGAATTCCTTTCCCTAATAGCCTGTGGAGGAGGAAGGGGAAGATTGCTTACCTCCGATGCCATGGATGGGGAGAGATAGCATCTAGGCTGCTACCATGATATTAAAAATGCTGACCCCTAAGGCTGTTTCACTTCCTGACTAAAGGGGATGTGATGATTTTTATGAATAACAAGTATATAAGACCATATTCTTTATACTTCCACCATGTACAGTATGTCTTTTTTTTTTGGCTCTACATACCTTATTATGTCTATTTTCCACCCGGGTTCCGGGTACTGACTCCCGCGGGAGTAGGCGTTTCTATGCAAAGGCGCAATGTCATCTGGGACTTCGCCCAGATGACTGACGTCCTTGAGAAAAAGTAAAGCCTCACTGTGCCATAATCGCAGCCTCACCTTGCCATAATCTCAGCCTCACCGTGCCCATAATCGCAGCCTAACCTTGCCATAATTGCAGCCTGACCGTGCCCATAATCGCAGCCTAACCTTGCCATAATCGCCATATTGTAGTTTTCATCTCTGAACAAAAGATTATACATGCGAAACATTCCTTACTAATTGCTAGAAATGTATCTTTCTTTTTTGTTATTGTTCTCACAGGTGTTGTTTTTATATATTCTATTACATGTGAGACATTCCTTATTAATTGCTAGAACTGTATTATATATTTTTTATCTATATTTTCCCTATCTTGTACTTTATTATTTTAAATTTAAGGTTCACATGCAAAATATTCCTTAGACATTGTTAGGAATGTTTCCTCCTTTCCCAATTATATTACGCAGCTGTTGTTTTTCACTTACTAAGCTTTTTTAATGAATAGAAGTCTGTTTTTAACGAGTAATCCATAATATCTTATCTTTACAGAACATGTAGTATTTGTATTAACCAATCACATATTGCCAACATAATAATTCTTTATTCCTTACCCAAATTAATGTATTTCGTCCCCTCCCCTTTTTGTAATGCATATAACTGTCTTAATATTATCAGTAAAGTTAGAGAATGATTTCAGATACATCGTGTTCCTGTGTCTTTACTATTGCTGTACTGAAATCTCTCTCAACGGGGGGGCCACCCGAACAAACACACTGGGACTGCCTAAAGTCAATCAGTGCCAGTCTGCACCCCTACAGCAGAGACCAAGTTTATTCCAAGAGGTCTGTGGCAGAGACCGTCTGGACATTAGCTCGTGCATCATCCCGGCTGCTAGGCCAAGTGAGAGGGGACTATCCGGGTGAGCAATACCCACTCAATAGCTGAGAGTGGAGACTGATTTATTCTGTACCGTGTGCCTGAACCTTCCCCTGCTTTTCTCCTCCCTCCTACTTTATCTATTTCAAGTTACCTTGCAGTAAAATAAATAAAACCTAACTGTTGGAGGTTTTACATCTGTCTGGACATTGCATTTATTATGGACTTTCCCACCCTGACAACGAAGCTACAAAGGTAACGTGCAAACCCAAAAATGAACCAGCAGCTCCTTCGGGGGTAGTGATACACAAATTAAATGACAAGGTGAATTCTCTTTTCTGAACCTGAGGAGAGAGAAAGGTATCCTGGAGACATAACAAGTACCATAGTACAGTGTACAGTATTATCACTGATCCATACCTTCCAACTTTTGAACTTCAGAAGAAGGGACAATTGAGGGAGGAAGCGAGGTGCAAAAATGTGGGTGTGGCCAAAAGCTTAATGGGGGAGGGACCGAAGGGGAGTAGTTAAACCAAACACAGGCTTCCTTGTACCTATAAAATATGCTTGTATTGCTTTGTTGGAGCCTACCTTTAAGAAGAACTTCATTAAAATAGTCAGGGACTGCAACCAGCAACTGTTAGGCCTCGTACACACGGCCGAGGAACTCGACGTGCCAAACACATCGAGTTCCTCGGCCAGTTCAGCCCTGAAGCCGCCGAGGAGCTCGGCGGGCCGAGAGCTCCCATAGAACAACGAGAAAATAGAGACACTCCATCGGGCCGAAAGTGTACACACGACAGAGTTTCTCGGCAGAATCCGGCTCTGACCGAGTTTCTTGCCGAATTCTGCCGAGAAACTCTGTCGTGTGTACGAGGCCTTAAGACAAATTAACACTTTGGTGAGAAGTACTGTATACATACCTCCCAACTGTCCCTGATTTCGAGGGACTGTCCCTGATTTGGAGCAATGTCCCTCTGTCCCTCATTCTCCTCATTTGTCCCTCATTTTGGTCTGATCTCTATAGTTGTATATAAAATGCACTTTTTATCTATCAAAAAGTGTTTCCCAGCACTAAACTTTCATCTGATTTCTAAATTGCTGCATTTGTAAATTCCGAAAGCCAATGTAAAGAAATAGAAGTGGTAAAAAAAGCACTTGTGGGTTTAACCAATCTTATTTTTTTGCACAATTCTCCTTTAAGGGGGCGTGGCAAGGGGTGTGTCCTATGCCTGCATACTTTTGCTGATAGGTGTCCCTCATTCCCTTCTCAGAAAGTTGGGAGGTATGTGTATATAATGTACAGTATTGTGTATATTGTGCAGGAGTGTGTAAGGCAGAGCACAGGATGTTCAATGCATTGAATGCTGCAGACTGTGCTGGGTTTAGGATACATAACGGAGAGTGCAGGGGTCCAGGTTGTGTAATGCAATGTGTTCAAGGATCAGGAGTATGTAAAGCAGAGAGGGCGTAGTCAGTGCTGGGTTTAGGAGTATACAGTATAACACACAGATAGCAGGGTCCAGGAGTACATAATGCACAGAATGCAGGGAACTGGCATGTGTAATGCATAGTCAGCAGTAACGCACAGTGTAGGGGTAAGGATCAGAGGCGTAACTAGAAACTTCAGGGCCCCGGTGCAAGAAATCATGAAGGCCCATCCTGAAAAGCAGGATTTTGATACTTTAATTTTTTACACTGTACAACAAAGTAAAACATTTATTGATCATTGGAGGAGAGCACGCAGAGTTACCAGCCTAACTAGAGTACTGACCATGCTGTGCGCTCCTGCCTAATGTGGTAAGTTTTTAATAGGAAAGCAGAGGGACTGGCCATATCACCAGGGATTTCACATACAGTAAATGAAGCAATACATCAGTTGCTGATCCTATGAAGCAATCATAGGATCAATTAAATCTGACCTGGGGAATGGGATCAGTAACAGTGGCCCAGATTCAAGTAGCAATTGCGCCTGTGTAACCATAGGTTACACAGCGCAATTGCTTACTTGCCCCGGCGTTACGAATGCTCCTGATTCAGGAACATCGTAACGCCGAGTGCAGCCTCAAATCTGCGTGGCATAAGGCTCTTATGCCACGCATATCTAGGCTGCATTCTTGCGATGACCGCTAGGGGGCGTTCCCATTGTGGTCAGCGTATTGTATGCAAATTGCATACTAACACCGATTCACAATGTTGCGCGAGCCCTGCGTACGCAATTTACGTCGTTTCCGTACGGCGCGTTTAGCGTAAGGCTGTCCCTTCTAATAGCAGGGGCAGCCAATGCTAAAGTATACCCGTCGTTCCCGCGTCGCGACGTTCGAATTTTACGTAATTTGCGTAAGTGATTCGTGAAAGTTTCCCGACGGAGCATGCACTCTACGCTCGGCGTGGGAGCGCGCCTAATTTAAATGATTCCCGCCCCCTACGGGATCATTTACATTAGGCGCCCTTACGCAGGGCAAGTTTACACAGCGCACACGCAATTTACGGAGCTACTGCTCCGTGAATCGCGGGTAGCGCAGTAAATTTGCGGGGGCGCAGGGCAAAAACGCTGCCCTGTGCCTCCGTAAATAAGGGGCAAATCTACCTGAATCCGGGCCACTGTTGGTGGGGAGGAGGGATGGGATCAGTGGAAGTGCTGGTGTTGAGGAGGGGTGGGAGCGATTGTACTTGAGTCGGTGGCAGTGGTGGTGCCATCCTCTCCAACCACCACCTGTGCCACCTACTGATCCCATCCCCCTACCACTGATCTCATCCCTACCCCTCCCCCATGACCTCTGGTGTAGAAGTAATGGGGGATAGGGATGAGATCAGTGGTGGGGGGGGATGAGATCAGTAAGGAGGCATAGGTGGTGGGAGAGGATGGCACCACCACTGCCACCACCCTCTAGTACCACCACAGCCACCCCCCTTTAAGTACCACTGCTGCCACCCCCCCTTAAGTATCACCGCTACCACCCCCTCAAGTACCAGCAGTGGTACTTGAGGGAGGTGGCAGCGGTGGTGCCATGCTCTCCCACCACCACCTGTGCCTCTTACCGATCCTATCCCCCACCACTGATCTCATCCCTATCCCCCCCCATCACCTTTGTTGTAGAAGTAATGGGGGGGGGATAGGGATGAGATCAGTGGTGGGGGGATGGGATCAGTAAGAGGCACAGTGGTGGAGGTTGGCATCGATTGCTCAGCTTTGTCACTTTCACCCCCCTCCACCAACTATAGTCCCCACTCAGTACAGACCCCCACTCAGTACAGACGCCTCTCCACTAACTACAGACCCCCCTCCCGCAGTATAGATCCCCCTCACTAAGAACAGACCCCCCTCCCTCAGTACAGACCCCCTCTCAATACAGACCCCCCTCACTAAGTACTGACCCCCTTCCTCAGTACAGACCCCCCTCATCAGTACAGACACCCGCATCAGTGTAGAATCCCCCCTCTTAGTGCAGACACCCCCATCAGTATAGAATCCCCCTTAGTGCAGAACCCCCATCAGTATAGAATCCCCCTTAGTGCAGACCCCCGCAGTATAGACACATTCCTTGTGCAGACCCACCATCAGAAAAGACACTTCCTTTTAGTACAGACCCCCCATCAGTATAGACACCCCCTTAGTGCAAACCCCCGCAGTATAGACAACCCTGCAGTGCAGACCCCGCATCAGTATAGACCTCCCCATCAGTTTAGACACCCCCATCAGTGTAGAATCCCCCCTTAGTACAGACTCCCGCAGTATACACAGCCCCCCTTAGTAAAGACCCTTGCAGTATACACACACCCCCTTAGTAGAGACCCCTGCAGTATACACACCCCCCCTTAGTACAGACCCCTGCAGTGTACACACACCCCCTTAGTACAAACCCCTGCAGTATACACACACCCCCTTAGTACAGACCCCTGCAGTATACACACCCCCTTAGTACAGACCCCTGCAGTATACACCCCCCCTTAGTACAGACCCCTGCAGTATACACACCCCCCTTAGTACAGACTCCCGCAGTATACACCCCCCCCCCTTAGTACAGACCCCTGCAGTATACACACACCCCCTTAGTACAGACCCCTGCAGTATACACACACCCCCTTGGTACAGACCACTGCAGTATACACACACCCCCTTAGTACAGACCCCTGCAGTATACACACACCCCCTTAGTACAGACCCCTGCAGCAACACCGTGACGGGCGGCGGTTGGGCCTCCAGTGCCAATCCTGACCTCCCTGGGGCCCAAAATTATGCTAAGGGGCCCTCTACCTGACCCGTGATACCATCATCCATAACTCTTCACCAATCCCCTTGGATAGCGACCCAGCCCCATAGCATCATTATACCAGCCCACCAGCATAATGTCATTATCTTGTTCATAAAAGGAAAAACCATGCATTTTAAAGCACATTGTCCATCATTGCAGCCTGACTGTGCCCATAATCGCAGCCTCATCTTGCCATAATCGCAGGCTCACCTTGCCATAATTGCAGCCTCACTGTGCCATAATTGCAGCCTCACTGTGCCTAATTGCAGCCTCACTGTGCCATAATTGCAGCCTCACTTTGCCCATAATCGCAGCCTAAGGCCCCGTACACACGACCAAACATGTATGCTGAAACTGGTCCGCGGGCCAGTTTCAGCATACATGTTTGGTCGTGTGTAGGCGCGAGCGGGCCGAATTCCAGCAAACATTTGCCCGCCGGGCCTTTTCCCAGCGGGCAAATATTCCTGGACGTGTTTTAAAACCGTCCGCTGGAATCCTGCCCGCTCGGACATGTACGGTCGTCAGTACAGACCTACCGTACATGTCCGAGCGCCCGCCGTCCCTCGCATGCGTCGAATGACTTTGACGCATGCGTGGAAGCCTTTAAATGGCAGGCCCGCCCATGTCGCAGCGTCATCGCCGCGTCATCGTCGCGGCGACGACGCGGACACGCCCCGCGTAGTGTTTACGCGCGGACTTCTGTACGATGGTTAGTACAACCATCGTACAGAAGCCCTCTGGCAGGCATGTACGGTGAAAACGGTCCGACGGACCGGTTTCACCGTACATGTTTGCTCGTGAGTACCCGGCCTCACCTTGACATAATTGCAGCCTCACCTTGCCATAATCTCAGCCTCACTGTGCCCATAATCGCAGCCTAACCTTGCCATAATTGCAGCCTCACTGTGCCATAATTGCAGCCTCACTGTGCCATAATTTCAGCCTCACTGTGCCATAATTGCAGTCTCACTGTACCATAATTGCAGCCTCACTGTGCCATAATCTCAGCCTCACCGTGCCCATTATCGCAGCCTCACCTTGCCATAATCTCAGCCTCACTGTGCCCATAATCGCAGACTAACCTTGCCATGATCTCAACCTCACCGTGCCCATAATCGCAGCCTAACCTTGCCATAATTGCAGCCTGACTGGGCCTATAATCGCAGCCTAACCTTGCCATAATTGCAGCCTCATCAGTCAGTGCCTGGATATTACACACAGTCAGCGGACATGGACGTTACCATAAGGCCCCGTACACACGACAGAGGAACTCGACGTGCTTGGCACGTCGAGTTCCTCGTCTCGTTTTGGGATGAAGCCGCCGAGGAGCTCGGCGGGCCGCCTTCTCCTATAGAACAACGCGGCCAACGAGAAAATAGAGAACATGTTCTCTATTTTCTCGTCGAGCTCCTCGGCGGCTCCATCGAGCCAAAACTGTACAGACGACAGAGATTCTCGGCAGAATCCGGGTTTTGACCGAGTTTCTCGGCGAATTCTGCCGAGAATCTCTGTCGTGTGTACGAGGCCTAATAGCTAGATATTTACTTAACTCATTTACATGTGTGGGGTATCTGGGGATCCTGTTATTTTTAAAAGAGGCTTCCAGATTCCAATATAAGCCCCTTATTTGCAGACCCCCACAACCACTGTGCTAAGGTTGTGGGAAAAGACCCTTGAGCAGTGATTTTCTAAGATGGGTCCCAGCATTGACAATATTATCCCGGTCTGCAGACATATATAGAGCAGGGCTCAAGTCCTGCGGGAACGCGTGGGAATGGAGTCCCTGCACTTTTTTCACAGCAGGAACTCAGTTCCCTTTGCAGGACTAGAGCAGCCGAGAGCAGCCGAGCCGCCCGAGCCAATCCTCACTAAGCGGCGATGCCCAGCTCGAGTCACTGTCAGGGGCAGGCGAACCTTAGTCATCCTTTATGTTACTGCCCGCTTTCTGTATATGGATTCATCGGGTAGTGTGCGGATATTCCGTCACTTCCTCGATGCCGCAATGTCTCCTGGGAGCTTTTGTCATTGTTCCCAGGAGACATTGCGGAGGTCTGCCGCAAGTTATTGTGGGATTTAGAAAGAACTGGCTTAAAGAAAAAAAAAAAAACATGCGGTTTAGTAATTATGCATATGAGCATATCATATTTTTTTTTTGGTGGGGGAGTGGATCTTGGGTGGGAGTTCCCACACTTTTTTCCCCAGGACTTGACCCCTAATATAGAGGCTCTCTATTTTCACATTTACTGAGATAAGTACCGTCTGAAGTGTATGCTATTACCTGATGTAGTCTGGGATCTTGTGCATTGGATCAGCACGCTCCAGTCCTCAGCATTTATCCAATGCTGTGTTATTCCCTTGGTCTCACCTTGCAGTCAGCAGTCATCTCCTGCTGTGTTTTGGAGCTTAGGCTGGGTTCACACACTACGGTTTTCCCGTCCGTCAGCCGCATACGATTTCAGTATTGAAAACGTACGGGCCCGGACGGGAAAACGTATAGATAGACAATGCATTGCAAATCGTATGCACTCAGATGCATCCGGGTGCGTACGATTTGCTGGCAAAACGTTTTTTAAACGTACGCAAAACCGTGTTCAACCACGGTTTTGCGGTCGTTTTTAAAACAGTATGGCAAACGCATACGTTTTCCTTTAACATTAATGTCAATGGAAAACGCACATATGTGCGGTTCCATACGTTCCCGTCCGTTTCAGCCGCATACGGTTTTTCATATAAATCATATGCGGCTGACGGACGGGAAAACCGTAGTGTGAACCCAGCCTTAGTGTGAAGAGTTTGCCCGTGCTGTGAGAAAGGTCCCACCCTCCTCCAAGACCAGCTTGTGTGATAGACGCAGCGTTCTGTGGTAACTTTTACCTGTCATTTCCGGGAAAACCACCGTCCTGTGTGGGAACTATTAGGGTTATATTGTATTAGCAATTGTTTTTTTTTTTGTGGGGGGGTTTCTGTGTATTGTGTGAAGGGTGGGTGCGCTATTTATTTACTCTGACCCTCCTTCGGGAGGATCGAGTATTTCCTCATTCTAGTTACCAGTATATGCCGGTCTGTGGGGGGTGTCCATTAGGGAATTATCTGGGTAGGTCCACCTATTTTTAGGGGACCCATTTTTAATGCCTGATACATGTGTGTTCTTTTTGACATATTTTTTCAATAAACTTGTAGTTAACTCTTTAGGGTGTGCAGCAGTCTCTTTTTTATTTTTGTTATATCACACAAGCTGATGTAGGAGGAGGGCGAGACCTTTCTCACAGCGCTGCCAAGCTTTTCACACAATGAGTTCTGAGACACACAGAGGAGATGCCCGCTGACTGTGTCCCTCACACGGGCGGGTGGCGGGCTCCCCGGACTTGGCAGAACTACAAGGCCCAGTTGCGACCCTGAAAAATTCCGCTACTGGTAAGGATAGTGCAAAATTCCCCCTTGCAAGCAAAACTCTTCCCCACTTTACCCTTTCATCAAAACAATCCCACTCCCTCCCCTCCAAAAAGCAAAGCACTAATTTGCACGCTACAAATGCCCCCAGCTCTCATACCTTTCACAAATGTCCCCCAGCTCTTACAAATGCCCCCTCAGCTCTCACAAATGCCCCCCAGCTCTCTCAAAAATGCCCCCCCCCAGCTCTCTATCCTCTTATAAATGCTCCCCAGCTCTCTCACCAATGCCAACCCCCCAGCTCTCTTACTATTTTAATATAATATATTAAAAGGACTACCTCTTGGCAATATCTTTTTGGACAGGAGGTAAGTGGGGGTGGTTACGAGTGGGTGTGAATGAATGTGTAAAAAAGGACACAGAAGAGAAATCGTCCCTTTTCCCTTTTTGGCTCCTGGCCTGCTCCTGTGAGCCTCATGGCCTTTCTCTTATACCATCGTGAGCCCAGCCGATGAGACCATGTCTATAGGATGTGATAATCTCCTTAATGTTTCTATTGTCATATACTCTGTATAATTCTCTGTAGTGCTTCATGTTAACAGTTTCCCTATTTTCTTGGGAAATAAATTAAAGATATTGTTTTATTAAGCAGTGTGTTTAGACAGGGCCATCTTAATAGCACCATGGGCCCCTGGGCAAAGTAATGCTCTGGGGCCCCTACAATGGAGACAGCACAGGTAAGCAGACATCAAGTAGGTAGGAGGCAGACATCGTTCTGCACACCACGGCGCACTGCTGCCAGCCTGCCTCCCCTGTGTATCCATCACTCTCAGTGCCATTATGGGGCCCCCAATTTTGGGGCAGCGTGGGCTCAAGGACCAACTGCTTTGGGGAAAGTGTAGGGGGCCCCCCATGCAGCTGGGGCCCCTGAGCAGTGCCCAGGTGTGCCCACTCATTAAGACAGCCCTGTGTTTAGATAATCTTATATCATTGTGCTTATCAGAGTTTTAATAGTCTAGCTAATTATAGGTATAGACAAATTGATACATATATGCAATAAATAGAGGGAATCCGTATCCACCTTCGGACTAATAGTTTGTATATTGTAGCATTTACTTCAGGGGGGGGGGGGCATCACTGTGGAGGGGAGAGTGTGGGTGGGTTAGTTTTAGCTTCTTTTTAGGGGGGGGCTTTGGTGAGATATCAGAGGTCTAAACAGACCCTCATATCTATTTTTTTGAGACAGAGAAAGGGACTGAAGATAGTCCCTTTTCTCTGTATCACTTTACGCTCTTCTACAGGGAGGAGTTTTACCAAACCCCCCCAAGACCCTACTTCACCCCCACTCGCACCGCTCCCCTTCCCTCCCCATCATGATCTCCAGCCTAACAGATCAAAGGAGATCTGTGCAGGGAGAATCTGCAGGTGGAGGGAGGGGAAGGACAGATGGCGCTCGGAGCGGCATGGATCGGGGTCCGGGGGCATTTGGGGGGGTGATCTGACTGGCGGGGGAGGGGGGACATATCTGGACCCCCACAAGCCCCATGCAGCACCAGAAGCCTGCTGGGGTGGAGGAGGAGGGATGCCAGTTAATGATGGGGGGGAGAAGGGGGGTGAAGGGGATAGGAGAGATGAGTGGGGGGCAATTTTAGATGGAAGGGTGCAGCGGGGGTGGAGAGGCAGGGGGCAGGGAAGCGGTGGCATGGGTGAGAGGCAGTCACATTAGGGGTTAATACCTCTGATCAGTGGGTTGTAATACACTGAGAGTTATAGAATTGTTCAGCCGAGTCTGCTAAACAATTCTGATATAAGCTTATGGTCACTGAAGCGAGTATAAGCTTATAGGAGAGGAGAAAGGAGGTCTGTACGTTGTACTGACTTGGCCACCTGTGGGCACTTCTGTGGGTCCATACGCCATACGGACTTGGCAGTGAAAGTGTTAAGTTACAAAAAAAAATTACAAATAAAATAAGAGTAAAACAAGAAAAAAAAATTTTTGTTGGGTTAATGTTATCTCGTTACTGTGTGTTATTGCTAAAAGAAAAGTATGGGGTGCAATTTTAGATGGAAGGGTGCAGCGGGGGTGGAGAGGCAGGGGGCAGGGAAGGCTTTTTATTAGAATCATACTTACCTAGGTGGATGTAGCATCAGTCCGATTCTGCATCTGTCCCCTGTTGCCTTTGAGGCCTCGTACACACGACCTAACATGTCTGCTGAAACTGTGTGTAGGGCCTAGCGGACCGGATTCCTGGCCGAGCGGACAGGTTTCCAGCAGGCAAAAGTTTCTTACGACTCATTGGACATGTCCGCTGGCCCGAAATCCCGTGCATGCGTCAAAGTGATTTGACGCATGCGTTGAAGCATTGGACTTCCGGGTTCGCGCACGTCGCCGCCTCATCGTCGCCACGTTTTCTGTCCGCGGGGAATTTGGTCTGATGGTGTGTACACACATCAGACCAAATTCTGCCAGCAGACATGTCCGATAAAAAAACGGACCGTTTTCATCGGACATGTCGGGTTGTGTGTACGAGGCCTCACACTGAGCACAGAGCTGGTCAGTCACCACTCTCTGCACCCTCCTTGCTCACTGGAGCACTAGGCTGTGGAGTGGGTGGGAGTAGCCGGATGCTGGTCCAGGCATGTGGGCGAATCCCGACATCAGTGTCGCAATCTTGCCTGAGCCTGGACCGGCTCTATGACGTCAGCAGACTGTAGCCCACTGTTTGCTGAAAACGAGTCACAGGAGTGCAAAACGAACTGCACTCCTGTTATCCACAGAAGTACAGCCAAACGAGCTGTGATTGTACTTTTCCTTTAACCACTTCCCGCCTGGCCTATAGCAGAATGATGGCCGGGAAGTGGTTCGGTTATCCTGACTGGGCTTCATATGACGTCCAGCAGGATAACATGCCGGCCCAAGCCCGCTTGTGCGCGCAATGCGGCAATAAGTGTTGCTGTGTGTCACTCTGACACACTGTATCTCCGATTGGAGTAAGAAGCCTCTGACGGTAAACGGCTTTCCTCGGTTCGCTCTGACAGGGAGAGCCAATCGGCGTCTTTCCCTGTCAGGGGGGAGTCTGTGCTGATAATCAGCACATTGATTATCAGCACAGCCCCATCAGATGTGCCACCAACAGCGCCCATCATAAACGCCTCTCAGTGCCCACAACAGTGCCAATCAGTGCCCGCCACAGTGCCAACCAATGCCCATCACAGTGCCAATAAGTGCCCATCAGGAAAACCTGTCAGTACCTCATCATCAGTGCTGCCCATCAGTGCCATCTATTTTTTTTTTTTTAACAGAAGGAATATTTATTGAGATAATCAATCGATTACAGGTTAGTAACAGCAGGTGTTACAATAAAGGACAATGCAACATTCCGTAAGGAGCAAAACAAAAAGCAGTACATCAAATGGGTAAAACATACAGGAATTTCGCCCAGGAAGAGCGGGAAGTTAAGGGGTCATCCAGGAGTCATCCCGGGCAGACTCGACCACAGCATATAGTACACATTACAGTAGGACTAAACCAAAGAATGTAGATATTGGGAGCAGTACATGCAGTCATTAAAAGTAAGGGGGGGGACCAGGATATATGAAATAGAAAAGGATGAAGCAGGGGGAAGGAGGAGCCTCTGGAAGGGTATGGCCCCTTTCACACGGGGCGGATCAGTAATGATCTGCCCCACGAACCTCCGCTTGCTCAGCGGGGATCGCTCCGTTGATCCCCGCTGAGCCGGCGGATGACAGGGTGGTCCCCGCACACTGTGCAGGAACCGACCTGTCTTTTCTCCGCTCTCCCCTATGGGGGACTCGGATGAACACGGACCATCTGTTCGTGTTCACCCGATCCGATCCACCAGACAGATGGAAAAGTAGGTTTTTCCTCCGTCACACTTTGGTGGATCGGAGCGGGTCAGATGTCAGCAGGCATGTCACCGCTGACATCCGTGGCTCCATAGAGGAGCACGGAGCGCCCGTTCAGGTCCGCTTTAAAACTGGCAGGTGGACCTAAACGGTCCACCCGTGTGAAAGAGCCCTAAGGGAGGCTGGGGGAGCCACCATAGGGGGCTATACCGTGAGTCACCTAGCCTCCGCCCATGCCGACCAGATTTTATTACATTTCTTAGGACAATTGCGCCCCATGTATGTCAGCTCGTAGAGAGGGAGGGTAGCGTTCACTAGTCCTGCACTCGTGGGCAAAGCCAAACCATATGTATGTAGTTTCCCACCTCTCTTTTAAATTTGGGGCACTTATCATCGGAGGTATGGTACATTATTGCTAGTCTTTGTGGCATGTAATAAACCCTGTGAAGGAATTTTAACTGTATGAAGCGTTCTCTTGCTGAAATCATAAGAGGGATAAACTGCTGTAGGCCCTCTGACCAATCCTCCTCTGTTAGGGCCAGTAGATCACGTTGCCAGGCCGAAAAAGCCCTTTTAACCCCAGAGCTACCCGCACAAGTGAGTCGGAGATAGATAGAGGATAGTGTCTTGTCTATAATGCAGGATATAAGCAGCCTCTCCACTGAATGAGGGTTTACCGTAATAGGATCCGGGAACTGCACCCAAACAGCTTGCCGGAGCTGCAGGAACCTGAAATACATCCTCAGCACGCCAAAGGTAAGTAGTCATCCCTCGGGCATGATATCCCTCAGCGTTTTCACTCCGTAGCAGGCCTGCAGCTGCGGGTCAGGCACAATCCCCAGATGGGGCATTGATGGATTGCCCCATAGAGGGGTGTGGGGAGAGAATGTCTGCACCTCAGCCAGAAGCCTCGAGACCTGTCTCCATCCAAACCAGCACTGTGGTCCTCATGGGGGTAGTAATTTGTGTGGGGGATCTAGGCCCTCTGTAAACCAGGTTACTCAGTTCGGAGTAGGATCCCAATATGACTGCCTCCAAGTTAATTGACGGATTTGAGTGATCCTGCGTGAACCACCACCTCACCGACACCAGGACTACAGCTCAATAGTATTTCTTAAAATTGGGGAGAGCGAGGCCTTCCTCCGACAATGAAAGTTGGAGTGTGGACCTGGCCACTCTTGGGACCGTACCCTGCCACACAAAGGAGCTGATTGCTTGGTCAAGTTTAGTAAAAAGGAGTTAGGTATGCTAGTTAGGGTATGTCTAAATACATATAGGGACTTAGGGAGGAAAGACAATTTAATTAGGTTAACTCGACCTACGGGCGTAAGTGGTAGATTCCTCCAAACTGAGCTCTTCTGAAGGAACTTCTGAAGAACCGGGCAGACATTAGTCTCTAGATAAGTTGGTAGGTGTGTGTGGATCTGGATACCTAAATATTTTAAGCAATCCACCCATTGGAGAGGGAAAGGAAGGGGGACCCATCTGGAAATAGGACCGACTTGGTTCAAATACCAGAGAACCTACCAAACGAGCTGATAAGTTCTAGGGCAGTTGACAGGGATTGACGAAGGTCATTAGGTAAAGGAGGGTGTCGTCAGCATACATTGCCACCTTCTTGACAATGGGGCATATTAGTATACCAGTGACCGTAGGGGAGGACTGGAGCAACATTGCCAAGGGTGTAAAGAAACCTGCGCTGGGATATCTGAGGTTAAGAGGCTGCTGCCTTCCTGAAAAACTGTCCCCTAGGGGACAGAGAGAGTATGGTATGTAGAGAGTTAGGAATAATGGCGCTGCCTAAGCGTATTGCTACACTTTAAAGTCCCAGTATGGATCTGCCTAGACCGAAGTTGTGAATGTGTACTCCACTTAGTAACTGAACCAACTGAGGTCTTATATTGGTAGAAATCCCATGGGGTCGAAAGACTGAGGGAACATGAGCTACGTGACCTACAGCTATACCAAGAGCACTAGGAAAAGAGGAAAGAACCATACAAATGTGCTCTGGTAATGTGCTGGTGGTCAGTGAGTTGTATGGGCTAATATATGGTATGTAGAGAGTTAGGAATAATGGCGCTGCCTAAGCGTATTGCTACACTTTAAAGTCCCAGTATGGATCTGCCTAGACCGAAGTTGTGAATGTGTACTCCACTTAGTAACTGAACCAACTGAGGTCTTATATTGGTAGAAATCCCATGGGGTCGAAAGACTGAGGGAACATGAGCTACGTGACCTACAGCTATACCAAGAGCACTAGGAAAAGAGGAAAGAACCATACAAATGTGCTCTGGTAATGTGCTGGTGGTCAGTGAGTTGTATGGGCTAATATGCCTGTGTAATGTGGGCGCTAGCACAGTATATGGGCATCAGTAATTAAACATACACAAATTACAATAGGTAAGCCCTATATATCTTCATCAAACATTATATATGCAAATGGTCACTGTAAATGGCTAAATAAAATAACCACATTAAACCAATAATTGGAAACAGTTGCATAAACAGTACATGCACAAATAAGGGATAGTCAGCCAACAACACCAGTCCACCCTGTGATATACACAGGACAATGTAAAATGGAACAATAAACGGCTGACTGGTTGCCTGTCTAGGCCAGTGATGTACAATGTCCAAAAGGAGATAATATTGGAATATGGGAATCTTGTTGGAGTCCAGTGTAGAGGTCTAGATGGTGAAAAGAGGGGGGTGCTCCTATACCACACTCCGACGTGCTCCCGGTGCTCCCCTCCAGGTTCCCCACTCACCAGAAAGAGGTCCCCTCTTGGGGTAGCAGGTACGTAGTTTAAGCGCTCCTCTGCTCCAACTTTGCTCCCTCCTACAGCTTTCAGATATCCAGAGTCTCCGCTCCTATGCTGTGTTGATTCCTCAAAGGAGACAAGACCAGGGGCTCCAATAGTGTGATAACGTATGGCCAGAAAAAATGTACTTATCCAAAGTTCAAAAAAATTATATTTATTTAAAATAGACAATAAAATATAACCTGCTATATGTTTGGTTACTACAAAATATGTAATAAAGCCAGGATACACACGTGCCTCTAGCGCCAAGGTGTGCAGAGCAGGCACTCAGTATATATGCAGGTACAAGTAAAAAATATATACAAGGGAAAAAGAAAAACAAAATTGAAATTAAAAGCCAAGGGCCAAAAAGGGCGAAGTCGTTGTCTGCAATCTAACAGCTGGGAAGGCTGCTAGTAGCCGGCGTATGGGTACCGTCGCCTGGCTAGTAAGCACGACAGCGTGTGCTGTCTGGGTGTTTGGCTTGCGCTCCAGCCGAACCACCCGACGTAACCCGGAAGTGACGTAGCACGTGACGTAGCCTGACGTACGTTTCGAATTGTGATTCGTCCTCGGAGGCTTGTCAGTGTCACGTCATCTCATCTAATTTATGGGAGTCGCCGGACCTCTATACTCCTCCCATCATCAGCGGCTAGACCAGTCATGATGTCCTAAGAGATTACATTGACATGGGTGCAATGCTGGATGCAGCCACAGGCTGTTGGATCTGCGGTACGGCGTGTCCCATAAACGTATCTTGCTAAGATATATTTACAAACACAACATGATGACATTGTTACCTAAAAGCCAAATAACACAGCAAGTGTTATACATCTAGAATAACCTTATGCCTAACCCATAAAATCATGAGTGGGGGTTATGTATGTGTTAGAATAATTAATAATGGGGAACGAGGGAAACGGAAGTTCATGCAGCAGAGGCTTATAGGCATCATACTACTTCATCCAAACGTTATGGTTATGAGTTGCCTATTATAAGTATGCAGAGAGATTTCCCAACGAAGTGTGAGAAGATTAGAAGATTGTGTGTGACTGTGGTCATAAGACTTACAGAATACCTCTGTGTTCAAGGTGATCATTAGTAGTAGCAAAGTAACTAATGGACTTAGGTCCAAATGTGAGAGAAAAATTGTGAAGTAAGTGTAATTATACATAAAATTACACATAAAATTATTGTGTGAAAGGTCCTGGTAATAAAAAAGCCAGAAGTGAAAGGCTGTGGGGCTAAGTATAAATATACTTAATGCAAATGGCCAAAAAGGGGCCATATATTGCCTCAGAATGGCCACTTTTCAAATAAGTGTGGCGATTTCCACCTTAAAAGGTGCATGTCAGCCATACAATCTAGTGTGCGACCCTGAAAAGTGATAGTGGGGTAAGTAGGCAATGCGTGATATATCTGTGCTTGGCCTAGTATCCCACAAATATGGGAAGTGGTGGCCATTGTGAGCATGAACATGTTATATGTGCTCCAAGTACAGGAAGTGTGCTCTATAAAGGAGAGTGTGACATAGAAAGTAGTTGATCATAAAAGGAAGCAGTGGGAAAAAATAATAATGTTTAAGAATAAATGTCCCAGAAGACAGCTAGTGTCTTTACAAAAATACAGGAAATGCAGCTATATGTTATAGACAATAGAGTGATAGCTAGCATACATAAATGTTTTATGTGACAAATATATGAGTCGGTGTCCCAGAAGACGGCTAGATGTTATGGGTTGGCTAAGAAACAATTTAGATCTATATCAACATTGAGCCCATGTGGTACCAACGATCCTAAACGGTAGATCCAGCTCGTTTCGTTTTGTGAAACGGCTATTTCTTTATTTCCTCCCCTCCAGTTGTTTTTGATGCTATCTATACCATAAAATATAAGGCCTGAAGGGTCCTTGTGATGGAATTGTTCAAAATGCCTATACAGATGATGTTTAGAGGACCCTTTCCTAATCAGGTTAATGTGTTCTCTTATCCTGATGCACAGCTTTCTAGTGGTTCTCCCTATATATAAAAGATGGCAAGGGCATTCGATGGCATATGTGACATGAGTGGTGTTGCATGTAATGAGGTTTCGGATCTTATATATTTTTTGATCATTTCTAGATCTAAATTCAGTTTTCCTCCGGGGTTGGGGTTTGCAGGTTCTACATGGCAGACATCTTTGACACTTAAAAAACCCTTTGAGGTCTGGACATATTTCAACTGGTTTAGGGGGGTTGATGACATTATGTACAAGGTGATGTCTGAGTGTAGGTGCCTTTCTATAAATGAATGACGGTCTATTGGGGAGGATTTTTGATAGTGTACAGTCCTCCTTCAGTATTGGCCAATACTTTTTAAGGATATGTTCAAATTCCTTGTATTGGGAGTTGTACCCTGTGATGAAAGGGCATTGGTTCCGGCCTTGGTTTGCTGGTGTTTTCTGCTTAAGAAGGTCTTTGCGATCTCTTTGGAAAATTTGTGTTTGTAATGTTTCCAGGTTTTCAATTGCATATCCCTTTTCTTTGAATCTGCCGACAATGGTTTGTGCTTGCCTGTTGTAGTCATCGTCCGAGTTGCAATTCCTTCTAAGCCTAAGCAATTGTCCTTTCGGAATGTTGGTCTTCCATTTAGGGTGGTGGCAGCTGTTCATAGGGATGTATCCATTCCTATCGGACTCCTTGAAGAATGTCCTGGTATGTAGTTCTGTGCCGTTCTTATAAATTTCTAGATCTAGGTATTCGATCTTCTGTGTGTTATACTTTCCAGTGAAATCGAGGTTGAACCGGTTATTGCCAAGGTTCCCTAGGAATTCCTGTAAGGCCTCTACTGTTCCATCCCAGAGGATGAAGAGGTCGTCGATGTAACGACGATACATCCTAATCTCCTGATGGCTGCCATTGTAGATGTATTCTTCCTCCCATACATTCATCAGGAGGTTGGCGACACTGGGGGCGTAGCGTGCCCCCATTGCCACCCCCTTGGTTTGTACATAGTACTCACTATCGTACCAAAAATGGTTACACTCCATTGCCATTTTTAGTCCATCCAATATGAACTGTATCTGCTCCTGCCTGTATGTAGTCTTCTCATGCAGAGCTGTGGCTACCCCCATAATGCCATCCTCTTGTTTGATGCTTGTATACAGGGAACTGACATCTATGGTGACTAATATGAGGTCCTCTGCTCCCTCTACCTCCCTAAGTTCCTGTATCAATTGGAGGCTGTCCCTAAGGTATGATTTGCCTTGTTTAACCAGTGGCTGCAGGTAGGTGTCAAGGTACTCTCCTAGTCTCGAAAAGATCGAGTTGATGCCGCTAATGATTGGTCTTCCAGGAGGTTTTATCATATTCTTGTGGACTTTGGGAGTGTAATATATCACTGGCGTTTTGGTGGAGTTGGAGATAAGGTATTCCGCCTCTTTTACATTTAGTATTCCTTTTTCTTTACCTTTCTTGATAAAGTTTGCAAGCTTTCTTTGGTACTTGTGTTTAGGGTTCCCATTTAGTTTCAGGTAGGTATTAGGTACTGATAGGAGGTTCATCATTTCCTCTTCATAGCCAAGGGCTCAATTGCCAAGGGCTCAATGGCAAGAGCAAATAAGGCAAATAAGGCCGGGGAGAGGGGGCCACTCTGCCTGGTGCCTTGGTGGAGTGGGAAGGATGCAGAGAGGAGGCCATTCGTCCAGACCCTGGCAGTCGGGTTAGAGTATAGCATCCAAAGCCATGATATAAAAGTTGGACCCAGGCCAAATCTCTGGAGAACATTTCATAGATAGTCCCACTCCACCGAGTCAAAAGCCTTTTCTGCGTCCAGAGATGCGACCACCTCCTCCCCCCCAGTCACCCGATTGATCACTGTAAACAACCTCCTCAAGTTAATGTCCGTCCCCTTACCCAGCATAAAGCCTGCCTGGTCCCCATTAATGGAAGAAAGTATCACTGCATTAGGATGATTAGCAAGTACTTTGGTGAGTATTTTAGAATTCACATTCAATAGTGAAACAGTTCTGTAAGAGGAGCAAAGGTTGGGGTCCTTCCCCAGGTTGGGGATGACTACAATGACGGCCCGCAACATAGAAGGTGGCAGTGTATTGTCCCTGAGGGAAGCTATCAGGACCCCCCCTAAGTCTAGATGCCAATGAGGCACAGTGGGTTTTAAAGAACTCAGCCAGGAGGCCGTCCTCTCCAGGGGTCTTACCCACCTGCATAGAAGCCACGGTGATCTGAACTTCTTTCAGAGTTATCGGAGCGTGAAGTGCTGAGCAGGATTGGAGTTCCTCAGGGGAGTGATCTACTCTGGAGGAATATAGATTTTCATAATAGGCAGCAAAGCAGGCATTTATTTGCCATGGGTCTGACATCAACCTCCCTGACCTGTCTTTAATATTGGCGACGTGGGCAAAGTTTGTTGGCTCTCTGGAGAGCCACGCAAGCAGACGTCCCATCTTCTTCCCCTGCTCAAACACCCTCTGTGGTAGTGTAGCTGCTTTTGGCTGCCGAGAGTCTGAGGAGCTAGACCTCCCTCAGAGCCACAAGCATCCATCCGCCGACCCTCCCCCCGGTCTCCACATATTGGGCCTTTAACATCTGGCCAGTAGCCTGGGCAAGTGAAGCCTGAGAGGAAGTACGTGCCGACCTTATGGCCGCCTGATACTGTTCTTTTATATGAAGTTTAAACCCTTCCCATCGGTCAGGTGACTCTGTCATAAGGAGGTCGGGTGGGGGCCAATATGCCACAATGGCAAATTGCATCACAAGCTCAACACGTTCTTTCGAGACCCAGTATCTCGAGAGACACCGTAGCCAATTAATTGGGGCTACCTTAGGGTGCAGTTTAGAAAGAATGGGGGTATGATCTGAGACCCCCTTGGGGAGGACAGATACCTCCTGTACCATAGCTAAGACAGGGCTGCTGACATACATGAGGTCAATGCGTGACATACCTGCATGTGTGGCTGAGCTGCAAGTATAACCCCTTGTCCCTGGTTACTTCCATCTTCAAATGTCCGTGAGGCCAAAAGTCGTTGCCCAACGGGAGAGTGGAGAGTCCGTAGCTGGGTCAGGAGACAGTTTGTCCATATTTGGGCATGGAACCATATTGAAGTCCCCAACCAAGAGCACCGCAGCAGCCGAGTAAGTCGCTACTATCTTGTTGAGGGGTCCAATAGTGGCTGAAGGAGGGTTGTACAGGCCCACCAGTGCCAAAGGCATGCCATCGACAGTTGCATGGAGCACCACATAATTACCCTCAGGCTCAAGATGCAGGTCCATTAGTATAAACTGCAGGGATTTGCGAATAAGCATGCTAACCCACCTGGCACAGGTGGTGTGATAGTAGTGTCCCACCCACGGTTTACTGAGGCTGAGGCAATATGCAAATATCCGTTGAGTAGTTTTTAAGAAACTTGAAAACTAGGGCTTGTTTCATTTTGGAATTGAACCCCTGGACATTCCAAGAGATCACTGTCAGGGGGGCCATGAGGGAAAGTAGAGAAACATATGGGAGAGTCTCAGTGCTGCATCTGGATCCCCATTGACAATCACAAGGGGAAATGCCCACCACAGCCATCCGGCAGCTGCAGGCTTGCCCGCAGCACCCGCATAACATACAAAATCAATACTCCTTCAGAAACTAATGTAAAAAAAAAAAAAAAAAGTAAAAACAGATCAACCACAACTCCCCTCCACCCTGTACACTCATTGCAACTTGAATGCACTTGTATCCCCCCAACAAACACGGTTAGAAACCATATAGGGTCGTGAACATAAGTCAAGTAGGCGGTATGAACCCGGGCACTAGGTGCATAGGGGTGCTGCAGAGATGCCGCCAACGGAGTGGGATATAGAGAACAAGGGTCACCTGGCAGAACCAGGGGTACTAACTTAATCCGTATTTGTCCAGTACAGAACCGGGCAGATAAACGGAGGCACGGTGCCGGTACCGGACAGATGTAGTCCCTTGGGCCGGGAATCCACAGAGCAGGGTGTACTGGCAGGGTAGTCGGAGCAGCTCCACTTGTGTGACTGCTGTAAAGAGAAGGGTTAGTAGTTCAAAAGCAAAAGTGAGGGGGACCACTCCCGTGCCTACCGGCCTGGGGCTCAGAATTAACAGTTGCCTGTACCCGCAGCAGGCCCTATTCCCAAGAAGTCAGCGGGAGTGAGGATATGGGCGGCCAGTAACCCTGCACCTCCAGTGTGTCTCCGAGTATGGGAAAGAATAAGGGCTCTTTCACACGGAGCCGATCCGTAATGATCCGCTCCGTTAGCCCGTTTGGCTCAGCAGGGATTCCTCCGTTAATCCCCGCTGAGCTGTCAGCGGACAGGGCGGTCCCCGCACACAGTGCAGAGACCGCCCTGTCTCTCCTTCTCAAGATTGGACTATGCAAATGCCCTTTACCTCGGACTCCCCAAGTACCAAATAGCTCGTCTACAAGTCGTTCAAAATACGGCCGCTAGACTTGTGACTGGGAAAAAACCTTGGGAATCAATCTCACCTTCACTGAGAGCCCTTCACTGGTTACCAGTAAAAGACAGAATCACTTTTAAAGCACTCTGTCTAACGCATAGATGTATCTATGGGAATGCTCCCCATTATCTATGCGAAAAAATAAAAGCTCATAATCCCAATCGCGTTCTGCGATCCACCAATCAAAATCTCCTCCAGATACCCAAAGCCAGATACAAGTCCAAAGGAGAAAGGAGATTCGCGGTCCAAGGGCCTAGACTATGGAACACTTTACCAACCAGCATTCGGTTGGAGGAGAACCACTTGACGTTCAGGAGAAAGATCAAGACTCATCTCTTTTGATACCAAAGGAGACAGGAACATCAAGCGCCCAGAGGCGATTAAGTTCGCATGTGTTGCGCTATATAAGTTTTTCATTCATTCATTCATTCCTTCCGCTCTCCCCTATGGGGAATCAGATGAATACGGACCGTGTGTCAGTATTCATCCGATCCGTTCCGCCGGACGGAAGAAAAATAGGGTTTTCTTCCGTCCGCAAAAGTGGATCTTTGCGGACGCGGATGGTTGCGGATGTTAGCGGATGCATCATCCGCTAACGTCTGCAATCCCATAGGGATACATTACAAGTCTATAAACGGACTTGTAATAAACGGACCGTTTGTCCGTACGTGTGAAAGGGCCCTAAGTCATGAGGCCCAAGCCTAGTTGAGGTCCCCCCGCCCCCCCCCCCCCCCCAGCCTCTAAGGGCAGGAAAGTTACCAAATCAGGGTGTAACTCACGCGGTCCAGACCAAACACACGATCTCGGTACCTTCTTTTCACACGGTTGGCAGGGTATTAATCCACTGTGCAGCTACCTCAGGTGCGATGAAGAATCAGAAAGTTTCGCCATCAGCCACCCGCGGACGCGCCGGCAACATCATGCTATATTTTATATTTCGGGAGCGGAGGGATTGCTTGACCACGTCTAAAGACTTTAGTTGTTTCTGGGTATCCACCAAGAAGTCCAGGAAGAACATAAGTCGGGCAGCTTCGTGGCTGATGGAATCCATCTTCAGGGCCTCCCGGAGAATTAGGTTGCGGTCCCTGAAGTTTAGTAGTTTGAAGATAAACGTGTGTGGAGGTGCTCCCAGGGGGCCACGGGTAGGAGGCATCCTGTGCGCCCTCTCCACGACAAAGTGAGAAGAGAAGGGCGCCTGGGGGAAGAGTGTGTGGAGGAAGCGCTCGGTGGAGGAAGGTATATCAGGGCCCTCGGACTCGTCAGGGAGGCCGATAATACGTAGGTTTCGGCGCTGATTACGATTCTCTGTGTCTTCGGTCCTGGCCTTCAAATGTTTCAGTCTTACCTGAACGGTATGCAGGGTGGCGGTGTGGTCCCGCACCATGTCCTCGGTGTCTCCCACATGGTGCTCTGCCTTGTCCACTTGCTGGCAGATCTTTTCATAGTCCCTCCTCATGAGACCCATCTCGATCTGCAGAGAATCGATTTTGGTGGAAGGGCAGCCTGGCAGCTGTTAATGGCCTGCATCAGAGCCAAGAAGTTGCCATTCTTTGTAAGGGCTGGATCGGCCTCTGAGGTTTGTGTCGCTATACTGGAGGTCTTCTCCACATGTGTCGCTGCACCGGCAGATTGAGCTTGGGTTCCCCCTCGCTATGGTGTATGAGTCCCCGCTTTGTTTTTTCGAGTCTGGACCATGTACCTGAACCGGCAAGTAAGTGAGGGGCTTCCTGACCAGAGCAGGGTAGGTATACAGGATGATATCCCCTCCGTTGCTGCAGAGCTCCGCTCCAAGACGTCTAGCTTGGTCGCCATCTTGGTCACGCCCCCTCAGTACCATCTATTAGTGTCTGTCAGTGCCAATCAGTGTCGCCTATCAGTGCCCATCAGTGTACAGCCCTCAGTGTACATACAGCAGTGTACAACCCTCAGTATACAGACCTTAGTGTACAGACAGCAGTGCACAGCCCTCAGTGTACAGACAACCGTGCACAGCCCTCAGTGTACAGACAGTCTGTGTACAGACCTCAGTATACAGACAGCAGTGTACAGCCCTCAGTGTACAGACCTCTGTGTACAGACAGCAGTGTACAGCCCTCAGTGTACAGACCTGTGTACAGACAGCAGTGTACAGCCCTCAGTGTACAGACCTCAGTATACAGACAGGAGCGTACAGCCCTCAGTGTACAGCCCTCTGTAGAGTTCTCAGTGTACAGCCCTCTGTAGAGACCTGATGCCGCAAACACACAGTCGTTTTTCGGGATGAAAAAAAAACGACATTTAAAATCATAGTTTGTGGGCTTCACATCGTTTTTCGGCTTCTGAAAAAATTTGTTTTTCGGGTTGTAAAAAATGATCGTGTGTGGGCTAAAACGACGTTTTAAACCCACGCATGCCCAGAAGCGAGTTATGAGACGGGAGCGCTCGTTCTGGTAAAACTACCATTCATAATGGAGTAAGCACATTCATCACGCTGTAACAGACAAAAAAGCGCAAATCGTCTTTTACTAACAAGGAATCAGCTAAAAGCAGCCCAAAGGCGAATAGAACTTCTTCCCCTTCAGAGTGTTGTACGTCACCGCGCTTTGTTCATCATTTTTTAAAAACGATGGTGTGTGGGCAACATCGTTTTTAATGATGAAGTTGGAAAAAAACGTTGTTTTTTGGACATGCTGAAAAATGTCGTTTTTTTTTTCATGCCGAAAAACGACCGTGTGTACGCCGCATGAGTGTACAGCCCTCTGTAGAGACCTTAGTGTACAGCCCTCTTTAGAGATCTCAGTGTACAGACCTCAGTGTACAGCCCTCTGTAGAGACCTCAGTGTACAGCCCTCTGTAGAGATCTCAGTGTACAGCCCTCTTTAGAGATCTCACTGTACAGCCCTCTGCAGGGACCTCAGTGTACAGCCCTCTGTAGAGACCTCAGTGTACAGCCCTCTTTAGAGATCTCAGTGTACAGCCCTCTGTAGAGACCTCAGTGTACAGCCCTCTGTAGAGATCTCAGTGTACAGCCCTCTTTAGAGATCTCAGTGTACAGCCCTCTGTAGAGACCTCAGTGTACAGCCCTCTGTAGAGACCTCAGTGTACAGCCCTCTTTAGAGATCTCAGTGTACAGCCCTCTGTAGAGACCTCAGTGTACAGCCCTCTGTAGAGACCTCAGTGTACAGCCCTCTGTAGAGACCTCAGTGTACAGCCCTCTGTGTACAGCCCTCAGTGTACAGCCCTCAGTGTACAGCCCTCTTTAGAGATCTCAGTGTACAGCCCTCAGTGTACAGCCCTCTTTAGAGACCTCAGTGTACAGCCCTCTGTAGAGACCTCAGTGTACAGCCCTCTGTAGAGACCTCAGTGTACAGCCCTCAGTGTACAGCCCTCTTTAGAGATCTCAGTGTACAGCCCTCTGTAGAGACCTCAGTGTACAGCCCTCTTTAGAGATCTCAGTGTACAGCCCTCTGTAGAGATCTCAGTGTACAGCCCTCTTTAGAGATCTCAGTGTACAGCCCTCTGTAGAGACCTCAGTGTACAGCCCTCTGTAGAGACCTCAGTGTACAGCCCTCTGTAGAGACCTCAGTGTACAGCCCTCTGTACAGCCCTCAGTGTACAGCCCTCTTTAGAGACCTCAGTGTACAGCCCTCTTTAGAGATCTCAGTGTACAGCCCTCAGTGTACAGCCCTCTTTAGAGACCTCAGTGTACAGCCCTCAGTGTACAGCCCTCTTTAGAGATCTCAGTGTACAGCCCTCTGTAGGGACCTCAGTGTGCACACAGCTGCCACTAGCCGGCCCTTTTCTCTCTCTTTCCCTCTCTCTCTCTCTCTGGGCACACGTAGTATTTGGCAGCTCCCCCCTCAGTCAGATCCGTTAGACACACAGAGGAAAGCAGCACTGAGCTCAGAGCTGGTGAAGAGGAAGCATAAAGTTTAGTGCGGAGTGTGCGCTCTGTATATGAACTTACCCTGTGCTGGCCGCTCACTCCAACCTGAGGAAGACATCACCTCTCCGGCTCTAAAGGTAAACCTCTCTCCTCACCTCACATCATGCCAACCTTCGACGAAGTTTTACAGGAGGCCGGGGAGTTCGGCCCCTACCAGAAGAGGGTATTCATTCTTCTATGTATGACCGGCATCACCTTCGCCTTCTCCTTCGTCGGTATCGTGTTCCTCGGACAGATGCCGGAGAGACATTGGTGCCGGAGCTCTGAGGTGATACAAATAAGTAAGAACTGCAGCTGGAGCCCTGAGGAGGAGAGGAACTTCACAGTGCCCAGAGTCCCCGGCCACAAAGAGCAGTTCATGTGTTATATGTATGACATAGACTGGAAGAATGGCACCTCAGAGCTCAGCTGTACCAACCCTATGTATTCCTTCACCAACCACAGCCTGGACCAGCTGCCAGTCACACCGTGCCATGAGGGCTGGGTGTATGAGCAGAACAGGACCACCATCATCAGTCAGGTACTGGGCCAAGTCATTGCTTTTGGGTGCTTTTCCAAGTGTTTGTGATGGTTTTATTGTGTTTTTATGGGAAGTGTTAATGTTGCTGCAAGGAGAGCAGGAAAATGCACCAAAAAATGCTTGTACAATACATGTGTTTTTCATGTCATTTTCTATTGGAGTTTTAGGAGCTGGAAGGCACTGTGAGAACTGCATGGATGTGAACTGGACCCTTAGGCTGGGTTCACACTAGTGCCATGCCAGACATCACATTGCTGTGCACATTACATGCGATGTCTGTGCAATGCGAATTTCAGCCATACAAACTGTATGGCTGGAATTCGCATCACATTCGGACCAAACTTGTGCGTTTTGCAAACTGATTGTGGGGTGTCGTTAAAGTGGTTGTAAACCCACAATAAAAAAAAAAAAACTGCAAGACAAAGGCATAATGAGCTAGTATGTATAGCATACTAGCTCATTATGAAATACTGGAAGCCCCCTTACACCGCTCTGGCTGGCTACGTTCCTACCGGATTTACTTCCGGGTTTCGCGCGGAAGCAACAACGGCACATGCTGATACAGGGGATTTCTTCTAAACAGTGCAGGTTTAGGCGATATCCGGGGTAGCTACAGGTAAGCCTTATTATAGGCTTACCTGTAGTCAAACGTCATTGTAAAGGGTTTACAACCACTTTAACTTAACATACACTCCGCAATCAGTTCGCATGAACAGGGTTTCGATAGATGCAGGGCAAATTGACCACAAACTCACTGTGAATTTGTGCTGCATCTAGTGTGAACTGTAACTTTGGACAGGAATCGGATTTCATGGGGGTGAACCCCCATGCAATCCGATTCTGGTGCAGACAAAAAAACGATGTTTGGTCCGAATGTGATGCAAATTTAGCCATACGGTTTTTATGGCTGAATTTGCATCGCACAGACATCACATGTGAACTGCAAAGCAATGCAGTGCGAATCACATGCGATGTCTGGCATTTCACTAGTGTGAACCAGCCCATAGAGTTACATGGATTGTGGATCACACTAAGCCCTCGTTCACATCGGCGCTATTTGACAGGTCAAATCACATGTCAAATCGCAGTCTATTAACGGCAATAGGAGCGTCCCAATCGGTGCAACGCCGACTTTGCAGCGCCGCACCGATTTCCAAAAGTAGTTCCTGCATGGCTTTTGGCGACTTTAGGGGTGATTTCAATAGGCATCTGTGCATGAACCCGCACAGATTTCTTTAAAGTCGCCCCCGAAGTCGGACTGAAATGCGGCTTTGAAATTGTGTGAGTTCACAATTTCAACGTTGTGTTCAGTGTGAACGAGGGCTAAGTCCCGGGTTCACACTTGTGCGATGCTGGAACCAGCGCCATTCCAGTGGCGGTTCCCGCATCACACCTCACTCGCAGGTAGTTCACACTGCTCTCTGCAAACCGCTGCGAGTGTCAATGTAAAGGTTATGACACCCCCAAATCAGTTCGCAGATCGCAGTGTAAACTGTGAATTTTGGACAGGAATCGGATTGCATGGGTGTGAACACCCATGCGATCCAATTCCATCGAGGACCAAAACATGGGTCCTGCACCATTTTGGTGCAAATTCACATCGCACAGACATCATGTGATGTGCACAGCAATGCTTTGTGAGACACATACGATGTCTAGCATTGCACTTGTGTGAACCCAGCCTAAAAACTGCATAGATGTGAACCTAGGGGGCACAGAGACATTGTATACAGTGTGTGTATGTATTTGTATATAAACAAATCCATATCTCCGAACACTGATTCACAGGTATCGGGCACTGCTGAACTCATTGGTGAGGATATTTTCAAATGCAGATAAAAGAAGCACATGTGAGCTGGATGTGTGCAAATCCTGTCTGGTTCTTGGCTGCAGAATACTGTAGCTGGGAAGAGGTCATAGCAATGTGCTTGAGGTGGACAGAAATACAGAGATTTCTTTTTAATTTACTCCCTTTATTGAAATATGAAAGCTTATCCTTGAGACGGTGACTCTCTACCTGTATTCCATGTTTACATGCTCTTGTTTCCTTCAAACTCCCGGTGTTCAGGTAAGCTCAGCAGGCTGGGTTTTAGGGCTAGTTCTCGCAACAATGTGGCGCATGAAAGCTGCGTTTCTGCATGTTTCCCACGCCACTTGCAATCTGCTGCCAGTACTCCTAGATCACATGTGATCTGGTTGCTGTGCGTTTTATAAATTAGTGCATGCACTACTTTTGGTGCGGTCCAGTGCAATTTGAGCCCATTTAAATGAATGGGCTGGAATCCAGGGTGGATAAAAAATCAATGATTTAAAAAAATAAATAAAAAAAATATTTTTATCAAATTTATTTTAATAATATGCTTTTGGGGTAAAAATCTATCTAGAGATCATTTTCTATTTAAGATACATAAATAATTCTGTAATATTTACATTTTTGGGAAACTCATTCAATGAATCCAAGCTCTGCAAGCTGAGATAACATGCACTGCATTGATGCATTCACACAATTTCACCGTAACCATGAGATAAAAGAAAGTTCAGGAATATTCCTTTATCACATTATTTTGCAAATCTATGTACACTACTAACTGCATGATTGAATTGGTTCTGAATCGTATCACACTGCACCTGAGTCGCACAGGAACATAACGCCCCTAGAGCTCATTCACTACTAGCCTGGTCTGCTGCAGTGCATTAAATGCATTCATGTGAATTCAAGCTACTTTCACATTGCAGCAAAGGGGTGGTAAAAACAGGTGATCGTTCTGTGTTATTTAATGCCTACCATGGCAGCTGGAGAGGGTATTACACATGCTGCAGCTATGATGCTGAGTTAAGAGGTGGCACCCTATAACCCTTGCCTGTTAAGGTCAATGGGATCACACCAGTATTTCAATACAAAATCTCTTTGGATTGAGAGAGAAAAAGGCATTTAGGAGGCAGCAGGATCCAGTAGTGTCGCTAGGGGGGTGCGGTCTGCACTCGGGTGCCACCCACTACAGGGGTGACACCATCTCGAGGGTGAGGAAAGCCCTGGCTGACTTTGGACGTTTATTTTTTTCCAGCTGGAAACCCACCTCCAGCGCTGTGGGTGTTCTGCTCCTCCTCTCTGCCTCTCACTACGGTGCTGCTGCCTAAACCTGCCACGATCCATTCTCCAGCCGTGTTTCATGTACCTGTACCTAAAGGGGGGGGTAGTTTGTCCTGGGGGCTGTACTGATAAAGAGGGGTATTTTGTCCTGGGGGGCTGTACTGATAAAGGGGGGTAGTTTGTCCTGGGGGCTGTACTGATAAAGGGGAGTAGTTTGTCCTGGGGGGCTGTACTGATAAAGAGGGGTAGTTTGTCCTGGGGTGCTGTACTGATAAAGGGGGGTAGTTTGTCCTGGGGGCTGTACTGATGGATGGGGGTGGTTTGTCCTGGGGGGGAGGGGTCTGTCCTAATGGAGGGGAGTGGTTCATCCTGGGGGAGGGGTCTGTACTAATGGAGGGGGGTGCTTTGTCCTGGGGGGACGGGTCTGTACTGATGGAGGAGGAGGGGGTTTATACTTAGTGGGGGGTCTATACTGAGGGAGGGGGGTCTGTACTAAGTGAGGGGGGACTATACTTTGTGGAGGGAGGATCTGTACTAAAGGGGGGACTATACTTGGAAGGGGGTCTGTACTAAAGGAGGGTGGTCTGTACTGAAGGGCGACTATAGTTGGTTGAGAGGGAGGGGGGGGTGACACCATGTTTTATCGCACTGGGTGACACCAACCCTAGTGACGCCACTGGTAGGATCACCTCCTGGATCCCTGAAAGCTGCTGCTCTCCTACTTCCTGAGAAGGATAAGTTTGCCTTTCAGGAAAAAAGAATGCACATATTTTTTCAGACAACATTTTCTATTTATTTATTTTCTACAGAAGCCTGCAAAGAATTGCACCTGCAATCGGTAGATTGTGAATGCACTGTTATGCCCCCTACAGACGATCGGACATTCCGACAACAAAACCGTGGATTTTTTTCTGACGGATATTGGTTCAAACTTGTCTTGCATACACACGGTCGCAAAAATGTTGTCGAAAATTCCGAACGCCAAGAACGCGGTCACGTACAAGACGTTCGATGGCACTATTAAAGGGAAGTTCGATACCAGTCGGGTAAGTAGAAGTTTGGTGAGAGACGATTTGCGCTTTTCAGCCTCATGCTTTTCAGTCCGTTACAGCGTGACGAATGTGCTATCTCATTTAGGAACGCTAGTTTTACCAGACCGAGCGCTTCCGTCTCATACTTGATTCAGAGCATGCATGGAATTTTGTGCATCGGAATTGTCCACACATGATCGGAATTTACAGATTTTGTTGTCGGAAAATTTGAGAACCAGCTCTCAAATTTTTGTTGCCGCAAATTCCAAAAGAAAATGTCCGATGGAGCCTACACAAGATCGGAATTTCGGACAACAAGCTCCCATCGAACGTTTGTTGTTGGAAATCTCCTGCAGACTTGTCCTCCAACTTTCTGTCTATAATGCCTCGTACACACGATCGGTATTTTCGATGGAAAAAGTAAGACGGAATTTTCAATCAGAAATTCCGACGGAGTTAGAAAGAGAACATGATCTCTTTTTTCCAACAGAAAAAAATTCGGAAATTACGTTCGTCTGTATGGAACTCCGATGGAATAAAAAACTATGCATGCTCAGAATCAAGTTGACGCATTCTCGGAAGCATTGAACTTCATTTTCTCGGCGCGTCGTACGTGTTGTACGTCACCGTGTTTTTGACGGTCGGAATTTAGAGTGACATTGTGTATGCAAGACAGCTTGAACGGAATTTCGTTGGAAAAACCCGTCAGAAACTCTGATCGTGTGTACAGGTCATAAGCTGTATGGGCTTTCAGTTAGAACGCTGGAGGAAGAGTGAACAGACTCTGGGTGCGCTGATCAGCAGAGTAATGCGACATTCCGACAACAAATGTTTGAGAGCTGGTTCTCAATTTTTCCGACAACAAAAGTTCTTGTCGGAAAGTCCGACCGTGTGTACACAATTCAACGCACAAAAATCCTACGCATGCTCGGAATCAATTCGCTGCATGCTCGGAGTCATTGAACTTAATTTTCCTCGGCTCGTTGTAGTGTTGTACGTCACCGCGTTCTTGATGTTCGCAATTTCAGACAACATTTGTGTGACCGTGTTTATGCAAGACAAGTTTAAGCGAACATCCGTTGGAAAAAAAATCCACGATTTTGTTGTCGGAATGTCCGATCTTGTGTACGGGGCACAATAGTCCATTGGGAACTACAAGCCATCTGCAGTGGAATGGACGGTAGTTTATTTATTCACAGATCCCTGTGAATGAATGGTGTTCCTGTGCTGGAAGCATCGCACAGCACTGCCAGTTTTGAATGGGACAGTGGCTGTGGGGTAGAGACCCTGCCTGCTGTTTTGCTGGTAAATGTTACACCCAAAATACAGGTGTAATATGTTCCAAAGGTTAACTCTGAATATGTGAAAAGTGCCTAATGCACAACATCGAACCCCAAAAAATCATGCATGCAGTATTTTCAGTGGTGCATTGCGGCACTGCAACCCAGTTATGTTTCCAGAATGACGGCACAGCATTATACCAATACACATTATTGCAGCACACTGGTGTTTGGGATTTCAGTTGTCATTAGTAACAACTGTGCTGATTTACAGTTTTAATGACACCAGACCTGTAATTGTGTGTGTGTGTGTGATGGGCCTCGATGCAAAATATTTAAGGGGCCCTTTTTCTCACCAATCTCTAGTCCCAAAGGAAATTCCTGTCGAGATACAGGATTCTTAATTGCTTTCTTAACACTTGTATACAGGTTCTCAAAAATAGTTATTGCTATTTGGTTCATAGTCTGCTGTGACTACACCCTTAAGGCCCCGTACACACGGTCAGACAAAACCAATGAGAATGGTCCGATGGACCGTTTTCATCGGTTCAACGCTGAAGTGGCCTGATGTGTGTACACACCATCGTTCCAAAAACCGATCGGGTCAGAACGCGGTGACGTCAAACACACGACGTGCTGAATAAAACGAATTTCAATGCTTCCAAGCATGTGTCGACTTGATTCTGAGTTGGCTCGTCTTCAGGATTCCCTCCCACCCGTTTCCCCCAAACCTTCATATATACAGATGAAACTCGAAAAATTAGAATATCGTGCAAAAGTTCATTTATTTCACTAATGCAACTTTAACCACTTAAGGACCGCCTCCTGCACATTTACGTCGGCAGAATGGCACGGCTGGGCACAGGCACGTACCTGTACGTCCCCTTTAAGTGCCCAGCCGTGGGTCGCCCGCGACCCAGCCTGGAGCTCCGTGACTGTGGCAGCGGGACCTGCAGACCCGATCGCCGCAGGTGTCCCACGATCGGTCATAGGAGCTGAAGAATGGGGAGAGGTGTGTGTAAACACACCTTCCCCGTTCTTCACAGTGGCAGTGTCACTTATCGTCTGTTCCCTGATATAGGAAAAGGCGATCAGTGACGTCACACGTCCAGCCCTGCCCCCCCTACAGTTAGAAACACACATGAGGTCACACATAACCCCTACAGCGCCCCTAGTGGTTAACTCCTAAACTGCAATTGTAATTTTCACAGTAAACAATGCATTTTTATAGCATTTTTTGCTGTGAAAATGACAATGGTCCCAAAAATGTGTCAAAATTGTCCGATGTATCCGACAAAATGTCGCAGTCACGAAAAAAATCACTGATCGCCGCCAATTTTGTTTGGGAGCCACATCGCACGACCGCGCAGTTGTCAGTTAAAGCGACGCAGTGCCGAATCGCAAAAACTGGCCAGGTCTTTTACCTGCATAATGGTCCAGGTCTTAAGTGGTTAAAAGGTGAAACTGATATCTGAGATAGACTCACAATTATGACAAATCACGGCTTGAACTATCTTGCTTTGCATGTAATGAGTCTGTCTCATATATTAGTTTCATCTTTTAAAGTGGTGGTTCACCCTAAATAACAAGTTTCTACCTTGCCATTCAGCATACTAGCGTCAGCTAAAGTATGCCTTTATTTTATTTTTTTGCGCCGTACTCACAGTTTAATCTCTTAGCTAAATTTCAGACACCCGTGGGGAATGGGCTTTCCTTTGCAGAGGGGAACATGATTGACGGCCGGCTATGGCTTCCCGAGAAGAGCCGGAGTAGGACTCGGCTCTTCACGGCGCTATACGGCGCCTGCGCACAGACTAGGGGCTGACTGCGCAGGCGCCGTGAAGAGCCAAGTCCTATTTCGGCTATTTTGGGGAAGCGTGACGCGCCATAGCCGGCAGTCAATTATCTTCCCCTCTGCCTAGGAACGCCTACTTAACTAAGGGATTAAACTGTGAGTACGGCGCCAAAAAAATAAATAAAGGCATACTGTAGCTCGCGCTAGTATGCTGGATAGCATGGTAGAAAAAAAAAATGTTTTTTTAGGGTGAACCCCCGCTTTAAGTTGCATTAGTAAAATAAATGAAAGTTTACATACTCTGGTGATTTTGGCTTGATAACATGCACACAAGTTGACCCCTTTGTGTTATTCAAATTCTCAGAAAAATGGCGAAGAAATCAAATTTTGCCAGGATATGTAAACTTATGAGCACAACGGTACTTATACACATCATACATATATCATACACTTTCATATTCATACATTCAGGATATGCCCTCTTTTAGGCGTACTGACCTGCTAAGCCAAGGCACACCTCAGGTCTTCGTAGTTAGGGTATTGCATTTCCAAGTGAAGACTCTGACTACAACTATAAGGCATATACCAAGTAGAGATGTTTTCCTGGGATGTTTTCCTGGGATTATGCTGGACATGACACTAAGGGCTCTTTCAGACGTGCGGACTGTATGTCCGTTTTTTATCCATCCGTTTTCGGATGAAATACGGACATACATATATCCCTATCGGGATAGCGGATGTGAGCGGATGAACATCCGCTCACATCCGATCTCATCAGTCCCCGCTATGGTCCGTTTCTGAAGACGGAGGAAAATCCTATGAACAGATGAACACGGACAGACTCAACGGAGCGATCTCCGCTTAGCAAGCGGATGGTTAAAATCGGATCTTCACGGGGTCTGCACGTCTGAGGCCCCATACACACGACCGAGTTTTTCGGCAGAATTCAGCCAGAAACTCGGTCCGAGCCGTATTCTGCCGGGAAACTCGGTCGTGTGTACACTTTTCAGCGAGGAAGCCGACGAGGAACTCGTCGGGCCGAATAGAGAACATGTTCTCTATTTCCTCGTTGTTCAATGAGGAAAGTCGGCCCGCCGAGATCCTCGGCGGCTTCCACACTGAACTCGACGAGGAACTCGATGTGTTTGGCACGTCGAGTTCCTCGGACGTGTGTACGGGGCCTCAAAGGGCCCTCAGAACAAAAATGTAATTGTTTACATTTTTTTTATTTTGGAGGAGGGGGGGTTGTAACACCTGTCAGATTTGTTTTTGGACATCTGTGCTCCATTGGGGAGATTTTCCTTCACTTCCTCTCCCATATCCACAACAGGAAGTTGTCAGCTGGGTCAATCCAAAAGTAAAAACAAAATGTTATATACACACTATATTGTCAAAAGTATTGGGAATATGCACATGAACTTTAATGGCATCCCAGTGTTAGTCCGTAGGTTTCAATATTGTCCACAAGGTTTAGGAGTGTGTCTATGGGAATGTGTGACCATTCTTCCAGAAGTGCATTTGTGCAGTCAGGCACTGATGTTGGATGAGAAGGCCTGGCTCAAGTCTCCACTCTAATTCATCCCAAATGTGTTCTATCGGGTGCAGGCCAGTCAAGTTCCTCCATCCCAAACTCGCTCATCCATGTCTTTATGGACCTTGCTTTGTTCATTGGTGACCAGTTCATGTTGGAACAAGAAGGGGCCACCCCCAAACTGTTCCCACAAAGTTGGGAGCATGAAATCATCCAAAATCTGTTGGTATGCTGATGCCTTAAGAGTTCCCTTCACTGGAACTAAGGGGCTAAACCCAACCCCTAAAAAACAACCCCACACCATAATCTCTCCTCCACCAAATGAGGGACCCGAAAAGAGGAGGATCGGGGCTGCGTTGTATAAAACATTTACACGGAGCTGGTACTTTTAACATGTTTGCTGACCATAGGTGCCCCTGTGCTCCTTCATCCAGAATGGGGTCACTGTAATTGTAATTGAGGAGGTGTTACTTGCCAGATCACCAGTTGAAACCAGAAGGGGAAAGCCTAATAAAATGAATTGCCACCACATCAAACTAATTGGTAAGCTGTAATATATTATGTTCTTCCTGTTAATTCCACTTTAAAGTGGAACACCCAACTAGTTTTGGACAATTCATTCACTTCCTGTATGGTCACTGGAAAATAAGTGCGGTAATCCCTCCAATGGGACAGACAATAATGAAACACTTTGGTAGGTGAAGGGTTATCACCTCTGTCAGGTTTCTGTGCTCCATTGGGATTTTTTTTTCTGTGTGATCACAGGGACAGAAATAATTAACAGGACAGATGGAGGTTCTAATTCTTTCTCATGTTACCAAACTAATACAATTTGGCTGGTGTTCTGCTATAAAGTGTATCTTCTGTGATTATTATAATTTTTTTATTGTATGACACTGTTGTGACATATTTATAATGAAAAATATGCCATACTAATAAGGAAAGTGGAGGTACAGAAGACCTCTTTTATCTTGGGGATAAACTGTTGTGTCAGACCTTTTGATACTATTCTGTGACAATCTGTCTTTGTCCCGCTGGAACTGATATTTGATACATTTCCATGACTGTCCCAACTTCTCAGCAACTTCAAAGCAGAGATTATTGTGAAAGATTTGTTGGAGTTGTGACAGATTCATATATATTGCCACTTCTTGTAGTACCATGAGACAGATTTCTGAGTATCTATGGCACCCTTTATGAATTCTAGGGATTATGTGCTGGGTTCACACTATTGCAAATTAAATGCAGGACCCCAGGATCCAATTCGCAATAGCAGGAGAACGTGACCGGCTCTCTGGGAAAACGTGACCGGCTCTGGGAAAACGTGACCGGCTCTCGGGGAAAAGGCCGCGAGCGGCATCGCTCGCGGCCTTTTTCCAGGATCGCGGCGGGCAGGATGTTTTAGGCGAGGCCGCGGCTTCGGCCTAGTCCGCGGAGCGCCGGTCCTATGGAACAAAAAATTCCTTCTGTGAGCTGTCGCCAACTGGTGGTGGCCGTTGGTATTACAAGTTAAGCATTACAAGTTAAACAGCAATTCTAATGTCATTTTTCACTATTTTCACTGCCATCTTCTTCCCTCTTATTAGAACCCCCAAACATTATATATATTTTTTATCCCAACACCCTAGAGAATAAAATGGCGATCGTTGCAATACTTTCTGTCATGCCGTATTTGCGCAGCGGTCTTACAAGCACACTTTTTTGGGAAAAAATTACACTTTTTTAATTAAAAAATAATACAACAGTAAAGTTATCCCCATTTTTTTTAATATTGTGAAAGATAATGTTACGCCGAATAGATTCATACCCAACATGTCACGCTTCAAAATTGCGTCCGCTCGTGGAATGCCGACAAACTTTTACCCTTTAAAATCTCCATAGGCGACGTTTGAAAAAATCTACAGAGGAGTTCTAGAGCTACAATTATTGCTCTCGCTCTACCAATCGCGGCGATACCTCACATGTGTGGTTTGAACACCATTTACATTTGTGGGCGCTGCTCATGTATATGTTCGCTTCTGCGTGCAAGCTCGTCGGGACGGGGTGCGTTTTCTGGCTCCTAACTTTTTTAGCTGGCTCCTAGATTCCAAGCAAATTTGTCAAACCCTGAGTTAACATATCTCCGATGCGGCTTCTGTGCATCTTTTGGTCTGGTTCAGGTCCGAATTCAGCCCAAAATTCAGTCTGAAATCAGACCTGAAACGCAGAACCAGGACGCACAGGACCCCTGCTGGGAGCAGCATCGGCATCCAGTGTTAACCGAACATTAGATTTTAACAATTTTGTATCTGATTTTAAAGGATGGGTTTACCTTTTTGCATATGTTACACCCGTATTTAGGATGTAACAGCAGAACTTTCTCTCTCGCTTGGCCCCCTACTTGCGTAAAGTAAACTGAAATATATGGCTACTAGAGCTGCACGATTATTCCTTAACCACTTCCCTACTGGGCCAATTTTGGCACTTTGCCTTCATGTAAAAATCATAATTTCTCTTATCGTCCATGGACGGACACAGCTCAGACACAGTGGGTTATGTTCCTGTTCACAGGAGAGGACTAGGCAGAAACATGTTAGATAATTAAATACATGTTACTTTAACAGAGTTAAACAGCCCCGCCCAGGGTGCGGTCCCTCCAGACATAACCCTCCTCCCTGCAGTATGCAGCCTCAGTTTTGTTCTGCCTAGCAAAGAAGAAGGACGTATGGCCCCCTATGAGCCCAGCGCCCTGAGGAAAAATTGTATTTATTTTTTCTTGCAAGAATCTTCTATCAAATGTCGGCTGAGAGACAGGCTGGGTATATAAATAGATCCTTGTAGTCTACTCAGTCCGGCCAGCGAGCGTGAGCACACCTTTGCAAAGAGGCTGGGTCTGCCACGACATACCCCATGACTCCTGGGGTGGCCGGTGAGCTTCTGCTCCAAGGTCCACATATGACTGGGCTGTGGTGTTGTCTCACTCACAGTGGACCGGACCGACAGCTACCTCCAACGCAGTTGTATGCCTGTCAGGAATGCGTTAGTGGCTCCTTGCTTGGACAGGTAAGTACTGTCCTAACCGCTTAGGTGGGTTGGTACGGCTGGGCATTCCTGGGGTTCGGGGGTCCTCCTATCCTCCCTTCCCTGCTCCTTTTCCCTCTGCTGCATCACATTACTGCTGTCAGGGTGGGGGGCACCTTACTGAGGGGACTGCGGTACTTCTGGCCTGTGTTTTTTTACTGCTGGGGGTCTTTTTCAAAGAGGAGTTTCTTTAGGCTTTCACTGTTCAAAATGCTGTGTTTTGCCGCCTTTTTGGCGGCGCTGGCGCAATTTTTTTGGGTGATTTTCAGTTACTATTGAAAATCCCATTGGCGGCTATTTTGTTGTTGCCGCGCTATGGCACAGGTTACTATTGCAGTCGGCCATCTTCCTGTGGCCGCGTCAGGCTCTATATGCAGTGTTTTTCCTCCTCTCACACACGCTGTGTACTGAGGGCGGGCAGTGGCGCTGTGCAGTCTTCTCCTGTGATGGTGGGTCCCCTGGGTAACCCCCCGTTCAGCGCAGCAAGAGGGTGGGTTTTCAGTCCAGCCTGAAGAGGGCCCTGGGAGCTTCTGAAATGGAGTCAGTCTCTGGTTCTTCTTCCCCAAACATGCCTGAGGTGGTAGCTGGTGCTCCTGCACCTGGGATTTCCACAGACACTTTGTCAGTAGTCCTGGAAACTTTTGTTGCCAGGGTGGGAGCGGATTGCGGATGTGAGGGGGGTACAAAAGCGCCCCCCCCCCCGCTATACCCTGGGGAATGCTCTGTATCAGACCAGGACCTGGCTGAGGCTCAGGTCCCCCCGGTTCTGTTTTATCTGGAGACGTGGACGTTGGTGTAGTGGTTCACTCCCTCACCTGGCAGCAAGAGAGTCACGGGTTTAAATCTGGACTCCAACACCAAACTGCCTGAAGCAGTATTTTTGCGTTGGTCAGGGCCCGCGGGTTGACCCTCCCAGGCCGACCAAAGGCTCAACTGGGGGACTGAAACGTCCCTGGGTGTGTATGACGAATACGCCGGCACCCTATCCCAGTGTTAAACATTTTGAAGTTGGTCCTGGTTCCGACTCAGCGTTTGGAGTACCTAGGGTTGATCCGGACTCCTCGTGGCAAAGGTTTTTCTTCCCCTGGAGAAATTGCAGACTCTTCAGTCTACAGTAAAGGTGTTGGCATCACGCAATCGGTCATCTCTCTGTTTTGCATGCGAGTCCTGGGCCTGTTGGTAGCCTCCTTCGAGGCGGTACCGTATGCCCAGTTCCACACTCGTATTTTCCAGTGGGAGATACTGTCCAAGTGGATCATCAGATCTGGTAAATCACCTAGTCAGAGTCTCTCTGAATTGGTGGCTGAGATCCCCAACTCTTCAGTCCGGGAAGTCGTTTCTTCCCGTCCAGTGAACGGTGATTACGACGGACACCAGCCTCACGGGTTGAGGGGGGCGCCTGGCGGGTCCAGTGGGCCCAGGGTCGCTGGACTCTAGTGGACTCCTGTCTACCGATCAATGTCCTAGTACTTTTGGCGATCATGCTGTGCCTCTCCTTGTGGTCGAGGAGGTTGAAGAGTCCCCCGATCTGGATTCAGCCGGACAACGGCCGTGGCTTCGATCTACCATCAGGTATACTGGTAGGCGGACTACCGGAGTCGCCAGATGCTGGACCAGGGCGACTGGTTTCTGTACTTGGAGGTGTTTTAGCTCCCTTGCAGGAGGTAAGACTCACAGGGCATAGATCTCCTGGCCACTCATCTCGACCAAAAGGTCTCGGAGTTCGTGGCCAGGTCTAGTGATCCCTGTACGGACGCGTCAGACCTGTTGGTGGCCCTGTGAGGTCTGTATCGGCTACTTTATGCCTTTCCTCCATTGTAGTTGCTTCCTCGGCTGCTCCACAGAGTGGAGGCCGAGGGGATCCCGATGACTCTAATTGCTCCAGATTGGACTCCGCGTCCTTGGTACGCCGATCTCGGGCGCCTGGTGGCGGATGTACCCTGGTGGTTGCCAGGGCGGGAGGACCTTCTGTCTCAAGGTCCCATACTTCCTTCTGTGGTACTGTCGCTGGCTTGCACGACATGGCTATTGGAAGCCAGGTTTTAAGAGACAGGGGTCTGTCCGACTCGGTCATCTCACCCATGCTGAAAGCAAGGTAGTCTCCTTCCAGCAGGATTTACCATCGCACCTGGAAGGCCTATGTCTCTTTGTGCGAAGAGATGGGGTGACGTCCACGGACATACTCGGTGTCCAGGGTCCTGCTGTTTTTACAGCTTGGAATGGATCTAAAAATTACCTTAACCACTTAACCCCCGGACCATTTTGCAGCTAAATGCCCAGGCCAGGTTTTGCGATTCGGCACTGCGTCGCTTTAACAGACAATTGCGCGGTCGTGTGACGTGGCTCTCAAACAAAATTGGCGTCCTTTTTTCCCCACAAATAGAGCTTTCTTTTGGTGGTATTTGATCACCTCTGCGGTTTTTATTTTTTGCGCTATAAACAAAAATAGAGCGTACATTTTGAAAAAAATTCAATGGCCCAGATACAGGAAGCTATTGCGCAATAGCTGTTTTGCTCCCGCGTAGCGAATGCCCCTGATTCAGGAACATCGCTACGCGGACTGCAGCCTAGGATATGACAGACATAAGCCTCCTTATGCCTTCATATCTCAGGCTGCATTCTTGCTTTGGCCGCTAGGGGGCGCGGCCATTGTGATCGGCGTATAGTATGCAAATTGCATACTACCACCGATTCACAAAAGTTGCGCGGGCCCTGCGCACGCAAGGTACGGAGTTTCCGTACGGCGACTTTAGCGTAAGGTTGCTCCTGCTAATAGCAGGGGCAGCCAATGCTAAAGTATAGCCGCCCTTCCCGCTCGTGAAATTTAAATTTCACGTCGTTTACGTAAGTGATTCGTGAATGGCGCTGGACGCCATTCACGTTCACTTAGAAGCAAATGACGTCCTTGCGACGTCATTTGCCGCAATGCACGTCGGGAAAGTTTCCCGACGGAGCATGCGCTGTTCGCTCGGCGCGGGAGCGCGCCTAATTTAAATGATTCCCGTGAATCGCGGGCAAATCGAAATATTTGCGTGGGCGCAGAGTAAAAATCATTGCCCTTTGCCCACGCAAATATTGCGCGGATCTACCTGAATCTGGGCCAATATTTTTTACTTTTTGCTATAATAAATATCCCCCAAAAACATATATAAATTTTTTTTTCCTCAGTTTAGGCCGATACGTATTCTTCTACCTATTTTTGGTAAAAAAAATCGCAATAAGCGTTTATCGATTGGTTTGCGCAACATTTATAGCGTTTACAAAATAGGGGATAGTTTTATTGCATTTTTATTAATTTTTTTTTTTTACTACTATTGGCGGCGATCAGTGATTTTTTTCGTGACTGAGACATTATGGCGGACACTTCGGAGAATTTTGACACATTTTTGGGACCATTGTCATTTTCACAGCAAAAAATGCATTTAAATTGCATTCTTTATTGTGAAAATGACAGTTGCAGTTTGGGAGTTAACCACAGGGGGCGCTGTAGGAGTTAGGGTTCACCTAGTGTGTGTTTACAACAGTAGGGGGTTGTGGCTGTAGGACTGATGTCATCGATCGAGTCTCCCTTATAAAAAGGATCACTCAATCGATACGCCGCCACAGTGAAGCACGGGGAAGCCGTGTTTACACACGGCTCTCCCCGTTCTTCAGCCTCGGGGAGTGATCGCGACGGAGCGGCTATAAACGAATAGCCACGCCGTCGTCCCGTATCGCTCCCCGAGGGAAACCCCCCACCCACTAGAAGGCAGGGACGTATATATACGCCCATCTGCCTGTACGTGCCATTTTGCGGACGTATATAGTTGTGCGGCGGGCGTTAAGGGGTTAAGCACCGTTTGGGGGCAGATTTCAGCCTTGGCTGTGTTTTTTTTAGTGCCCTTTTGTGGCCCATTCCCTGGTGGGTACCTTTTTGTGCTGGGGATTTGTCATATACTTCCCCCTCGGCCGGTGCATCCTAAGGAAGTTGCGTTTCCTACTTTAGATGTGGTACGCACTTTGCGGGTGTACCTGCCTGCTACGGCTCAGTTTCGGAGATCTGACGCTCCTTTTGTGTTGGTGTCTGGTCCACAAAAAGGCCTTGCGGTTTCGTCGACCACCATTTCTCGATGGATCAGGCAGACCGTCATACAGACCTATGCTCTTAGGGGGCGGGCGCTCTCTTTCCGGTCACGGCACTTTCGACCAGGGCAATTGGTGCTTCCTGGGTTTTCTGACATCATGTGTCTGTCTCACAGGTGTGTGGGGCGGCGACTTGGTCGTCCGTTCACACTTTTTCCAGATTTTACATGGTTGCTGTGAGTGCATCTTCTGATGCTTCTTTCGGCCGCTAGGTTTTGCAGGCGGCTGTTTAATGTTGCACCTCCTCTGTTGAGGAGCTCTGCTTGTTTTGGGGTGAAGTTAAAATTAGTTTTACTGATACTCTTCCCACCCCTCGTTTTTGACAGTGCTTGGGGACTTCCCACTTGTCAAGATTTAAAGCGCTTGTAAAGGAAAAAATGTTTTTCCTTTAAAATAACAAACATGTTATACTTACCTCCACTGTGCAGTTCATTTTGCACAGAGTGGCCCCGATCCACGTCTTCTGGGGTCCGTCGGCGGCTGTCTCTGGTCCTCCCCACAATTACTGACCACAGTAATGCGAGAGCTCGCATGGTGGTAAGTAATTGCGGGCGCGCTCCCGTGATACAGCGAGCATCCATAGCCGCTCACTGTATAACTCGGCGTCACTGGATGTGATTGACAGCAGCGCCAGCCAATGGAAACATCTGATGTTTTTTCACCTTAATGCATAGATTGCATTAAGGTGAATTTTTTTTTTCATTTACAACTCCTTTAAGGAGCTGTGTCCATCCATGGACGATAAGAGAAAATAGGATTTTTTGTACTCACCGTAAAATCCTTTTCTCTGACGTCCATGGACGGACACAGCACCCACCCCTCCTGTTTAGGTTTGTACTGCTTGTTACGAACTGAGGCTGCATACTGCAGGGAGGAGGGTTATGTCTGGAGTAACTCTGTTAACCACTTGAGATCACTTGAGATCCGAGGACGTCCATGGACGTACTCGTCTTTGTGCGGTGATATCTGAATGATGCCTGCAGCTACAGGCATCATTCAGATATCACCGTCTTCAGCCGGCGATTCTGTGCAACATAAGAACGATCATAGCGGCGCTTGATCGTAGCGCCACTTGATCGTTCTTATAGGCGGCGGGAGGGGACATCCCCCCTCCCGCTGCCATCCGGTGCTTCTCCGGGCTCTCCCGTGCCATCGGGGGCCCGGAGAGCGAATCGCCGGCGTTCGTTGGGAAAGCATAGAGATGACTGGTGACCAGATGGTCACCAGTCATCTCTATGACCGTCTCTATGACCGTCGAAGTAAACAAAGCCGCAATCGCGGCTGTCGGCATTAGATCGGTGAATTTTTTTCACCGATCTAATGCTTGTAAGCCTGGAGGAGAGATGTGAGGTCTTATTGACCCCACAGCTCTCCATAAAGAGGACCTGTCACAGTGATTTCTATTACAAGGGATGTTTACATTCCTTGTAATAGGAAATAAAAGTGATCGAAAAAAAAAATATGTAAAATAAAGTGTTAAAATTTAAAAATGAAGTCAAATAAAAATATATATATTTTTTTAAAACACCCCTGTCCCCGGTAGCTCACGAAGTGAACTTGCATGCAAGTCCCGCCCACATATGTAAACGCCCTTCAAACCCCACATGTGAGGTATCATCGCGTGCGTTAGAGCGTGTGCAACAATACTAGCACTAAACCTCTGTAACTCGAAAATAGTAACCTGTAAAAAAATTGAAAGCGTTGCCTATGGAGATTTTTAAGTACTGAAGTTTGGCGCCATTCCATGAGTGCGTGCAATATTAAAGTGTGACATGTTAGGTATCTATTTACTCGGCGTAACATCATCTTTCACATTATACAAAAACATTGGGCTAACTTTACTGTTTTGTTATTTTTTAATCCATGAAACCGTTTTTTTTTCCCAAAAAAAAGCATTTGAACAATTATTGCGCAAATACCGTGCAAGAAAAAAAGTTGCAATGTCCACCATTTTATTCCCTAGGGTGTCTGCTAAAAAAAAATATATAATGTTTGGGGGTTCTGATTAATTTTCTAAGGAAAAGTGATTTTTACATGAAGGAGAAAAGTGCCAAAATAGGCCCGGATGTCAAGTGGTTAAAGTAACATGTATTTAATTATCTAACACAGGGGTCGACAATGTCCGGACGCCAGGTCGCAATTGCAACAAGAAATTGTGACCTGGCGCCCGCTCCCGTCGGTAATTGAGGCCGCGGCTTTCTGACCCACAAGGGCGCGAAGCCGCGGGCTCAATTACCGGCCACCACGGGCCCGCCGCGATTGCGCGGCGGGGGAGGTGGGGGCGGATGGAGGCACAGGATCTCGTGAGCCCCCACCTCGCGATCGCGGCTTGCCCGCGATGGCCGGTAATTGAGGCCGTGGCTTTGCGGCCTTGTGAAGTCCCAAGCTGTCCCAAGCTCTTCCTTCTGTGAGTAGGCGCCATCTGGTGGTGGCCGTTGGCATTACAGGTTAAACAGCAATTCTAATGTAATTTTTCACTATTTTCACTACCATCTCCTTCCCTCTAATTAGAACCCCCAAACATTATATATATTTTTTATTCTAACACCTTAGAGAATAAAATGGCGATCGTTGCAATACTTTCTGTCACGCCGTATTTGCGCAGCGGTCTTACAAGCGCACTTTTTTTGGGAAAAAATGCACTTTTTTAAATAAAAAAATAAGACAACAGTAAAGTTATCCCAATTTTATTTTAAATTGTGAAAGATAATGTTACGCCGAGTAAATTGATACCCAACATGTCACGCTTCAAAATTGCGTCCGCTCGTGGAATGCTGACAAACTTTTACCCTTTAAAATCTCCATAGGCGACGTTTAAAAAATTCTACAGGTTGCATGTTTTGAGTTACAGAGGAGGTCTAGAGCTAGAATTATTGCTCTCGCTCTAACGATCGCAGCGATACCTCACATGTGTGGTTTGAATACCGTTTACATATGCTGGCGCTACTCACGTATGTGTTCGATTCTGCGCGCGAGCTTGTCGGAACCGGGGCGCGTTTTCTGGCTCCTAACTTTTTTAGCTGGCTCCTAGATTCCAAGCAAATTTGTCAAACCCTGATCTAACATGTTTCTGCCTAGTCCTCTCCTGTGAACAGGAACATAACCCACTTGTTTATTTTACATTTAAATTTTTTTGATCTATTTTATTGCTATTACAAGGGATGTAAACATCTCTTGTAATAGGAATTGTTAGTGACAGGTCTTCTCTATGGAGAGATGCATGGTCAATGACACCCCACAACTCTCCTCCAGACTGAAAAGCATGAGATTGTGAAAAAAATTCACAGATCTCATGCTGACAGCCGCGATTGAGGCTTTGTTTACTGCCAGGTACCCGGGCGTGACGTCATAACGTCGCCCCTGGGCCTCCGGCGGTCATAGAGATCTATGGAAATCTCTTCATCCGACTCCGGCTGATTCGTTCTCCGGGCCCCGATGGCACGGGAGAGCCCGGAGAAGCACCGGATGGCGGCGGGAGGGAGGAACGTCCCCTCCCACCACCTATAAGAACGATCAAGCATAGAATCGCCGGCAGAAGAGCTGCCAGTAGCTGCAGGCATCATTAAGATATCCCCCCTAAAGTCCAGGACGTCATATGACGTCCTACAGTAGGGAAGTGGTTAAAGAATCAAAATTGCGATTCTACCCCCTCCTGATCTTAAAACAGCATTTCCCTGATTCTATGTAACAAGTGCAGAGTTCTCTGCTCACTTCTGATAGCTGACAAAAAAAAAGCAGTTTATTTCAACATCGGAGATAACTATAAACAAAGTAACACTTTATTCTTAGATCAAAGGAATACATTTCTGTCTGTAAATGAGGGCAGTTTAACCACTTAAAGACTAAGGCCCGGATTCACATACATCGGCGCATATTTATGCCGCCGTAGCGTATCTCTTTTACGCTACGCCGGCGCAGCGCACAGAGGCAAGCACTGGATTCACAAAGCACTTGCTCCCACTCGCTGTTAAAGACACGCTGGGTTTCCTTGGCGTAAGCCAGCATAGGTGGAAGTGGGCGTGAGCCATGCTAATGAGGCGTGACCCCATGTAAATGATGGGCCAAGCGTCATAGAAGTACGCATGCTCAGAATCACATTGGAACTACTCCCTACGACGTGAACGTAACCTACGCCTACGCGCTTTAACTGACAATTGCGCAGTCATGCGAAGTGGCTCCCAAACAAAATTGACGTCCCTTTTTCCCCACAAGTAGAACTTTCTTTTGGTGGTATTTGATCACCTCTGCGGTTTTTTATTTTTTGCACTATAAACAAAAAAGAGCGACAATTTTGAAAAAAAAAATACAATATTTTTTACTTGTTGCTATAATAAATAGCCCAAATCATTTTTTTTCTCAGTCTAGGCCGATACGTATTCTTCTACATATTTTTGGTAAAAAAAAAATCGCAATAAGCGACTGGATTGCGCAAAAGTTATAGCGCCTACAAAATAGGGGACAGAATTATTATTATTATTATTTTTTTTACTAGTAATGGTGGCGATCTGCGATTTTTATTGGGACTGCGACATTATGGCGGACACAACGGACACTTTTGACACATTTTTGGCACCATTCACATTTATAATGCGATCAGTGCTATAAATATGCACTAATTACTGTATAAATGTGACTGGCATTGAATGGGTTAACACTAGGGGGTGAGGCAAGGGTTAAATGTGTACCCTGAATAGTGTTCTAACTGTGGGGGAAGGGGACTGACTGACACAGATCGCATACCAAACGACCCCTTCCGATTGGCCGTTCACAGCGATCTGTGATTGGCTGTGTCCAAGGGACACGGCCAGTACAGAATTTCCCCGCTGTGCGCTCGGGAGCGCGCGCAGGGAACGAGGAAAGGGATGGACGTCAATTGACGTCCTGCTGGATTTTCAGGTCCGCGCTGAAGCCGTCATTCGGCTATAGCGTGGGCCTCAAGTAGTTAAAACCGGGGTCCAACGATTGGGTAAGAGTCAGTATTTTTATTTCTTCAGTTGAATATAAAGATTCAAGTTTCTTCAAGATGTTGGGTTAAAGTCTGCAGCGATTAATGAACTATTGCTTGGAAATATCTGGTGGTCAAGATTTTTTTGATATATATATATATATATATATATATATATATATATATATATATATATATATATTAAGGACTTTGATGATTCAAATATCTATATATATTTTTTTATTCGTTTGGGTTTATTTTTTTGTTCACCTGGTTTAGGGTGTATTCTAATTACACCTATTTTTCATTCATTTATGGTTCTGATACATTGTTATTCACTCCTTTGTGATTGCAATTTTTTTAAATGTTTGGGGTTGCGCGCTTATTTCTTTTTGTATGTATGTCTTTGAAGTTTAAGTATTTGAGCTTTTAATAGGCCGAAGCATCCCCCTTATTTAAATTACATTTTTTCACTCATTCTTTTCACTTATTTTTCCTCTATTTTAGAGGTTATATATCATTTTTTCCTTCACTTGGGAGTGGGTTTAGCGCAGAGTTTTTTCCTTTTTTTACACTGTATTTGCGCAGCGGTCTTTCAAATGCAATTTTTGGGGAAAAAAAATACACTTTAATAATAAAAAACAAACAAACAGTAAAGTTAGCCCAATTTCTTTGTATATTGTGAAAGGTGACGTTATACCTCAAGAATTGTGGTCTTTATTCTAAGCAAAAAATAAAAAATTGTGATTCTCATTCTAGCCAGAATCGTGCAGCTCTAATGGCTATACATGGTGATTGCACTTTAATCCTGACTGGTCAGCTGTAAAAGTTAGCAAAGCAATGCTCCCCTGCAATACTTGCCTTTATTTCTTCTACCCTGGCAATCAGAATTCTCCAATGCTCCCTGTTTGTAGGCATGCTCTAAAAGGTCCTTACAAACTGCTGGCTATTGGAGAGGCTGCTACTGGTTGGGTGATGAGTAGTATCAGTTCCATTGGACTAGTTGGGTAGGAAACCTGAGGGATAAAGAGATAGTGACTCTATATGATATCCTTCGGATCTACCTACTGTAGGTGAGTATAAATGTATGTTGTGTGAGAGACAGAATTCTAGCACCAGACCTCCTTTGTAACGCTAAACTGATGATCTGTAAGGGCTTTTCTGGTGGAGGGAAGGCTTCGAGCTTTTCTACCTCAAAGGGGAGAAGCAGATTATATGTAACCAATCTCCCAAGGGATCAAGAAAAGGCACTGGCTATGATGTCCCTCTTAGAAGAACTGATACAACAGGAGGTCATTATTCAGGTCCCAAGGGAGCCGGAGGGGGGGGGGGGGGGCGGGGATTATACTCCCATATTTTTCTAGTCAAGAAACCATCAGGGAAGTCCTGTCTGATCCCAAACTTAAGAAATTCTAAACAGATCCATCAGGTACAAGAGGTTTCAGATGGACACAATCATTTCAGCAAGGAAACTGCTTACTTCAGGTTGCTTTATGGCAGCAATCGACCTGCGGGTTGCATACTGTGAGGGGGTTAGCTCAGCAGCGGTTGTGTGTGACCCCCTGGATGGGATCACTACACAAAAATAGGCACAGCAAATAACAGTGAAGGTGAATAAACAAAAGGTGTGGTTTATTTACACTATTCACAATGGACCATGGCTATCAGCTGGGTGCAGCCTTGTGCTGTCCCCAGCACTTATCTCCCTGTTACAGAGGCTTGCCACACAGGTGTTGTCTCACTGTACAGACAGGTATCACACTCCCCAGTCTAAACAGGCACAACAATGGTTCCAGGATGGAGTCCTTCCCTAAGCATGCTGGTAGTTTTTGTAGAGGTATTAATGAGTCACCTTACTTCAGCTGGGCTCATTAACTCTACCCTTGCAGGACTCTCAGCACTTTCCCTAGTGGTACAAATTGTCATAAAGGCTGAATCTGGGACACACATATTTGCCATCCTGAATGCAACCAGGCGATTTTACCTGCCTGCTGTCACAATACCTACACGTCCCAATTGCAAACATGTCCCAGAAATTCCTGCGGCTGGCAATCAACCTAGGAAGGAATATATGGCACCTACAGTTCATGGCTCTGCCCTTCAGCCTCTCGTCATCACCCATGGTGTTTACCAAAGTAATGGAAGAGGTGTTGGAGCCCCTGAGACTGAGTGGGATCACCATTGTTTCCTATTTGGATGACCTACTACTATTTGTGGAGTCCAGTGATCAGTTATCAGCCAATTTCCAGGTAACACAGTCACCTAAACAAGCTAGGCTGGCTTCTTAATCAACAAAAATTTAATCTGAGCCCAGCAAGTCAGATTTCTGGGCTACGATAAAGATTCAATACAGCAGAAAATGTTCCTTACGGAGAAAAAGATTAAAACAATTCAGGTAACCGTGAAGTTAGTTTAATCCAATCTGGAAGTATCTGTGTAGGTAGGATTATTCTAGGATTATTCACAGCTCCAATTCCAATTTCCCAATGAGCCAGACTTTACGCCCGCCCTCTCCAGTTAAACATACTCCAGGGTGGTCTCATCAGGAACCACTGGAGAAGATCAAGATTGCGACAGGGGCAAGGAGGTCCTTATGGTGGTGGAAGGACTGAAGGGTCAAAGGGTCTCTCAGGGCCTTTACCTCGACCAAGCGCCTGACAACAGATGTAAGTGCATGGGGATGAGGAGCCCATCTCGAGGAGCAAACAACACATTATTCATGGTCCAAGATAAAAGCCAGAAAGTCCTCCAAATGGAGAGAGCTAAAGGCAATACGTTTGAGTCTTCTGTTCTTCCAGCAATCCTTAAGGGACAGGCACATGCAGATCCTGGCAGACAACGTGACAGCAGTAATATACCTATCAAAACAGGGCGACACAAGAAGCAAAGCGCTTATGGAACTAGCTCACAAAATCCTGACCAGTGCAGAAACAAATTTAGCCTCCCCGTCAGCAGTTCACTTTAAAGGCACGCGAAATGTACTGGCGGACTTTTTGATCAGGAAGAAGGTAATGGAGTCTGAGTGGACCCTAAATCAAGAGATCTTTTTGATGATCACAGGAGACCTGGGTTCTACCTCAGGTGGATTTGTTTGAAAATCAGGAAAATGCAAAGACGCCTGCCTTCTTTTCCCTCCTTAAAGAGGACCGAGCGTTAGGGTTAGAGCAATGTCCTAAAAATGGGATTACCCTCTGTCCTATGCACCCCCCCCCCCATTTCAATTAATCCCGCTAGTTCAAGCAAAGTTCCAGGGAAAATCTACGAACTTGATTTTAATCGCTCTGTTTTGGCCAAAGAGACATTGATTCTCAATACTTCTGAATCTGTTAGTGAAGGCTCCCTGAAGATTGGCAGTCAGGAAGGATCTTCTAATGCAGGGCCCTCTCTATTACCCAGATCCAACATACCTCAGTCTAACAGTTTTGTTTCTGAGGAAGATACAGGGGTTTATCAGATAAACTTATCACCACCCACTTAACAAGCAGAAAGAAGGTGACCAGGGCAATATATTTTAATTTACGGAAATGCTACAATTCCCAGTATACCGGCAGGAACTTTGATTTAAGGAGTACAATTTCAGTTTTGGAATTTCTTCATAAGGGAATGGAGAAAGGTCTAGCAGCGAGCACCCTCAAGGCGCAGGTGGCAGCGATGTAGGTGTTTCTAGAGAAAACCTTATATAGAGAACCGTTAATTATTACATTTTTTAAGGCTATGGCCAGAATTAGGCCAGTGCCTTGTACATTTTTTCTGAGATGAGATGTATCAATAGTTCTAAAAGGGCTCATAAATTCAAACCCCTAGAAAATACCTCTTCAGTTTTGCTTATGTTAAAAACAATTCTTTTGGTGACAGTGACCTCGGCCACAGGATAGGTGAAATCCAGGTCCTTTCAAATTTACGAATCTTTTTTGTTTGTTTTCCGGATAGAATAATCTTAAGAACCGATCCAGGTTTTCTCCCGAAAGTATCTTCTTTATTCCACCGCACTCTGGAGATGATACTACCTACCTTTTTGTCCAGCTCCTTTCGGCCCTGGAGGGGAGGCTTTCCACACTTTAGATGTCTGGAGATGCCTTTTGGGGTATCTGGACATAACTAAGGTCTTTAGAAAGTGAAGCTCCTTGTTCATCCTTTTAGTGGGAGCATGCAAAGAGTGAGAGCTTCCAAAAGCACCTTGGGAAGGTGGATGAAGCAGGCTATCAGGGAGGATTACACAGCAATGGGCAAAGAACCTCTGGAGGGGATAATTCCATTCCACCCAGGCAGTGGCGGTATTCTGGGCAGAGAAGGCTGGGGCATCGCCAGAACATTTCTGTAAAGCGGCCACTTGGTCCAGTTTCTCCATGGCTCAACGGGCTGGATCTACTATCTGCCTCTGACCAATCCTTTGGCAGGAAGGTCTTGCAAGCAGTGGTCCTGAAGTACTATACATTCTCGGTTATCATCTCCAAGGTGCTGTCCTGACAGGGGAGAGGAGAAAACCTTAGTTACAGTATATTTACAACGATATTTCTATGAGCCTTTCAGGACAGCAGCTATTACCCTACCTTAAGCATTGTGAATAATATTATATTATCTCTTGTGGTTGGTGTTTTCTGCTTATGTTTTCCAGTATGTCAGAGGAATTCTCGTGGACGACTGACGGCATGGTGGAAGCTGCTGCATTTAAAGTGGTGTTGACACAGCAGTGTTTCCTGTGGAAGGGTAGAGCTGCGCTCTCTCTAAGGTGCTGTCTTGAAAGGCTCATAGAAATACAATTTTACCGGTAAGGCCGGGTACACACGGGCAAACATGTACGATGAAACCGGTCCATCGGACCGTTTTCACCGTACATGTCTGCCCGGGGACTTCTGTACGATGGCTGTACTAACCATCGTACAGAAGTCCGCGCGTAAACAATACACGGGGCGTGTCCGCGCCATCGCCGCGACGATGACGCGGCGATGACGCGGCGACGTGGGCGGGCCTGCCTTTTAAATGCTTCCACGCATGCGTCAAAGTCATTCGACGCATGCGAGGGACGGCGGGCGCTCGGACATGTACGGTAGGTCTGTACAGACGACCATACATGTCTGACCGGGCAGGATTCCAGCGGACGGTTTTAAAACAAGTCCAGGAATATTTGCCCGCTGGGAAAAGGCCCGGCGGGCAAATGTTTGCTGGAATTCTGCCCGCTCGCGCCTACACACAACCGAACATGTATGCTGAAACTGGTCCGCGGACCAGTTTCAGCATACATGTTTGGTCGTGTGTATGGGGCCTAAGTCTAACTAAGGTTTTCCTAGACCTTTGCACTATTAGTGTGACATAAAAAATTGGAACTACCACTATTTCATTCTCTAGGGCAGGGCTTGACAAATCTCAGGTGCCAGGTCACCATGGCGACTAGAAATTGCATCCTGGCACCTGGGCTGTTGTTAGCCAACATAAAAGACGGGGTTTTGTTGTTGAAAATAAATATTTGTTAGTTAAAAAAAAAAAAACAGACTTATAACTTTTTTTAGCTGGCTCTTATGCCGCGTACACGATCATTTTTCGGCATGAAAAAAAACGTTGTTTTTAAAAACGTAATTTAAAATGATCGTGTGTGGGCTGCAGTTTCTGAAAAACGACAAAAAAAGAATTTGAACATGCTGCATTTTTTAACGTTGTTTTAAAAAATGTCGTTTTTCGGGTAGTAAAAAATGATCGTGTGTGGGCTAAAACTAAGTTTTAAGCCCGCGCATGCTCAGAAGCAAGTTATGAGATGGGAGCGCTCGTTCTGGTAAAACTACCGTTCATAATGGAGTAAGCACATTCATCACGCTGTAACAGACAAAAAAGTGCGAATCGTCTTTTACTAACAATGAATCAGCTAAAGCAGCCCAAAGGCGAATAGAACTTCCCCTTTAGAGTGCCGTTGTACGTGTTGTACGTCACCTCGCTTTGTTCATCATTTTTTAAAAACGATGGTGTGTGGGCAACGTCGTTTTTAATGATGAAGTTGGAAAAACTTCGTTTTTTGGACATGCTGAAAAACAACGTTTTCTTTCATGCCGAAAAATGATCGTGTGTGTACGCGGCATTAGATTTAAAGCAAATTTGTCAAGCCCTGACTTAAGTGAACACATTAATTTACACTACAGAAAACATGCAGTATTTCTAAGATGTACAATATAACAGTCATTGTTTTCACTGTAACTTATTTTTAAATTGCATACAATGATACACTTAGAATTTTTTTTATATTGCCTAACCTAAAGTCTTTGTTCACATTTTTCTGTGTGTATTTATCGAAAATGTAGCAAAAGAACAAAAGTGGAGGCGTTGCCAGTATTACCGAAATCCATTTTCGTCTGTTTTTCTGTGGGATAGTAAAAGGAGTATGATGGCTTACTGAGGATAACACTTTTTTTCAGATTTTCCTTCATTTTATCAATAAGTATGTTGTGTATAAAAGTTGGAATTTAAGTTTCCCAGCATTGCTATAATTGGGCCATCTGCCCACAAAGGAGAAGGGAGTTTGTGTGCACTAAAATTCATTTTAGGTAATTTTATTTATTTTTTCTAAAAATTTACACTTGATAAATGGCCGAGCAAATATTGTGTGGCATAAAAAATTGCAACAGCCACCATTTCATTCTCTATGGCCTTTGCTTTAAGAAAACATGTTTGGAGGTCCTAAATAATTAACTAATCAGATGTTGATTTTAACACGTATGTGAGAAATGTCAGATTTGCATTGAAAGGTAAGTGAACCTATTCCATATACAGTATATATACAGTAGTAGTGGAAACTATATATTTGCCTGTTTTCTGATTTGAATATCTATAGTCAAGATGTAAAATCATATAAATACATTTCTTCATGTATTTCAAATATTTCTAGCCTTCTCCTGTTAGTCTTAACAATATTGAAGTTTGTAAACTTACTTTGTCAAGAACCCCCACACATTTACAACATTTACTACTTGCATTTTGTGACATTTATTCACTATGTCCTGTCAGTAGGCATTGCTGTTACAAATTTCACACAGCCTACCTTCTGAACGATAGAGGTGCTGAGAGGAGGAGTCTCGGGATTCCTTAGAAACTGAAAGTAAACCAAAGGAATGAGCAGATGAGAAGCTGCTAATCAAACAGGGAATCCAGGAAGTTGTGGAAAGAGATGATAACAAACAGGCAGAACTCACAACATGAAAGGAGATTTTTCGGGTAAGCTTATTTCCTGATGCCAACATGGCAGATTACATATGATATAGCTCCTCCCCTATATCCACCCACAGGACCTGTTTAAATCTATAAAAGTCTGACAAAAAGCAACCTCCCCATTCTCCTTTTTGTCCTCAAGATCTACACTCACAAGATCGCAATGTTGCGATAAGTTCCTACCTCCTGACTGTGTCAGTGTCTGTCTGGGTTCAGCCTCTCCCGCAGTTCCACATCTTAGGTTGCTAAATGAACCAACAAGGTGGGGAACCCCTTCTAGTGATCTTTTGGGGCTGTTTGGAAGTTCTCCAAATAGAGACATCAGAACCTTGTGTTGCCCCTGAGCTGGTGTTGGTCCTGGAGTCCATGATGCATGTATTTCTTTGCACACCTGAACTGGTGTTTGGTTGCTGCAGTCCATGATGCATGTGTTTCTCTGCACACCTGAGCTGGTGTTTGGATGTTGCAGTCCATGATGCATGTGTTTTCTCTGCACACCTGAGCTGAATCCTGGCGCTGGTGTTAGTGCTGCATTTTCTTTTCTCTTACAGGTATGTGCTATCCCTTTTTGTTTTTCCTCACTTGCCTCAAACTTCATTAGGCTTCATAATTTTTCCTTTTGTGGGAGTAATTAAATTTTTTTTCTGTTGTCTGCAGTTTTTTCCTTTTATCTGTGGCTTTCCCTGTGACCAGCGTGCGTGCATGATCCGGTCCAGGTTTTGTGTCTCCAGTCTCAGGGTGAGCCATGGTGTTCTTGCATGCATTGTGCAAAGGGCCTCATGTGGCAGCCATATTTGTTATGGCATATGCAGGCTCTTGCATGCATGACATGAGGTGGATTTTGCACTGGAAACATTTTCTGCTTTCCATTGCTCATGCTGCAGGTAAATGGGGGGGGGGGGGGGGAAACAATTTGGGCACGTCTATGATCTGTTTGCTTCTTTCTCTAATTCTCCTTCCTTTCACTTTCTGTGCAGTGCTGACATCCTTGCTCCAATAGGAACTTTCTGACACATAGCCAAGACCTCCATGTGCACAGGTAGGGACCATCAGTCTGGTAAGTAAGGAGAGAGAAAAAGAGCGCCTTTCCATGAGCGTGGCCTTCAACTTTTAATACAACCTAGCTCGCTCTAGCTTAAGGTCAAGCTAAAAGAGTGCTGCCATGTCATGTCCAGTGTGGACAGTGGCTTATACAGCCCTGCAAGTTTCGCCCAGGAGGTGCAGAAAATTACCAGTGAGTTTCGGTATTTCTCCCCTCCTGAGCTCTAACAGAGACAAATGGGTAAAAAGTGCTGGGCCTGCGGTGTGGACCTATTACCAGACTAACATCTGTGGATATTGCCGCCAAAACCTCTCGAAGAACAAAGAATGCTGTAAGTCATGGCCACTCATGGGCAAGTAGTTAGAGAGTTCTCCAACCACTTATGCCAACAGATTCCGGGTGCAATGTCAAGGATGCAGCCCTGCAGATGAGTTCAGGGCATCACAACTAGCCATTCCTACCAAGGAGGGCACCTTTATCCAAGCCATTGCCCCCTGCCTTACACCTGGCTACACCACGGGTGGAAGAGGGTTGGTCGTCCTCCTTGAAGCGGCTTAGCAGGTTTTGAGTGTCTCTTGGGTCCAGTCATTTATTAGGGTGGTAAGGCAGGCCCGGAATGGGATGAAACCAGATGACTGTCTTTGAAGTCATCATACTTAAAATTTTCAAGACACAGCCTTTCATACTCCCCAATGAATAGAAAGGTGAAGAGGTTGATTCAAGAAGAGTGGCAGTAGTGATATGAAGTTTTACATAAGCAGCGCCAAAATTATACCTTGCCCCGAATGGAAGTGCCGATTCTCTGTTCAAAAGAATGGCGCTGCATCGAGCTAACACACTTAGCATGCGTTGCAGTAACACACTTAACATGCGTTGCATTAACACACACTTAGCAAGCTTTGCAGTAAAACACACTTTACAGCATTGCACCCTACTGCAAAGGTTATTCTTCCCTCGGAAGATTCAGTTTTCATTGGCTATACCCACAATCAATGAATTAATGGATAGCTGAGAGGTTCAGGTTGAGAGGCAGGGGGCGTTTGAAAGCCAGTGATTGCAGGACTTTGTGGCAAGCGCAATACAGTTGGAACCCAGAATCTCGAGGCCACCCTCACCCATGAATTGCTGAAAGCACAGATTATTAGTGCTCTTGGTGAGCTTAAGTGCTCAGTGGATTATGTGGATGAAGTAGCATTTTGTAGTTATCAGTGTTCCCTTAAGGCAGTGTTGAATCAGTGACAAAAAAGAGGACTTTAAAGCCCAATCCTTGGTCATTAAAGCCCACCGGTGGTCGTAAGCGGCACACATCCTTGGAATGTTGAACACCTTTTATTGGTCACGATTAAAAGTCACATGCACATCCCAATGCTAAACATCATTCCAGGAGAATTCAGTGGTTAGCCTGACCTTTCTCCTCATAGGAAGTTAAAGCTCCAGGTGAGTTTTTTCTGCTAGTTTATTCCACTCTACATTCCAGGACTCAAGATCTTTTTGCCAGAATAAAAAACTTCAAGAGCGAACTTGAGCGAAGTGGTTACATCAATATTATACGACTGCAATGGGGAATAATTCAAAGTCCTTCCTCAGAGAGATTTACAGACTTTTATTCTCCTCTATGACTCGTACAATGAAGACCGGTGTGGAATTTAAAGAAACGGAGTCTCGTGGGAGATGGACGTTTTCGGTTTGTGTGTCTTCCTTTCAGGGCTCTCCACCTCACTGATGACCTTATTGGAAGCCCTAATCTCTGTGTAGACCCTCTGAGGCAGTTGTCAGCTTCCCAATACAGGGGTCTCCTGGAAACGATGAAACAATGATATATTGCATCCCTTAACTACCCTGGGCACAATGGGCTCTTTGGATGTTCCAAAGAATTTCCTTTTTGCAATGCAGATGTGCTTCTTAGATGCACAGTGGCCTCTGGTGATGGGTATGTCAGGAGACCCTCACTTGATCCCGTTTAGTAGGTTCATTATCTAGGACCATTGTCACCACTGATGCCAGTAATTGGTTCCCAATGAATGGGTCTTTAACCACTTTTTTTTTAAATAAATATATATATATATATATATATATATATATATATATATATATATACTGTATTTGCTGTAAAGTATTGCAAAGACACACACATTAAAATCGGCCGAAAACGAGGTTTGAAAATACCTTATTTCTTTTTTTTATTATTTTGTGTCTTCCGGGTATTGGCCGCGCCATTGTAACTCCTGTTTGTTGAATCGTTTGTGAACGTCATTTCCTCCCTTGCTATGTTTCCCTGTCCAAATCTCGTGCATGCGCCATAGCCATGGCAACATAGCTAAGCATCGCAAAGCTTCCCTCTGTGCCGTTCACAGTGGAAGATAATGACCCAGCATGCAGAGGATACAGAAACGGCACACATTGTGTGCCATTAAACAACATACGCAATGCACAAGCGCAGCTGATGTCACTCAACATTGCAGGATGATTTCTATAACTAAAACAGTGAGTGAACTATATATATGCTATATATACTATATGCTATATAGATTACAAAGAGCTGAGGTTGTAGTGGAGAGTTTACAACCACTTTCTGAAATTTGGTGTTTACAAGTTAAAAACATTTTTTGCTAGAAAATGACTTAGAACCCCCAAGCATTATATATATATATTTTTCTAACACCCTAGAGAATAAAATGGCGGTCGTTGCAATATTTTTTGACGCACCGTACAGGGGTCAAGTCCTGGGAAAAAAAGTGTGGGAACTCACCCAAGATTCCCCACACCCCTACCTCAAAAATAAAAAAGTGCGTGTGTGTGTATATATATTATATATATATACACACACATATATATATATATATATATATATATATATATATATATATGTATATATGTATATATAATATCTTTTTTTTTTAAAATAAACTGCAAAATGTATTGTAAAGTGCCAGTTTACGAGGACACATCTATTCACATGCATTAAACAAATAAATATAGCACAGATGTAACTACAAAATAATTGAATCTGTATGCTATACTAACAAAAAAAAAACACCACGCTGTGTGATAATGGTTCCCTCGCAGGGAATTTCTGAAACAAGTTGCAACGACTGGGGGGCCCCTTCTGCACTATATTTCTAATCTATGAAGGCTCCGATATGTGGGGCCCCTGCTGCCCCAAGGTGTCCGCATACATTTGTTGGTCTGTGCAGAGTAGTGGGGCCGTGATTGCTGAGCATGCTGGCCCAGGGCCCTTCTCCTCAGGCTGCCTGTATTGATTGTGCAAAGTGGGGCCCAGGCCCCTGGGCCGCTTACTCCTCAGTGCCCATCAAATGCAGCCTGATCAGTGCCCATCAGAAGCAGCCTGATCAGTGCCCAGTAATGCAGCCTTATCAGTGCCCATCAAATACAGCATTGCCAGTGCCCAGTAAAGTAGCCTTACCAGTGCCCATCAAATGCGGTCTTACCAGTGTCCATTAATGCAGTCTTACCAGTGCCTATCAAATGCAGCCCGATCAGTGCGCAGCAATGCAGCCTGATCTGTGTCTAGCAATGAAGCCTGGCATGTGTCTGGATCTGGGATTTGAATATCCCAGTGCGACCCCGTCCTCCCCTCCCTCGCCCGCCTCCACCTCCTCCAGTTGCCGCTGTAACAAAGTCCCGGCACCTATAATTCACATCACACTGATTCAATTTCCCATTGGATCAGTGTTCCCCCTATCAGGGCCGATCCTAGGGTCACAGACGCCTGGTACAGAAATATTTCTGGTGCCCTTACATGGGCGTGGTCATCTTACAAACTCAACCCCTTTAGACATGTTTTTTATGGCAACGAGTCAAACACAGAGATGCTCCTCTAAGAAGTATTTGTTACACTGGGATCCTCCCATGATCTTTTAACAAGAAAATACAGGAAGAGCGTAAACTAATGAGACCTGGAGGGGAGTGTCTCTAATGCACACAGAGAGTGCTTCTGTTAGAAAGAGCCCCCGGACATAGTACAGGAGACGGTCAGAGACTGCAGACATGATACAAGAGACGGTCAGAGACTGCAGACATGATACAAGAGACGGTCAGAGACTGCAGATATGGTACAAGAGACGGTCAGAGACTGCAGACATAGTACAGGAGATGGTCAGAGACTGCAGACATAGTACAGGAGAGGGTCAGAGACTGCAGATATAATACAGGAGATGGTCAGAGAGTGCAGACATATAAGAAAAAATTTAGGCGGCTGTGCTGACAAGCGCTTCTCACTAGTACAGCAGGGCGAGGGAAAGAAGACCCTGTGGCTGCAGTGGCTTCACTAGGGTTGATGTCACCCCCCTCCACCAACTATAGTCTCCCCTCAGTAAGTACAAACTTCCCACTAAGTATAAACCCCTCCCTCAGTACAGACCCCCCTCCATTAGTACAGACCCCCCCTGGACAAACCACCTCCCCTCCATTAGTACAGACCCCCCTCAGGACAAACCACTTCCCCATTAGTACAGACCCCCCCTCAGGACAAACCACCCATTAGTACAGACCCCCCCAAAAACCACCCTCCCATTAGTACAGACCCCCTCCATTACTACAGCCCCCCCCCCCACAAACCACCCTCTTCATTACTACAGACCCTCCACAAACCACCCCCCCATTAGTTCAGACCCCCCTCAGGACAAACCACCCCCCCTCCATTAGTGCAGACCACCCCACAAACCACCCATCTCCATTATTATAGACCACCCCACAAACCACCCCTCCGTAGTACAGACCCCCTCCATTAGTATAGA